>NW_020209252.1:2201472-2897843 GCF_003025095.1 Trichoderma harzianum CBS 226.95 | reverse complement strand
AAACAGCTGTTCTAACCCCCAAGGGCACTGTAACGTTCCCTGTAACGTCTTTCCACAGGCCTTGTCAGCAGCGGAGGTCCGATGTGATCTAGCTTGCTAACCCAAGCCGGAATCGAACCCTAGGCCACTGGCTGTATGCGATTATCGTGTAACGATTCCATCAAACCGTTGAGCCAAACAGGGCAAAAGATTAGGCCAATAATCGCAATTGTAGCAATTACTGTGATGGAACCAGCTATTTATAAGGGATCAGCCTGTTACGGAAGACCAGATCGTAACATTATCCTTTTATAAAGGTTATATTATATTAAGGATGCTATATTTTATTCTGCTATTTTATTCTTTTTTAAGTATATTTAGGTAATTTTTTTAAGTATATTTAAGGTTTATATACGCCCCTTAGGGTATTATTTTAATTTTTATTTATTACTATAATAAGTCTAGTAGTTATTATTATAGTATACTAAGAAGTATAGTATATTATAGTCTACTAAAGGTTTTATAATATTAATAGTTTAGTTTTCCTTAGGCTTTAGAATAAGCGTAAATTTCTTATTACTATCTTTTTTAAAGGTTTAATAATATTTCTTTACGTATCCTTTCTTTTTATAATTATAGTATTTAATATTCTTATATTATACCTTAATAATACTAAGATCTATAAGTCTTAGTTATTTATTATTATATATAGTAAAATCTCTCTTTTTTCCTTAGTTAATGTTATTTCTAAAGTAAAGGTATTTTAGAATTATTTTCTAAAAATTTCCTTTTTACTTACGTTTTTATTACTATTAGAATTATTATTTATTAATATAAGTAGCTTTTTCTATAAGTATATTAAGAGTATTAGGTTTTTTATTTTTAAAGAGTTTATCTTTAATATTTAAATTTAATCCTTAGTAGTAGAGTATATATTATACTTTATTATTTAAGTTAATCCTAGTAGCTAAATATATAAAAGTAGTAGTATATTTTACATAGGGTTTTTTTTATTTAATTTAAAAAAGTATATTCTCTACTTCTTTAGATTTATTAACTTTTTTATATAGTTTTTTAAGCTGTTTTTTAAATATAGTATAATTATTAAATAGGTTAAGTATATATTATTTCTTAGAAGTCTTAGTTTACTTATAATCTCTAAGGTATAATTTAAACTAATCTTTAGCAGTTTTAGTTAAATAACTTCTTACAGTTTAAATTCTTATAATATTATTAACTATAGTAGTTAAAAAGTAGCTAAAGTAGTTTTATATATTAGTAAAAAACTTCTAAATTTACTTAGGGTTTTTTTTAAACTTATTTAATAGTATTAGTTTAATAATTTCTCTAGGTTCCTATTATTATACTACAGAGGCTAGGTTAACTATAAGGTTTACTATTAGTTATACTACTAGTAGTTATCCTTATAATATTTAAAGTTATTCTATAAGTCTTTATATAGTAGTAGCTTATTATTACATAAGGTTTTCTAAGTTCGTAAGTTTTACTAGGGCAGTGTTTTTTTATTATACTGCAGTAGGGTCTTTGTAAGTTTTATTAGGGTTAACGTCCTGTATTTAGTTAACTATTGTATTTTATTACCCGTAGGTCTAAGGTGACTGTCTAAACAAAAGTTGTTATTATATAACGAACCTGGTCCTATAGGTACTATAGGTTAGCTATTCCTAAAGGACGAACCTTAGAGTAGTTTTATAGTTTATGTTAGTAGAGTAATTAAGTCAGTAAACAGGTAATCTTATTACTAGCTAGTAATATAAATAAAAGTAGATATCTAAGTTCTAATTTTGTCAGAGCCCATTTAAAGAGGGCGCGGTTGCGCAACGGCCGCGCACCGGCCACGTTACGGGGGCGCGAGCTAAGGGTTGTAAAGCCCTTAGCTTAGTAATAATACTATAAAAGACCTAAAATCTAAGGAAGGAATTAAGGGAGGCAGAGATAAATATAGTTACTTTGCTACCCTAAGCTTACGTATTTGCTATGTAGCTACCTATAATTATCCCTTATCCCTCTTTACTCTCTTTTACTAACCCAGCTTCTAATAGGTTTATCTCTCTACCTATAAAGGGCGAAGGGACTGTTAAGGATAAGGATAATTGCCAACGAGACTTATTTATATAGATTATAATTCAGTAGCTGTAAGGCTGCGGTTCCGTAGACTTAACTATATACATAACTGTAAACCCCTCTGTAGGTGACTTTATAAATAAGTACTGCAACTTTCCTTTAACGAGAGACCCCTGAGCTAAGTTAGCTTAAATCCTTTTTGTTAAAGGAACTGCGAGAATATACTATAGCTGCGGTTAAAACATAGAAGAAAAGAAAGATAGTTTAGTATTTATAAGTAATTAAAAACGGGGAGGACCTTACTTTTAATATTAGCCTTCTAGGTAAAGACTCTAAAGCAGAACTAAAATAAATCTGCTTTAACTTATAGGGAAAGATCTAAATACTAACCCCTAAGTTTAAGGGGTAAGACTAAATAGAGCTGTAGACGTACCTTACATACTTAAGTAACTAATTTAACCTTAAAAAGGACTAGTTTAAAAAGGATGCATATAAAATCTAGTATACTAGTAGTTATTTTGCAGGGGATATAAAGTGTTAATAGACCCTGTTCTAGACTAAAGAATATTAACGCTTTTATATTAACCTTATATATAAATAGTATATAAAGTAGTATAAAGATAATATTAATAATAGGACTACCTGCGCCTTTAATACAACTGTATAACTAAACTGCTTTTATTAGTAGGAGGGTAAGTTGTTTTAGGTTTTTATAGGGAAGTTTAAAATAATTCTTAGTAAAATTCTAGGATAACTCCTTAATATTTTTTAGATTCCCTGGTTAGTTAATAAGTGCCTCTACTATATATAAAGAGGAATTATTAGTCTTAGACTCCCTGCGACGTAGTAAGAACTCCGTAGTACTGGGATTAGGGTAAAGGCGATAAATTAGAATAATTAAAATAGGCCCTTGGATGGTTAAAGTGCCCAAGTACTAAAGGAATAATATAACCTATTTAAAGTATAGAGTACTTACTAGTAAAAGATATCTGTAGTTAACCCCAAGCCCGTTTATAATAATACCTTAACGAAGTTAAATAGGAACAGCAACGGCCCTGTAATAGGATTAATCTATTGGAAATACAGTAGAGCTTATTTTAGGAATACCTACGTTATACTTAATTATATAAAGTACGGAGATTAACGGTATATAATAGAGTACTATAATAACCCTGTAAATAAAAAAGGACCTACTAAAGTAAACTTTATCCTAGCTGTAAGAAGGGTGTAGGGATGTAATAGAGGTACTTCTACTCCGTTAATACCTATTATTATAGTTAAGGAGTAAAGCCCTACTTTTAAGTAATAAACTAGGATAAAAACTGGGAATAAATAGGTAGAAGTAACCTTTATCCTAGATAAAGGCAGTAACGTTAACGTAATATACTAGCGATTTATATAACTAAAGGATATTCTACTATATAGAATAGACCTTGCCCTATTTACAGGGGACTGTAAAAGCGATGTTTATAGGAAAATAATAAAGTTATATAAGATAATAGATAACTAAGGAGTAACGAAGAGGTTTTAAGTCCCCTTCTTTATCGTAGCGGACTTAAATTTAAGTATACTACTAGGGAAACTATAGTATAAATCGCTAAATACCCTTTTAGACTTTAAGAATAAAACGTAGTATTATTATATTTCTGCTAAGAACCTTAAAGTTATAACTTTAAAGAAGTAAGTTTATAAGTAGGATAAGGAAGCTAAGGTGTAAATGGTTCTAGCGCGGAATAAACTAATAGAAAGTAAGGACCCGAAAATAAAATACACCCAATACCCGCTCTACTTATATAAAGAGCATAAATAAGCACCGGGAGATAGTAATAAGGAAAAAACAAGGGAACTTCCCCCTAAATACTGCAAATATACAAAGGTTTTCAATAAGAAGGCTGCAGCTAAACTTACGCCCCTTGATAGACTAATATACGTAATAGACCTTAAACCTAGGATAACGCCCTCGTAGGGACTAATTTACTCCTTTGCAGATAGTAAACTAAAAGTCCTTAAAGAATACCTCCGTAAAGCGGAATAAAAAGGATAGATTAAATAATTAAGTAGCCCCGCAGGCGTTTTAGTACTCTTTATACTTAAGAAAGGAGGTAAGCTGCGCCTTTACGTTAACTATTACGCATTAAACTAGATTATTTATAAAAACCGGGCCCTACTGCCGCTAATCCATAAGATCTTAGATAGACTAAAGGGAGCGAAGGTATATATAAAACTTAACTTTAAAAATACATACTATTAAATTTATATTTGCAAAGGGGATAAATAGAAGATAGCGTTTTACTGCCACTACGGCTACTTTAAATATTAAGTAATACCTTTTAGGTTAATAAATACCCCTGCTACTTTTTAAAGCTATATTAATTAGGTACTACGTAGGTTAGTAGATTATACCTATATTATATACTTTAATAATATTTTAATATATAGCAGCGATCTTGTAGAGCACTAGGAGTATGTTTAATAGGTCCTTAATAAATTAATGGAATATAGCCTGTATACTAATCTATAGAAGTGTAAATTTTATATAAATATAGTCTTTTATTTAAGGTTTATAATTAGCTTAAAGGGAATTTATATAAAGTACAGCTGTATTAAGGCTGTTAAAGCGTAGCTGATTTTTTAAAATATAATAGAAATTCTATTATTCCTGGGATTTATAAATTTTTACCGGAGGTTTATTAAGGGGTATAGTAAGATCATAGCCTTATTAATAAATATAACTTATAGGAAGAATAAGGGGAACTTTTTACTAGGATAAGATAAGAAAGTAGTATTTAAATAGCTAAAGCAGAAGTTCCTTAAAGCACTGGTTTTAGTATATTTTAATTTAGAAGCTAAGCTACGAATTAAAACTAATGCTTTAAATTTTATAATTAGTGTTATCCTATTGCAGCTATAGGGAGATAGTTAGTACTCTATTGTATATTTATTGCGAAAGCTTAACGGGCCTGAATAGAACTATGCTATACCTAATGCTAAAATACTAGTTATTGTAGAAGTGTTTTAAATATAGCGGTACTACGTAGTATACGTAGACTACCCCGTATAAATCCTAATGGATTATCTAAATTATAGCTATTTTATAGGAAAGAAGAAGCTGTTTAATAAGTAAGTGTTATAGTTAAAGGAGCTATTACCCTTTAACTTTATTATTAAATATAGACTTAGAAAGGCTAACCCCGCGGATAAGTTATCTTAAAGGGTAGATCTTAGGTACTAGGAAGTAAAGGAGGAACTAAGTTATAGTTACCTACTAGATTTCCTAGGGAGATTTAAAAATAAATAGTAAATAGAGGCTAAAATAGTTAGACTAGACGGAACCTTAGATAATTATACACCCTAGGGTCTTTATTTCGACTTAGAATTAAGGTTACGCTTTAATTTAGTTTACTAAGTTAGGAGAGTTTTAATTATAAAGTAAGTGGCTTGCCTTTGGTATATGTCCTCGCGGATTTCGACTGTAATTAAGTAAGTGGTTTAGAGGAGCGCTGCTGTAATATTGCCGGAAGTTTAATAAATACTTCTTAAAGTATTACTTTAAGCGTAGAAGGAGGACGCTTTAACTACGAAGTTACTATAAAGAGAAGTAGAAGAAAAAATAACTACGGACGGGCAGAGGTTATGCAACTGGTTTATAGGAGATGATTAACTACTTTACTATAAAAGATGAACCTTTATGCCTCTAGGAATATGGACTAAGGTCCTAATGCTATTTTATAATAATCCTATAGTGGGGCACTAGGGGGTTAGAAGAACCCTTATGTAAATTACAAATATTTACTTTTAGCAAGGTATAAAACGAGATATAAAGAATTATATTAATATATATATAGTTTACTAGATAATAAAGGTAAGGTAGTACTTACTATATAGTAAGCTTGCAGTGTTACTAATACTAATGGAACTTTAAAAAGAAATCTTAATGGACTTTATTACTGGGTTACCGGAGGTTAAGTATAAAAGGCGTAAGTATAACGCTATCCTGGTTATTATAGACCGATTTATAAAGTATACGCTATATATTTTATATTTAAAGAATATTAATAGTAAAGGACTTGTAAATAAGTTCCTTTGCTACGTATTTCGCCTATATAGAATACCACGGGGAATTATATTAGATTACGGTTTAGTGTTTACTAGCGTGTTTTAGTAAAGCTTTTGCTACCTCCTAGGATATAAACGGTGACTTAGCACTATATTTTACCCTTAAATAGATAATTAAACTAAGAGGTAGAATTAGAACTTAGAATATTACTTTTAGGCCTTCTGTAATAAAGACTAGATAGATTAGATATATAAACTTCCTCTGGTGGAATTTACTTATAATATAATATAGTATTTAGTAATCTGCGAGACTCCTGCGTTACTACTTTATAGGTTTTAACTAAAGGCCCCGTTGGCTAGCTAGATTTAACTACCGTATATAAATAACGATACTATTATGTAAGTTTGAGAAATGTAGGATATACGCGAGGTAGCTATACAAATGCTATAGAAAGCTAGCGAATTCTACTAGAAGTAGTATAATAAAGGCCGTATAAAGAAGAAGTTTAAAGTCGGCGACTGGGTTCTTATTTCAACGAAGCATTTGAACTTGCGGAGACCAACTCGCAAACTCGCCGAAAAGTTCGCGGGACCGTACCAGATTGAACGCATCGTAGGCGACAGCGGCCTCGTATACTAGTTACAGCTTCTATTATTAGTTAAAATCTATAATATTTTTAATATTATAAACCTTAAAGAATTTAAAAGCTGCGATAGTGTATTAACGGAACCGCTAGATTACCCCTTTATACTAGATATAATATATAAAGTTAAGAAGATTGTTTCCTATTAATATAATAGTAGAAGGCAGTTGTATTATATTAAATAGAAAGGGTACCTCGATAAAGAAAATACCTAGATAAAGAAATCCGATTTTATAGACGGGATAATATTACAGGAGTATAAAGCCGCCTTTGTAGAATCGTAGAATTAACTATATAACGACTATGTATAAGCGCCCTAGTACATAGGAGATACTACTAGACGCTCTAATAGATGCCTAACTAGATGGTTAGACAGTGACCTTAATATAGCAATGGCTATGCGGACGTTGGCTTTAACATATATTACTATAGCGAAACTACAGTATAAATATAACCTTCGGGGGCGAGATACTAGTATTAATACTAGTATAGCTGCTAGTACGGGTACTTTAACACTAGGATTAATAGTAATCTAAAAGTAAAGATGGTAACTTTAATAGTAATATTATAGTAGGTACGAGGTGATGGATATATAAGCCGGAGGTAGGAATCTTAGTATAGTATTGTAAAGCTGAAAGTAGTATTAGAATAGTAAGGTAGATAATGTAGAAAAGGAGTGTTAGTAAAAAGGAATGGTAATATAGGACTAAAATAAAGCAGTAGGATGTATATAATGACCTTATATTTCGTAAGTAAATTCCTATGGTTAACTATAGACTTATATAGTAATAAGTAAATTCCAGGGTATTTTTTACCTTTAATACTAAATATAAAGCTAAATATAGTAAATTAATAAGCTAAATAATATAAATATATAATAGTAAGTTTATAAGCCTATTACAAAAGAATAACTACTATTACTTATTAATAATATTCTTTTTATTATTATTATTACTACCTTTGGTAAAAGAAGGTGTATTTTTAATACTACCTTAAGCTAGCGCTATAGTAGTATTAATACTGTAAGTAGCTGCTAAGAGGAGGGTAGCTTTAAATATAATATCTTTAGGAATAGGAATAGTAGAATAGGGGATAGTAATACTAGCTTATAAAGCCTTACTTTAGAGGATAGCTGAAAATAAAGTAAGATAACTATAAGTATTTAGTACGTCTATAAAAAGAGGTGCTTCCTAGATAGGATTAGAGGTAGTTAATATAAAAGGGAAAGGAATATTTACTAATTAAGATATTATTACTATAATTATACGTAGTAAATTTATAATATTTAGCTAGATGTAAAGCTGCGAATCTGAACGCAGGTTTTAGTACTAACTTAGTAATAAGGGAGCAGGAGAAGTACTATATATTAGACTAGTGGATTTTAAATTACGGATACAAAACTTTAAAAGCTTCTTTTATACTAGGAGCTGTAGACTAATGAATGGTTCTTATGTAAGTTAGTATTAAATAAGTAACGAAGGGGAGAGTACCTTACGTTAGGAAACTATAAGAAGGTCTACTATATTTCCTAGGTAACCTTAATGTAAGAATTAGGAATAGAAAAGCAGCCTTTGTAACTAAGCTAGTAGTGCTAACATTTACTTAAATTATTTAAAGAACTTATTAGTTTATTATAGTAAAGGAGTAACTGGGAAATATACTTTAAATATTAAGGTATATAGCTAAGGGAGGAGGTTCCTTATTATTTTTATTTAGCTTACTAGTATAGAAAGTAAAATTATGGAAATATTTGTAATATAGTGTTTTACGGCTGTTGTAAGTTAGCGGAGAAATAGAAACGGTAATGTAGTACTTACGTCCTAAGAATAGTAACGTTAGCTAAGGTAAAGATAGGAGGAGGTAAGGATAGTTCTTTAATATTAGAGTTATTCTTATTTAGCGTACGAGGCGTACGAGTACGCTTACGTTTTAGGGTTTAACGAATAGGTTGCTTAAAGGTAGTGCGAACGTATACGTCTGAAGCTTCAGCAGCGTCTTTAAAACGCTGCAAAAGCGAGGTTAAGGCTAGGAGATTAATTAAAAAGGAACTACTACGAGGAGACAAGAGCTGATTATTAAGCGCTTGCTGTTCTGCAGCTTTATATTTATCGTCTAATTAATAAGGTATTGCAATAGATTAAGTAGGCTGAAATAAAAATAAGATCAGTAAGAATGAGGAAGATTAAGAAGAATACCTAGTTACGGGAACATTAGAGAAGTACTGCAAAAGGGAAGGAAGGCGCTAACTTTAGTATTATAAGGTAATAAAGAAGAAAGAAAAGAAGAAAAGGCTGCAGTTATAAATAGGATTTATTATACTAGCTGCGGTTATAGGATTTTAATTCGCTGGGGTGGTAAAGCGACTTAGAGGGAAAAGTGAAGCGAGAGTGAAGCGAGAGTGAATTGCAGCTGGCACGTAGTTATATAAAAAGCTTAAAGTTATAAAAGAAAATAAGTTAATTAAATAATATTATTACTTTACTATATAGCGCGGAGACTGCGTTATAAAGAGGGGGTATGTATATAATTATAATAAATAAATACTACTATGTATTACTAGTTATATTATTATCTATAACTATTATACCTTTATTTATAATAATATTAGTTTAAGTTACCTTACTTTTGCAAGCTGGTACGGTAGGAAGGTTATTAGCTAAGTAACCCTTAAGGTTCTTAAGCTGCTCCTAGGAGATAGATTAGTAATAAGAATATTATAAAGGCTAAGGAAATATATTAAAAAGAAAATAGAGAGTATAGTATTTATTAACTTTAGAGAATTTGTAATATTTAACTGCGTCTTTGTATTAGTAATATTATGAGCTTGTGTTTAACGGTGAGCTAAGGTAGTGCCTAATATCCTGGGAGTAGTAATTACTGCGATTACTATAGTAGCGACTGCTGCTGGAGTTGTAAGTGTATTATTAGTACTGCGAAGAGCTTTTTTATATTACTATTACAGCGGACTAATAATAGCCTGCTGTAAGTTAGAATAATAATTATAATAAAGGAGTAATAATATACTAGGTTTAGTTAGGCTTGCTGAAGTACGTCTAATAATAACTACGCAGCCTAATAATATTAGGCTTGAATAGGAATATATGTTTTCCTATAGCTTTTGTAAATATATACTGCGTACTTGGGGCTGGTATTTAGGAGGTGAATTAGAAGAGGATTTAATATAGAAGGGTTGTGATAATAAATTTATTATATTTGTGTAAAGTAGAGGTTAACTCTTAGCTGTTTATTTATATATATGACCTAGGTAATGATAATAAGGAATAGTTTTATTTATAGGTTAGTTATAGGGCTAATATAAGGGAAAGGAGTTAAATATACTGGACTACCCTTAAGAAGTTGGCCTTTGTAAGGATACTGGGTAAGTAAGTTAATATAACGTAGGATTTAGGTAGCGAAGGCGAGGGTGATTGAAGGTAAGATTAATAATGCTTTACCTTTACTATATTAGAATTCTGGTGGGTTTATATCCTTTTTTACCCCTTTATTCCTTATAAAGAAGTATTAGCTACTCTGGGTTATAAAGGCAATAAAGAAGTATTACGGAACTATTACTATATTTAACTTCCTGTTTATATTTATCCTTAGGAGTATAAAGGAAGGGCCTAAAATAGTAATACGTTTATAGTAAGGATAAAGCAAGTATAAAGCTTAAACTACGTTAAGGCTTTTGCATAGGCGATACCTTTAATAAAGGGGATTAGTTACGAGGTTGGGAAAAGGAATATTGTTAAAGGTACTGGGGCGGTGCCTCGGAAGGAAGGGTAATATATTAGAGCTTATTTAAAGAGGGCGCGGTTGCGTAACGGCTGCGTACCAGCTACGTTACGGGGGTACGAGCTAAGGGTTGCGAAGCCCTTAGCTTAGTAATAATACTATAAAAGACCTAAAATCTAGGGAAGGAATTAAGGGAGGCAGAGATAAATACAGTTACTTTGCTACCCTAAGCTTGTGTATTTACTATGTAGCTACCTGTGATTATCCCTTATCCCTCTTTACTCTCTTTTACTAACCTGGCTTCTGATAAATTTAATTATATTATAAACGCTATAATAATAACTAGCTATTTAAGTATTCTAATAAGTAATATAAAGTAAACTTATATATCCAGTTGTATATTCTAAAGTTAAGTAAAATCGCTTATAATCTTAATTAATTCGTTCTTACGTTGATTAAAATTAACGTTAATTCCCGTTGACTACTTTCTAATTGGCTGCGTGGCCTGACGTTAATCTGGGAGTACCTACCCTGTAGGCCCCTTGTCGCGACTATAAGAGCTGGGTCGTGATAAAAATAATATATATAGTCTTTTATTTTAATAGGATAAGATAAAATAATTTTTAAAAAAATATTATAATACTCTGTCTTAGGATAAGATTTTTTATAAATACCTAATATAATAATTAATAAAGATATATAAAGATAAGGGAAAAACTAAAATACTAACAAAAATAAGGGGAAGTAGCTACTTATACTAAATATAATAAGGTTTTAAGGATAAAACCAATAGGAGGGGGATATTATATTATAACCTAGCTCTTAAGGTTGTAATAATAGGCTAATAAGTTAGTCTAGACTAAACTAACTTTAATCCTTTAACTAATTAGGGAAGGATTAAAATATAACTTCTTAATTTAATAGTAAATTAATAAACTATTTATTAATTTAAGAAAAGATCGATATTCTATATAATAATCTAGTCCAGGTTAACTAAATATATAAGTTTACTTTATATTACTTATTAAAATACTTAGATAGTTAGTTGTTATTACAGCGTTTATAATATAATTAGATTAAAACATAAACATTTACTCTTATTTATATTACTAGCTGGTAATAAGATTACCTATTACTAACCTAATCGCTCCACTAACATAAACTATAGAACCACTCTAAGGTTTATCCCTTAGAAACAGCTAACCTATAGTGCCTATAGGACCCGGTTCATTACACTACAGGAAACTTTTCCCCCGGGACAATAGTTAACATTACTACCCTCGGTACGGTCTTAGAAATTGACTTTACCATAGCCAAACCAGGCCAGACCATTACTACTATCACCCACAACAGCGACGGGACTTATTCTACCCCGGTCTTTAGCTACCCAGCAAAGCCAAAGGTGCTCAGCAGAATAAAAAATTAGGCAGAAGTAGGCAAAGCTAAGCTACCTGCCATCAAGAGCCATTAAAGGACGCCATTATAGGTAGCACTTATATTATATCTCCTTTTTATAAGGCGTGTACCACTAGTCACTCCTTATCATGTAGTTGTTTGTTTAACCGTACCCTTCTTTCTCAACATAGTACTCTTAATACAGTCATTTATTAAGAAACTACAGTATGCACCTCTTGACTTAGACTTGTTTGTTTGTTTATTTATTTATTTTATTATTAACGACCACTATGTACGCTAGTTACAACAGTCCTCATCTAGGCACTAGGCCGGTAGGAGCCGTGGTGTCAGACCCGAGAGGCCACTTAGTATGGGTTACAAGCTATAAAAGAATTGTAGTCTGTAAAACCCCGCTGTATAACAAATAAGCTGGTCATATAGCGTACATACGCGTAGAAAGAGCCTTTATTATTATACCATTGTTGTCTGCATTGTCCGTTATGAAATAGCCCACTTTCAAGGCAATTCCATAGTCGTTAATAACTTTGATAACACAGTCTATTATATTTGGGCCCAAGTGCTTACCGTTGAGTTCTCTTAGGGCCAGAACGTAATATTCTAACTGGCTAGATTCGGATGTATAGTGTGCAATAATGCCAAGAATCGCAAGGGCATTAGGCGAAGTTCAGAGATCTACTGTGAAGTGTACTTTCGAGAGAGCTGACTAGACCTCGCGTTTAACTCGAAGTTTCTGGGTCTCGTATATCCGCAGGTCCAGCTGCGTATAGTTAAAGGAGAGTTTAGGAGCCAGTTGTCGATCTCTGGATTTAGGAAGTAAAGTAAGGCCTTAAATTTTACTTGCTTTGCTATATAAAAAGAGATGCTGTAGGTTGTAATCCACTGTATATATAGTTATTTAAGAATAGCGGGGTCTAAATTGTGAGTTGTAATTGTGGAAAGACAATGGCGTTTATAATCCGTGGTTTGCTGGCCTTTCTTAAAGGCGTCGACGATAGTAGTTACATTAACGCAGTGTAGGATTCTTAAGTAGAGGATATATTGATATTATACCGGTCCCTTAGGTGCGCTAAAATAACGGTTGTTCCACTAGACTTTAGATACTCCTTTATGTAGTACTTGCAGCGCTATATTAACTTCCCCTTTGCATTAAGAGTGACCTTATTGCAGCCAACAGGTGTATAGTACTATACTTTTGAGTAGCGCCTTTTCGTAGTAGTTGAGGTAGTTATAGAAGAAGAGGATAGTATAGGATTATAACATAGTGAATCAAGATTGTCTAATAGCTTGCTTATAAGCTGCGAAAGTATATCAGAAGGTTGCAATAACATTATATTAATACATTACAACGGTTTTAGTAAGTATATTAACAATAGACTAAGGGACTACTATATACAAATAGAACGGAAGCAGAAATAAAAAAAGGAGAGCTTGAATAAGCTCCTGAGATTTAAGCCAATTTTGCTGCTAAGGATCCCTGCCTGGGCTACCGGGGAAGGAACCCTGAAGCGCAAGCTGGAAAACGCCTTCGGGACTAACCTATAGTGCCTTAAAGACGCAGATATTTAACCTCTGTTGTACTTATTAAGCCATAAAAGTTACTATGTTTTAGCATTAATACGGCCATATATAGTCATATACCGGGTGCTAATATTATACGGCAACTATATAAGGATATAGGGTATAATACGGCTACTATATTATATTATATAGTAATATTAATATATAGTAATACGTATTACCATATTGCGAATACTATTAGATATACTATAACCCCCCTCCCGACGGACATAGATACGTAAAACAGATTAACACCTTTCCCCCTCCCCTTTATTAAATTAAAACGTAGCAAACTTAAGATCTAAACCCAGCGGCTTTTACTATCCTAGTGCCCAGATAAGGACTTATATAACTAGTTTACTTAGTAGACGTTAATAATAAAACTAATAAACTAACAATTATTATTCCCGTAATATCTTAAAGATACTACCCTTAAGGACATACATAAGCAGCCCGAAGATATCAGCAACATAGTGCGCGGCCATAAAGCCAACCTATCCAACCCCAGTTCATCTTAATTACTTACAACCAGGTTATAAACAGATACTAAAGTTAAAGTAAACACTAGCGACAAGTCTAAGGAGCAATCTAAGAAGGAGCTAAAGGAACTCAGAGGTAATAAGGCATTCTATAGCAAACAGGAGAAGGCTCAAAGCTCTAAGTAGTAACTACTTTTCAACTGCAGATTAGTAGACACTATATTCCCCTGTCTCTTCCAGCAGTTATTAAAGTTAAAGAGTATTATTATACATATACTTATAAAAGATATAATTAACTAAAGTATAAGTACCTTCATAAGCATTATAAAATATTATAAAAATAACAAAGATAATAAAAAAATTTAAATTCACCTAGATCATTAATTTTAGAAGTATTAATCTTCTCCTTAGTATATATTAGTAGGGGATTTTATAGGAAATGTAATACTAATAAATCTCTGTATATCGTCCAGCACAGATAGGAGCAAAATAGCTCTTTGCGTCACTGCATGGAAATTTCCACCGTTTTAGGTTTATTTTTGCAGAGAAGGTAGGGGAAACGGTCATACCCACCTGCTGTCAGTAGTATAAGAATATGCCAACCCTATTATTATTCTATAACCCAAATATATCCTCACGCCTTAAATAGACGTATAATACGTGCCTCGGCTGTAATACCCTGATAGATGGTGCAACTTACTGCTTAGAATCCTGTCAACTGTCCGAAGACAATAATAAAGTGAAGAGGGTTCATGACTCAAGCTTGTCTTCCCCGAGGCTTACAGAGGCGTCTTCAACTGCCAGCCCAAGAAGGAGGATTTCAGCTAAGACTAAGAAAGAATTGAGAACGTATAATATCTCATTAGATTAGTAAAGATGCAGAAGAGCGTATCGCATTAATATATCATAGGGTATCCAAGACCGCATCAGCTCGTTCAAATGTTCATACACAAAAAGAACATTAGCAGCAGCTGAGAATATCAGAGCGAAGCAGCAGAGTTCTAATCGCGGATCTGCGGGTGGGGTTATGAAGCTCGAGTATATTAGGTTCTTGGATAGAATAGCAGGAAGAATATCAGGATATTACCAACTCACGCATTATGTACGCTGTGGGCCATATACGCTCGACAATGTTAAGATCTGGTCACCCGCCACGCAGCGATGTTTGGGTTGGAAAAAAAAGAGCCAATCAGCGACCTGACCTAAATAAATATGAAGTATCTGTATTTGAAAATGCTCCTCAGACTGCGGTATCACCACCGACTCTGTATCACGCCGGTAGATACGCCAAAGGTTGGGCTTCCCGACATGGCACTATTTTCTTTTTCTCTATAAAAAAAAGCCCATGATTCCAATGTTTTTTTTTCGCGGCTTCTTTCAACATTTCGTCCTCGTTGTTGCTCACGCTTCTTTATAGAACTGCTTGATTGCATCGGCGAAGCAGGGCGGGCGTGAGACAGCATGCAACAGTTTCATGTTGATTGTACGAAATAGCCGTTCGTTCGCAGTCCTTAGTCAAGAGCATCTCCGAGACACCACGACAGCAGCATAACCCTCCCGATTACCAACCCACGGCTGCAGACTGTCTAATTTTCATCGTGCAGCAATACCGTGGTGTCAATTGACGAGAGAGAGATCCCGATGCTCTGAAAGGCAACAACCAGGCGGAATGCGCCTTCATTGCGGCAACGATCGTGCTGTTCTATCGTCAAGCAAAAAAGCCGCAAGCGCGGAGATGATCTTGATCGAAACAAGCATAAGACAAACTTTGCCCAGAAGTCGCTGTTCATCCGGAAGTCGCAGCCAATCCCAACGGAGAGTTCAAGCATGCCAGCCGTTAGACATGTCGTATTCAGTCAGGCCGTAGTGGCTCAGCACGGCCATCCTAACATACGTCTCGTAGTCCCTGCCAAGCAGCTCGCCGCGCAGTTCGTTGACGTCGGTTGCTGCGCTATGACATATCCGCTGGTGAACTCCAGCATGACGGAGCAGTTTTTGTCTACATTGTCGATAACGACATCGTTGGCTGCCAGCCCGCTGCAAATGGCAGCCGAATTGGCACCAAACCATGGCCTTGACGAGCGTGCTCTTATGGGAGCCATTGTCACCTACTAGGAAGGTCAATGCGCGCGGAAAGACCTGTCGGAATTCGATGGCGATGGTGCCCTCGCACGCCGAGGAAGTTGGTGATTATGAGCGTCCGCAGCTCGGCTACGAAGACGAGGGTCGAGAGACCCGCCAGCTTGGTGGCGGTCATTGTGCCGACCGAGAAAGCTCTTTTAGTCTTTCAGTACGTAGCAGTGCTGCACATTTGCCTTACTACATGAGGTCACGTAATTGACAATACATCATTATAAAAAGTCGAACCAGTACTTTTCATTCATATGTCGCACTGCATAGACTACTGTTTTCCAAGTCAAGCTATAGGCAGTTTGCCAGTATCAGTCGCACCGGTAAAAATCATTGTCACCGGGCCGAGTTCTGTGGGCGTAAGTACCGCAATACCTTTGGAGGTTAGCTGTAATCGCATGATTCGAGTTATTGGCATTTTCGAACTTACCTTGCCACTATATTCTCTCCTTCATTCACGAAGGTGAAAATACTTCTAACGAGTCCAGGATCTCCTCCCCCGTAGGGGACCGTCCAAATAAGCGGAAATCCCCATAGTTCACTGCCGCAGTCAGGACGATCGAAGTAGTAAATATGAGGGTATTTCCGATCTCCTGAGAGAGCAGAGTAAGTCATTTCTAATCGCCGCTGAAGAACAAATCCTAGGACTTTCACTTACCAATAGGTTTATCTTTGTGTTGGAGAGCGCCATTTCCGGCGTTTGTAATATCATTAGACGTGAAGCCACGGTTAACGCCACCTAGAAAATAAGTCATTATTACTTTGCCTTCTATGCTTGGATATCTTACTGCATTTTACTTCCTTCGTAGGAACATTAGTGACCACGGCGTTGACTCCCGAGGCGGCGAGAAGCACAGTGAAGTACGAAAGAGGCTTCATTTTGAGAACAACTCGGTGAAGATAGTTATGAGTAAATGGATTTAGGTCGAGTATGGCTCAAGTTAAAGGAGGTTGGGATCGAGCTGGATCCTCGGGAGATATATCGACTATATATATACTTTTTAATACACAACCTTTATGACATTGAGTGGAATGGAGTTATACATCATTACATCATTTTTTTCCGCCGGCTAGATCCCAAGATACTTGCGAGGCCCCTATTGGTCTCGCATTTCCCGATGGCTTGCAGAGCACATGCCAGTCTGAGAATCCTCATGCCTATCACATATACATACTTACAATTCTGTATTAACAATTTAATTTTTCTCTATCCTACTGCATTTGACCCCAAAAAATGATGGGGACACCTGCTTGCCAGCACTTATTCACAGATATAAGACATACATTTGTCTCAGCTGCTGGGTAGATGCTCTGGCCATCCCACCAAAAAGTGTCTCGGAAGTCGGTCGCTCGGAGGTATTTACTATGGTTATTTAAGAGAACGTGAGAGGGGGGCTAAAAGCGTTGCCGGAGTGGGCGACGATGCCGTTGACAATGGGATCTTGCTTGTAGGCGTAGGCCCAAAAGTCGACTGCCTCACCCCCGACAGACTGTCCAAAGATAGTGATCTTCTCAGGATTACCACCAAACGCAGCAATATTATCTCGAACCCATTCGACCCCAACGTGCTGATAGCGGAGACCGAGGTTGGCAGGTTGGCCTGGGGCTCCAGGGAAGCCGAAGACGTGAATTCGGTAGTTAACCGTAACAACAACGACATCCTGCACGCCCGCAAAATACTTACCGTTGTAGAAAGCAGTGTCAGTGCCTCCATAGTTGAATCCTGCCTCGAGTCAACACTTCATCTTTTCATAGTACCCTTATGGATCGGGGGCTGAGTGGCGCAGTGGTTAAGCTCACAGGGGACCTAGAGAGAAAGGTCGTAGGTTCGAATCCTGCCAGCCTCTGCAAACAGACCAATAAAGCAAGCTCCGACTTGTGAAGACACTATGCTGAAGGCCCTCTCTAGCCCTATAGCAGAGCTATTACAAGCTAATAGCACAAAACCACAAGGTTTTTTCCTCTTCTTTTCATTGTCAGCAGCCAAGTAGGTATTATGCTGCAGGTACTCATTAAATTGTTGCTTGTTTGTTTTTCCACTCGTCAAAAGATTGGTAAACTGTTCTGTAAGGCCTGTTAAGATAACCATTTTATCATAATTATCTGACAGCACCTTAATAAACCATCCAATACTTCGGTTGAAGTTTTTGCAAGTACCCTTTTTTATAATTAACCATCGTTCGTAAACGAGACATTTAGCATATGTACATATTAATACCATGGATTAAAGAACAAAATACCAAATCCAAATGTCTACACCAATCGATGCCACTTTCTTCCACGCGTCAAGTGTGTACTAACCTTCTTCCGGCATCGTTCCCAATCGATTATTTGAGCATCTTCAGCTGGTTTATCGCCAATTATTGTGCTTGTAACCAGCTGCGATGCGTCCTTCAATTCTTTATCCGATACTTCTATTGACTGCGACTATTGAACTAATAGATTCGCTCGGAGTTGATGTCATCGTGTGAATACCATTGCCGCTATCGCATATCTGATATTTCCTACTTACCGGTCTTTGTATACTGATTCTACGAATTTGAACCATTCTGAACCATTTGTCCACTGTTTTTCATCCTCGATATCATTATTTTGAAGCCAGCTGGCAATGACGCGTGGGTGCTGTCCTGTTATTTGGGTGAGGAGAATTTTCGCCGAAGTATACTTACTATTCATATAGGCAAGTATGGCTATGAAGGTCACCGCGATGCGACTTTCCGCAAATATACTGACTAATCGTTACGTAGGAGTCCGCTGAACCGCTAAGCGCAGAGGAAGAAATTACGCTTAAATTCACCCAGGTGATGAATGGGCTGCAATTAGTATACCCTAAACCTGCTATGGTGGACATTTCTACTTTGTATTGCTTTATATGTCTGCTTTGCTTGGCAAGTCAAAAGGGACTGGTGATTGAAAATACAGAGGGGCTGAAATGAGCTGGATATTTGGAAAGATAGGATGGCTAATGACTCTAAATTACTGAGTACTCCTTGCCAATGCATCTCCAGTTTTCATCCAAAACTCTAGGCTTCTCACCAACAGTATGGTGTGGCATAGTATGGTAGGGTATGGTAATGGTATACAATTTCACGAATATACTGATCATATAGCCCTTAGCTTAGAGTTCTATTTGTCATTTAGTCCACTTTATGATAAATAGTCTTGAGATGTGAATTAAATAACTTATAATTTAAAAAGAAAATGCCTGGAATAGAATGAATGGGAATATATTAGAGCTGTTTGACTGCTCATCTTCTTAGTATTATTATCTTCTCTCACAATTAAACTATCAATCCGTTTATATTTGGAAATGCCATCCGTCCTCAATATCTTCTTCACTTTGCTAAGCATCAGCCATGTTACCTATGGCACCAAGGTTCGACAACTCTGGGAATTCTCTAATACATCTCAATAGGTTGAGAATATCGGCATACGCCCTAGTGGTCATCTTCTGCTAAATACCTTTGATCAAGGAAAGATGTATACTATTGATCCTAGCACTAAGAATCCAGTTCCTAGTGTTGCTATCCAGGTGCCTGGTGTAACAGCACTTACTGGCATTACAGAATATTGAGCCAGACCTTTTTGCCAGTCTTCGAGCAACTAGTCTGGACTCGGAATTGATAACATATACTACAACAATAGATATACCTAGCCTCGGTGTATACGGAACAGTCACGCTTCACTCAGTAAGCATAATCCCCTTCCCATTTACTTCCCTGTTGTGATTTGCTTCACAAATGGTGACGATCTATTGTGAAATTCTCGCTCACCTGAAGTTAGGTTGCACCACCTCAGTATCCTTGCGGGTTGAATGTTGCGGGCGTGAGTGAGGAGATGCTGCCAAATGTTGGATGGGCTAACGCTGTTCCCGACGCTTATGCATCGGTGGATCTTGTCATAAACGGCACGAAACTGCAGTTCAGTGATGGTATCGGATATCACGATAAGAATTGGGGAACTGCTCCATTGGCAGACAATTTGGAGACGTGGTATTGGGGCCACGCACGTGTCGGACCATATTCGATCGTATGGTTCGATGCCACTCCTCCTAACGGTGCCGAAAGGTTTTCCGCATACGTGGCTAAAAACGGAATCGTAGCCCAAGCGAGCTGCGCAAACAAATCTGTGTTTGTGCGACCGTGGGGTGCCAATAGTACCTATCCACCACTGCCATCCACTGGACCTATGCAGGGGATTGAAGTAACATTTGAATTAGGTAATGGGGAAACCTTGGCTGCAAATGTGACTACTGGCGCGTTCGTTGCGAGTGATGGTGACTACTACGTCCGCACCTTGGGCTCATTGTCAGCTACCATCAAGTCGCCTGGCAGAGATGATGAAGTATTTCACGGTGGCCGTGCCTTATACGAGGAGTTCAAATTTGGTCCATCACAGAAATAACTTGAGAGTAAGCTGCTTAGTTAACATGCTATGTAATAGGTAGTTTACTGTTGCGGTTTAACTATACTGAATCTAAGTGTATATACTTTCTCACATCACTGTAAGACAATTGGGACATAACAAAGGCATTCCCCAGCTATCCACAAAATTAAATCCGAATCACCAGTTGCCTGTATCTTGTTCCATAGATAGAAGGCAATTGGGGCTGAACTCATGAACAGAACCCACTGTGGGCAACTACATTACCCAACCATCGCCCCCCTCAAGTGGTAAGGATGAGTCGCTGAGGAAATAATTACTATTCTTCTATTTCTATCGCTATTCCATCTTCACCTCGCGATTCTCTCCAGCGGTTTGTTGATGCCAGAAGACCCGAGCAGCCTTTGAGTAAAAACCCCCATTTCTTGACGAATCCTTCACTTACTTCCCAGCCGTTGACTGACCATGGCTCACCCCAAACCAAACAGCCGCGTTGCTCTCCATCAACAAACCCTTCGTACAAACTCTTCGCCAGATCACGCTGCAGGTCATGAGTATCATATTGCCCGTAAAGACGAATCAGATTATCTCGCATGACGTGGCATGGGAATATGTCTATCCAGTACGCATGAGGTGTGGATTTCTGCAAAGTGGTGGGCAAAAGCTCAGGTGGTACGGAGCTAGGCGGATCTATGGCTAAGCTTGGAAGGTTGATGGTGCCCCCGCATTCTAGTGGAAGATGCTCTAGAAGAGATAGAACGGCCATATTGAGCAGCGAAGCACGTTGAACGTTGTATTGAACCATGGTAAGTAAACAATGGTCTGGGCTGAGTGGGAAAATGAGAGGAGGGGTTGCCAGTCCAAAAGTCGCGGCTGTCGTGTAAAGCATTAGAGGCGGTATAACCATGTGTGTCTCTATTTTCCAGGTTGTTGTTGTTGGGTCACATGATTCACGAAGATTTATCTTGAGTGAATCATGTCGAAAATGATTGGAAATACTGAGATCTTCGCTCCTAGGTATAGTCTTGTGTGACTGTAAGGCTCCAAACATCAAAATGCCGAAACCATTCCAAGAGGAATCGATGCTGGACGCAAGTTTTGCATAGGCGGCAGTCTTTTTTTTCTCCCCTGGCTATGAATCAGTCTCACATACTAAGCAGCGTGGCATGGTTTGTATAAACTGCGTGAGATCTCGTTATATCCTTCATTGGCTTGGTAGCTCCGAATTGAAGAATCTCGCTATACTTACGTGCTAACCGCTGGCGGAGACGATTTTGTCGCTTCTTTCTTTCAGCTGGGTCTGTCACTCCTCTCCAGTCATCCCGGTCCATAACTATCTAAAATCACTTTTGTCAGATCTGGCACATGAAACCAGGAGTGCCCTAAATTTTAAACATTTGAGCCTACTAGTGGGCTATACCTTGAAGCTATTGTAGGTACTTGACGGTACTGTTTGTGTCTGCAGTTATTCATTCGGGACGATAGTTGTGCTGATGAATACTTGTCACAAAGATGCAAGAATAGAAGGCAATGAAGACGGTGGAAATCAGTCCGCCAGTGCCGGACAACCAAAAATATCAAGGGTTCAATATAAACCATTGACCCACTGTTATAGTTAGCTGTAGTTGAATAGCCAGTGAGCAGCAATAGTACTACCTAGGCTAATGCAAGACCGTGACGCGCTAACACCTTTTTTGGTAATGCCAAGGCTGTGGAAGCCAAATCCACCGGGAGGAATTGCGAACGCAGAGGACTATATAATATGCGTAACAAGCAAATTGCGAGTTCTTTCTCTCATCTCACACGAAATAAACATCTTTCACGCTCAATCTAACCATACTCATTGTTTATTCTTCAATATGCCACGTCTCGCTGGCATTGCTAACTTTAATCCTGACAAAGACATCCCGTCTCTGAGCGGCAAAGTTGTCCTTGTCACTGGAGGTATGTCTAAAATATATCATCTCCCTTTATAACTGGAGAACATTTTCTTATATCTGGTACGTCAGGAACTGCCGGTTTGGGGAAGCAGTCCATTCAGGCTCTTGCAAAACATGACCCTGAGCACATTTACTTCACTGGTCGTAACCAAAAAGCGGCCGACGCTGTGATGAATGACATCAAGGCAGAGAATTCAGGTGTGGGATTAACTTTTCTAGAGATGGATTTCGGTTCTCTTGAGTCAGTACGGGCGGGCATCAGTCAATTTGCACATGACCGATTGGATATCCTCATGTGCAATGCAGGTGTTATGGCAGTGCCTCCAGCAGTAAGCAAAGATGGATTTGAGATCCATTTTGCAATCAACCATTTGGCCCATGCCATGATTATACATGAACTTTTACCAGTTCTTACGCGAACTGCGGAGATGTCGAACTCTGACGTGCGAGTCGTGTGTCTGACATCAGAAGGGTGGAAAGGACACCCACCCAGCGGCATCTCGTATGATAAAGTGCGAACAGAGAAAGGTGGAATGCCAATTTGGCTATTAAGATACGGGTAGCATCACATCTTTCCTTACCTCCTTAAATTTGGGAAATTGAGATAGTCGTGCTGACCACAAAATTCCCCATAGCCAATCCAAATTTGCGAATCTTGTATATGCGTCGGAACTTGGGCGTCGATTTCCGAAGATCATGGCAGTCTCAGTTCACCCTGGAGTTGTGAAAACAGATTTGGTAAACAGCCTATCTTTTGCAGACTCCGCCTTTTTACGTGTTTCAAACTTCATCCTTGGCACTTCCATCCTTACGCCAGAAGAGGGTGTTCTCAACCAGTTATGGACAGCTGCAGGAGCAAACCGAAATGAGCTTGTTAACGGAGCATACTACAGGCCGGTGGGAGTATTGAGCAACGGCGACGTAAGCAAGGACAAGATGGCTATGAATGAAGAGGTAGCTCACAAACTCTGGACCTGGACGAGTGAAATACTCGACAGCATCTGAAGCTCCAGTCCATTTCCAATACATATATAATTGCATTCAACGAAAGTGTATGGTTTTATTCGCATTTACAATGTACACAACCAAATACGGAGCTAGCTAAGACTGACGTTTCCCGCTATGGACCGTCTGTGACCGTGTCCCACCGCCACTAGCCGTCAGGGGCCACTATGTCCCGCTATACCCAGCCACCAAGCCTCTAATTTCGTGATTTGAGAAGATTACATACTGAGCTGGGGCGAATAAGGTGGGTTATACTTCCCGGATGCATCGCTACCATGTGTACGCCTGCGATAAGACAACAGCCAAAACAAATCCAAATCTACTCAAAACTGTATTTTTCACTTTCAGTCCACTAGGGCCAGTGCATTAATATCTGTACCTGAAAGACATTGCTTACGGACTTCATCAAACCAATTTTGAGAACGCAATGTGACCAAGGTCGAACTTCAACTCGTCCAAACTTTGGGCACATCTGGCGCTCGCGCTATTGCCGCCTTTGAGATACAGGGTCGTCACTACTTGGCGATCCCTCAATTAGCGGAGGACATCCCCAATGGCGCTGTTGGCATGAATCTTGGAAATAGTGACACTACTCTGCTACTCTACAGACTTCACGAAGGTAGTGGGGAATATCAAGTTTTCCAAACGTTGCCAGTCCCTGGTGGTGAAGATGCCGAATTCTTCACTATTGACGGTCGGAGCTTCCTAGCTACCGCAAGTCTGCGCTCTGGCCAAGGTCCATATAACATGGATGTCGAGTCAATAATTTTTGAGTGGAATGGAACCTCTTTTGTCGAATTCCAGCGCATCGCCACCTTTGCGACAAAGCAATGGAGATATTTCAGTATCAAGGGACGACACTTTTTAGGTCTCGCTCAAGGGGTTCAGCTCCCCAATCTCATACCTAAAATCCCAGCGGACTCCGTCATTTACGAATGGGATGGTAACAAGTTCCAGACATTCCAGAAAATTCCGTCAAAATGGGGCTATAATTATCTTCACTTTGCCATTGGCGAAGAGGATTACCTTGCTTACGCCGACCATGTTGAGCCGTCAATCATTTTGCGGTGGGACGGAAATTCTTTCGTTCATTTTCAAACCCTTGATGGTGCGCATGGACGTGCATTTGCGTTCTTTCAAGATAAAAATGAGTCCTATCTTGCTTTTGCCCTGTTGACAGAGGATAGCGTTCTCTATCGATGGAATGGTACGGCTTTTGATATTCATCAGAAGCTAACTACAGGACCAGGCGGTCGTGAACTAGCCGTGGTTCAACAGCATGGTCAAATATACCTAGTACTTGTGAATTTTATCACAGGGACGAGAGAAAATCCAGTCACAGACCTTCAGTCGGCCGTTTTTGTCCTGGAAAATGGCCAGCTCAAAGAGGTAGCCAAATTCCCAACTTTAGGAGGAACAGACGCCACTCCGGTGGTAAGAGACAATCAGATTTATCTTCTCGTCATCTCTTGGAAAGGAAGTTCCCGCTGCTACAGCCTTGTACCTGCGGCAGAATCTGCAGCAAGCCAAGCTGGTAGAAGTTCCAGACGCGGATCATTTTTTGCATGTGACGCGACCGGCTATAATTAACGAGCTTATCAGTGGGTTTCTGAGCTCTTAGATTACATCTGGGTTGGAGCTGAAGTACCATAGATGAATAATGCAGCATGTTCGGAGACATGTACTTGAAGAATATTAAGCATAAGTGCAAACAGTAATGTCAAATTAGTGGCGAACTGAAGCTAGAGCTACATCGTTCATCGGATACTAGAAGTTCCAAGTAGATATTGAGGAGAAACAAAACGATTAAGCATATGTTACTGGGTTTACAAGTGTGCCTAGATTCCCAATTCTGATCTCAATCTTATCTCCGTGCTGAAGCCACTTCGGTGGTCGCATCGTGAAGCCTGGACCGCCCGGTGTTCCGGTGAGAATCACATCTCCTGCATAAAGGGTTGTGCCCTGACTAAGAAACTGAATAATCTGGGCGACATTGAATAGCATGTAAGAGGTGTTGGAATCCTGTCGCAGCTCTCCGTTTACCCATGTACGGAGACTGAGATCTTGAGGATTAGGCACGAGCTACGAGATTCATTAGCTTCGAGTACGATGACTACCTGGGGTTACTAACATGTGCTGCAGTGATATATGGGCCGATCGGACAAAACGAGTCAAACGCTTTCGAGAATCCAGCTTGAGGGGGCGGAATGCAGTTGCTCGTAAAATTGCCTTGCCATTTTCGAGCAGACATGTCGTTGCCTACTGTATAGCCGGCAACGTAATCGTATGCATCTTCTACTGAAACGTTCTTTGCGTCCTTTCCTATAACGATGACAAGTTCACCCTCATAATCTGCCTGATCATCTTGTGCAATTTTTGGAATCTCAATGTTATCCCCAGGCCCAACTATTGAGTTTGGAAACTTGGGAAACATGCATGGAAATGCTGGAGGTGGAATACTAAGCTCATCCACTTCACATTGATTAGTCAAGTAGGCGTGTTTGTTTCTTTTGGGATGCAGTGACTTACAATGAGTGCGATAGTTTCCGCCTATACACCGAATGGCAGATATGTCTTGTCTTGCTAGTGGCGCAAGGAGTCGCCGAACCGTCAGTACTGTCTCGGTGATGATACAGGATGAATCGAGGGGATTTCCAGTAATCTTCTTGGCCTTCAGCGGTTGCGACTTTTCTAATCGTCCAAAGTCTAATTGACTAGTGGAAATTATCGGCTCGCCGTAGTAAATGTTGACATCTTCCTCGGATTCAAAGCGAATGAGGCGAGTCCAGGGAACATTGACAGGCATTTTGTAATAAGAAAATATGAGAACAAAATGTAATATGATTGAGTGTTGGTCAAAGCGATGAATAAACAATGGCATCAGCTGGGACTTATGTTCCCCAGACCGTCAGGTAGTGAGACTAGTGAGCTTAGTCTACCCTTCTTCTTATACCCCATGCTCAGAACTGTTATCCCCATCTCTGGAGACATCAACTGGCGGCTCTCGTAGTCATTGGCATTCGTATTTACATCATCATTCGCTTATTGATACGGCAGTCGACATCGGCATTGCCTTCGGGAGCCCTACTGCCTACCCATCGGTCCACGGCGGGAAAACACGGAAGACTATGGACAACAGCGGAACATCTGAGGTAAGACTAACTGTAAGCTCTATACTGAACGCCCCAAAGCTACAGAATAGCATTTGGCAGTGAACTGAGAGTGTAGAGGGAATCGCGAAGTAGTTATATGAGTAGTATCGATTGTATTATTTGCTCTTTCTTGCATCTTCCAACCATACCGACACTGCAAGATTGGAGACAATTTAGATCAAAAATGAACATGCCTATGATGTCTTTGATCCTACTAGATTATTTATACAATCTTGAAAAGGTTTCAATTAGGCACCCAAGCTTTATAGTGTCTGTTATTGCCAGCGCTTTGGTCCTCTTCTTCTTCTCGGTCAGTTGCGAGTCAATGTGAACGCGAGTAACGAAGAGTTTTCAACTAACAGTGGCAGTCAATCATACGAGACCCGCTCAAAGATATTCCAGGCCCTATGAAAGCAAGGTGGTCGCGCTTCTGGCTTATCTGGATTGACATGTCAGGACGCCGTTCCAAAACTATCCACGAGCTCCACCAGAAGTATGGCAGTGTTGTTAGAATCGGTCCAAGGGAAGTGTCCTTTTCTAGTCGGCAAGCGATGAAAGACCTTTATGGATCCGGGAATAAGTTTATGAAAGGCCCTGTATACGAAGCTTTTGGCCGGCAGAGCTCCTTTACTATCCTGGATTAAGACAGAGCATCGGTCAAGGCAGAAGCGCATTGCACATGTCTTTGCACCGGCATCAATTGCAGCTGTAGAGCCGCTTGTAAAAGAACAAGTTCAAAAGCTACTACACGTTTTGTCAAAGAGAACTAATCAGCCACTTGATGTGATGGAATAGTTTCGAATATTCGCCCTCGATGTTGTTGGTCAGTGTGTCTACTCTCAGATGAAAGAGACAATTGCTTACGCGCAATAGGATCTGTCTTCTTTGGGCAGAGCTTTGGTGGACTTGATAACGAAGCGCCGCCCAAGATTTTGTATGATCTAGATGAGGTGTTTCCCTCTCTTTTGATCGAGTGGCAATTTGCCGCCATTCGTTCACTCCTCCTCGCTATTCCACACAAGCCTATGCAGCATTTTCTGAGAATCGCCTCAGAATTCTATGATGTGAGTAATCGTTGTGTGAAGCTTATAAATTTCGACGAAAGCTAATCCCAACCACAGAAATATGGAACTGAAAAGTTCAATGAGTACATTGCGCGACATGGCCGTTCTGGGGATCGCATCGACCTCCTCACCAAGCTTATCGCCGGCAGCAAGGACTACGGCCCACTAGACGATAACGAGATTGTCAATGAGACGACGAATCTATTTTTTGCTGGAACTGATACTACTAGCAACACGTTTACATACATGTTCTACGAATTGGCGAAACATCCGCAGTGGCAAAAGCAGCTGCAGGCTGAACTAGACGAAGCAGTACTTGAAGAGGTTCCAGAGTATAAGCATGTTATGAACCTGCGTGTGTTGGACGCCGTAATCCATGAGACATTGAGATTTCATCCCGCGGCGCCGGCAAGTCTACAGCGACTTGCACCTAGTGAAGGAGGTGCAGTGGTGGATGGAATCGCTATCCCCCAGAATGTAAGCCTCTGCGTAATGGATCACTTACCAATTAGCTGCTCACTATTTATTACAGGGAATTGCATCTTGCCAGGATTATACAACTCAGAGAGACCCAACAGTATATCCCAACCCAGAAAGTTTGATCCTGGCAGATGGCTTTCTGCGTCTGAAGATCATCTCAATGTGATGCACGAATACATTCTCGTTTGGGGCAAAGGACAGAGAGCATGTTTGGGGAAGCCCATGGCATATATGGAACTGAAGGTAGGAACGGCTGCACTGATAGGGAAGTTCAGTGTTGAAATAGGTAGCGTCACGATCGATGATGATATGGAAATGACTGATCATTTTGCCTTGGTGCCAAAAGGAAAGAGATGTATTTTACGTCTGAAGGAAAGAAGCTAAGACAATGAAAAGTATTTCGGCTTTGGTTTTACTGTGGTCCAATAACCTGTTGACTTTGTTTTGTTGTATTGAGAATAATACAGCAGAATAGTTCAAGTACAGTAGAACAGTTCAAGCACAGCAGAACAGTTCAAGCACAGTAGAATAGTTCAAGCACAGCAGAACAGTTCAAGTATAGCAGAACAGTTCAAGTACAGTAGAATAGTTTAAGCATAGCAGAATGGTTTAAGTAGAGTAGAATAGTTTAAGTATAGTAAAGTAGTTTAAGTAAAGTAAAATAACTTAAGTATAATAAAATAATTTAAGTAAAGCAAAATTATTTAAATATATTATAACTAAATCCTTAAATATCTCTGTAATGCTCCCACAATGGTCTGATCAAAGATTAAGAACCTATCCAGATGATGGCTAACTTTCGAATTGACGTGCAATCCTAACATTACAAAAGCGGAAAGTTGGTGTGACGCGTTGGCAGCCGTCTATGGGCACGTTTATGCATCGATATGCTTCTCAGGATGTCCGGAAGGGAGAACATCAGCAATCGTCTCGTCAGTGCCTTGAAGATCCTCCTCGACGGAAATATGATCCTTGATCTTGAAGAAAATAACAGGGGCAGCAAAGACGAGAGCGGCAGCGAGGAGGGACCAGTTGGTGATGAACTCAGTCTTGAAAGACAGCTTGCGAGCATCGAGATTATTGACTACAGCGGCACCAACGGACTGAATGCCCTTGTAAAATCCAACGTAGTTGGCAGAGCGACGACCGGAGTTGGATAGAGCGCCCATAATCCTATTGTAGGAACGTGTTAGCGATCAGTAAAAAAAAAAAAAAAAGGAAGTCGGGGAGGGCGGAAGATCCCTACCAGTAAACACTAGCCTGCCAAGCAGCGTCAAAGAATCCATAGAAGATGTACAAGAACATAATACCGACGTAGCCAGAGTCGCTCCAATCCTTGCCGACGTAGTTGACGGGAGCTTCAGGATTGACGGTCTCGCGGGTATACGTCTTCTCAAAGGCGTATCCACCACCCCAGATGGCGAAGGTGAGGACGACAAGAACGACCCATGTGAGCTTGGCACGAACAGAACGACGAACTCCCTGGACGTCAAGAAGATATCCCCAGATACCGGCAGCGAAGATCTGTGCAAGCCAATACAAGAGACTGTTGAGAGCTCTGGTTCGGACGTTGAAGACGGCACCGTTGACGGCATTCTGCTGGTAGACGTAGAACCAGTTGGAGACGAAGAACATGGGGAATAGCAGGAGGATGAGAGGCTCCCATCGCAAAGTCTCCCAGAGGCCGACAAACTCAGACACCCAGCTGGGGTGCTTCATCAGAATGACTTTACTGCCGTCCGGTCGGATGATGTCGCCAGCATTGACAAGCAAGGTTGCCAGGAAAGCGCCGAAGAACATGAGGACAATAAATCCGATATAGGTGCCGTCGTTGACAGCATGCGCCGTCGGGCTAAGATGGATGTTCTGGCCGAGAGGAATCTGTAGAATGTCCATTAGAGTCACCTTCACATTAGATCCGACTGACCATCCGGCTGGTTACTTACGAGACTGCCCACGACAGCGCCCATGTTGAAGATAGCCCAGAACCAGGCAAAGTATCGGCCCTTCTCTTGCTCGGTTGGGTAGGAGATCATGATGGTGCCCTGAGCAGTCCATAGAAGACCGGCACAGATACCGAGGAAGGTACCAGCGAAAATGCTGAAACCCTGTTCGGTCTTATGGAGGGAAACCAGCAGGCTGATGGCGTAGATACCATAGCCGATGCCGCCGAAAGCGAGTGTCCATTTAACACCGAGTTTGTTAACGATGGTGCCACCAAAGAATCCGAAGACAGCAAATGCGCTGTAGAGGGCGGTGTTCTAATAAGAGCAGTGTCAGTAAGAACGCGAGATGGAGCACGGGGGGGGGTTGTTCGCGTGACTCACCATATTGTCAGCCAAGGTCGCGCTGGCACGACCACCACCTCCCAAACCACCAAGCGCGTTGAACATGCCAGGACACATGAAGCAGACAAAAGCAACCATGAGGAGCTGGACACGGGGCGACGCGTACCAAGGCATCTTGTAGCCGAAAATGCTAATCTGCCTGTACTTCCATCCTGCGGGCAAATCTAGAGGCACGTCGACATTGCTCTCGTCGCCGTGGACAACTTCATGCTCGCGACTGGGATTTGCGACGTCGGTCGCCACCGTGGTCTTCTCTTCGGCGGACATGGTGATGTGGTTTGTTGAGTAGACTGTGTGCTACACTGCCAGAGTCAACAAATGGGTGAGCTTGAGGAATTGCCAAATGTTGCGGGGTGTCCCACAGCGGATTCAAGCTTTTCACAAGATCGACGCGCCCCGGGGAAGCTCGTGACCTTTATACACTGGTATTGCGGTCACCCTTGTCTTTTCTTTTCTTACGTTCCTCTTGAGATTGCTACCCTGCCACCTCGTGTCCTTATCAGCTCAGGCAATGTAGCAACAGCCTAGCTGGGCCAAGTGCCATTTATGTACAGGTAATGTAACATTGCGCTAATCTACTCCGTATGGGATGACTGACTATGAATGGTTGCATTTGTTGGCTCCATTGCAAAGGCGGGTTGAAACGCGGGGCGATTGCAACCTGGCTAGCTTAATTAGCCCTAGCTTTAGCTATTTTGATTGTTATATTTGCCTCTGGACCCCTAGGTTGTTGCACTACTATTTGAGGTGACTCTACTAGCAGAAGCGCACAATCTTCAATATTATTATAGCTTTGGGTATTAAAATGGCGGAGGTATAAAATCTCTAGAACAATCGTGGCTGGATGTAAGTCAGCTTTTCGATCATATGAGGGACATGAAGCTGATAAAGACAGGTGTACGTATCCCCAATAGATCCCCCGCTGGAGTGGTACGCGAGGAAGCTGCTCCTGCACCAGGGGTCAGGCATTTGCACCTTTGATGAGTTTATCAAGGAGGTCAGCCTAAAAACTCACTGGGTCAGCTGAAACGAAGTAATGATGACTGCTCCCTAGTCCAAAAGCCAGACAAGATGGCTTTGAGAATCGTAGACTTAAGAAGCAGCAAACCGCTCCTCTACGGGTCATCAAACCTACTTCCCAAGGCAGGTTTCCCAACTGGCGCAGGATCCGCTGTAGTAGAAATCTATCTACTAGATCTCCTTTAAACGGCGGCGGCGCAACTAGACTCAATCGGCGCCCGGTAGGCGTACGGGACCCTTAGTCAGCAAAAGCCCGCTATAACAACCGCTGTAATTTTCTTCTAGCTGCCCCTATCTATTAGGGCCTTATAGGTGTATAAGATCCTTCTATGTAGTTAGCAACAACTGCTATAATAACAGAGATATACGCTGTAGATAAGGATAGATAGCATTATACACATCCGTGGATATTATTAGGTCTAAAACTCACCGCTGCAGATAAGGATTCTAGTTGAGAGACCGCTCTGGTCGACAATCTAGCAACACCTTCACTCCCTACGGTCGTTCCGGACTAGATTGCTCCCGCGCTATAACAGCGGTTATTACAGCGGTCATTACAGCGGTCATTACAGCGGGCTTTTGCTGACTAAGGGTCCCGTGCAGTTATACGGCCCCGTGCGCCTATGGGGGACTGACTCAATCCTGCTGTTTAATCAGCAGTTGCTGCCCTATCCTGGCGTTATCCACCATTATACCTGCCTCTTCATTTACAATGCCTTTTGTTGTCGTTTAATAAGTTTTCTACCTTGGTTTTACAGTATTCATAGGCGGACACATCGTTATATCGGAGACAGCTTCCAATCGCAGACTACTTACGAACATATCGTCGAAGATGGACCACACTAGGCACCAAATACTCAAGAAAGTTCTAATGGCTCAACGAGGGCTATTGGAATGTATAACCTAACATCAGGTCCTCTAAAACCAGCTTTCCCTTTGTTGGAATACTGCACATTCGAACCACAATGCTTACTGGGCTCACCAATTCACCCGACAAGTTTGTATGCATGATATTGATAGACAACGCAACGCTCGATTGAATCGCTTATTTCATGCTATATTGTGCGCCTCGGCTCGATATATTGGAGGAGGATCCATCACAAGGACGTCCAAGGACGCCTTTAAGTACTATTCAACACCATACGTTGTTAGAATCATTAACCACTGCGCTCTTCATTTGAACGTACCTGTATCGAGCCTTCCACGCCATTAGATATGCCAACTATAACTTCGATGGCATAGCCAACTTTTAGCAAGCAGGAATTAGATGACGGTCGCGACTGAATGACAACAAATATTCCCCAGGCTCCTAGGTCCAGCTCAAAGTGCTCCGAGTTAATCGGCACGGCCCCTTTTATATTATTGCCAAGTCGCGTATCTGCCATGCTTTTCCATGTATATCGTAACAGAGCAGATATCGCCGCCTGCATTTGTATCTCTACACTCCGGACGTAGATATGAGCCCCTTGCATTAACTCTTGCGGGGTATGGAGCACCAATCTCACCGGCGTCCCCCGTCCACGAGTTAGAACTGGTGGCTCTGGCAGAATTACCTCCATCTGCAAGGACGGAGAGTATATAGGCGGATAATCAGCACGGCCAAACCCAACAAGCTCTCGGGAGGCACTTTCGAAGTTTTGACTTAGCTTGTCGACGGAAAGTGCAACAATACAGGATGCTGCGAAATTATTGACAACAGGGTTACAGCTGAAAGGAAGTTCCTGCCTGACTCTATTAGTTCGGGTTAGTTTCCCGACGATACGTCGCTCCACTGTAGCAGATAACCAATAGGTCGATTTTATCTGGAGTTTCCCATCATTGGCCGATACAGATGACGGTAGCTGGCAGGAGTTCTCGCACGCACAATTAAGGGTAAGCGGAAACGTGAATTCTATAGGGCACAGAAAGACGCAGTTGCCGACATCATCATTGACAGAAGTTGATTGTAAGATTTTGAGGTCCTCGGATTGTTCAAACAGCTAAATGATGAGTTAGCAGCATAGAGGGTAGTTTGATGATGCACCCACTATATGATTATACTCATTGGTACAATAGGTGTTGACATCAGGATAGACTTTGACGGTCAATCTACCTGTGAGGGTTATGATTCTGAGCCGAGACTCTTAAATCTTCAGTCTGCACTACATTACTCAGCAAAAAATCTTGCTTTGATCCTGAAGAGACTTTTAAAAGAACATCCCCGTATCTCTAATATTCCTCGCAGCGGATCGCCAGGACGGAAAGAAGACGGACCGTCTTCGTCGTCTATTTGTAGTGCTAACTTCATCGTTGCAGTGGCAGGTTAAAGTGGCTGAAATGTTCAAGGCGATGATATCTGCAGTAACGCAAAACCGAGATTTTGTGATTTGTTGTAATAATTGATTTCGTAGGTGATTGAGAACGAACTCTACCCTTTTCTAAATAAGCTGTGAAGTTTTACCTGTGACCTCTGTTGTGCATTTGTGACATAGTTGTCGGCTATACCGGATATACAGGTTAGGCCTCAGCTTCTTAGATGAATCGACAAGAACGCTACTTTGACCGCCTGATAAGAGTAGCTAATGAAGATGTCATAACTCAATTTCAATTCCATATGCAACAAAAATGGGGATCTTGGTATCATTATGACACCATCACCTATCTCTTGAACGATTTATTTAGCAATTGTGTCATCTGTAATATCAGGGGCATGGCTGTCATGTATGTATTTTGTTGATCGCAGTTAGGATGCCTGAGTGGAGGTGTTTGGTGGGGTGGTCAGCAATGTATACCCTCGAGGCGAAGCTTAAGCTCAGCGCGTAATATGGCGGCGCAGATGGTACTTCTTCTAGGGAAACAATTAAAGTCCCTCTCATTCCAGGTTCACCCTTTAGCTAATAAGAAAGGGCGCTGAGCGTCGACGGTATTTAGTTATCTTTACTGCTCTCTCCGTTCTGTACATCCCCCAGAAGACCCTCAGCTTCGCCATGACTTTAATATTTCATTTCAGTCGTAGTCGCTATTGTCGATTGAGAAGGCAGTCAGGGTATTTGCGAACTTTTCGGTTAATGGAGAAAATTGAACTTCGAATTGGAGGTAGTACGTAATGCCGTCTTTTGAATCATGAGCAGCTGATTCTGCTTAACTACTCCTACCTGGTAAAGACTCATAGACTGTATTTGCTCGTACAGATTTTCTTAATGCATGCGTCATTTCGCCAGTGTAGTATCCCGTAGCCTGTGCAACATTCTGACTTCATGTCATCCCATTACTTATAGTAGCATTGCAATTATTCTACCATGCGAATAAAGTTACCAATGGAACCTGGTATATTTTACATAGCATTTTCTTGAATTTGCGCTCCAGGCGGTGGTGTGGCGATGACGTTAAGGACCGAATGATCTAGCTACGCTTTGACGCCAGCCTTCCCCTAATAGTGTTCACATGCGATGGCTTTTGCCGGTATTTCCGCTTGGGACAAGTCTGCTCAAGCGAATCCATTTATATTGGTCGGAAGCACATGACCATTGTGGCTGGACATCAAGCGATTTAAAAATTGCAACATACATATCCGTTATAAACTTCTGCTCGCAATTCATTGATGAAGATTTGTGAAATATAGCACGCCTGTTGGGAGCGTTGTTCAGGCCTATGCCCGAATTTTTTTATTCCGACATTTCCGATCAGCAGAGGGGAAACCCCTACCCCTCCCAAGGATACTGCGTTGAAGGGAAAGCGACGAAACCGTGAGGCATGGATATCGAACACAAGCGGAAGCGGGTTGCCAAAGCCTGTCAGAAATGCAGGTCCATGAAATCAAAGGTAAACAGTCACGGTGCAGCGGCCTAACTTCCATGGCTGTTAATGTTTTTATAGTGTGACGGACAACGGCCGGCATGCAGTAGATGTCAGGGCTACGGGTATACCTGCGTTTACCGCTTGCAGCGCCCTCGATTGCGGACTGGAACAGACGACCGCTTCAACCATAGCATTTCCGAGAGGCTACCGGACTTATGTGATGCAATACAACTACAAGAGAGATTGCTGGATCATGTTATTCTCTCCTACCATCTGGTCCGGAACAAGAAGCGGTCCTTCTGAAGAACGCAAGTGTCAAATCGCAGCTTGTCAACGCCATCTCTAGCACCAAGGCTGAAGTCTTACCGCAGGCAGTGGCTAGCGAGTCTCGTAGCAGATCACCTTCCAGCCATAGTGATCGGTCTCCAGGCTACTTGGGCGAGGTTAGCGATATTCGCTTTGTTAATCTCGTGAAAAAAATTCTGCAAACCCAAGATGGGACCGCGATGACACAAAATGATTTTGAGAGCTACGATCAAGGCGAGAGCTTATTACCGTCTAATAGGCCCTCTTGTCCCATCATCCTACTACCTGTCTTTGAGGAAGCTAAGCATTATATCAATGCTTTTTTTACCACCATCCATATTGCTTACCCTTTTATTCCCGAGTCGCCTTTCATACAAAATTATAAGGCGCTAGAAAGTCATGACACTCCCCAGGCTCAGAGCTGCAAGAGTATCTTCGAGACAGCGCTATCATGTTAGTTATGTGTCCACAAATCTTTCTTGCTCTTATTCTAACCTTGCAGATACAATTTGCGCTATTGGGGCTTATTATAAAGCCTTGCCTGGCAAGGACGAAACCGTAGGTATGCTGCACGAGAAACTTTACTCATACGCTTTAACTCTAGCGCCAACTTCCAACATGGAACGATCACTCGGTCACGTCGTACTTCTTTTGGCGAGATGCTTCTACCTCCTGGTTGTGTGCAAGACAGAAAGGTAGGTTCAATGCGTTCGTCAGATAACACAAAGATGTATTAACAGTCATAGTTGTTGGACAGTACTTGGCCAAGCAGTTCGTGTAGCTCAAAGCATTGGGCTGCACATGAAAAACGAGGAAGTAGACCATATAAAACCCGGTCATTCCCCAGAGACCGAAAAACGGCGCCGCGTGTGGTATTCCATCTATGTATTAGATCGACTTCTTTCATTACAGCTTGGTCGCCCCCCAGCGATCCATGATGATGATTTCAACGTCCCATTACCCACAAGAGCCAGTGACACCGAGATTGATTGGGCAGGCGAACTCATCGAAGAGGGAGACAACAGTGATGCATCGTCAGGAGACTATTTCCTCGAAGTAATTGCCTTCTCGGGAATTGTCGGGCGAGTTCTCCGCAGCCTATATCGTCCTAGGAGAAGCCATTTCGCCTCGGAAGATTTGCTCACTACGAAAGACCTCGATCGACAACTTGTGGAATGGAAATTAGCCCTCCCGAGAGCTCTTCGTTTTGATCTAGGTCATACATTTGAGCAACTACAAACTTTCAAGAGACAGGCAAGTTCATTTACCTCTATGATAGAACACCAGACACTCTCGCAGTCTCAATTTCTAATCTTTGATAGCGAAACATGCTGGCCATAAAGTATCACCATCTCAGGGCTCTCATCTACCGCCCGTATTTGTGTCACCCGCTTCTGATGCACCTGGCCGATCCAACTGCCACCATTAGCCAGCTAGATTGGCCGCTGATACGCTCGTACGAGAAAGCATGCATTTCGGAAGCACGGGAGACTGCACGGTTGCTACATGGGATCTCCAGCAAAGAGGAACTGGTTCATGGATTCCCATGGTGGCAGATGATATCATGCTTAGTATGCGCTAGCTCTATCTTGCTAGTATCTAGCATGTTTGCCGAAGCAACGCTTGAATTGTCGTCCGAGTTTGATACTGCCGGGCTGTCTGACGACGCAGAAACATGTCTCAAAGTTTTCGATGCCCTCAGTATAAAGTCACCAGGAGCGAGAATCGCGCGAGATATGATGAAAGCTTTGAAAGACTGCGGGGTGAGGTTTAGTGAGTATAGCACCGGATAATGTCGATATATTTGAAGTGCTAAATCTTTTGCAGAAGACGCCAGCAATGGCACTCCGAGAAGTATTCAAGAGGCTGAGAAATCATTTGACAACTCTCCAGGATTTCAGAGCCATATATCTCATCCAAATACAGTGTCGACTTTACCTTATACCAGCGATTACGGGCAACATTTACCCATGCCGGGCGGCCTGGTACCAACAAATTGCTACTGGCCGGCGGAAATAGTAGACTCGATGACATGGTCGGCGCAGTTTTTTGATTTTGGTCATTGAAGGCGGATGTACGGATAACGAACCGGCATTTATAGCCGGCGCTTAGTAATTACCTACGGTTCCATAGTAGCTACATGATTGCGAGATGAGAGGACTAAGATCTAACAGACTACCTACATGGTATGTTTTCCGCTCACCCCGCCCTTTGTTTTCCGTCTTCTCTGACGAAGTGACAGACGTAGAGGAAATTGATCTCTACGATCCAGTTTCCAAAATCGCATAGCCTTGGTTCTGGGCATATATACATTCTACCTATCTATGCCCAGAATCCTGCGTTTCGTTTAAGCTGCTCAGTCATTTATATTACTTCATTGCCCAAGATGTACTCTTCCCGCATCTTTGCGTCCATCGGCGCAGTTACGGTTGCTGCCCTCGCTATCAATGTCCTCTCCGCCGTCAAGGTCTACATCCTTCCCTCAAAGTTGAAGCGATATGCACATTTTTCATCCGATGGCAAGCATCCGTGGGCCTTGGTAACTGGCGCATCAGATGGCATTGGCCGATCTTTTGCAGAAGAGCTCGCGTTACGGGGCTTCAATGTGGTTCTCCATGGCCGCAACCAGACAAAGCTTGACGTGGTAAAGGCTGAGCTGCAAAAGAAACACCCGGAGACTTCTTTTCGAACTCTTGTCGCAGACGCCAGCAAAGTGCAGTGCGTGAATTGTCTGCAGGGCGGAGAGAACGAGTCGCAACACCCGCTAGACTTCAATGCTATCAAAGACGCGCTTCAAGACTTGCACCTCACAGTCCTGATCAACAATGCGGGTGGCGGCGCCAGGGATCCCGTCTATCTCTCGCTGAGCGACAGTTCTGAGGAGCGCATTACTGATAACGTCACCGTCAATGCATTGTTTCCTCTGCATCTGATTCGTGTTCTTCTTCCGCATCTGGCGCAAAATTCGCCTGCCCTGATCATGAACATCAGCTCCCTGGCTGACGCCGGGCTTCCCTTGCTTGCCTCTTACAGCGCAAGCAAACAATTTTTAATGACTTTAACGCGTACTATAGACCTAGAAATTGCGTTCTCGGGCAAAACAGACATTGAGTGCTTGGGGGTCCGCGTTGGTAACGTCACTGGTGTATCGCATAATAGACAGTCTCCGTCATTCTTCACGCCATCGGCTAACACAATGGCTCGAGCGGCGCTAGACCGCGCCGGTCGCGGGCACGGGGTTATAACTGGCCACTGGGCGCATGCGCTGCAACAGGCTATGATGGATTTTATGCCTACGTTTCTAGCAAGAATTGTTATTCTTAATACCATTCGCGAGAGGAAGGAAGCCGAATCAAAATCAAGCTAAAATGTGATCTATTCGATACATGGCGTTGAATGAAAGATGTACATCTTATTGATAGCTAGAGGATATAGTTTTGAACAGGTTTGGTCAATATTAAAGATTCTACACGAAGAGTGAGCTGCCAACGGTAGAATATAACAATTTCTGGAACTTAAGAAATATATTTGTTTGACCTTTTGCGTGCTAACAATCATGGTCTATGTTATAATATATGTAACAGAACGTATGATCTCATTCTATTGCTAAAGTACAACTCGAGGTATGTAGGGTAAAGATAGTCACCTGCATCTAGCTCTGTAGACGTGTGAGAGTAGCGTTCTTCGAAATGTTCTCTTTCTGCTTCTTGTGGTACCAATCACGTTTGCAATCAGGGTAACTGGAATGAGTGCTGGGTCAGGCATTGTTATCTGCTACTGTATACTACGAAAAATGTACTGGTTATCATTTACGACCACAATGAGAACCTGGTCAAAGATCTAGAAAATTGGCGACAGCTTGACTTACTTCGTTGTTCTCATGTGTATTACCGTCGCCACACAATTACATTATGAGCGGACGCTCTCATTCTCTGATATTCACAAAGTCTTCAATATGTTTCAGACAGGAGATCACGAATGCAATGACCGAGTTCGTGAAACATAGCTACCGCTTTGAAATGCCCTAGGAGACATGGTCTTGTTGATGTTGGCTGGGTGAACTCACACAGGAGCGGTACCGATGGACAGCAGCGGGAGCCATCTTGTTGAGTAAATCACTACACATGATTTGGAAATCGGAAACTCATGGACAATGAAAGATTGTGTTACCGGCTAGAGATTGAAACATGCACGATGAAAAGAGTTTGCCGATGAAAGAGACCGAGACACAGATACCCCAGACTGTAAACGTCTGTAGTTAGGTGTAATATTGTATTAATAAAAGATCTTAGTTATCTATCAAAACGTCGGGGGCAGGACCTATTATATCTATACAATCTACGAGATCCACAGACAGATCGGTCAGGGATACCCTGCAGCAACACAGACCGGTTACTGCGTTTCTGCATATCATTGACTTGGAATATTCTGGTATCCTGGTGCCGGACCATGTTGGGAGATTTGTCAGTGCCATTTAAATATACAAAACTTTCTTTTTCCAGACCATATCACCAGGAATGACAATTGTTCATTAGCAATGAGCACATACTATCCTTTGGCTCACGGTTCGCCACACCTATTCAAATATGCTTCCAACTTATAATACTAAGCAACTTTTTACAACCATAGTAATTCTTTATAAGTTTCTCTTTTCCTTTTTCAAGCCAATGTCTTCAAGAACTCAACAATTCTCTCTCCTAGCCATTCGCGAGCAGAGTCCCGTCGAACGGTATGGCCAGTATTCGGTATCAAATCTGACAAAGGACTAACTTGAGCTCCCGCCTCTTGGTAAAGCTTGTTTAATCTTTTTTGATCAACATGACGTGGTACATTCTCGTCTTTCGCAGAATGCAGAACCAGCACGGGTTTGTCGAAGCGGCTCCAGATTTTCTTTACCGTAGCATTATCAAGATCAGACGAAAAGTAATCCTCATCTCCGCTTAACCGAAAGTTGTTAGTAAACAGGTGTAATATTTTGTGGGTTGATATGATTGCAGCTACACACCCCTTTGCCAATAATGATCTTAATCTGTACGCTGAGACGGCAAGCCCTAGCGATGGTGGGATGACCTCTTTTGGTGCAATGTGGTCTGCTTTACCCTCTGCAATCATCTGCTCCGCAACTTGTACGCTCTTATCTGTATCTGGAAATTCCAGCTTAAATGCTTCACGATCAGAGATTGGTGCTTGCAGAATGAAGCCGTCGACTGGGCTGCTGCCATGCTTGGCGTAGTTTGTGTATTCCGCACAGTCCTATATTACCGTTAACCCTCACTTCCAACATGCTCATTAAAGAAAGGAGAGAACAAATGCGAATCATACCTGACAACCTGTAGAGTGACCAAAAAGCACGATTTTTTCTTTACCAACCGATCTCAAATATTTGACAAGCGTGGAGATGTCGGCGACATCGTCAGCGAGCGATGCAGTGCCAAATCCCGAAAAAGAGCTTCTTAAGCGAAACTCAAAGAGGGAATAGCTCAGACTTTCTGCGCCTTCGAGATATTTTGCAACAGTCCGAAGATACTGCACAGAATGTGGCCCGTCTCCTAGACCTCCGATGAAGACAATGGCGTTCTTGCGCCCAATTGAGCCTGTCTCGTAGGCTGCGTAGCCGGGACGGTAAGGGTGGACCGTAACGGAGAAGGGGACATTAGCATTCATGATGGCGATGAAGAAGGTCTGGTTTGTTTCCTATGAGTAGCATTGGAGATGTGCTTTACGTTCTGGGTCAAACGATTAAATGCACCCTACGGATGACACGATGGAATAAATACTGGAGCAGTGTAAGCAGGAATGCATTCATCCGTTAAAACGCGCTAGAGGGTCTGCTGTAGGGGTCTGGGGGGGGGGGGGGGGTGTGCATGTCGAGCAACCGGGGTGTTATAAGGTATCCATGGGATGATCCATCTCAGCCCGTTTACGTGTACAACACTCACTACTCCGTACTCCGTACTCCGAACTGAAGCATTGGTTACAGGGGGTCAAGAGATCCACAGCTGACAGAAGTATGTAACGACAGATGCATGTGATTAATTTGGTGTGCACCAGGTAGCCTCGGAAGGATAAGGCAGACACTTGCTCGTACAGCGAGCAGTACTGAAAGTGCCTACTACGTAGTGCCTAAGCGAATGCTCTCATTGTGATTACCCAGTGATATTTTCAAGAGGAAACAAGTCTTCAACTTAAAAGTAGATAATAAAAAACGTTCGAATAGCAACAGCATGAACGTTCAAAGCTGAATGTCCTCAACCTTGCGCAAAGGATCAGTAACAATTGCGCTGATCGCCTTCCCAAAAACGCGAGCTGCCTCGCGCTTCTCATCTGAGCTGAGGAAATTTGGCCGGAAAGTTAACTTCACCAGAGTCCCGGCATTTCCATCACTTACGCGCACGGTTATGTCATACTGAAACATGTTTGTTAGTCATATATGCTCGCACAGTCTAATTGGGTGCCATACCTCGTTTGGATCAAAGGCGTCGAGATGGTTCACCGACAAGCCGTCCTGAGCTTCCCAACCCCATAATCTCTGAAAACTTACAATGCTGTTGAAAAGCGCCTTCTTTTTGAGACCCAGCATGTGGTGAATCTCCCTCAGAGGAAGATGTTGGTATGGCAAGCTGTCAAGATAGTCTTGCTGAGCCGCCTTCAAGACCTCGAGCATCGACAATGAGTTTTCAAAAGAGATAAGGCATGGTTCCATACTGATGAGAGGGCCGAAGATCCTATCCACTCGTGGAATGGCAGTGTCTCTTCCAGAACTAATATTGCCAAAGCATGGCGATTGACTTCCGGTATACAGTCTTAGAACCATGGCCCACGCAACACGGATCAATGTCGCAGTTGTAATTTCCGAAACGCTGCAAAATTCCTTTATAAGCTCATTCGATTCAATGGGAACTTGAATGTTTTCAAAAGCTGATGAAGTTTGGTCGACTACTGCAGCCGGTAAGATACAGGGTGCAGCATTTTCAAGACGTCGAGACCAGAAGTCAATAGAAGCATCCTTAGACTGCGATTCAAGATATTCGACAAAACTCCTGTAAGATCCTGTCGAGCTCTGAGAATCATTATAGGCTTCCTGAAGATTCTTCCAAAGCAATTGCAGTGAGAAGCCATCCATGATAGCATGACTAATGTGCAACTCCAAATGGGCTGTCGTTGCATCAATCTCGTGTATGGTAAGATGGTGCTGCAATCCGTCAGGCCCGTAAGCCTCACTTATCTCATGCTGAAGTGTCCACTGAGAATTCGAGTCCTGTTTTCGTATGCGGCAAACAGAGGGCATCGGATCCTTTAACACAACGTGGAATGCCTGTTTTTGCTCGCCAAATTTGGTGATCAAAAGAGATCGCAGGAGTGCATGTTTACGGACCACCTCTCTCCACGCCATCTCAAGTTTTGAAATATCTAGTATTCCTGTTCCAAGCCCTGCTCTCACTTCGACGGCGAATTTAGCTCTATAGTTGCGTGGATCTCGTTTGCAGGCTGCTAAGACACCTTTCTGAAGAGGGGAGCATGGAAAGATGTCCTCTACATCACTTGATTTCACACCAAGTCGGTTCAGACGATACTGAGAAAGTTCTTGAATCTCGTCATATGTTTGGAAAGCCAGTGGAAAATCCGTAAGGGTCCAACAAGGTATAGCCGTAGGCAGCTCGCTGGACATTCTAGCCAGTGTGCCCTGTAAGATGTCGACCCATTCGCAGATTTCACTTTGATGGTTCACGTATTTATTATAAGAGACCGATACAATGAGCGACCCTTTCTCTACTCGTGCCCCAATATCGAATAAGGCGAATCTCTGAACATCTAGACGTGCAAGAGGGTCACAGCCTTGGGGCAATTGAAGTTTCTGAAAGAAAGCGTCGTCGTTCTCGAGTTGCTGGTATATCCCTGCATAGTTGAACAAAATCTCCACCGGGAATTGCTTAGCAAATTCCATGGCTCCAGCACCGTCTTTGCAGAGAGAGGTGAAATTTGCCCACCCGTTCTGTGGTTGGTTGCGCATCAGATCTTTTGTGAGTCGTATCACATCATCTAGGCTAGAATTGACGTCGGAAGGCACCTGCACGGGGGACATAGTGGTGAACCAGCCAACAGTGTTAGAAACATCCACGGCATTGTCCCATGGCTCACGGCCATGGCCCTCATTCATAATCATCGGACTGTGACGATCTGGAAATCTTGATACGAATGAGTGAATGACTGCCGCTATCATGAGCTCCACTGGCCGCGTTCCGAATGCATCATTACAGTGTCCCAGGATGGCTGAGGTTGCTTGGACTTTGAGTGCAAATGTTTTGGTGAGAATGCTGTCGGACTTGTTCGAGAGGTAGTCCACTCCCCAATATTCTAGATGCCCCATATCAGGTTTACCGGGCCTAAATGACTGCGTTTCCAAGCCGATCGAAGCATACTGCTCTTGAAGTATTGTCCAAGTTTGAAAGTCCAGCGATGCGGATGCAAAGCTGTCTTTCGAGGTCAAAATAGACTCCAGATCGCGCAACAGCACCCTCCAAGACACCAGGTCAACCACAAGGTGATGTATCGAGAGAAACAGGGACTGAGTTTCATCTTCATTGATAATGCAGGCTGCAATTAAGGGTCCTTTTACAATGTCAAGGCTGTCGCGACATTGAGCTATCATACTGGCGACAGAATCTTCGTTCGCTTGTTTGGCACATATATAAATTGACCCGGAGATATCTTGGCTAATTTTTTGTTGCCATGATCCCTCATTGTCTTGAAAAAATCGCGCACGCAGTATGCTATGCCGCTCAACCAAGGCTTCAATTGCTGCCGCAATGACGTCCTGCGACAAGTTTGTCTTGAAACCAAGGAAGAAGTTTTGATCATAAGGCAGATTTGGAGACGGTTGGAGATGCATATAGAAATTCTGCATAGGACTTAATGGGAAACTATTGCCTGTATTCTCAGACACCTGGACAGAATAATTTGTAAGAGGACGGGCGACAGCTGAATTTGCTGCCAACTTCGATATAGTCTTGACGCGCAGGACGTCAGCGCTGCTGATGTTAATGTAAGAAGCTCGCGCTAGCGAGGAGACTTGCATCGCGGTGATTGAATCACCACCAAGCTGTAGAAAGCTATCGTCTACGCCAATATCCGATTCATTGACATTCAGAACTTGGGCCCAAATACGTCGTATCTGGACTTCCACTGGGGAGGACGGTTGCTGTTTGGGTTTTGGAGAACTTGCCTGTCGTTCCACGCGCTGCCTTGCTAGGAGCTCCGATCCAATCATGCGGAGCTTCTTGCGATCGGTCTTTTCAGTGGCCGTCATAGGCATTTCCTCCAGATGGAAAATTGCCACCGGAATCATATATAAAGGCAAGAGCTCAGTGAGAGCTTTCTCGACCTCAGGCTCAAGACCATGCGATGTCTGGATAATGGAAGAATTGGTCTCCTCGTTTGTGCTGGTTTTCGTAATAAAAGCCACTAGTACTGGATTGGCACTGCTGTCGCCGTTCGATACAACCTCTGCTACAACTTGGACAGCATCAGCTATGCATTGTTTAACATGGTGTTCAACTTCTCCGAGCTCAACTCGTTGGCCGCGAATTTTCACTTGGTTGTCTTTTCGGCTGATGTAATTTAATGTGCCATCGTCGTTATAGCTGACAAGATCACCCGTCTTGTACAAACGGCCGTGTCTTCCGGCGTGTTTCATGGATCCCTTCAGTAGCCAGGACGGGTCTTCGATGAAGACAGCCTGTGTCTTCTCTGGGTTTCCCAGATACCCACATCCAACAAGTGGCCCTTCTAGCAAGAGCTCACCAACTTTGCCAACTGGAACCAGGCGATTATGATCCTCGGCATCTGCGACCCAAGTGACATGCCCCAACCCGCGGCCAACATGAGGATTTCCCTCGCCATCGGCTACATCCGTGTTGATGGTACTCACCGGAGTACATTCTGCTGGGCCATACGCATTGACAAGCTGCACACCCGCTATTGCCCATGGAGTCACATCATCTCTACACAAGGGTTCACCAATGGACATGATTAACTTGAGACAAGATACCTCTGTCGGGTGTAAAGTCCTCAGCACCGAAGGGGTAAGAATAATAGAATCTGCCTGCATGTCGCTGATGGCCTTTGGTAAGTCACTTTTTCGATCTTCGTCATTAGGGATGCAAAGGCAAGCACCAGTAGCGAGCGTATAGAGAATGGCAAAAATCGACATGTCGAAGCTATATGAAGCAAAGTCGAAAACCCGCCAGCTCTTCTTATAGGCAAATTTCTTTGTCTGATGATGTATGGCCGAGGCAAAATTTCTATGGCTGACCTGTGCTCCCTTAGGTACTCCAGTGCTGCCAGACGTGAATGCGACGTACAAAATTGAGTCTGGCGTTGGGCTACTTAATTGTCGCTCTGGCTGATTTTCCAGGTCGGAGGCTAGACTTGCTGAGACCGGGATGACGGTACTAGCGAGCCGCAAGCTCAGGCTTTGGCAATCTGTGGATGAGAGGATAATACGAGCATTGACCTGCTGCACAATGACCTGTAGTCGCTGCTCAGGAAGTGCATTATCAAGAAGAACAAATGTGCCTCCTGCCTTCACTACGGCAAGCAGCGATACAATTATCCACGCTGATTTCTCAAAGCAAAGCGGAACGATGTCGCCCAATGCTAAGCCAATGTCCTGCAGCCGCCACGCCAACTTAGTGGAGAGGCGATCCAGCTCCTCATACGACAAAGTGGCGTCCCAAGCATAAATGGCAGGCGAAGCCGGATCATCGCGGGCTTGATCTCCAATCAAAGTGTGAACACAGCGGTCAATTGCATTCGGGAGACGACCGTTCCAACTCCATATCCTCTCTACATCTTGAGCTGTCATGATGTCGACTTTCAAAATTTTCTCATCCGGACTTGCTATGCTCAGCTGTTGCAAAACAGACTCAAACGATGGAACAAGATTTTGGACAAGCTGAGCTTCCAGTATCTTGGAATCAAATCCTGCATGCACTGTAATGCCGCGTGCGCCAAGTTTGACCTCGACCGTGAGAGCATAAGTATTGAGCTCTTGATATTCCTTTAATTCCCATTTGCCCAACGTCTCTTCTATGGGGCTAATGTCTGGTTGGACAAGTAAAAGAGTCTGAAACTCGCAAGCTCGTTGGCAGCTATCCCCTGACTTAGAGATCATGCTCAGCCCAGATTGCTCAAATGGAATCATTTCAATGGCCTGCTTCTGTACCATCTCTAGGTAGTCAACAATCGTGGAATGTTTGTCCCACCGGACTCTGACTGGAACAGTAGCAATAGTTGGGGCGGCCATTTTCTCAATGCCAGGGATTGGAGCATTCCGTCCGGACAGCGGAACACCAAATACGACATCATTGGCATCGATCCAAAGTCCAACAGTCAAGGCCCATGCAGCACGAATCAGTGAAGATGTAGTAACCTTCATCGTTGTGGTATTTGGTATCGACATGTCCCATCGGAGCCTTGAATCGATTGAAGGTTGGTGTATCGTCGGAGGGATCGTAGGAAATGGTGTCCCGCTATAGCCGTCTAAAAATCGTAACCAGTATGCTTTGGCTAACTCAGCACTCTGTCGATTTACATAATCGATAAATCCGTTAAATTTTGAAGGAGCGTCCAAGTCCTGACCGCGATAGACTTTGTCAACCGAATCAAGTATTAGGCGCATAGACCACCCATCGTAAAGTGCATGGTGGATTGTCAATACAAAATGGCTGTACAACCCAATTTCGTCCTTCACGAGGGCATAGCGCACAAGCGGCATGCCCAGTGCCATTTGGTGAGCTTTGTCTGCTTTTAGATAAGTTTCAAGCCCAGTGGCTGTGACAAATGCGGCAGGCTGATTCATGACTACTTGAAGCAGTCGGCCATGATTTGATGCAACGATTCTCGTGCGCAAGATTTCGAACGCCCCAGATACCGTTTCCCAGGCCGTACGGAACCGATCTAGATCAAGTCCCGGTGCTAGTCTCAGAATGCGCTGGGTGATGTAGTCACCTTGCGTTACTGAAAGTGAAAAAAGCCCTTCTTGAAGCGGCGTGCATGGATACATATCCACGATGGTTTCTTTTTGAATCCCGTACAGCTTTTGCACCTCATCCAATAACAGTGGTAGATGAGAGTCTGCTGGTACAAGATGGAATGGAGAGATATCAACCGCACCATAGAATGATACTTGTTGCACAGTCTTTGCCACCTCTTCTAGGGTTGAAGAGCCCAAAACATCTGCAACAGATAAACTCAGACCAATTTTTCGGGCTTCGCTAACAATTTTCATGGCCCCAAGAGAGTCGCCTCCAAGTTGTACAAAAGTATCATCTAAGCCAATACTTGAGAGTTTGAGGTGGAGCACCTGACTCCAAAGCGATTGAACCTGTTGCTCTTCGTCAAGGCTCGGCATTCGCTTGGGAGATGCACTTGTAGTTCTCAGATCCGCCAAGTCCTGGAGGGAAAAGGAGCTGCCGATTTCTCGCAGCTTCCTTCTATCTATCTTCCCAGTCGGGGTGGTGGGTAGTTTTGACATTGTGAAAAACAGTGCCGGTATCATATACGAGGGAAGATTTTTTGCCATACGTTCCTCGTTATCTGGTGTAACGGGTAGTAGTGTCGCCTTAAATAAGTCACTTGTGGCTGGAATTGATGGCAATTCATTTGGTTGAGTAAATGCCGTGAGGATAAAATGATTCGCTTTTTCTCCTCGAGGGCTGATCACATCAACCACCACTTTCTCGACGTCGGAAAGCGCTTCCTTGATTCGATACTCTACCTCTCCAAGCTCGACGCGTTGACCACGGACTTTGACTTGCGCGTCCTTCCTCGCTACATAAGACAGGCTGCCGTCCTGATGATATCGTACGAGATCACCCGTCTTGTACAACCGTCCCTGTCTTCCAGAGGGCTTGGATGGGCAGCCTTCTAGCAGCCACCGAGGATTGTGAATGAAGGACTGTGCCGTTCTCGTCTCGTCATTTAAGTAGCCAAGCCCAACAAGAGGGCCTTCTAAAAGTAATTCTCCAACAGCGCCAACTGGCATCAGGCGATTGTGATCTTCAGGGTCAACTACCCATGTCACTTGCCCTATACCTTTTCCAATTCGCGTTGCCTCCTCTGGCGATTTCGCAATCACATTGAGTACACTTCTAGGTGCGCATTCTGAGAGCCCCAGAACATTCATCACCCGTACTTTTCCCCACCAGACCTTTATATCTTCGGTGTGAAGGCCTTCGCCAGAGAATATGACAAGCTCTACTTCAGGAACCAAGTCTGGGGTAATGAGTCTCGAGGCTGATGGTGTAAGGTGGATAACATTGGCGCGCAAAGATGCAATACTCTCGGCCAGCCTGTTTCTCTTATCATACTCGCTAGGGATACAAATGCAGCCACCTGCGGTGAGGGTAATAAATAAATTGGCAATTGAGGCAACAAAACTATAGGAGGAAAAGTCAAACATCCTCATCTGGGAAGTGACCTTGTAGTGTTCCAGCTGATATGTCATAGCTGAGGAGAAGTTTCTATGGCTTATCATAGCTCCTTTAGGCGTACCTGTGCTGCCGGAAGTGAATACGACGTACATGACGGAGTCTGGGTCCGGCGCAGGTATGAACAATGGCCCGCTAGACAGGTTGACAAAGAATTCGTGATTGATTATGATGACTCTGTTGAGTAGTTTCATACTCACAGATTGGGAAGATATGGAAGAGAGGATAAAGTCAGACTTTGTCTGGTGAGCTATAGTGCGCAGCCGCTCTTGGGGGAGGGAAGGGTCGAGAAGGACGAATCCACCGCCTGCTTTAAGGACACCAAGTAATGCAATCATTGTCCACATGGACTTTTCGAAGCACAAAGGTATCAATTTATTAGGCCCGACACCGAGCTCCACCAACCGGCAAGCAAGAATAGAAGAAAGATGGTTCAACTCGCTGTAGGTCAACTGCCCGTCCCATGCCTGCACGGAGATTGCATCTGGCTGCTCACGAGCATTTTGCTCGATGACGGTGTGGATGCAAAGATCCACAGATGGAGGGCGGTTGCCATTCCAGCTCCAAATTGTTTCCAGGTTGTCGTATGTTACCAGTTCAAGGTCAGCTAAGGTGGTAGCAGGACTAGACTGTTGGAGTTGTTCGAAAAGAGACGTGAATTGTTTTAGAGCTCCTTCGACTACCCAGGGCTCGACGACATTGGCGTCAAAGGTGGCAGTGATGGAGATTGACTCGGCGTCGTGAAGGATGTGCAATAGCAGCGACTGTCCCGTCCAGCCTGCTAATGGCGGTTGGGACCTTCCAGTTTCACGGGTTTGAATAATAAGAAGACTTTGAAACTCGGAAGCCTGGCGGCTTTCGGGCGATATGTTGGCGATATTATCAAGCCCTATGTACTCAAACGGAGCCATTTCCCAGCCTTGCTTATAAATGGTTTTCAAATAGTCTGTGATAGTGGAAGCACGGTTCCAGCTGATTCTCACGGGAGCAAGAGCAGTCGTCTGATCGACAAGATCATTCGTGCCATCAATGGAAGCATTGTGCTCAGATACTGTAACGCCGAAAACAACGTCGTCCGAATTTGTCATGCAACCAATCACCAATGCCCATGACGCCCGCATCAAGACTGGTATGGTAGCAACAGGAGGCTTCTTCAAGTGTACAGGTATCTCGTAGGTGATTGTGTCATTGGCCTGGGGATTCTGATCAGGCAACTTGAGATGTGGGAATGTTGCCGCATTGAAATCAGTCAAAGTATTCTGCCAGTATAGCTCTGACTGACGAACAGAATCGGGGACCGTCATGATGGAGATGGACGTCAAAACACAGCTATAGTGTAAACGAGGATCGATCAAGCCTGGTGCAACTATCAAGACGGTTGAGAAAGAACACAGGACGCAGTTACGCAAAATGTTCGTATGATTGGAAGGACGTGGCCCATGGCGTGGTGCCGAATTGGCTTCTTTAGTTGCTACCAAACACAGAATGCTCCGGACTTCGCTGATGTCCCGGCCATGGCGTACAAGTACAGGGTGCCAACAGACGGATGAACTGAGCACGTCTTCGGAATAATTACCTAGGCGAGGATCAGTAAGGGGATCAGCGAGGGAAGAGCTTCTAACCGCACCCCTTGCACCTGAGGGGTGAGCATATACAGTATGGGGATGAGGTGGGGGGACGGGTCGTCTGATCTCCTGACGCCGGTCCCCTAAGTCCCCAAGCCCCCCCTTCCCGAAAGGGCACTATGGTTCAAGGTTATCTCAGAGCCAATCTATCACCATGGCCTCAGCACCAGTCATCTCCTCCACGCCTCCGCGCAGGAGCGGACTGACCCGCCCCGGGAGCAACGACAGCAGGGCGTCCATCAGCCCCCGGGCTGACCACTAAATCCATCCATCTGCGCACTGTGAGCCCACCGTGAGCCGAATGGATGGAGGAAATTAACGTTCCATGCCCTGAAGCGCACGGTCGTGGAAAATTTCTCTACTACTCCGTACTCGTGCTACCTAGTACCTAGATCCTCCAGACCGCTGGAGTCTACTGTGGATTTTGCTGGCAGGCCTTCCTACAGTACCGTGTTATACCTGACCAAGACCAAAGCCCGACGGAAGTTCGCCAAACGCCCGCGGGCCTTCCAGTCCTTTTCTGGACGGAACCTGTTGGCCGGCTGCTGTAAGCCCGAACAAGCACGCTAACGTCAAATTTTCTCAAGTCAACAACCCTTTCTTGCCAAGCTGGCCTTGGACCATGAGAGGGGGCTTTGGATCCGAGGGCGGTGAAGTGAAGTCGAGCAAACGAAGTAAGTAAGTCCATTTGCATAGTCAGCAGAACAAGGCTGCCTACCTGGGACTCAGCCTTTCACGATTTTGCTCTCCAACTTGGATTCCGCGTTCGTGTTGTCTGCGCAGAGTATCGTCCACGCCCAACGGGATGAGTGTCTCTGCGTGCGCAAATGACGACGCCTTTGGGCCAGCCGTCGAAGGTTGTAGAGGCAACTTCGATTTTACTGTCGCCTTTGAGAAAATCATCCTCTCCATCCTGCCCAGCGCCTGCTTCGTGATACTTGCAGCGCTTCGGCTAGTCAGCCTGTCACGACAACCACACACAACAGCCAACATCCTCCTCCGTAATGTCAAAGTGGTGAGTTATAACGTCAATTGAGTGCAATGGTTGCCAGTGAGGCTTGCTAACGTCTATTCAGGTCTTGCTTTCTGGCTTTTCCGCCACTCAGATCGCAGTCCTGGTAGTTCTAGCCAAGCACCCCGAAACTGCTGCCCACTCTCTCTCGCTAGGGGCAGCCGCCATTACATTGCTTGCTTCAATCCTTGCGATTGGGCTGTCTTACCTCGAACATTCTCGCTCGTTAAAGCCTTCTATTCTTTTGGAGTCTTTTCTGTTTTCCACACTGCTCTTCGACATTGTACAAGTCCGCACAATCTGGCTCTCACACCAGAGAACTCTTGCCATTGTCTTTACCGTTGCCGTCACCATCAAAACCGTCAACTTTTGCTTAGAGGCCACCCCAAAGTCGCAATTGAAGGACAATCAGGAACGCAAATGCAGCCCAGAAATCACAAGCGGAATTTTCAGTATCGGCGTCTTCTCATGGCTCAACTCGCTGCTCTTCCGTGGATACCGCGGAACAATCGCTACCGACGACCTTTACCCCCTCGATGCAACCTTGAAAGCAAGACGACTTCACGACAAGCTCACATCCACACGTCCGTTACAAGATGCGACCGATCAACAGATACTAGAGTCAATTCCTCTCAAGAACCTCTGCTGGGCACTACTGGGGCCCTTTCTGTATCCAATTCCAGCCCGCTTGCTTCTGCTCGCACTGAAGCTCTGCCAGCCATTCTTCATTGACGGCATGTTGGAGTTTTTGGGGACCCCTGAAGAACTGCGCGACAAAAACCATGGGTACGGTCTCATTGCGGCTTCTATACTCATCTATGCAGGCATTGCCATCTCCTCTGGAGTGTACCAGTATTACAACCAGAGATTTGTCTACATGCTTCGTTCCACTCTCCACACTGCTATCTTTCGAAAGACTACGGAGATTAGCTTAGCAGCTGGCAAGGCAGATACAGCCATCACCCTCATGAGCACTGATCTTGATCGTGTCGTAGCTGGCTTTCGAGTTATCCATGAAATGTGGGCAATTACCTCGCAGGTAGCCATTGGTTGCTTTCTCCTGCAACGTCAAGTTGGAGTTTCATTCGTCTCTCCCATTGCCGTCATCGCCGTATGCTGCGTATTGACGACGGCATTAGGCAAACCCATTGATAAACGCCTGGGGTCTTGGATGGGCCAGATTGAGCAGCGTGTTAGCGCGACTGCCACAACAGTTGCAAAGATGAAGTCGTATAAGATCTCAGGTCTTGCCGAGGTCATGGGCTCCATCATTCAAAGCCTTCGAGAAAAGGAGATCCGTATTGGTCTACGGTTTCGCTGGCTTATCATCTGCACCATTACGCTTGGCGCCGTGCCTTCGGCTTTCTCCCCACTGATCACTTTCGCTGTCACTTCTACCTCCAGATTAAATGTGTCAACCATCTTCACGTCCTACTCGTACATCGTTCTCATCACGCTCCCGTTCACAATCATTTTTAACAATGTTCCAATTGTCATTGCGGCTTTTACCTGCATTGGGCGCATTCGAAGCTTTCTCGTTTCAGATCCAAGGGTTGATTTTCGATCGTGGGCGTCTGAAGCTGGCGCAACAGGGAGTGCAGACCGCTCACAGGGAGAAAAGGAAAGCGGCTTGGCTTTCAAAGTTGAAGATGGAACTTTTGGATGGACGCCCGACAAATCAGTTTTGACCAACATGAGCTGCGAAATTCCGCTAAAAGCTTTGACCATTATCATCGGTCCCATTGCTTCAGGCAAGTCGACGTTGTGCAAGGTTCTGCTCGGCGAGATTCCCGTTCATTCTGGTAAAGTCTCTGTTTTTCTACCCCGCGGCAGCAGCATCGGCTACTGCCAACAAGAGCCCTTTCTCTACAACGATACTCTCAAGCACAACATCGTTGGTCGTTCAGACTTCAACCAGAAGAAATATGACGAAATCATTGCAGCGACACTCCTAGACGTTGACATTCGCGCTCTTGAGCGTGGTAGCGACACAATGATGGGAAGCAGTGGCTCCACCTTGAGTGGAGGTCAGAAGCAACGTGTGGCCATAGCCAGAGCGCTCTACTCCGAGGCTAAGACTCTCATCTTTGATGATGTAATGAGCGGACTGGATGCGAGCACAGCTTCGAAGCTGTTTCAGCGTGTCTTTGGACCCGGCGGCTTCGTTAGAAGAAACGGCATTACCGCAGTGCTCTGTACCCATGCTGTCGGCCATCTGCCTGCAGCGGACCATGTTATTGTCCTTGGAGCCGACGGTGCCAAGGCTGACCAAGGGCATTTCGAGCAACTTGTTGAAAGTAACGAGTACGTTCAAAAACTTGATATCAAGACGACCGTCACTGAGGTCCAAGAGTCATTGGTGTTAGAGACAAGTGCTTCAGAGCTAAGCGTTCCAAAGCCAAAGTTGCTGGAAGATTCCATCGCCGAGTCACCAAGCTCAGACAAAGGATCTCCAGACAGCTCAACTCGTGGAATGGGCGACTGGGCCGTGTATAAACATTGGTTTAAAAGCGTCCGTCCATTCTCAACAGTCTCATTGGCTCTCTGGGCTCTGATCCATGGATTTAGCTCCAATTTTGGTGTCATCTGGTTGAACTATTGGTCTCAAGATTCCTTCGGCCGTGAGCGAGGCTTCTACATTGGAATATATGCACTGCTCCAGTCCATGTTTCTTATCTCGTGGATTCTTAGCGCAATTGAGATCTTCATCTCCATGACCACGTGGGCTGGAGCTGCCTTGCACAAGGAAGCTTTGCAGACTGTCGTCACTGCTCCCCTAAGATATCTCACGACTACGGACGTTGGCGTCATTACCAATCATTTCTCCCAAGATCTCACTTTGATCGACGGCGAGCTGTTATTTGCTTTCTTCTCTGTTGCCCTCACTTTGACAGAGTCTTTTGGGATGATGATTGTCATTGCAACGGCCGCCCCATATCTCGCCATTGGATTTCCCTTTTTATTTGCGACATTGTACGTCGTGCAGCGATTCTACCTCAAGACTTCGAGGCAAATGCGACTTCTCGACCTGGAAGCTAAAAGTCCTCTCTAGTAAGTGTTACACCAGTACCCGTGGTTTCTCTGTGGGTAACCTTAATGGCTGACCATATGTAGTACTCATTTTCTCGACACTACAAAAGGAATTGCCACTGTTCGCGCCTTTGGGTGGACTCCATACGACATTGACCACAACGATAATCTGCTTGACAGTGCTCAACAGCCAGCTTATTTGCTGGCTATGATTCAACAATGGCTTCGCGTGGTCATGCAGCTTATTGTGGCTGGCTTGGCACTTCTGCTCGTCTCCTTAGCTACACAGCTTGGATCCAACGTGGGCCTGGCAGGAACGAGCTTGGTTAGCCTGCTGTCATTCGGCTCCTCACTTTCCGAGCTCGTGCAAAACTATACGGACCTGGAAACCTGTATCGGGGCTGTGAGTCGTTTGAAGACGTTCTCGGCCTCGGTAACCCCTGAGGATAGGCTATCTGACAACCTCGAGCCTCCTGAATCCTGGCCAACTAGTGGAGCCGTTGAGTTGAAGCACGTGTCTGCTTCGTATTCTTCAGACGACGTGGGCTCCATCGCACCGTCCGAGTCATCTCAACGCACTGTGGACTTGGTCCTGCATGATGTGAGCCTAAGCATCCTGCCGGGACAAAAGGTTGCCGTATGTGGTCGGACTGGAAGTGGCAAATCCACGCTAATGCTCCTACTCCTTCGTCTCCTCGACCCACTCAACAATACGTCGATGACATTAACGATCGATCAAGTACCTCTCTGCGAAGTAAAACGTGGTACACTTCGACAGAGAGTCATAGCTTTGTCCCAGGAAGCCACTTTCTTACCCGATGGAAACACCATCAGGCAGAACATTGACCCACGCTCCGAAGCCACCGACGCAGCATGTCTGTCCGTCCTTGATGTCGTCGGCCTTGCCAAGTTTGTCAGTGGCCGAGGGGGGCTAGATGCTTCCATGAAGGCCGATGATCTAAGCATGGGCGAGAGGCAATTATTTTGTCTCGGGCGCGCCATCTTACGGAAAAGGATCAAAGATCAGAAGACCGACCAAGAAAAGGCTGGGGGCGTGTTACTGCTTGATGAGGTGAGCAGTAGCGTCGATCACGACACCGATCGCCGCCTTCAGGAGATTATCAAGGCTGAGTTTGAGAATTATACGGTGATTGCGGTGTCACATCGCCTGCAAACAGTCGTCGACTACTCTGACCGTGTGTTCGTTCTGGATGGGGGTAGACTAGTTGAATCGGGCACTCCGCAAGCGTTGATTGCGACTCCAGGGTCATACTTCGGAGAATTGTGGAAGAACGACGGTGTCAAATCTTCCACGGACAATACTGAGACGAATTCGGCCACAGGAGTGGTGGAGTAATGGAACGAGAACGAGAACGAGCCCATACAACCAGCCAGCAAGCTTGGGTGTCACAAGGACCGCGGTAGTTAGAAACCCTGAAACGTGGGTCAATTGCTAGACCGATTTTTCGTATTGCCAAGTGTTCAACCAGTTGCCATTCCAATAGAAACCTCCATAGCAGATTGTGCAATTCAACTCAAAGATAAGCGGGTCCTGGGTTAGAGTTGCATTGTTCACATGCTATTGGCTTGGATCCTAGGCCAGGGCCCGATCCATTCCCATAAGACTCGTACTCGTACGAGTATGAGTTCGGTTGTTTCTTTCCACGTAACTGCCATGACCCCCACAACAGATCCACCGAATCCTCTCGCACGATTTTTAACTTTCCATATTCGTAATTGTCACTGAAGTAGAAGAGCAGGCAGACCATTCTTGTCTGGAGTTGACGTCCTTCGTGATAGTGAAATGGCCACAGTGAAGTCATCCCTGTCAAAGCCGCAAATAGTTCAAAATTATGAAGTGCAAACAACCCCTTGATTACAGCCCTACGATGGTGCCAAGCTCTTTCGTACCAGACGTCGATCAGTGCTTGTTAGCGCCCATAATGTACACAACCCTCTTTCCCTTCCGCCCCTAGATTAACAACCCTAGCCTTGCCTAGGCTGCGAAGTGGCTCTCAACCCCTGCTAGTATAAAAAACTGTGCCCGACCTTAATTCACAAGGCCACCTATTAGTACCACGGCAACACCATAACAGCGCTACTTTGCAACAAGTAACAAAGAGTAAGCTGACAGTTACTAAGCGGTGTATCGTGCATTGCTCGGTTCTGACGTGCTATCCAAAATGAGAGAAATGTTTCGCAAGCTATGAACTAAGGATTCACTGGGGTAATTAAATTCTTACAGACAGGAACAAGGTTATTTGCTCGGTAAAACTACTCCGTATAGTATTGATTGCTTGATTAGGGGAAGACAACGTAAGCATACAAAGGTTCTTTTATGTAAAACTTACTCTAATGGTGTCATTCCTACGCATAATGAGGTTTTCTTGTAAAGATCTAGAGTTCAGAATATTGCCATTTCGGTTCTAATGTACAATGCGGACTGAAGAAAACGTTTCACAAATTTACAATAACTGGAGATTCGCTAAAGGAATTAAATTCTCACGGACGAGGGCGATGTGATTTACACACACAAAGCGCACTATCTCTGAGTGGCTGGTTTGGAACGGAAAATATAAGCATATATCAACGCTCTTTTGTGTAGTGTGTTTTTTTAATGGGGCGGTTGCTATGCCGGAGCAGTATATACGAAAGGAAGCTGGTTGCGCAAATATTACGGGGCTTTGGACAGCGGCCAGCGGGACTATGTTGATCCAAGTACATGACAAGGCTTTTTGTTTACAAAGCGACTTAATGAAGCTTTGTTTGAGTTGTGATTTAGCTTCAGCAGCGCAAGCAATATCTTGGAGAATGCGTTGAAGTATCAGAGTTTGAAGAAGTCCCTGAGTAATGTAGAAACCCCCTCCTATTTTTTCATAAGTGAAGCAGTATAGTTGAGTTAGATGACAAAAAAAACTTTTTCGGACTTCACAGTTGATGCAATAAACGCACAAATGAGCATGCTTATACATCATTTATTAAACTGTCTCTAATTTAGTCCTTGTGACAACCTGGAAGTGCATAAGCAGAGCGTTTAGCTGTAATTTAAGAAAATGCTAAATCCCGCTCCCGTCCTTCTCCGTCCCCACCGCAGCCCGCATTTTGCATCCACCCCCTTCTTCCACCCTACCTCCACCTGTCTTCTCCACAGAGATCCTTTACTTACCACATTTAGTTTATAGATTGGTAGATGTGACAGTGGGGGAGAAGTAAGCACTACCTACTCACGAGCAAGCGCTCGGATATACTCCGTATACAGCTCAATATGTACCCGAACAGTAAAACAGCCTTCAAACTCTAGGGTAGCAGACGTGATAGGGTTGCTGGTAAGCGAGACGGACGTTTATTACTCCATTTGTCAAAATCCAGGAGACTGATAAACAGATCCTAGACTCGCTCCAACTGAGGACGACTTGTACACGCTCTGAGAAAGTCAGTTGACAATTTGGGTATTGCTTTGATAGAGTGATTGCCATCTACCACTTCACAGCTCTCTCCTTTTACGATAATCTGCAAAATGGGTTCTCCAGCAATACTTCATGATGCTGAAAGTTATTGGCGAGATACTTTCGTTGGCAGCGAGCACACTCCATTCCCTGCTCTTCCATCTTTCGTCCAGCAGCCAACCTTGAGCGCTGTTGTCCATCACGAGGTGTTTTTACCTTCATCCCAAAATGCTATCAGCACACCAATGTTGATTCGAGCAGCATGGGCTCTTGTCGCTGGTCAAATGACCAACTCAGAAGATGTTGTCTTTGGTATTGTCTTCAAGGACAAATCTAGCCAGGCTCTGGGCAATTCTTCAAATGGCACGCCCAATTCCTATCCACTAAGGATCAAATGGTCCAAAGAATGGACAGTTTCTCAGTTTCTCAATACTATCAATCAACAAGCAAAAGAACTTGCGCCTTTTGAGGCCATCAGAGTTCAGGATTATGCTAGTATCAGCTCCGAAGTTCAACGAGCATATTCATTTCAGACGTTGCTCGACATTGAACTCGCAGAAATCGTACAGAGCAGTGACGAACAAGTTTCCCGCCAGAAGCAGATGGATAATGTTGCCTTGTACCTAAGCTTCCAGGTCCATAGCAGCGGAGTTGCAATTGAAGCAAACTTCGACGAGAGAGTCACCGAGCTGTGGAAGGTTCGGAAGCTTCTAAGCCAGTTTGACTTTGTGCTGGATCAGCTTCACAACGCCCCGGTTGGGACAACCATTGCGGACGTTGATATGGTCACAGAGAGTGATCTTGCCACAATCTGGGAGCGCAACAAAATCCTCCCGGCGCCTATCCAACGCTGTATTCATAGCCTCTTCGAAGAGAGAGCCCTGGCCCGTCCCGAAGCTATCGCGCTACATGCCTGGGATGGCGAAATGACATACGGAGAGTTGAATAGACTCTCTACACTACTGGCCTGGAGACTAGTCGACTCTGGTGTTACGGCTGACGTTTTGGTGCCTGTGTGCTTTGAAAAATCTATGTGGACAATGGTAGCGCTGCTGGGAGTGATGAAAGCAGGGGGTGCCTTTGTGCTCCTTGACCCTTCTCTTCCATCCCAGCGGTTAGCAACAATAATCCAAAAAACCAAAAGTGATATTGCTCTGTCTTCAAGGGCCTGTTTCGATATTGTCTTACCTCACGTTCAAAAGACCATCATTATCGAGGGAGCTTTCTTCAAGGATCTCAGCCACGACACCCATGAGGAACTTGATAGAAGCAGTCCTGAATCACTCATGTATGTGGTTTTTACATCAGGAAGCACAGGAACTCCAAAGGGAGCCATGGTCACACACCAGAACCTAGCATCGGCGATGCATTATGAGAAAGACCATTACCAACTTGACGAAACCTCACGCATTTACGACTTTTCTTCCTACGGATTTATTGTTTCTATTGTAAACATGTTTAACGCTATTTGTTCAGGATCTTGTGTATGTATTCCTCGAGATGAGGATAGACGGAACAAGCTAGCCGATAGTATCAACTCACTGCGTGCCAACATTATACATCTCACGCCTTCTGCAGCCAATGTGCTTGATCCAGATGAAGTGCCTGGTATCAAGACTGTTGTCTTCTCAGGTGAAGGGCTTCACGCCGATGCCATCAAAAAATGGTGGGGGAAGGTTCGTGTTCTGAACGTGTACGGCCAGGCAGAGTGTGCCCCAAGAGCTATCATCAACGATAGTGCAACCACGCCGGCCGAGGTAACGCGCATTGGAAGAGGCCATGGACAGAAGACTTGGATTGTTGATCCCAGGGATCATAATAAGCTCGTGCCCTTTGGCTGTATTGGAGAGCTGCTTCTTGAGGGCCCTCAAGTTGGACGAGGATATCTAGGCGATCCGGAAAAAACTGCCGCCTCTTTCATACACGACCCAACATGGCTGACGAAAGGACCTCCTGGGGGCACTGGGAGATCTGGCCGCCTTTACAAGACGGGAGATTTGGTGCAGGCTGATCAAAGTGGCATGCTTACGCTGATCGGGCGTAAAGATGCCCAGGTTAAAATTAGAGGACAGAGAGTCGAGCTCGGTGAAGTTGAGCATCGCATATTGGAATCTATCGACGAAGCCGTGCAAGTAGTTGCTGAAATCGTTGTACCCAAGGGCGATGGTGCCAGCCCAATGCTAGCTGCGTTCTTAGTCCTCGACAATGCCGCTACAGATGCCGCACAAGACGGTGACAATGTACGCGCCGCCAAAATACATCACATTACTGCGGATTCTCAGAAAAGACTCAGTGATAGTCTCCCGGTGTACATGATCCCAACGGTATTTTTCTCAGTCGTTGCGATACCGAAAACTGTAACGAACAAGATCAATCGCCGACAGCTTCGCGAGATGGGCAGTGCTTACTCTGTACAAGAGCTAGCTGAGATGAGAACCCAAGCTGGAGGGCCAAAGCGAGAGCCAAAGAAGCCCATGGAGAAACACCTTCACGCTTTGTGGAGCCGCATTCTCAACCTGAAGCCATCAAGCATCGGCCTGGGTGACAGCTTCATACAGCTCGGTGGTGATTCAATCGCGGCTATGAAGGTAGCTAGCGAGGGGCGTAAGATAGGAATTGATCTGTCTGTTGCCACAATCCTAAGCAACATTTCGCTGGAAGAAGTTGCGGACAATAGTCTTTATATCGAGCAAGATATGTTGGAGCTCATCAAACCGTTTAGTTTATTGCCAAATGGTGAAGATGTATCTGGCATTGTCAAAGAAGCGGCCAAGTTATGCGGCACCGAAGAGTCGGCAATACTAGACATCTACCCGTGCACACCACTTCAAGAAGGATTGTTCTCCCTGGCGTTAGCCTCTAGCCTAGGAGACTATATCGCGCAGTACACTCTAGAAATCTCAAATGAGGTTAATGTGGAGCGTCTTTGCGAAGCATGGGCAACAGTCGTCGACAAGATGCCACTTTTGAGAACAAGAATCATTACCTCTCAAAATGATAACCTACTGCAAGTCGTTGTCAATGAGAAGATTCACTGGATCACAGCGACGGACGGTCTTGAGTCGTATTTGAAGGCCGATAGGCAGAAGTCAATGGGAATTGGGCAGCCGTTGTCACGGTTTGCGCTCATCAAGAACTCGCAAGGGTCAGTTAAGTGGCTTACATGGACGCTACATCATGCTACTTATGACGGCTGGTCATTTCCGCTTCTGTTGAGAGCCTTGAACGACGCCTACAGAGGCTCTATACTTGATGATTCTCCTCCCTTTAACAGATTTATCAAGTATATCTCGGAAAGAGATGATGACTCCGCGGACAAATATTGGCAAGACACACTCGGTGACTTTGATAATGCTCCATTTCCCACATTGCCTGCGTCAGTGCCACAACCTATTACGGACACCATCATCGAGCACTCGGTGACTTTGACTGGACAGCAAAAATCGTCCAACATTACGCTGTCAACCCTGATTCGGGCTGCTTGGGGACTTGTCATGGGTGCTAGCACAAACACTGCTGATGTTGTCTTCGGCATGCCTGTGTCTGGACGAACTGCACCAGTTATAGGAATTGACTCGATGGCCGGGCCAACTCTGGCAACGGTCCCAGTTCGCCTCAGGTGGAACAATAATTTGAAGTTAATGGACTATCTAGAATCAGTGCACCGCCAGACGATTGAGATGATGCCTTTTGAGCAGACTGGTCTGCGTCGCATTGCCAAAAATGGACCAGGTTGTGAACAGGCGTGTGCATTCCAGACATTAGTGTTGATACAACCGGATCTGAAAAGTCTAGAAGACGATTCCTTGGGCAAGTGGACTGGAATTAGAGATCGGGAAAGCACTTACGCGCTGATGCTAGAGATCGAAATGGGAACCAATGGATTCACAACAACGGCAAGCTTTGACTCGAGAGCAATCAAGCCCTGGATTGTACGGCTGCTGCTTGAAAGATTGGAGCATGTATCTGAGCAGCTCTGGCGCGCTGATTCAGAAGCCCTGCTGAGCGACGTTGAGACAATGACCAAACACGACCAAGATATCATCTGGGGCTGGAACCACGATCTCCCGGAGCGAGTCAATGAACTCTTGCACAATATCATCCATGAACGTGCTATAGAGAATCCAGAAAGTTTGGCATTATGCGCTTGGGACGGCGACATGACCTATAAAGAGCTCGACGACTTGTCCACCAAGCTGGCGTTTCGCCTAGTTGATGAGGGCGTTGTGGCAAACCAGATCGTCCCTGTCTGTTTTGAGAAATCGAAATGGGCTACAGTCTCTATGCTTGGTGTACTGAAAGCCGGTGGAGGCTTTGTTTTACTTGATTCTGCTCTACCTGAGCAAAGACTCGCTACCATTGTCAAGCAAGTCAATCCACGAGTACTCCTTTCCTCCGGTACAAACCTATCCCTAGCCACAAGATTGGCGAGTAATGTTATTCAAGTTGACGAGGGATTTTTCCAAGCCATTACGGAGCAACCAGGTTGCACACTTGTTGATCCTAGCCCAGAGAGCATCATGTATGTTGTGTTCACATCAGGCAGTACAGGAACTCCTAAGGGTGTCCTCCTCAGTCACAGGAATTTTGCCTCTGCCGTTCGTCATCAACAGCCGCAGTACCAGGTAGATACAAGATCAAGAGTCTATGACTTTGCTTCATACAGTTTTGATGTCGCCGTCATGAACGTCTTTAATACCCTGGCGTGGGGTGGATGTCTTTGCGTCCCCAGTGAGCAAGAAAGAAAAGATAATCTTGCTAAAAGCGTGAATGCCTTTCGTGCCACTATGCTTGATATCACCCCGTCGTTATCTAGGCTTCTTAGTGCCGAGGACCTTCCAAGTCTGGAAATGCTTATCCTTGGTGGAGAAGCTCTGCAACAAAGAGACGCTGATGCTTGGCGTGGAAAAGTCAAGATGCTTAATAGTTACGGTCCTGCAGAATGTACCCCAAATGCTACGATGAACGAAGACATGACCACACTAGAAGAAGCGCTGAGTATTGGCAAGGGTACTGGACAAGTTACTTGGATCGTGGATCCTGATAACCACGACGTTCTGGTTCCTCCCGGTTGTGTTGGTGAATTATTACTTGAAGGACCTTGCGTCGGCTTGGGATACTTGAACGAGCCTGGAAAAACTGCTGCAGTGTTCATCGATGACCCGCTGTGGTTAGTCAAAGGAACACCCGATCATGTAGGCCGCCGGGGTCGGCTGTACAAGACAGGTGATCTGGTCCAGTACACTGAGAACGGTTTCTTGACCTTCCTCGGGCGCAAGGACATGCAAGTGAAGATCCGAGGCCAGAGAGTTGAACTTGGAGAGCTGGAATGTCGTATCCATGAGTTCATGCACGACGTGGAACAAGCTGTGGCCGAAGTTATCGTTCCACAGGGACCTGGAGCAAGACCTACTCTGGCAACATTCTTATGCTTGGGCGAGGAGCACCCAGACTATGAGAAAAACCCATCATCGCTCACTCAGGTATATCACATTCCAGCCGAAATCCAAGACCAACTTCACAAGGTCTTACCAGTGTACATGGTACCTTCGGTTTATTTTAAAGTAGCGGAGATACCGATGACACCATCTGGAAAGATCAACAGAAAAGGTCTCCGCGAGATTGGCGCTTCGTTTACTGTTCAAGAGCTAGCTAAGATCAGGACTGCTGAGAAGGCTCAAAAACGCAAGCCTACTACCAGGGACGAGAAGACCATGCAGGAGATTTGGAGTGATCTTCTAGAAATCGACCTTGATGCAATCGGACTCAGCGATGATTTCTTCCAGCTCGGCGGCGACTCGATTGCAGCTATGAAGATGGTTTCCATGGCAAGAGAGCAAGATATTGAGATCACAGTGGCAGATGTCTTCCGCCATCCTACTCTCGGGGAACTAGTTGGCGGTTTAGAGGGCCAGTCAAGTACTGCCAATGTTGAAGTTCGACCATTTGATCTTATAGGTGTGGACACCAAGAATGAAGATGCTGTTAAAGAGATTGCAGCCATGTATGGTTTGGTGGAGAGTAATATCCTGGACGTGTATCCATCCACCCCTCTCCAAGAAGGTCTTTTATCACTCTCTTCAAAGCAGCCGGGAGACTACATTTGGCAGATGACATTAGCGTTGTCGGAAAATATCTCTATTGAGAATTTCCGTAGCGCGTGGGAAAGAGTTTTCAAGGAATCAGAGGTCCTTCGCACCCGAATTGTACAATATGGTACATTAGGTTCATTGCAAGTTATCTTGGATGAAACCATTGAATGGATCGAGACGTCTGGGCTTGAAGAATACCAAAAGCTTGATAGGGGACAGATCATGGAACCGGGCCAGCGACTGGTACGTTTTGCTTTGATCAAAGACCACCATGGCGTCGTCAAATGGTTCACCTGGACGATTCATCACGCTTTGTATGATGGATGGTCGATGGATCTAATTCTGAAGGCTGTTGCTCAAGCCTGTCAAGGAATACTTTTCGACGCGTCGCCCAAGTTCAATGGCTTTATTAAATACATTGGCGATATTGATGCCGACGATGCAAGACAGTATTGGGAGGATGCGTTGGAAGATTATGATGATACGCCTTTCCCTTTACTTACTCCATCAGTTCTACAGCCCTTTGCTGATACGTCTGAAGAAATCTCAATCGATTTGCGACATGCGCAGATATCCGGGGCTCCAATTGCCACGTTCGTTCGCGCTGCCTGGGCGTTAACCGCTGGCAAATGGGCTCAGACGGAAGATGTCGTTTTTGGCGCAGCAGTATCTGGAAGGAATGCACCAGTCGCCGGCATCGAGAGAATGATGGCGCCAACTATCGCCACTGTTCCAGTCCGCATCAAATATTCCAGCGACTGGAAGGTGTCTGAGTTGATTGACGCGGTACATCAGCAAATTATTGACATGATTCCATTTGAACAAACTGGACTTCGTCGCATTGGCAAGTATTGTGCTGGAAGTCAACAAGCATGTACATTCCAGACTCTTCTCGCGGTCCAACCCAAGGAACAATCCTCCGAGTCGGACTATCTTGGGCAATGGCAGGAAAATGCTTACAGCTGGAGTGGTACATATGGTTTGGAAATTCTTGCAAATCTTGACACAGAGTCTGTCAAGGTAGATGCCAGCTTTGATTCCAACCTCATTGAACCACGGGTAGTAAAGCAGCTGCTCAGCGATTTTAGCGCCACTCTGCGGCAACTTGCTACGGGGGATCAATCTCGAAAAGTTTCCGAGATTAGTGCAGTTGTGGAACGCGACGTTGAATCAGGTAGCAAACCTACACAGCAGCAGATCGAATCACATACAATCCAGACTCCGACAATCACTACCACAGTCTCCTCAGTAGGCAGTGGCGTGGGCCAGCTCGCTTGGATTGCTGATCCTATAAATTACAATAGGCTACTGACGCCTGGTTCCGTTGGAGAGCTTCTCTTGGAAGGATCATCTCTTAATGCTGTCAATGGACACGGCGGTATTTACATTCGGGATCCTGTCTGGTTCCAAGGCGGCAACTCAAATACGACTGGAGGTCGTAGAAGTCTTTATAGCACCGGTTATCTGGTGCGCCACAATGAAGATGGAAGCATGTTATTTCTTGCACAAAAGCCCGCGCAAACTGCGCCAATTGCTCGAGTTGCTCAAGTTGCCCAAATTGAAAGTGCCGAAGTTTCACAGGAGCCCCGAATTGTCCAATCTCCACGAGTTCCACGAATTGCAAGCCTCAAGATACATGGGCAGCCAGTTGACCTTTCTGAGGTCGAGCATCACGTCCAGCAATCTATTTCGGGAGCCAAGCAAGTTGTGGCCGAGGTATTGGCTCCCGTAGGCAAGGGCTCCAGGACCGCGCTTGCGGCTTACATTGTTTCGGAGTTTCCTACTTTCCAGTCAACTAGCGGCCCAATCGACAAACCTGCTGTAACGGTCAAAGCCATTAGCAGTGACGACGAGGACAGGCTAATCAAGACTCTCCCGCGACATATGATACCTACCATATTTTTTTCCGTAGAAAAAATTCCGACAATGCCCTCCGGAGAAGCTGATCGTAAGCTCCTTCGCGCAATTGGGGAGTCTTTTTCCACCAAAGATCTTGTACACAAGCAGAAAGACACCCTCAGTACGAAGAGGCAGCCCATCACAGAGATGGAGAAGCAAATTAGACTCTATTGGAGTCAAGTGCTCAACGTCGACTTGGAGACTATCGGCCCAAACGAAAACTTCTTTCATCTGGGCGGAGATTCCATTGAGGCAATGACCATGGTAGGTATTGCTAGAAAAGATGGTATCCAGTTAAGCGTGGCCGAGTTATTCCGCCATCCCAAGCTCAAGGACGTGGCGAGCAGAGCAACCTACGTCAAGTCGGACAACAGTGATAACATTGATCCATTTAGCCTTCTTGGAGACGCCGTCGGCAAAGAATCTATGATTGCGGCGTTTGCAAAGTCATGCGGTGTCGATCAAGCTTTGATCCAAGATGCGTACCCATGTACACCACTCCAAGCAGGGCTCTTGTCGCTGTCTTCCAAGAGCGGGGACTACATTACTCAATGGGTACTTGATATATCCGAGAATGTTGACATGTCTCGTTTCCGCAAGTGCTGGGAGGAAGTGGTGAAAAGAGTTGCTATTCTCCGTACTAGAATAGTCACAGATGACAATGAGAAGCTTGTGCAGGTGGTCGTCAAGGAAGAGCTAAAGTGGGAAACAACGGCAGCTACCGCATTGTCTGACTACGTGGAGTTTGATCGCAAGCAGCCAATGACTATGGGCAGGCCTCTTACAAGATTTGCCGTTGTTGCTGATAAGTGGTTCGTATGGACGATTCATCACGCACTCTACGATGGCTGGTCCATGCCACGAATGATGGATCTGGCCAACAGAATCTATACGGGACGCAAGCTGGAACCTTGTTTGTCCTTTAACAGATTTATACAATATGTTTCTTCTCAAGACACCAAATCGGCAACAGATTACTGGACAAAATCGCTGGGCAATTGCGATCACGTTGCATTCCCAACTCTGCCCGCATCCATCCGAGAACCGGCGCCTAGACAGGTAGCCAGTGAGCATATTTTGTTGGATAAGAACAGCATCTCAGATATCACCACTTCTACACTTGCGCACGCTGCATGGGCAATTGTTGTCGGCCGCATTAGTGGCGGAGAGGATGTAGTCTTCGGCAGCACTGTATCCGGTCGAGGTGCTACCATCGCCGGTATTGAGGAAATTGTCGGACCTACCATTGCTACTGTCCCAATGCGTATCAAGTGGTCAAAAGAGGCTACTATTACAAACTTCCTACAGGACGTACAAAGCCAGCGTACAGAGATGATCTCTTTCGAGCAGACAGGCCTTCAACAAATCGCGAAGATGAGCCCAGATTGTGCCAAAGCCTGTAACTTCCAGACGTTACTCATCATCCAACCTCAGGATGGCGAGGAGCAGGAGAGCGCTTTTGGAAAATGGCAGAATGACGAAGGCAAAAACAGCAACACCTACCCTCTTACTCTCTTCATCACTTTGGGCTCATCGGAGATTTCTGTTAAGGCTAGCTTTGACTCTAGAGTTATTGAGCCTTTGACGATGCAGAGACTGCTTGAGCAATTCAAAGACACTGTACTTAATCTACATGAGAACATTGCAAGCTCAAGTAAGACACTTCAGGATCTTCAGGTACTTCCGTTAAGCGATTTGCGGACACTCTGGACATGGAACAGCGCAGTGCCTGATTATATCGACAAACTGTTACATTCAGTGATTGAGGACCAAGCTCAAGTCAGACCTGCTGCGCCAGCCATCCACGCGTGGGATGGTGATTTTACATACAGTGAGCTAGACAGCTTATCTACTAGCCTGGCCTCACACCTCATAGGGCTTGGCTTCGAATCTGGCGTCGCCGTTCCACTGTGCTTCGAAAAGTCCAAGTGGACGATTGTATCACTCTTTGCTGTACTCAAAGCGGGGGGAGCCTTCGTCTTACTTGACACATCCCTACCAGAGCAGAGGTTACAATCTATCGTTGAGCAGCTGGACAGCGGGCTTCTGCTGTCATCTTCAGAGGCTTCCCAGCGTTTCAGCCTGTTCTCGTCAAGGAAGACAATCGTAGTCGACGCATCATTATTTAAAGAGATTTCCGGCAGCTCGCAATCATATACGAAGGTTTCCGTAAGCTCTAAGTCGCTTGCATACGTGGTATTCACATCCGGCAGTACAGGAACTCCAAAGGGTGTCCAAGTAAGCCATAGAAACCTCGCGACAGCTATCCACCACCAGCAAGGCCATTTCAAATACTCAGACAAGTCTAGATTCCTCGATTTTGCGTCTTACAGTTTCGACATGTCTCTCTTCACCATCTTTCACAATTTTTCTGCTGGCGGTTGTCTTTGCATCCCAAGGGACGAAGATCGTAGAAATAATCTTGCAAAGACGATCGCAGCGCTGAATGCGGATACACTTGTTCTGACGCCGTCTGTATCGCGGTCCCTCAAGCCTGCTGACGTGCCAGGAGTGAAATCCATACTGTGGTGCGGTGAAGCCCTCCATAGTAAAGACGCAGAGCCTTGGTTCGGTAACATACATGCGATCAACACATATGGACCGTCAGAGTGTACTCCGGTAACTACCATTAATTATGAGGCCAAAGGTGTTGAAGAGATGGGATACATCGGAAGAGGAGTCGGAGTAGCCACCTGGGTGGTTGACGCTGAGAACTACAATCAGCTGGTCCCAATTGGACATGTTGGAGAACTGCTACTTGAAGGCCCATTGGTCGGACTTGGCTACCTTAACGCGCCAGAAAAGACCGCGGAGGCTTTTGTTGAGAACCCTGAGTGGCTAGTCAAAGGCTTTGAGACGAACCCCGGACGTCAGGGGCGCCTCTACCGAACGGGTGATCTAGTCCGGTATACCAACGACCACAATATTGTGTTCGTTGGCAGAAAGCATACGAAGGTCAAGATGCGCGGTCAATGGGTTGAGCTAGGTGATGTTGCCTATCAAGTTGGTCAGCATATTCCAAATGCAAAGCAGGTTGTTGCTGAAGTCATTGCACCCGGAGGAGATGAAACGCGGCCTTTGCTTGCTGCTTTTCTGGAACTTGACTCCAAAGCAACAGCTGCAGAGTCTTTGCTAGAATTCTACCAAACGGATTCTCAGCTGGAGGCCGCATTAGCCGCAACTCTGCCAAAGCACATGATTCCTGATGTATATTTTTCTGTGGTCCAGATTCCCATGACAGCCGCCGGCAAGACCAATCGTGGACGCCTACGTGAACTCGGCGCAACCTTTACCATTCAACAACTCGCCGAACTGCGTACTGCCAAGCAAGGACCTAAGCGTCAGCCCCAGACAGCAGCAGAGATGCAGATGCAATCGATTTGGAGCCGCATTCTTCAAATTGAACAAGATGCAATAGGACTAGACGACAACTTTTTCGAACTGGGAGGAGATTCTATTACGGCAATGATGCTTGTTGGTGCTGCGCGAAAGCATGGCCTGACGGTCAACATTGTAAGCATTTTCCGCAACCCGAGACTCGAAGAGCTTGCTCGCCTGGTAAGTCATGACACCAGCAACATCGACGCCGTTGCAGGCTCTGAACAACATCAGCTATTGGGGACAGCTCAAAAATCTGCCCTTTTGGCGGAAATTGACTCCCAAAGTGATAAATACGAGCTGAGATCTGTTGACGTTGCTGAGATCTTGCCACTGACGGATTTTCAATTCAACTTGGTCAACTCATCAATGAGCTTAGGACCGCTTTTCTGCAATTATTTCTTCCTTGACTTGGAGAGCAGCCCTGATATCACTCATCTAGAAGAGGCGTGTGCCTGGGCGCTGGAGAGATTGCCTATCTTACGAGCAAGATTCTTACCGCTCTTGGGCTCTTTCTGGCAGGTCATTCCCCGCCAAGTTCAGAAACTGCCGCTCCAAATCCTGAATGCTGGTAATGAAGAAGATTTAGCTGGATTCTCTCGTGGATTCTGTTTTAGAGACCAGGAGACTTTGAAGGCTACCAATGCACCCTTTGCAGTTTTCCTGTTCCGTAGCGACGCAAAGAGCGCCCGTATTGTGCTCCGTATCTCTCATACACAGTATGATGGTATCTCACTGCCACATATCTTCAACTCTATCCTGCATGGTCGCCAGAACGCTTCTTCCCTGTCGCCTTCGCTTTTCACAGACTATCTCATAAAAACTCATAGGCATCTTGAAAAGTCAAGAGAGTACTGGACAAGTTTGCTTCACCGCTCCTCAGTAACCACGGCAGGGAAGTATCTCCCACAATTGACTGCGTTGTCGCCCCGCCGTGAGGCAGTCCGGCTCGAAAGAAACATTAGCATTCCACAGCTTCCTCTGGGTATCACTCCTGCCACCCTGCTTTCTAGTGCCTGGGCGATTCTTCTTTCCCGCTTGACCGGCAAAGAGGACATTATTTACAGCCAATTGATAGCCGGTCGAAATGCGGCCATTGAAGGTGTCGAAGACATTGTGGGTCCTTGTGTCAACATTATCCCTATGAGAGCTTCCTTCGACTCTCTTGAGACACCTTCTAAGCTTCTTGAGTCTATCCAACACCAATTCATTGCGGTTGGGGAAGCAGATGGGCTCGGTCTGCGAGATATCCGTGAACACTGTACAGAGTGGCCCGCCGATGCGGTCATCGACTCAGTGATTGTGCATCAAAACATTAACGAAACCCCCGACTTTCAGGCTGGTCAGGCTTCAGCGCAGTTGCAGAGTTTCGATAATCCTCATCACATTCAGTCCAAGATTTGGTTGACGTCACGACCTCGTGGAGATGTAGTCAATATTGAGTTCCAGGCAAATACGCACATGATGACCGCCAAAACGGCCGAGGCGATCTTGGCGAGCTACTGCGAGATAGCTACTGGGCTATTTTTGAAGCCAGACGTGCCCTTGGCACAGTTGGTTGGGGATTACGCGCTGAACATCTAAGTGAGAATTTTCCCCTAAAAGAATGGTAGATATATCTATTTTATGACACCTATTCAAGGTGTAGGATCACGTTGTAGTTTACCTAGCCATAGTTGTAAATAGTTCCTTTATTCTTTGGACTATAACTTATTATATGTATCAAAGATACTGTTAGTACCTGATTATAAAAGATACCTTATGTTATAATAGTTGGTTAAATTTGCGTCTAGTCAAATCATTGATCTTCTGCTGCTTTCATTTTATGTCGATATTCGAGAAGAGTATGGTTCGTGCTGGAGACAGACTTCGTGAACTCGATCGCCTCAATGCAATTCCTGAAATGGTAAGCAAGCTGGGTTGACACTATCATCACTTGGAGGGTCCAACCCGATCAATAGCGTTCTCATAGCTACCATTTTACGTACGATATTGCGTCAAAAGTGTGAGACGGATTGCGCCTATTCAAAGCTACTTACACAGCGTCCACCATATTCTCACGTCCATAGTCGATCGATCTGCTGCATAAAGTGACCTGACAAAGCCTAATTTGTTCACTGCAGCTGTAATAATCAGCAACAAACCACTAAATTTTTCAAATCTTAGCGCATAGGACGCCTAAAAATTGTCTTGAGTCAATTGCATACATTCAGCCTTGCGCAATCTTGGCTACTCGTGTTGGGAAGTCTTAGCTCTGACTCGATATCCAACGCCGCTCTAGGATAGCTCTCGCAACTCTTCTGGATCAGCCCTGAGACCTCAATGACGTGCACAAACCTACCATATTCGTTAGCGCATCATCAGCATAAGCTTCAGATGATCCTCCAACAGTTTGCTATTATGTCCGGGATCATGATCCAGACCTGTCGCGGCGATTCCATATCATACAATCGAGACGATGATCTGTTGTCCCTTAGCGACTGCTCAGCCTGGCAGCGGTCCCACTACGGGCTAAGACAATTCTATTGGAGTCTCTACGCCTCTGTCCCCTCGTCCAAAAAATGAGAATGAGTCGATAATACGACACTCAATGAGCACTCAGCATGGGCCCGTTGACATTGATCGGAAAAAATGATGCCGAAGCCATCCGGGTTCCGAGATGCGAGTGGAGACATTAACAATTCGGCCCTCTCTCCAAGCGCCGCATTGTCGCTGCAGGGATGAAGTGCCCGTCAGCCAAGGGTCTCTCGGTTCATCTAACCGTTGTCGCCGTTGGAGAGTTGCTACGACAGCTTCTTCCGCATTATGGTCAGCACAGTAACATCTTGACGGTAAGCGGAGCTAGCGGTAGCCAGTATGTTGATAGCTACTAGGTATTTGTTAAGATTCAGGAAGCTTAGAATGATTGTTAAGATGGCTCTTTTATATGGAAGAACCCAGAGGCAAGCGTTGTCATCGTTATATACTGTGCCCGCGACTTTACTGTAGTAAATTGGCCCAAAATCTCTTAGTCGCTTTATCACGGTAATGGTGTTGCTTCCTTGAATCGCAATCTGTGGGGCCTCGGCCATCACGATAAAAGGGATTCAATTACAAGAACTGCTCAGCATTCTCTGTCAACCTTGTGTCTAGTCGCGAATTGGACTGTTCGGGGCTGCCGATGTATGGCTAGGGAAGCTGGCCACGATGAGACATATATTGATCGCGCGGCGTAGTAGCGAGAATCGTAGTGCCCGTCCCAGTGTTAGCAGTAATTATAGCGGTAAGGGTTAGTGCATGCAGCGGCTGTTGAGGATTGCCACCTCTTATATCGCATCCTCGGTGCAACATTCCTCCCCCCTCTAACAAACAGATATAACAGTACATTTAGTTAGTCCAATCCTGACGGCCAATCTTGATCCAGCCTCCTCTCCATCACCATGGTAGGCGTGGCAAACTGCAGATCAACTCCGTGGCCCGAGGAATTCGGCAGCATCCACATGAAGTAGCTAACTTCTTAACGTCATTCATTCATGAGCTTGCCTTGCGTTTGGTTTCGAACTTTTTAGTCAAAATGTATTGAAAGAAATGGAACACAGTCTCGGCCCGAAAATACCGTCTCCAAAAAGGGTATACAGACAGACATTATAAATAGGAAGGAAAATAGGGATCCCAATCAACTTCTAATTATTGCTGCAATCACAATCCAGGTTTAATAACATATCTTTATATATCGAAAATGCAATCTATCAAGACAGTTGGAGTGGTAGGCACTGGTGTTATCGGTGCCAGCTGGACGGCTCTTTTCCTTAGCCGTGGACTCAGGGTCTTAGTGTCTGACCCTGCTCCAGGGGCGAAAGACCGTCTTTTCGTATACCTCCAAGATTCATGGCCGATGCTGAAGCAACTTGGCCTCCATAGTGATGCATCCATATCCAATTGCACCTTCGTGGGCGAAAGCTTGGGTGATCACTGCAGTGAAGTTGATTTCATCCAGGAGGTATAAAATATTTGACCTTGACTCTCGTTCTTTGCTGACAAACTCAAAGAATGTGCCTGAGAGGCCGGATTTAAAACGAAATCTCTTTGCTCTGTTAGATGCGAAAGCGAAAAAAAATGTGGTGATAGCTTCTTCTTCATCGGGTATTCCATCGTCGCAATTTATTAGCGAGTGCCAAAATCCAGAGCGTGTTTTGATTGGCCATCCGTTCAACCCGCCACACTTGGTATTATCCTATACGTGATTGCTCCTCAGAAAATAGCTAATTTATGGTGAAGATGCCACTTGTTGAAGTCGTACCACACGACAAAACCAATTCATACACTGTTGATACTGCCATGTCGTTTTACAAGGCGATGGGTAAAAGCCCTGTCTTAGTGAACCAGGAATGCCCTGGCTTTGTGGCAAACCGACTTCAAGCAGCTCTTGCCAGGGAGGCATACAGCCTCGTTCATCGAGGGATTGTCTCAGCTGAAGCTTGTGGTGAGACTTCATGACTATCACTCCGAATGATCTAAGCTGACAAAATGATGAGATATCTGCGTTACCACGGGCATTGGCCTTCGATGGGCATTTACGGGTCCTTTCATGACCAATGTCCTCGGAGGAGGGGGAGGCAAAGATGGATTTCATCGACTAATCACTCATCTGGGTCCGGGAGTTCAAAGATGGATTGAAGACATGGATGCTCATGCATTCGGTTTCGGCGAGAACGAAATCGAAGAGTTGGACAAAAGTGTACAACACATGTTAGAAAGCACAGATATTGCGAGTGTAGAGAGCCAACGGGACAGAGGTCTTGTCGAACTCATTAAGAGCAAGAAAGCGGCTCCAGCCTCAAGCTAACACCTACCCGGATGCGATTTTCCAATAATTTCGTCTGCCTAGGTAGTTCCGTATCTAGATACTTCTAATCGATCAGTCAATATACATATAGAGATTTCTTTTAACTTTTTTTAATTTTCTTTTAGCTCCTAACGAGAAGATTTTCTCCATCTGCCAATACTTTGGCGGCATAATTAATTCGTGAAACAAAAATCCGTCTTCAAGTATGTCTTATAAACAACCCTACTACGCGATAATATTACATATGGTAAAGAGATCAAGATACATTAAGCAGCGGGTTTTCAACATACTCGCCACGCTCCTTTTCCATATGTTTTTAATCTCCAAGCAGCTGGTAAGAAATCAGAGTAAAGCCTGTCACTCCTTCTGGAGTCTAACGATTGTTGAAGGTGCATGATCCAGTGCTAAACCGGGTATGCGACTTTCGAGCTCTCCACGAGCCCCGCACCTCGGCCCGCGGAATGAAACTCTGCCTCAGTCCATCGCATTTGTCCAAGAGATGCACCAGCTGCTGCATCAAATTTGTTATTCTTCGGTATGTGTGGAAACTTGGAAAATTGAACAGTAGAATTCTAATCCGGATCAGCCGAAGATGAACATGTCTCTCCTTTCTAGCGACATATTCTCGGCTAATATGTCATCTCCGCTGGCTTCATGCATATAATCATCCAGTACATTTAGTTGGGCCCTTGTGTGTTTTTTGGATTGCTCGCGTGAAGATTCTTTGGTATCTTCCGATTTCGTGCCATTTGGCCTCATCTGCTTGGTTAATTACCTAAAATATTGAACACTATGAGGTACCAAATGTGTGGCTTGTGTGCAAATGAACAAACAGCCCAACCACAAGATAAACATCAACTGAAATCAATATAAAAAGATATACAGAGTAGGTTTTCATAGGAACCAATGCCTGCTGCTATTAGTGCTGATGTGCACAGGCATCAAATTAGTAGCCACCTCTTACTAACCAAGCTATGGGAGCATTCACATTCTTCGAGGCTTTGACTAAACACGTGGAAATCTTCTAGGAAAAGTTGGCTAAAGCTATGCTAGAGCATCTCTTGAGATGAATCTTCAATGCCAAGAAATGCTGCGGTCGAAATGGCAATGAGGTACAGATGGTGTAGTCCAACGAGGAGTTGCAGAGTCGTCTCCTAGCCTGACAACTGGACTGAGCAATTGCAACTGCCCCCAATGGCTCTTCTCAAATGTTGTCATAATCGGCGAGTCCTGGGCGAAATACTCTGGATAGACCCTCTTCCAACCATTCATAACCACCATGAGCAGCTCCGAAACGTACTGCGAAGGTTCCATAACTTCCCACTGGAAGGTCTTCTCGTTCTGTTGCACCACCTCTGGTGAATATAACCCAATCTCAGGTAGAAGGGATATCGCATCGGCCGCAACCAGAGAACTGAGTACGCGGTAGGAACCTCCATTGCGCGTGCGATCACGAAGAGCCATCAAAGCCCCGAGAGCTCCGACAAGCCCTGTAGTCATATCTGAAATGGGAAGAGGTGGTAGGATACTGGTTCCATCAGTATAGCCAAGAGAACGTCCGGTAATGAAAGAGGCGCCAGAGGCCGCATCTCCGATTTGCTGCCATCCAGGCCTCTCGTAGAAGGGACCATCAGGCCCGTACGCGTTTTCTTCCACGTAAACAATTCCTTTACCTCGTTTGTTGGCTGTCTCGAGGAGGTGGTTCAAACCGAAGCCTTTTCTCTCCAAGGAACCTGGTCGGAAACCCTGAATAAAAATATCCACATCTTGAACAAGCTCCTCTAGCCGGGCTCGATCATCGTCGTTTGTGAGATCTAGATCAATGGTGCGTACTCCTGCGTTCAACGCCAATTGCAAAGCCTATTGTTCAGAATAGAGTTAGTTAGTGGTACACATCCCCAATTGGAATTATATCTTACGTTTAGATCTGGGAGTTTACTGCAGTTGACGCGAATCACGTCCGCCCCAAATGCAGCCAAAGTAGTTCCGATCACCGGGCCAGCAATGATTCGAACAAGCTCCACAACTTTGATACCGGCCAGTGGGCGCTTGTCTCCCGGCAAGACTGGCAAAGGGGTCGGTGGTGTAGGTACAGCATGGGACTGATGAGAATAATTGACAAAGGGGTGACTCTGCAAGCGCTTCCCCATCAATGTCTTGCTCCATCCTTCTGGAGTGTGGCAGATGCTCCCACAAAATCCATTCTTGAGCATAATCATCTCCAGCTCGTCTGCGGTAAACTTTTGCACTTGCTCGCGAATGAGGTTATAAGCCTCGGCCGGGGACTCGCATTTGGTGGCAGGATCGACACCGATGGCACGGAGGACAGGATCAGCATGGAGGGACCCATGAAGCTGATACCAAACGCTGGGCGTTTTAGTGGGATAGATGGCTGTGGTTCGCAGTCTAAGGGGGTTGTTGAAAACACCCTTTTCAAAATCACGATCGAAGATAGAGGACCCCTTGCCTATCTTCACAAGCTCGCTAACATCTGATCCATTCAGTCGAACGGTCAAGATTGATCCCAGCCAGATTGCAGCTTGATCGGTATTGATGATGACACTCCGATCTGCCACTTCTTGGCCGTCACGTTCGGCAAGCAGTTCATTCGCTACAACACCACACATAGCATGAAGGGCAGCGGCGACGACGGGGGCTTTAAGGGGCCCTGGGATTATAGGTTCATCATGGCCGTGAAATTTGACCGAATCCCACACGTCGCGATTCTTTGTAAAATTTGGTGTCGCATTAGCAAGAATTTCGAAGACTCGACGTGCATCATCGGGAATAGCAAGAAAGCTTTTGTCGACAAAGGTGCCCGGGCCGTAGATCTCCGGGCAGGGAATGGTTGTATGTGTTGCAGGCATTCTGGAAACGACTTAATTTGGGAGAGAAAGTTGAAGATAAAATTGAGCATGAGATGGTAAATAGAATCGTTCTGTGCTACGTATTTATATTCAGATGTACAGGTTTGATCCTAATCCTGATCTGCCAATTCTCCCATAGCGAAATCTCCGAGGACATTTACCCTCTCCCAGCCAATGTCCACTCCAATGTATTGAGGGTGAAATCTGGATTGCTGGTGAATATGAAATAGCACGGTATCTCGGGGATGTTCAACAGTAAACAATTAAGCGGCCCGACCGAATGTAACTGCGCCTACTCTGAAGTAGTGGAACAGGACCTCGGTCCGCGGAAGACCAAGGCGTTTTTTTTTTGTGGAGGGATTGGATAGTGTAAGTGGAATTTACTGGCCTCCTTATTCGTCGCTGATTTCCACTTTTCTTTTTACATCATCAATCTTTTATTTAATATCTTCTTAAACGCATTGAATCGTGAGCATTAGTATAAGACGCTGGCTTTATTAGAGTTTGTTCCTTTTCGCCAAGGAGCCTCGAGCCATTGTTACAGATTCTACAGCAGAAGCCGACGGATGGTTGAATGGGCACCTCATGCAGGAGACTGGTGATTGGAGAGAGAAGAGATCAATCATGGGCGATAGTTTTATTCTAACAGACATTGACTGCCTTCATATCGCACACAGCTCCGTATCTTCCGCGAGGCAATCATGTGATACTGAAGATTTGTCCAATCGGGTGAAAAGTCTTTCATGTTCTCCACTAATCAGGTTGTTCATAACCTTCCTCACTCACCCATAATTCGAAGTCCTCCGAGGTTTGACTTCGCAACAGCATCAAATCCTTGGGCGGTATGTCGGCCAGATCAGCTCCCGATCTCACGCTCCCAACCCGTAGTTACCGCTGCGCAGTTGCCTGTCAGGCTTGCCGACAACGCAAGGTTCGATGCAGCTTGGCCGTTACGGGCAAGCCTTGCATTGGCTGTACACAAGACCGGGCCGAGTGCATTGTGGTCCCAAAGCAGCCAAGAAAGTGAGCATGAACCGATAATCGGAAATTGACACTATATAGTTTTTCTAATCATTACAATTACAGAACTAAGAGAGCGTACCTACAAGCCAATCGCCGCTGTGATACAGGTTCTATGCGGGGTTCTGATGCTATAAACCATCCTTCTTCTGATCACGAATCGAATCTTAGTGTAAGTTCCCCCTCCTTTCCAAATTGATCCGGGTGAAGCAGATCTAATTAGGCGAAAGGTTTCTTCAGCTCCTATCGGCGACTCTGGAGAAGGTGGAGTGTGCAATGAAGTTGATGTTGATACGCCGTCGCTGGAACAATCCCAGAAAGCCAGAGCTACCACCGTTCGCAACGAAGATGAAGGTGACATTGAGAATGAAGAGCAAAACGGGGTTGAGATTGTGACAGCAGCATTTGGGCAATCTCGAGGAAATGGTCAAGTACCTTTTTACAGTGGTGAGTGCATCCGACTTCATGGCCAATAATGACCAAGCTGATCTATTACATAGGGAGCCAGACCGGACCCGCATACACCTTGGATATTTGTTCGCCAGAGAAGCCATTGTCAACACACTTTCTTATCCCATCACGCGCCCGGTCACCTCTCTCTAACGCGGACCGAAGCTATCTTGAAGCGAAGGGAGTACTTACGCTTCCAAAAGCAAAAAGCTGTGAAAGTCTCCTTCGGGCCTACCTTCACCATGTTCATCCTATTATGCCAGTGATTGAGGTTGATCACATCTTAGAATATCAGCACAATGGGAGACTCCACGAATACAATATCCTGTTACTCTGGAGTATTTTTTCCGCTGCAGTCAATGTGAATGCCCTCTGGTGCCCTAGTGCTCATGATATCATGCAGTACTAATCAAGTCACAGTTTGTCTCTCCCGAAGTATATCAGCAGGAGGGATATAAATCTCGAAAGGAAATGAAGGCTTCAATGTATTCCCGCGCCAAAGTGAGTGAACCACGGACCCTGCTTAGCTTGGAAGATCGAGATTGCTTCATTCTTTGAACACACATACTAATTCGCTACATCATACTAGTGCATGTATACCATAAGCGAGGAAACGGATAAAATTGTCCTTATCCAGTCATCTCTACTAATGGGATTCTGGATTTCTGAACGCGATGAATACTTGCAGCCATGGTACTGGACAGGAACCGCAATCAATCTTTGTCAGATGCTGGGATTGCATCGTAATCCAGATTCTTCGAAGTTTAATTGTGGCGTTACGGATCGACAACGGTGCCTGTGGCGTAGGCTTTGGTGGAGCTCATTCTATCGAGACTGCTGGCTTGGGATGAGTTTTGGAAGGCCACTACGGATTAACCTCGTCGATTGCGACGTGCCTACGCCAATAGCCGCGGACCTACTAATTGATGTCCTAGGGATCCCTGAAAATACATCCGTCGGCTTCCTTCCAAATGATTTGCCCAGGCTGGCCTCATACTGGGTGACATTAGTTGAACTGAGCAAGCAGCTGGGTGCTGTTATTGCCATGAATTATCCACCTCAAAGACCAAAACCAACCGTCCAACAGTTTGAGTCTGTCGAATCAGAGATTCTTAAGTGCACTTTACCTGGGCAGTACGACTCGGGGCTGACCAATCTTGCACGATTCCATTCATTCCATGTTCATTTGCATTACCAGTAAGTCCAAATACCTGGATATTTCGGGATCATTATTGCTAAACAACATGGGAGCAGAGCACTTCTGATCTGTTTGTATCGGCCTTATGGATCGAAATCTCCAGCCGGTCTTGATGCTGCTGAACAAGAAGATTGGCAGCGTAGGATGAGATTGAAAGCTAGCAATGCTGCATCCGAAACCAACGATATCTTCAATGCCCTCGCGGAAGATGGTCTTCTTATATTTTCCGGGCCTATGACGTGAGTATATGTGGATATTTTCCTTTGTCACCCATTTCTTTCTTGACTATCTGCAGTTGACTCGAATAGAATATCTGACATGTCATAGACCCTCACTCTTGGCCGCAGCAATGCAAACGCACATGCATTGTTACAAGTCCGCCGATTCCCTAACAAAACGTCTGACGCTTCATAAACTTGAGATGTGCATGCTCATCATGGAAGAACTTCAAAAAATATATACTGTCGCTTCCCTTTACCGAGGGATCTTCCTTAAGGCCCTGCAACAGATCTGTCCCACATACCAACCAATGATGTCTGCCGCTGACCAGACAGCCAACTCAACTCCAGAAAGCAATTCTAATAACATGAATCACATCAGTGAGGCTGCTCTAAGTCAATCAGCAGCAGGACCTTTCCACAGCATCAACAATAGCACTTTTTCCATGAATACTTCAGAACATGAGACTGGGTTTCTCGGAGATTTTATGGGGTCACTATTTGACGACACTTCAATATTCAGCTTTGGGGATTTATGGAATGTAATGTAACAAGTAGAAGGATAGACTATTAGTTAATTTTACTCTTTCATATAGAAGATGCTTTTCGTTATCGATATTGCGGTTGGAACATTAACAGTCTTCCCTAAGAATGATGATGCGTTACTAGCAATCGCCGCCCTAGGCTTTACCTTCAATTTTTTCTGGGCTACATCGTTCTTATCCGTCTCCGTGCTCTTTCCACCCTAGATTGCCATGCCGAAGCTCCGTAGCCATACCATGGCATACACCGTTACCTACGCTCAGACGATTGCGGTTCACACCACTTCGCTGTGCAACAGCTGACCGACGCCAGTGAGGTTGGCCTTGGAGCTAATACGTATCTCATCTTTGCTGGATATATGGCTTGCGTACTTGTTTGGAGTTCCTTCCTGATGCCAGAGACCAAACGCCATACACATGCCGAGGTCAGGGAGATATACGATAACAAAATCCCTAAGTGGAAACGGAGCTTGTTCGAGACTGTCATCCAGGCAAAGCAGGCCACATTGGCGCCAGAAAAACTCGGTAATGACATTACTGTCATATCATTGTGGCGAACTGGTATCCTACCAATGACACAACAAGTTACAGTGTTGTTTCTAGTATAAGGAGTGTTTGCCATCAGAAATCTGACGCTGTACGTAGATGAATGCATGATACAAGTTTGAGGCGAGATACTTCTTGTCTAAAGACACTGCTTGGAATGCAAAGCCAGAACGGTTGTTTTATTATGCTAGGGGCATTTATCTGGGAAGATATGTAAAAACGAATCAACTGGAGCCACCAATTCTTACCTCTAGAAAAGGCTACCCTTTTCTGTACAGCTGTTCACCAACAACTTCACGTGCCATATCATGTTTTCCTCACTAGTCCCAAAGCCAAATAACCCGCTTAATCTTTTTAGCAAGCAGATCCAATTGAAGTGGTTTTAACAGCCACAAGTTGGCCTCCGATGATAGTATCTCCATTGACTGGTAAACCAAGTCCTCCAGCAGTGACAACATACAGCACATTTTTATCATGTAAGCCGCGACCAAACACACAAGACGTTGGCTCTGCAATTGCAGTCGAATTGACATCGCCAGCGATAATGACTTGTTGACTACCATCGGCAGAGATCATTTCAATTGAGTTTCCGCCTCCAGTTGTTACGAAGATATTACCAGCGCAATCGAACGTGAAGTCATCATATCCATCCAGGGTCGAGAGTGCACTTGCCACAACCGTGACAGGTCCAGAGGGCGTACCGTCTTCATCAATGGGAACTTTAAAGAGCTTTTGCTGGCCCACGTTTGAGAAGAATAACTCGCCATTTCGCACATGTAGTCCGTCAACCCCGGAAGGGGCAAAATGCGGGATTGGAACAGCAGCAGTGAAAGTGTCATTTAATACAGTTGCAACATCTCCCGACCCAATATCCAGTCGATATATCACCCCAGCGCTTAGGTCGCCCATCAGAAGTCTTTGCTGCTTTTGAGATAGCAGAGTGAGGCCGTCCAAAATTTGTGCAGGCGGTATATCGGCGATTTTTGCAACTTTTGGAGTTGAAGATAGCGTCGGCTCTTCGTTTTGTATTGAGATTTTGACTCCATTCAAGTCCACGCTCCATACAGCCCAAGATCCAAGACCTAAATCCCCAGTCTCAAATGAGAAGTTCCCAGTCAGAACAGCAAACCTGTCGGTCTGGTATTCTGCAATGCCAAACACGTCAAGAGAGTCTGTAAACTCATGAATCAAAACCGGCTGTCTGGGGCTGGGAGCCGAGGGGTCAATGGTGAATAGTTGTGGTGTTCCAACAATTGACAAGAGAAGTTCCCCGTTATTTCTAGCAGCGATATTCTCCACCCAAGTATTGTTTGGAAACTCATAAATAAGGGAGATCTGGTCAAGGACTCCAGAGTTTGCGAGAGTTACACGCGATGTGCAGAGAAAGGTACCAAAGGTGGCGAATGACTTGAGTTTCATCTTCGATAATATGGTAATGAGAAAAGATAAGAAGTATGACTTCAACGTATATGATTCAGGTAAATAGTTGAATAATGCTAAATATTAATACGTGTGATGAATATATAGCTGAGCTACAAATTTATATTTGAGATATCGCTACAATTATCGGACTTAAACCCCTATTGCCGTCTTGCCGTCTTACTGCAGCATACCCTGTGGAAGTTACATTTGGAACGGGTGAGTATATGCAAAGTCACGCCCGGCTTATAGATCAACCAGCCATTGATAGAAACAGTGATCAGTATACGTGGTATCTGATGCTGGGACAATATGCCCCTCGGCAAAATCGGAGGAAGTTACTTCCTTCTGCTTACTTTATCTTATATTCTATTACCAAGTTAATATGCACCTCAGCGAAACCGGAGGAAATCATTCCTTCGGCTTACTCCGTGTTACAGTCTGATGCTGGGATAATATGCACCTCATCGAAACTGAAAAAAAAAGATTCACCTCTGATTACTTCATGTTATGGCAAAAGAGGAATAGAGTTATGACGTGGACTTAGCTTTGTACCTGGAAGTCAATAGATATAATTGTATGCGTAAACTATTTAATACTAGAAAAGTCCCTTTCTATATTGCGCTTGAAAGATGATTTATGCTGTGAGCATTGCTGGAAATCTCAATAATTCGCCAATCACGAGTAGCTGAAAGAAAAAGGTGGCAACCTCGAGGGTTAACGTTCTCACAATCACTATAATAATGTCTTCTTTTTTAGAGGTAGGAGCTTGAAAAACACACACATGGATCTCACCGCCATCTACAGTTCCTGGAATTTGTCATCCATTATGTTTGGCCAAAGCCTTGCTCTCGTCCAGGGATGATGGCAAGAGTACTTTGCAGGGGTGGACCTTTGGGCCTTCTGATGTGGTTACTCCTCAAACTCCAGTAGAGTTCCAAACGCAATATACAATTCCGATTTACCACTCTTCAGCTTCTCTACGATTGTTTTTTCTATTGGTAACCTTTTGGCAAACATGAGTGCTTCAAGCCACTCATAAAGGATTCTTCTGGAACCATCTAGCACCAGAGTACCTGACGCACCATGAACAGACCGCGCTCAAGCTCTCCATACATTTTCACTTTGAGCTAAGATTCATGCCCTTCGGGAAAACGAGTCGCACCAGCACACATGGAGTATCCAAGACCTAGATCTTCAAGAAGGCGACTCAACGCTCCGCTGAAAAACTCACTCCGGGTGCCCGAGGGGCTTTATGAAAGGCACAGCCAGAAATACGTCACCCTAAATTGGTAAGTCATAATGAGGTAAAACAACAACGGTTTCGTTTTCCATCGCCATCGAGAATGGAGAACCCATAGAGTGACGAATAGTTTCTTCTCCCACAGATAGCAAGTGAGGTCATATCTCAAAAGGGAAGTCTTTGTAATCTGTTGACCGATACAATAGTGGGAAATCGGCCTGCCTTTCAACTGTTAGATGGGGCCAAATCGTTGAGAAATGCCCTGAAATAGTTCATTAGTGGAATACATGACAAATGCTCTAAACCCTTCTGTAACGATAGGCCATTTGCCCCGATGTATCTATTTTAGGATGGAACTGAAATTGTTATGTTAACATGAAGATACCTAGGTAAGTACCTACTGTAGGAATCATTGCAGATGAGAAAATCGGTCCTAGCCAATTATGTATTAAACTGCAGCATTTGTCTTACAGGGGCTTTTAGCGATTGCAGTGCTAAAACGCACGGCACGGTGCTGTTACGCCCAAACGGTGCTATAGCTCAGTGCTTACGATTGATCTGATCGATACCTACATACCTACATGTAGGTAAGGTGAAAAAGCAGGAACGACAGTGCTTCTTGCAGTAGGTAAATAGATGTAGATGGATAGTCTAGTGTATTAAATCTTGTTTATCTTCTATCTATTTCGCACTCTTCTCGTAAACTCTTCCAATCCCAGCAAGTAATTCGGGCTTAAATCCGACATCATTCAACCGATATCTACAGCGTTTCATCTACTAAATCCACTATAAGCTGCAGCGACTGGAATCCAGCTGGTGATTGGCCTAGCCTGCCGATCCCTACCTAAATAAGTAATAGAACCATTTGACAGTTTCACCGCTTCAAATCACCAAAAGAGCCGAAGTCCCCCATAGTGATATCCATCTTGCTATGATACGTAGGTAGCTCAGATTACATACCGCCGCTGGCACTCATATACGATACCTTTAAAGTACACAGTCATTTAGAAAAACGTCAAAACGCCATCGCAAGCCGTTACTCCGATGGTCGATGATCCTGAGTATATGCCTGATCTCCATATAGCCGAAACTAATGAAGACAAAAATGTGTGAATAGCATCTATAGTGGTATTCGGAAGCTCTATAGTGGACATTCGGAAGCTCTATAGTGGACATTCGGAAGCTCTATGGTGACATTCGGAAGCTCTATAGTGGACATTCGGAAGCTCTATAGTGACATTCGGAGGATCACCAACGCAGAGTAGCATGGAGCGCACGAGCGATAGAACCTCTGGATGTCTCGTCATAAAAATCGAGGGACCATAAGCGGCAATCGCACGGCTGAGAAGATCGAGTTTGCTTCATTGAAAGACCTGTGGGAAGCTGCAGCATCCTGTAATGGTAATGCTGAGTGGATCTGGCGCCGGGGGAAGAAAGTACAATGAGGTCTACTTCGTAAATTTGCGACAAGTGGAAAGGCAGATCCAGACTGTATCCGTTTCCCAAACGCATCCAAATTAATTATTACGTCTCCGTTGTGCCCCCATAGCTCCATTTTCGTGGATTCAAGACAAAGATATGCGTTCCTGAAAGCCTTTGCTTCCAAAACGTTTTCAAGAGCGTGAGGGATGATATTGTCGTAACGGAGGTGACCGTGGGGAGCACATGGCCCCCAAAAGAACCTCTATTTTAAGCACTTGTTTCCACGTGACGTTTTATTCCAGTTTGGCTAGTGCGCTTATGTACAGTCGTTTTAGCTCACCCTTGTTCTCCGCGAATGAATCTCAAGTGTCCTTTTAAATCACAAGGTTTTGACTAGCATCTTGCTTCTTGTATCATTTGTCAAAAAGCACAGCTGAGCTATTGAGTCCCAGGCGCAATATCATGATTCCCACGACTGCACTTGCCAACTCGCTACCGCGTAATATTCTTGGCAAGAAGCATACACGTGCCGGGAGACCTAAAAGTCGAGGTGGCTGCATTTCAGTACGTTTACCCTGTAGAACTGTCAGTAGATGAAATTTCCAGTATCAGTTCAATGGATTATCCCCCAACTGGTACTGAGACTGGATATATAGCGGTTATACAACGCTGTATCATCTATTACTATTATCTTTTGCTTAATAAAATAATCAAGTAGTTTCGCTAACTCATTAGCACTCAAGTGTAAACTGCTGCACCAAAAATGCAACGAAGTAAAGCCAACATGCAATCAATGCCAGAAGTCCGATCGAACCTGTAACTATGGTCCGACCGAGAAGAAGCAACGGAGCGGCATCACACCCCAGAGACGACCGGTCCTTCCCAAGCCGGAGACACATGATGTAGTCACTACGAGATCTCTCTATGTTCGGCCGAGAGCGAGCCCCTTGGAAGCGGATGAGGTCCCGTATTTTGACATGTTCAGGGCGCAGGTTCTCCAAGACTTTACATACACTCCATGTACCCTGTTTTGGAACCGTGTGATCCCTAGAGAATCCATGGGAGACGAGTGCGTGCGATGGTCTGTGTTAAGTATTGGGGCTCTAATGCTGGCACTGCGTTCCCCAAACCCTGAACCCATGGTAAAGCTGCTCGAGGGACGCGGGGACACCATGTATCAGACTGCCATGACGTACCATGCCAAAGCCACCACAGCGCTCCACACAAGGATGCTCAAGGAATTTCACACCATTTCACGCCGGAATGTGTTGATCAACATGTTTTTGCTATTTCTCTTTGAGCTTTTAATAGGAAACACCAAAGCCGCCGATCAGCTGCTGGTGAGCAGCGTTGAGCTATTGAAGCAGAAGCACGACCAACTTGTGGTTGAGATAAATTCGCAACACCATGCACAAGATCTTCACAATTACGTTGCGCCTTCTAACGACGATGGGTTGGACCAAGCTGAACGGATTTTACCTCGGTTTTAGATTTTTCTCAGTTTGACTACCCCCCTTTTCCCCTTGCAGACGACGTGCTGGTCTAGGCTACCATCGCGCCCTATCCCTGGCAATATGCCGACTATTGATACTAGTTTCGAAGAATTCGGAGCAATGTGGAATAGTTTCATCACGCGGGCTGTTATATTTGTTGTCAAAGCCATACAGGAATGTCAAAATGATGACCACTCAGACAAATTTGTGATGCTTTTGGACCATCGGACCACCTTTCTTCAACAGTTGCGGCAATGGGAAGTGGCAATCCTGCTGAGACTAGAAGCGGAGAAAAATCCCATCAGGTCCTATCTTTTCAACATATTTCATATGGGCCAAAAGGTTGTATTCATCCTTATGAGCTGCTGTTATGACGCGACGGAGATGTTATATGATCAGTTCAACTCCACGTTCCGGGAAATTGTCTCTATGGCCTGCTCCTTTGGAGGTACATCGAGGCGCTTTTCACAAATCGAGACTGCTCTCGACATCTATACTCTCCCGGTACTAAATTTCGTGTCGCAAAAATGCAGAGACAAAGCCATCCGCTCAGAAGCACTAGACAGTTTCGATAAGATGACATTGTTAACGCGTAATTGGGATGTCAAGGCTAGTTCGCTGGCTAGACGTCAGCTTATGGCTTTGGAAGAGGAGAGTCAGGATGCTTCGGGTTATATTCCGGCGAGCGGCAGATATGTGTGGACTGGTGCATCATGGGATCAGGATTACTCGAGGCTCCACATTGTATTCACCGGCGTTGTCTCTGGTAAAAACGGGATACGAATACAAAGACATCTAAATATTTGCGTACAGAGTTTGAAGAGTAGGGTAAATAGAGGATCTACAGCGTACTGAAAACGTTATCTTGCCCTTGGTCAATAGTTTACAACTCAGCTCTCAAAATGATATGATCTATCTATAGTTTCCAGTGTGGTTACTACATTGGCATAATAACCCATCCTTTTCACCATGGTAGTTTGCACAATGTTTTGATCCTGTTTCTTACATCTTGTAAGTCTCCGATTGGTTAGGAATACGCACTTCCTGAAATGGCTAGAGGCTCTGCTTTTTACACCTGTGTTAAATATCGCAACTAGTACTGATCTTTATTAGTGCTCTCCATTGGTGCAGTAAAACTAAGCCCAGGTAGTCCACTGACCATCCTTCATTATACGTGACTGCATTTGGTATTGCTGTATACAGAGGAGTAACAATAAAGCAAGTTTAGTCGTGCATCATGAATTCTCATTTTGGCATGCTTTCTTCTCTCGTGTACACTCTATATGAGTATTCCGTATGTTTTCCTTATAAAGATTCGTTATGCATATTTACTGGCAACTGCATTGGACAGAAAAGGAAACTAGAAGCATTTACAGTCTGGTATCCTCCGCGATGAGGATAAACAGTCTTCGACGGTCAACGCAAATCATGTAATGATACTCGAATTTGTAAGCTCTTGATGTAAGCTTACTAGCAAGTTATAAGTGCTGACTAGACAGTTTCTGATGGTTGGGGGATGGTGCGCCTATGCAGTATAAATAAGAATGATTGCAACCTGTTTCAGTGGCTCCAGTTGTTCCAGCTGTTTCAGTTGTCTGCACAATCGTCGATAGTCATCACTCGAATCATGGCTTCCAATTTCAGAATAGTGAAGGCAGCTGCAGTTCAGGCAGAGCCTGTATGGCTTGATCTCGAATCCACGATTGCGAAGACATGCCGGCTGATCAAAGAGGCGGCTTCAAACGGTGCCCAAATTGTGTCATTCCCAGAGGCATTTGTTCCAGGATATCCAGCATGGATTTGGTTTGCATTCCCATCATGTCCTTAAAGGATAGCATAGCTAATACAAAGAATAGGGTGCGTGCAATGGACTTCGAGACGAACATTCGCTACGCTGATAACTCCCTCTCTATTGACTCCGAAGAGATGGAGCGGCTGAAGGCTTGTGCAGCCGAAAATAATATCGTTGTTTGTCTCGGCTATTCTGAGCGAGAAGGGAACTCGTTATATATTGGTCAGTATACTATCGATAATACCGGCGAGCTGGTAATGTCCAGGCGAAAACTTAAGCCTGTTCACATGGAGCGTACCATTTTTGGAGATGGAAATGGTCCTTCCCTAAACAATGTCGCAACGACTGGTGTTGGGAGGGTTGGGCAACTTTCTTGTGCCGTATGTATCTTCAAACCTAATATCTCACCTTTCTTAGGTATTTTTCATCTGGGTTCGATCATCAATTGCTGCTAATCTTCAACCTAGGATCACTTCAACCCACTTCTTGTATATAATACTTATTCTCAGGGAGAAGAAATTCACTGTGCTGCCTGGCCCCCTGTAGCACCCCATCCAGGCGGGCCAGCTCCCTATTCCATGGCAGATGAAGGCAAGCCCGGTTCTTTCTTTATCTGTCACATATTTTGCTAATGAAAAGTAGCTGTTGCATCTTTCTCAAGTGTATACTCTATGCAGGCACAGTGTTTTACTCTCCATTCAACCGCCGTTATCTCGCAACCATCTATCGAAAAACTGGGCGTCGAACAGACTCCGCTGTTTAACCAACCAGGCGGTGGCAATGCCAGGATTTATGGCCCCGACGGACGACTTCTGACTAAAGATTTGCCGCCTTCTGAAGAAGGCATGGTATATGCAGATTTGGATATGAGCTTAATTACTAAGGAGAAGGGTTTCTTGGATAACTGTGGCCACGCTGGAAGACCGGAACTGTTGTGGGTATGTGCTCCCTCGCCTCACTATTTCTCATAATACCCAAGGAGATATCATCTCACGGTCATGCCTTTAATGTACCAAAATGGGTTCAACGCTAACTGTTGGGTATAAAGCTTGGACGCCATGCGTCTCACCAGGGGCCAGTTCGTTCCGCCTAGACGAGATGACGAGATGGGGATGTTGGATATGATAGCATAATTACGCCCTTCAATACAATACTTGAGGATTGGCAATGAGCAATTACCGATGCTGTTAGACAAATTCATCCCAAAGTGCTCAGATGAATCACCATGACATGAAAACATACCATCACGAGACTGTATCAATAGCCGAGCTGCTGCCAAGTCGCGCCAGTTGGCAAAGTGGGGGACATATAGAGTTGACAATTTACGCCATCGGCCCGCCATCATAAGTGTCCATCGGTTCACTATGACTTTTGATTTGCCATGATACTATATTCTTTTCATCCCCGCGACTCATGCTTATGGTCCGGGGTGATGACCAAAGGGCGGAGGTGGCTGTGATCATTCGACCGAGAACGTCGCCACGCGGAATTCCCATTGAGCTATGCCCACTTGGACGCTTGAATGTGGATGGCACCTAGTTTTCAGGTCGGCTATTGAACTTTAGTCACAACACCTTGTCGGCAAGTGGAGAAAAAGATCAGGGAAATATTGGAAAATCACTTGCCGCGGGTATCAAAATCGGCTTTTGCTTTCCCCAGACCCCAGATGTGTGAAAATTAGGAACCCAAGGCAATGGAAACCGCTGGGTTATTGGCGGGTCTTTGTGGGGAGGCACCAAACCCCACAAACTCAGAACTTTCGCTCTCCTTTCTGTCGGCGAATATGTCTAGCTAGTGTAGATGTATAAAACATCCATCATCTCCGCCCATCTAATCCGATCCGATCCAACAAATGTCAAGATCATCGTGCGTGCCTATCTTTGCTTTTGTCTCATCTCAATACTTATATTCTATGAGACACTAGCTTTCACAGCACCATGGCTTCCACCGCGGACACCAAACTGGATTCTGTTCACGAAGAGCACAAAGGCAGCATTGATGGCGTCAAAATTGAGATGCCCAATGACCAACTCAAACATGGAGATCGGGCTTTGGCTCTCATTGGCAGCGAGCAAATCGAGCTTACGGAGGAAGATAGTCGTCGGATCTGTCGCAAAACGGATCGTGTCATCCTCGCCATCTTAGTCTGGGTGTATTTCCTGCAGATACTCGACAAATCCGTCCTCGGCTACGGCGCTACATACGGATTGAAGACGGATACGCATCTAACTGGAAACGAATATTCATTAGTCGGCTCTATTGCCCCGATTGCACAACTGGCATGGCAGCCCTTCTCATCCTATCTCATTGTCAAAGTCCCGCATCGAATTTTGATGCCAGCCCTTTGTTTAGGCTGGGGCATTGCGCAAGCATCAATGGCAGCTTGCCATAACTTTCGAAGCTTAATGGCTGCCCGATTCTTCCTTGGTCTTTTTGAAGCAGGTTGCCTGCCATTGTTCAGCATTATTACGAGCCAATGGTACAGACGAGCCGAGCAGCCGATTCGAGTTGCAGCGTGGTATGGCACCAATGGAGCCGCGACTATTATCGCAGCTGCTCTGTCCTATGGTCTGGGACACATTAAATCAGATCTGCTAAAAGAGTGGCAAATGTATGACTTCAACCAATCTTCTATACTCAAAATAATTGCCTCATACTTACATAATGTACTTACAGTATCTTCCTCTTTGTCGGCCTTGTCACCATCGTCTCCGCCCCATTCATCTACTGGAAGCTCGATAATGATATCCCATCCGCTCGGTTCCTAACAGATCAAGAAAAGGCACAAGCTATTGAAAGACTCCGAGCCAACCAAACAGGAACAGGAAGCCGAGAGTTCAAGTGGCAACATCTCCTCGAGGCAGCCGTGGAGCCTAAAACCTACTTGTGGATCGCCATGGCACTGCTGCTTAATGTCGGTGCGAGTGTTACCAACACATTCGGTCCCCTTATCTTAAACGGCCTGGTTTCTGATAAGTATATGACTAGTCTGCTAAATATGCCCTTTGGTGCTTTACAGACCATTGTCATCTTGCTGGCGAGTTTCTTAGCCCAAAAGGCGCGTGTCAAAGGCGTCATTCTCATGCTCTTCATGATTCCTGTTGTCGCTGGCCTAGCTGTCCTTTACTCTGTACCTCGAGATAATTCCGCAAAAGCAGCTCTTCTCGTGGGATACTATCTCCTCGCCTTTCTCTTCGGCGGAAATCCCCTTATTGTCACCTGGATCGTTGGCAATACAGCTGGCACCACGAAGAAATCTTCGATCATGAGCGTCTACAACGCCGCTAGCTCAGCTGGCAACATCATTGGACCCTTGCTCTTCAACGACAAAGACGCACCAGCCTACAAGCCCGGTCTCCGTGCTTGTTTGGCCATCTTTGTGGCCCTTGTGGCGGTTGTCGCCATCCAGTGGGCTAACCTTATCGTCCTGAACAAGCTTCAAGAAAAGAAGCGTGTGCGCAACGGCAAAAAGGCAAAGGTTGTCGATCATTCCATGGATTCAACGTATCAGACTATGGATGAGCGTAACACAGTTGAAGAGGCTGTTATTGTAGAAGAAAATACAGCTGGCACTGTAGAGTTTGCGGGAGAGGCTCGACTTGGGGAGCAGGCGTTTTTGGACCTTACGGATCGTCAAAATGACGAGTTTGTTTATATATATTGAGCGGCTATGATCTTCCTCTACTTCACCCTTTGTTTCAGCTAATATTACTCAAATGCACATATAAATGCACACGCATTAATGCTATGGACTCATTGGAGAGCGCATGTGTGACCTCAAATAAACGCGATCTCGATAAAACGCGATCTCGATAAAACGCGATCTCAGATACAGGTAACAACCAGTACTATTCGATCTACTGCAGAAGTTCCTGATACTTCGTATGTCTCTGAATTAGCATATAGAGAAAGCTCCACGACTTTTAAATATTGGTCTTGGCACTACTTACTCACGGTAGAGATCGAAGACTCGGCGCTGGCATCAGTAACATTGCATCTAGCCGCACCGTTTCTGGCTCTACTCTCGTCTAGCTCCATGCAACAGACCTTGGTTGATTTCATCAATCTGTGTACTATGAACCTGCTTAATTGACTACACTATGCTATAGCACAATCGCTCTTAGAAAATTATATCATGCCCGGCCCATCTAGTGTCAAACTGTGGCTGCACTACAAGATCATCCAGACCACCCGAGCTGTGTTCCCAATCGAAATCGGCACCAGCAAGCATTCCATCCGCCATGCTCATCGTCGAATTGCTGGCAATAAATTGTCCCAATGAATCCAAATCTCTCCACGAGAACCCGCTCAACGGGTCCATTTCCATCGTCGCCTTACCAGCGGGTGGTAAGGAAATGCCATCATGTCTGTTAACCTCGTCCATTGTCGGTGTTGGAGGCTCAGTCAAGGGATCATGACGAGAAACAGATTTGCTTGGCTGCTTCGTACAAGACTTCCTCCAGAGCAGGCGAAGTGAGGTGGCGTATCGCCGTCCGAGGCTATGCGGATTATCTGATGTTTTTTGTAGTTGTGCAATGGTGCCCTGAATGGCGCGCCGGACTCCACGATCGCCGCCATCGCTACTGATGGCACCCGCTAGCCTTGCCTATGTAATTGTCAGCACCCTACTTCTTTATGGATGCATATAGAGGATAGTAAATAAAGGGAGCCTATACCTTGAACAAAAAGACGGCAGCATAGATTACATAGAGACAGTATTTTAATGGCATGCATTTGAGACCAGCCACAGGATCGATGAAGCTGTTCAGTATGCTGAGTAGTGAATTTGCGGCGTCGATTGACTCGTATATGAATCGGGCATCCGGCTTTCCGGCAACATTAGAAAACAGCGGCCCACTGGCCTTGCCGGACCCTACTTGGGCATTTCGAGCTGCAGCCCTATTCAGGTTGGCCTGAAAAGCGAAGGCATTGATGTAGAGTCGCAAGAACTCGAATGACAACACCAAAGAGGCTTTCACAGGAGGCGTGACTGGGAGACATTAGCTACTTTCTATAATACTTCAAAGCGAGAGGAAAGAGAGACGTACAGCTGTGGTTCGCCCATGAGAGCTTCCACTTCCGAACCATTGAAGCAAAGTCATCCTGTGCGTTGGTGTCAGCAAGCGGTCAGCTACTTTATATAGTCATGGAACACTTACAATGTATCTGACATACTCTCCTCCAATATACAATTGCTGCCTGTGGCTTGTTGACGAATACAAAATGTCGTGAGCGTTACTAATTAGCTGGGTAAGCTCAAGATGGGCTTGAAATAACAGCCCCATGTTGTCTGGGCCAAGGGCTTGCTCATGCAATGTTGGAAAGTCTGCAGCGCGCAGGTGAAGAGCTGGACCAGGCCCGCGGGACCAAAATCCTTTCCCAAGCCGGATTGACACTTGTCGGTCACACATGTAGCACGCTTTATCATTGTTAATACTCCTGGGCCTGAGATGGAGAGATATTACTTTGTCACATACCTGCCCAAACAACTCGTTTCCGACTCATCTCTGCGGAAAGCTTTCCCTCGTCTGGTAATAGTGCCGTTTGCTCAAGCCTCTGCAAATACCCTAGCCTAATGGCCAAGCCCACAAGCATCCAGGCACCATGGTCTTCTTGACCACAACCGATGGCGGAATTCTCTTGAGGGCGTTGTGGCGCCCATTCTGCAAGAATAAGAAGCGCCTCCACGGAGCCAACAGATGTGGATCCGGCATAGATCAGGTTTGACATGAACGTTTCAATGTGACGAGAGCACGCATCGTACACTCTGAACCATGACGGGTCATCTTTTGAGGCGACGGTAAGAATAGCCGTCAAGAGATGGGGCTCCTTGGCGGCCCATTCGGATATCGTACCCTCTTCAAATATGGCACCATGAGCCACTGGAAAGAAAGGATGGAACTTCTCGTGATATCTATCCAGAGGATTTAGTAAGTCAATAGGCGGTCGATTGATGATTAAAAAGGTCACAGGGTGGTTACCTTTTGACAAGGTAAGACGCTTCCGAGGGCGTCAAGACCCCATCATCCAGCGGAGGATAATAACTCGTAGCTGGTCTACCGACGGTTTGCCGCATACCGTGCACAAGTCTATTATTTGAGTCAGCTTGGCCTGTAGCTTCATCTCGTTGTCTACTAGGATCCAAGTCGGCAACTTGAGCGAGAAGGTCGAGCGCGTCCGAGGGGTTCAAAAGATCGGTAGTAGCAATATGTCCTTCCAAACCATCCGAACTCGTCCTCGATTCAGCCAGCTCACGGGTGGAACCCCCCTCATCATGGCTATCCGCCTGCCAGTTGCCGGTTTGTTGTGAAGAAAGCCATCCTTGCATATCATCCGTGCCTCCTGGATGCTGGTCGGGAAGAGAATGGCTTGTTTGTCGGCTATGGTAGTCGCTGCCGTCGTCGTCGCGCGTAGCGGTAGCCGGGTCGTGGCCTTCATTGCCATGGCTGGCCGACTGGGCGATCGAATTACGAACTCCTTTGATTCTACGCCCTCCACGTCTCGACTTTGTCAGAACGCATTCCAATTGTTGCTCGACGCATCGACGACATGGAGGCACGCCAGACACTCCCGCGGAATCGCTGCTCCCCAATAAGCGTCAGTAAGCGAGGTTATTCCTGACAGGGGGGTTTGCACGCGTGTTGCCCTGTCTAGCATTTGGGATATTGTTCTGCTCACAGATCGCATCTTGTTTTGCGTGTACGGCATGAAAGACATGCACGAGAGACCCGCTTCGCCTTTGATCGTGCCATGCCAGCGGTCGGCATCCGTGTCGAGAGCAATTCCATCGGCTAACGAGACTCGTTATCAAGGGCGATAAAGAGTCTTCAATGGTGAGACCAAACGCCGCGACGAGAGAGTTTGCGGGGTGGAGCTGAATGTCAATAGCCGGCATCACGCCTCTTCAACCCCGTGGGGCGGAGCGGCAAATGGGCAAATGGGTAATTGGGCAAATGATGTCGTAAATCCCCCACCTTTTCATCTCTTCTACAGAGAGTGTGAACTTCGCCCTGGACTTAACTCGTTCTCACCTTTGTCATACCATTATTCCGGCTCGCGATTCGGACATCTGAAACACTCTTGCCTTGAGAATTCAATTGATCTGTTGAGAAAACACCAATTCCAACAATGGCTGGATCATCTTCACCAAAGCCCGGCGTCCTGATGCTCGGCATTGTTCATCATGCGAAAGCAGAGTTTGAGAAGCTCTCCGAAGTTGCGGATGTTACGGTTTGTTAATGCGCACGCTCATTGAGTTTATTCACCAATAATCTTCTCATACTAACGATTCTGGAAAAACCACAGCAAGTGACATCTGGTTCGCGTGACGAATTCATCCGCGACTGCGACAGCGGCAAGTACAACAACGTGGTCGCCATTTCGAGAACATACGACTCGGTAGCGGTGTGTCTGACTCACCAGCAAAGAAATCAACCAATTTACTAACTAAAAACTACAGATTACGGGACGATTTGACAGCGAACTCGTTTCTCACCTCCCTCCGTCAATCAGATTCATCTCCCATAATGGCGCGGGCTACGACCAAATCGATATCCAGCCGTGCACAGATAAGAGTATAGAAACCTGGAAGACTGTGATGTAGAGGAAATTCTAACTCCTTTCTTCTGCCCAGATATTTCCGTATCGAATACGCCCAAAGCTGTCGATGCTGCCACCGCAAATACCGCCATCTTTCTCATCCTTGGAGCATTACGCCGTGCCTGGATCCCCCAGCTGGCTCTCCGAGAGGGCAAGTGGCGAGGTGCGAGCCCTCTTGGTCGCGATCCCCACACACTGACACTCGGGATTCTGGGCATGGGCGGCATTGGAACTGCTACGGCTAAGCGTGCCGCTGCTCTTGGGTTTAAATTGCAATACCATAACAGGAGGCCTGTGGATAACCTGGACAAGCATTTTACTCCTCAAGAGGTCCCCAAATACGTATCCTTCCAAGAGTTGCTTCAGACTAGCGATGTCATTTCAGTTCATCTACCGTTGGGACCAGCTACTCAGGGCTTGATCGGCAAGAATGAATTCAGCTTGATGAAGGATGGTGTGATCATTGTAAACACAGCCAGAGGTGCCATCATTGATGAAGAAGCTCTAGCAACGGCCCTTGAGTCCGGTAAGGTTTGGAGCGTTGGCTTGGATGTTTACGAAAAGGAGCCCGAGATCAACCCGAAGTTAATCAGCCATCCCGGGGCTGTCTTGCTCCCTCACATTGGTACTGCGACTGTTGATACCCAGGTATGTAACCAGACACTGATATTACACCAAAGGGTTAATACTGATGATTTTAATTTTTCGCAATGTGTAGAAAGAAATGGAGGTTCTAGTGATTGACAACGTCAAGAGTGCGATTACAAAAGGAAAATTCCTTACATTGGTACCGGAACAGAAGCCTGTGTTGGCGAAAGTATAAAGAGAAGGAAAATAAACGGACTGTAGAACCATATAGCTGTCAAGCGTCAGGTTAGATGGAATTATGACTATCTAATCACATGAGTAGAATGCGAAGATCCACATGACATTATACATTATCACATGAATATAGAAGCTATGGCGCCTTTTAACGGTTGATATCAAACCATTGATCTATTTTAATCCACCAGCCAACAAGATATCCTGCCCCGTCATATATCCAGTCTTTGCGCACCTGTATCCCAACATTAATTGCGAATTCCGACATTTCCCAGCTTTGTGACCAGGGAAAAACTCACATTACTACCACATTAGCCACCTCTTCTGGCACCCCGAGTCGATGTATCGGAACGCTGCTAGCAATTGCAAGCCCGGGATCTGACTCCTTCTTTGCCTCCATGTCACATTTAGAAGTCCATGTTCTATATGCTTAGACGTTAGCTCAAAAAAAAAAAAAAAAAAAAAGCACTGTGAATACGGCTTACCGTTCTTTCGGAGTAGGAATCATTCCTGTAGAGCCGATCATGGCTGGCGAGACCTAAGGATGCGTCAGAAAGTCCAATCGCCGCAGGGGGTTAAAACGAAACCTACAATGTTGACCGTAATACCTTCTGGAGCCAGAACTGTAGCCAAGTTCAGCCCCATCGAGCTGTAATATGTTAAACCATGTTGGTCACGCACAGGCAATTTGTAGCCAGAACCTAAAGCGCAATCTCACCTCAAAGCACCCTTCGAAGCCGCGTAATGGCACCCATTCAGCCCGCCTCCCCGGCTCGCAATACTGCTTACGAGAATCACCCTTCCCCAGCCCTGTGATCGCATCCCTTCCACAGCTGACTTTGTAATGACAAACTGACTGCGAACATTGACCTCCATCATATCATCCCAGTCTTGTTCATTTATGTCCTTAACATCTCGGATGCGACGACCAATACCGGCGTTTGCAACCAGCACAGATATCGCTTTGTGCTTCTCGGCGATAGTCGGCGTAGCCAGCACCGTTGATATGAACGAGCGTGTGGATTCGCGGCACGTAAGATTGCATTGGGCGGTAACGAATAATTGTGACGGATAATCTCGTTGGAGCTCGGCGGCTAATAGTTCGGCTTGTTCCTTTGGAATTGGGTTAATCCACTGGTTGCTGGTTTGTAAAGGCATAATGTATTGTAACTTACCTTGCTAGAGGAAAAATGAAGAACAACATCGCAACCTTCGGAGGCCAATGATTTTGCACAAGCCGAGCCAATCCCACCACTTGAGAATTGAAGATGTTATGTATTAGTCTGCGGGTGCTGCATCCATGCCTTTTTCGCTATACGAACCTTGATCCTGTCACCAGCGCAAGACGGCCACGCAGGTCATTGTCAACCGATTGGAGATGAAAAGTGGTCATTGCGGTGTTCTCTCACAGCAATTCATGAGTCGTTTTAGAATTTGAACTTCAAATCCGAGGGGAGACAGAAGACCTCAGCAATGAAGAGCTAGTTTACCATTGTATGTCAAGCTATGTGGGAAATGACTCCGTATAGCCGGCGGCAATTGAAGCGGCTTTTGGTTTACGGGCCAGCTCGGCAGAGCCGAGACTAGGCGCCAGATTGTTTTGTGTGGCTTTTCAATAGAACATTAGTAGACACGTGTGGAACATTTTACTGAGCAAGTGCCCTATATTCTGTATCCCGCCACATTGGAGTTTTCAGCTTGCTGCAAAAAGCCAATCGCAACAGAGAATACCTACATTCAAAAACTCACACTCGGGACAGCTATAATGTTGATTGACTTTAAACACCAAACATTCTCACTCATATCTGTCCAGCGAAGGAACGTTAAAACCCTGAAATATCGTATCTGTGTGCTTCAAAGCTCAACGAGCCATCTGTTGATAGAGGATATATCGAGTGGAGGATCTAATGGAAAGAGAGGACACATATCTTTACAATTTGACTTCTCATATCGAATATGGTTCCAATTGGAAAGAAACAAAAATAAATGTATAAATGTTTTACAATGTTTGGAATACCTTGACAGCCTCTTCAGCTGTGACCGTAGCACTAGCGGGATTGGCACCAGTAACAATACGTCCATCTGAGATTGCAAAAGCGTCCCATGGACCTGGTGGAGGGACATCTATTGAATACACGCCATTAGCTTAACCCCTAGTCACAATGTTTAGTGGTGATTTGTGACTCACAAGTAGCACCCTCATTGACTGCATGTGACTCAATGGTAGGGCGGTTCCAACTCTTGATAGTGTCAAGGACTCCTTCTTCTTCTTCACCTTGGGTAGTAAATCCGGTGACTCTTCTGCCCGAGATTATCGACTTCGAGGTGGCTGGATCAATAATGCCTGGGAATATTGCACCGCCGTGGCAACTACCAAGAGAGATGTATTGTTAGCAGGACGATTGGATTGGACACAATATGAACTTGCCACTTACACTGTTGAAATGACTGCTCCCGAAGCATACATTTTGGAGGCAACCGCATGAAGCCCATGAGCAACAGGGTAATCAATCAAGGACGCATGACCAGCCGAAGCAAAAAATAGTCCGTACTGGGCACATTCTTCATGATTAGCAGCCTGTTATCCAAGTAACCATTACATGGTGGCATGCCTTTGCTGGATCAATGTCATTTGGCTGAAGAAGATGATCCAACTTGCTGCGAAACTCGCTGGAATGATCCTCCCATATAGCACGCTCAGAATCCGAGAGCCAATCTTTTTGCTGTGAAAGCCAGTCGGGCTGATAAGTTCCAGTTTCGGATACAAGATCAACTTCGAAACCGGCTTTTTGAAACACCTCGAATGGGTGTAATGCCTCCGTAATGAAGAGACCTATAGATGTCACATCAGACATAAGTTTAGGGCACATAATTTCGGATTGAACATACCAGTTTCTTTGCCTTCGGGATACAAGGCTGCGTGTGCCGACGTAACGGCGATCAGAGCATTCTTTGGAGGTGACATTTGGTACGAAAAGGCCGACTAGATGGAAATGTCACTGGGTAACTTAGTTGATGGTATATTATTCTTTGTTCAGGAAGATATATCACCTCCGGATTTTGATATGTGTCTTTCTTTAGTAATTTCATACCCGCATTTTCACTTAAGCTGAAAAAGACTGGCGTTGAGACCATCTAATGGAAAAGAGTAAGTGGGGGAAATCTACGATTGCGAAATTATGCAATTGTGACGGAGGCACTGGGAATATACTTTGACTACTCACTACGTCAAAGCTTGAGGGCGCTGCGGGCATATTAAGGACGCTTAGTTTGCTGAGATTGAGACCACAACCTTTCTCTAGGGTCCTTTAGCTTGATCTGAACTCTTAATCTTACGAATAATCGATCGTCAGGGAGAAAAGATGGGGATTCCGATTAGAGCGGAGCAGGTTGGAGCATTGCTTCGATAATTGTCTTTGGATCCACGTTCTTTCTTCATATTCAATGGTATGCCTTACACATACTCGACTACTTACCCGACAACCTGAATCTTGCTCAACAATACCGACGTCTTTATCGAAAGACACGTCTGCTTTCATGGTGGTGATATACTTTGGAATCTTTGGCGTTTATATAGGCCAAGAAGAGCGTAATTACCTAATAGTAGTGCTACAAAAAACAAAGAGGTTCGAATTTTGCACCACTGCTTATTCCATATGACTCTGTATTCTTAAACTAGGATAAGACTTACTGAGGCATTAACTGTTGCTATACGTAACAATTTGACAGCATCGAGACGGGAATATTTAGTTAGCGCATAAGCTTGGGTGTGGTGTAATACCGAGTAGATGGCTGTGGAGAAACAATCTGCTCGCTAATCTTGGGCGAACTTTGGCACAAGTGGAACACTAGAGTATTTGAAGCGATTGCATGCATCCGAACCAAGTTGATGGCGGCGACTTGAAGCCGATGGTTAGGTATTCGGTGCCTTGAGTGAGCCGAACCCATCCCCCCACTTCTTTCTGCGTGTAAGGAGGGGTCTTCGCTTCAAGTCAGCTCTTCGGAGATAGAGAAATCTGCTGCTCTGTGAGCAGAATCGAACCAAGGTGGTGGGGTGGATAAAGTGGATTTTGAAGGCGATGATTGGAGTAATAAGACTAAAATCTAACTGGCATTTCTTCGCGCTGGGCACATTGTACGAACATTTAATTTATAAGCTATATCGCACTGTGAATATATGAAGCCAGAGTGAAAATCTTCATGTCACTCAGTAGCATTGACCGACAGTTCACCCTATTACACCAATTGTGCACCCCTATTATGTCTTGTTTTTTTCGCCTCTAAGGCCATTCCTAGCGATTCTAACGTCCGAAATGCCAAACCTCCATACCTGTCCTCACTGTGGCCGTGATTTTAAGCGACCAGAGCATCTGCGGCGTCATTGCCGGACACGTACGCAAAGGCTTGACCCTGATAAGTAGACGTATGAACTGATTTAAAGAGCCATAGATACTAATGAAAAACCGTTCGTTTGCTTCTGTGGAGCTGCATTCTCGCGTACAGACTTGTTGCGCCGGCACGAGAAACTCACTCACCTGGCCCCTCTCGAGCCAAATAACAATCATGCCGGCGAATCTTCCACAACTACAATCCCTAGACCAACCCCTCTACAACCCTCAATGAGAGATACGCAAATCTCAGGATCATCAGTAGTTCCAAGTAATGATACGACAGGAGCTGCCGAAGGTTGAACACCAAGTTTGTGCGCCCGATGAGAATTTATGAAGCTGATCTGAGAGTAGTTGCATACGGTGATTTTACTTTCATTGATCCCCTGGATAGTCTCGAAGAATTTGTTGAAGGCATAGAATTGCCGCCGGAGTTTGTTACTTCTCCCATTTCCCTCAACATATGTTGCGATTCTGCAGCAGTACCAGAAAATCCACCATTGGAAGCAAATGTCCAAGGTAATAACGATTTTGAGCACAACAATGTCGGACCTTTGCCTTTTAGCAGACATTTACATCCACATGGTATGGCACAACCTTGAGAACTTGCAATCTCCGTCTGTTGAGAATTATCTTCAAGACTGAATACCATCTTTGAGCAAGCTGTGACGTATCTTATTATCTGGCTAAAAATATAATAGACTTTAGACTTACTGGAGCCTGTAAGCTTACAGCTCTCGAAATTACCGACAACGATATCAAGGTTCTTGAAGAGGGTCTCCGTCCATTCGGAAACATTGCCAATGATTTTACTCTCCCATCGCTCCGCACGCTCATGAGGTATATGGAAGCCTGGCGTATAGGATTATCCCGCCACTTCCCAGTCATACACTTTCCTACCTTTCGTCTAGGGAACTGCATTCCTGAACTCATTCTTGCTATAGCCGCACTCGGCGCAGTGCAGGCATTGGAAGAACATACATCCAGGAAGTTATACAAAGCGGCTAGAGCTGTGGCTTTGGAGAGATTGCAGGTCGACAGGTTCGACTCACAAGTATGTGCATGGGCTATCTAATTTGGGAGTGACTGAACAATAACCGTCATTAAGCCTAAAACCAATTCTTCCTCAGATAATATTAGTCGAATACTGAAATTGCAGTCCGCCGAAACTCTCGTTTTTCTCCTGATATATTCGACTTGGGCCCGCGATGCCTCTGTTGTTACCGAAGGATTTGAGTTACATGAGCCGATATTGCAGTACATGCGAGGAAGCGATGTTGCGAAACATGACCACTCTATCGAGCAGACCTGGATTGAGTGGGCATTATCTGAGACCGAACGCCGGATTTCCTTCCTTGCATTTTGTTTCTTCGACATTCATTCCATCATATATAATCGACCGCCATCTATATTCACCAGAGAAACTCACCTTCGACTCCCCTGCTCAGTAGAGGAGTGGCAAGCTACAGATGACCAAGAGTGGGCGGCATGTCGACAAGCGAAGCCGTCTGATCCGATTAGCTTTAAAGATGCACTTGAGTCCCTTGTGACTGCTGAGGCAGCGGGTTGGGAAACCTTACCTTGCGCTTTTGGCAATCTGATATTACTCCACGGAGTCTTGCAACGTATATATTTACAACGCCAGCTTTCATTTGGATCCAATTTGGGAGATCAAACAATCCACGAGATCCAGTATGTCACTCCGCAAACGATGCTATTACTCTGCTATATGATGACGGCGGGTCAGTAGATGAATCGTATTAACTAAATAGCAGCTTAGCACTCTCCTCGTGGGCCAGTATATGGCAGCGCGTGTCGGGTTCCGATTTACATCCAATCAGCGAGCATGGACCGATTCCTTTCACTTCTGTTGCATTTCTAACTGTAGCATATGTTCGAACTCATATGGATATAGGTCCTCATATGCTGTTGGCATCGCGTGATCCAAAAGCAGTCGCATCAGCGCTGTTTTCAATTGCTCCTTTACAACGTCATTCAAATCTTACAAGTGCTTTATTGCATGCGATTCATTCACTGAGTTTGCCAGTAGCTTTTGGCATTGAACATGTGGCTAGAAGTCAGTCAATCTTGTGGTGCTGTCAGCATGCAGTATGCGCCCTTGAGTGTGCAATTTTTCTTAGCAAGTGGCTAGAAACTATTGCTACTACACAAATGTCAAATCCTTTGGAACGTGAGTTATATTGAAATCACCACTTCCTCTCCCATAGAGGTCTCCCAGTGGGCGTATTCCATCTGTCTCTAACTCTTCGAGTTCAGCATATGAGAGCCACATACTGTCATCCGTTGAATCTGTCATCAAAGAAGCCGTTGATTCTGCAGATTGGGAGCACATGGATACACCATCCTGGTTTCAAAGTCCCCGGCATATGGGCATAGCTGTGTTGAAAGTATGGTCGAAGATCTTCAGTGAGAAATCTGCATGGGCAATCACAGTGCACGTTGGCGAATGTCTAAATGAATTCGCGGGAATGTATGAGAGATCATTCCAGCATATGACATAGGCTCATGAGTAAATCTTACCTATTTGTAATGATATCTCAGAACTAGACTAATTCCTTTATTCAACATCGATGCAAACTTTCCCGATATGTTGACCCTCCGACAAATATTTATAAGCAGCCCTCACACCCTCTTCAGTAAATGAAAATGTCTTCTCCACCGGAATGTCCAAGTTGTGAGAACCAACAAAGCGCACGCATTCTTCAAGCAATTGCTTCGACCCGACAGTAATTCCCCGAACGATGCAGCCTTTGGACAGGGCAAGACCAGCTACATCTGGCATGTCCTCTTGCTTGGCGGTAGATAAGAAGCCTATGATGGATATCACGCCCCCACAGGCGATGCAGTCAATACTTTGTTTAATCGTACCAGATCCACCATTCTCAAAAATATAGTCAACGCCATTTCCTTGGGTGATATTTTGCACTTCTTGAGCCCATTCTGGATGGACTTTGTAGTTAATGGTGTGATCAACGCCATATTTCTCTTTCACATAGGCTAGCTTTTCATCGCTAGATGAGGTACTAATAATTATTAGCACACTACAGTACCTAGTATCAGTCAGTAAAAGAGTCCTTACATAATTGTTTTTGCTCCCGCTGCTTTAGCCAAGACTAATCCGGTGATAGAAACGCCGCCCGTGCCTGTGTTCAGATTGGTTGAGTACACTCCTTTGTAAGATATTGGTCAGCATATTCACCTTGGAACAGTACAGTTTGGCCTGGCTTCAAAGGAACATTTCCATAAAGAGCGTTCCAAGCGGTGGTGCCGGTACAAACAAGTGCAGCCCACTGTGAAGCTTTCAAGGAAGACTCTTTAGGAACCTTAATAACCGAGTCCGCGTTGATAGGCAAGTAATTCCGAAGAACGCCGTCCACTGGACCGCCTAAGCCACCGTACCAATCTTTCATTGGGCCATATAAATTGCGCGGGTTGAAGTTTATGATAACCGGATCGCCTATAGTAAATCCTTGGACATTAGGTCCGATTTCAACGATTTCCCCAGCTGCATCCGAAACAGGGATCACATTGTCTTTGACGGGAAATGGGTATCGAGAAGTAGCGATGGCTAAGTCTCGAAAGTTCAGCGCAACACTGCGAACCTTGACAAGAACTTCATAAGCTGCAGCCTTAGGTATCTCCTCTGTAGACGTGGTAAAGTCGACAATACTATGCCGGCTTTGTAAACGAAAAACGGTTTGCTTGGAGGCCATAATGTAAGTTAGTGTGGATATATAGTTGTAAGTGAATATTGACAAATATGATACTCGCTGAGACTTCGCTTCTTATTATATAGGCAGAGAATAAAGGAATTGCCCTTCCTTGACATTACAAGAATATCTAGCCTAAGTGTAACATGCAGTCTAGTGGTGTTTGGGGCTATTGGGGCTTGTTGGGGCTGTTGGAGCTGTTGGAGCGTTTGGAGCTTTGGGTGGAGTGATCTGTAGGAACCTATGTACAGTAGGTTATGCCCCATATTATAGTGCAGAATATGAATTTTAGAGTGGAGTTGTTGGGGCTGTTGGGGCTGTTGGAGCTGCTAGAGTAATGCGCACCGTAAATGTTAGAATGTACCACCAGTTCGATTTACTCGTTGTTCTTCAAGTTGTTTTCTCTTTTCTAAAAGCGTTTCTGTTTTAGTGTAGCATAATACATAGTTACTGTTTCTCTCGAGGGAATAAATGCTCTATCCGTAAAGATTTGAGAGTGAACTGCACGACCTCGGAGTACTTCGCCTATCAAGGAATAATGTACTTTGCCAAAGATGCATTCTGACGTAACTTTAAGTGACATATGTGACAAGCCGACTGCAATTATTCGACAGATGTAGTTAGGAATGTTGACAATGACACTATTAGGCACGGGCCTGGCATTGAAAATTATGATCTATGTATAGTATAACTTCTCATCATAATAATAATGCGCTGGTAAACTAGTTGACTTCGACGACACCTCAAGCCATATGATACCATTAGTGTCATGGGATTGCAACCGACGGATCGGGCCTTGGTAAACTAAACAGGGATGAGTGTGCACGCCTCAAGTGGCTGACACATTAGTCGGCCATCTGGTGCATGATCGCCTCCCTAAGTCGGACCACATACTACGCGTCCACCCGTGCTAAAGGGCCACCCATTTACACCAAAACTCACAGTTTTTAAAAAAATCATACTTAATTAGAGAAAATAAGTATAAATATAAAAAATATTATTTTATATATATAATTACTAATATTATATGATAAAATACAATTTATTTTAATTTTATGATTATATAATGTGTCATATAAATGTAAAAATAATATAGTAAATTTGTTAGTGTTTATATGTAATTTCTATGTAAATCTTAACAATAATAGATTTCTATATATTTATTATAACATTGATTATTAGTAGAAAATAATAATATTTTTGTAATAATATATATATAAGCTTTTTATATTAAAATATTTATTTATAATATCTAGTAATGCGGTTGCTATTAATAGTTTTATAAAAGCCTATGGAAATTTGTATGGAAATGGCCCTTTTCCCCGTGTGGCCCTTTAGTATGTGGTCTGACTTATCAGACCGGAGATGCATCCTATTGTTTTCTTCTCGCTGAAAATCAGGGGCAGCATCATAGAGTAGGTCTTTAAAATGCTTTGTTATATTGCTTCAATTGGAATGGTGGACTGGAGACTGCCTTCCCTTGCATTTGGAATGCGATTGTCTTTACTTCACTCCGGCAAGCTTCTCTAATTCTTTCGATCGGGGCTGATGGGATCCCAACATATATGCATGCTGCATTCCTGCATGTAATCTGAACACAGCTTCTGTAATTCGCACTTCATGTTGGGCCCCCTACAAGATTCCCAGGCGCTTGATCGTCTATCTGGATGGTTGTAGACTCGGGATGCTGCAAAAACAATACGTACTGTATTTGCCGCTAGCAATTCTCTTTGCACCCAGTATCAGCGCTCGCATAACATGACACTCTATAACTTCGCGCCATAAAGCCTTCCCTTGCTGCATGACCTTGTACACAATTGCCACGTGTGTTGATGAAATGTCATCCGAAGCTGCGGTGGAAATATTTTAGCATATTAAACAAAATCCACCTCGCGGTCGTTTCCGAATCAGGCGATGAGTGGCGCGGAAATGTTTCCTGTTCAAGCACGCTGCTGATGGCACCCAGGACTCTGTGAAACCGACGGAAGAAGGAATGCAGGCTGTATATTCTTGGCTCTTTTCCATTTGAGATAGCATTTATTCTCTAGATAGAGTCCTGTACCGTGTTTGTTGTCTTGTGTTATTGTCTTACTAGTGTGTGTGTATAACACTTACTACACTATGAGTAATACTTGGTGTAACCCTTTGTTTGCTTTAGACGTGTAGCTAGCGATGTCACTTGAAAGCCTTTTCGACCCGGCACTCTACTTGCTATAATAGGGCTGAGTTGGCAACCAGATAGAAGATATCTTTCTGCAGCTGTTGAAATACTATAAAAATTGTATACATTGTATCCTAAGGAAAATAGAAACCCCTCAGTCTATATCTACTACTGCAAATAGTTGGAGAGTTTTCGGCCCTTGTTGTGAGAGAGTGACAAATCGGCGAAGTCGCACAATTGGTAACCTGCCTGTCAGCATCATGCTAGTGCATGCAGTCATCATCAGGTGAGCAGAGAAGTGGCTTTATTGGTTGTAGCTGAACAAATCCTTAACAGTAACTCAGGGGTTAATAGATACTGATTAAGCCTATGTCAATTTATTATGTACTTGGGGGCTAATAAATTGAGCTAAATCTAAGCTCGTCATCTCTTATGTCAGGCACATGAAGTGATTCGTCACGCCAGCTGGGATATGCTTACGTAGAGATCTCCCAATAACCACCTGTTGGGTCCACCCTCCGCGACCAACTGAAAGGACGTAACGAAGGTGTGTAGTTCAAAAGAGTAGTATGAGTATGCTGCGGTGTATGGCAAAGACACTTGTACCGAATTTAAGCCCTATCACTCTTGCCAATATTAAATCACTATAAAACATAGTAGAATTCATGCAAATACCATCCAGTGTATCCGACTATTGAAACCCTGTAGAACAAGGGTGATATGGAGGGCTGAGCTCCGTATACATATATACGAAATAGTAAGCGCACTCTGTCAAATTTAGTGGAACCTCGAATCGTTTTCAATTAGGGCTTATATTGCCCGTCGCATAGGCTATCCCTCGGATTTTATATCTCCTATTCACCTTGGACTATATAATAGAACTCAGTGTATATCTAACGTAGGTCGACTGTTTCAGAGTGATAAGTCAAGTTACCTTATATTGAACCTCGCATCGTTGGAGCGCTTAACTTGAGCCGAAATGTCAAAGTTACTACCGCCGGATACCAAGGTATCAGCTCAGGGCCAAATTGTCCACCCGCTTCTGGGGGTCTCAAGTGTCGATCCGTTGGGTCTAGGAATTACCTGGCATAATACACTTGAAGCCTCAACACTTCTCTCGCTTGTCGACCATAATGTATCACTACCCGGTGTCTTTCCAGCTGCTGGATATGTCAAGATCGTTGCTGAGGCATCTCTGAAATGGTCTGGATCAAGAACTCTGCGAAAATTCGAACTTGACGACTTTTTCGTCGAAAACGACATCACCGTAGCCAGAGGTGAGGACCAAGTTCAGATTACCCTTGAACTTCAGTCGACTGGCAGCCATGAGAGACACGGAGACAGGACAGACTTCGTTAATTTTCGGATTAGATCAAATTGTGCCGGCTCAAACAAGCTGAACGCACTAGGGTGCTTGCGTTTGAGGAGTTCGGATGGATACAAAAGTTTATCTTTGGTCACGAAGACGGGTAATCAAAACCTATCGATCCAACATAATCCTAGTCATATGGCAGGGACTCCAGCTTCAGGCAGAAAGCTTGACAATCCCTCTCCACTTTCTCATAACTTTGCGGAATCAGCAAGAGACCCGAAACTAATCAACGATGAAGTGAATCAAGTGGCACTGCCATCCACAAAAATCATCAAGACTCTTCCAATGTCTTTTGGTCAATCTGGGTTTTGGTTCATGACGCAATTTATAGACGATCCAACATTTTTTAACGGAACTGTCTCATTTCTAATAACAACAAACCTTAACATCGAGGTCCTTTCAGACCTCGTGCGGGAAATGGGTAGACGTCATGAAGGGCTGAGGACTGCATTCTTCACTGACGACTCTCACCAGCCCAAACAGGGCATCTTGGACGAATCTCCATTATACTTGGAGAAGAAGATCATCAAGGCTGAAGATCAAGTACGCACAGAAATCGAGGCCATGAACAGGCATGTGTACAACCTCGCAAAGGGTGAAACCTTAAGACTCCTACTTCTCACCGAGTCACCAATCAGGCATCATTTAATAGTCGGCTATCACCACATCAATATTGATGGAATGAGCATAATGGCGATAACTGACGACCTCAGGCTAACCTATGAGGGAGCCCAGTTGCCACCGCCGTTCCAACAGAATGAGTTTGCCAGTAGACAGCGTGAGCGGCTTCGTACTGGGCATTATGCAGATGACATTATGTTTTGGAAAAACGAGTTCAAGGATCTTCCCGAGATTTTGCCCATTCTACCCCTCTCACCAAACACACTTCGATCTCGTCCAACCACAAGAACAACTTACCGCCACGTAAGAGCAGAGAGACGCCTAAACTCCGCCACTACTGCTCGACTCCATGAACTTCGAAAACAAGGATATATACAATCTCCGTTCAGCTTTTATGTAACAGTCTTTCAAATTCTTCTTGGAAGGTTGACTGAATCCGAGGATGTTTGTATTGGCGTTGCTAGCGCAAACAGGCATAACGATCCTGGTTCAGACAGCAGTATTGGCATATTCCTGAACCTGTTTCCACTGCGGCTACGTTCACAACTTTCGAAATCATTTCTGTCTCTACTAAAAGAAAACAAAGCGAAAGGTCTGGCTTGCTTGAGCCATTCTGCAGTACCATTTGACATCATTCTAGACGAGGTTGGGGCTATCCGACACCCCTCCCATAGCCCCCTCTTCCAAGCATTTATCAATTACATCCCGGTCAGAGAAAATAGGTCGTTTGGAGACGGAATCATAGAAAATAGAGATTATGAGATCGGAGAAACTATGTACGACATCATGTTGGCAATTATTGACCCACCAGCTGGCGACCCATGGATAGCCATCATGGTTCAGAAGGAGCTGTACACGGAGCATGAAGCGCAAACCCTTTTGGATTGCTTCATAAACCTTGTAGACGCTTTCACTAATGATATACACCTCCCTGGGCGTCAACCACAAATGTTTAATGAACTCGCGGTTCATGACGCAATCAAGTTAGGCCAAGGTAAGTCTGACTCTGATAGCCGCAAACTTTTATACTGGACGAATTGTTCTTTATCCTCCATGGAACATGCCATTCTGCCAGATTATTATTGCTAATTCACCGACATGTAGGAGTGAGCCTTGACACTGACCTTGGGTCTCTTATTGGATACCTGGACACTATCTCTGCCAGACTAGTTAATCATGTCGCACTCAAGGATACCTACGGCGGCATGCTCTCTTATGCCGACATGATGGAAAAGTCCACTCAAATTGCCCACGCACTTTCTATTTTGGGCATCTCCAATCGATCTCGAATTGGAGTTCTCCAAGATCCGACTGTGGATTGGATATGCTCCATGCTCGGAATCTGGCGGTTTGGCGCAAGTTATGTTCCTCTGGAAGTCACTCAAGGTACTGGACGCCTAAAATCAATTATTGAAGACGCCAATCTCGCCGCTATTCTAGTCCACGATGCGACTCAAGTGCTTTACAAGGATATAGGTGTTGCACAAGCTACGCCAGTCATCAATGTTGCCACAACTAGTGACAGCGGGAAAGCGGTTGCCTCCAATTTCTACAGCGCCGGACCTACGGATGAGGCGATTATTCTATACACCAGCGGTTCTACGGGTACACCAAAGGTAATAACTTTTTCAATGTCAAGAAATTGTTTCATCCAAGCTTCAGGTACTGACTGAAAGACAGGGAATTTCTCTTCCTCATCGAATGGTAACAAACACCATCAAGGGATTCCTTGCAATTTTCCCAATGAAGCCTCAGACCGTCCTCCAGCAAATCGCCCTAAGCTTTGATGTTTCTTGGTGGCAATCTCTGCTTGGACTTGCTACTGGTGGAACTGTTGTTGTCGCTGGGAAGGATACTCGAAAAGATCCCATTGCACTCACCAACCTTATTGCTTCGCAAATGATCTCACTTACGCTTGCAGTACCCTCAGAGGCTACGTCTTGGCTGCAGTATGGAGACCTGCAACAGCTACGTGCGTCTGCATGGGAATGGCACATATCTGCTGGTGAAGAAATTAGCAGCATCCTTGTTGAGAGGCTAAAAGCAGTAGACAAGCCGGACCTGCGATTCATGAATGCTTACGGCCCAGCAGAGACAATTGTCCCGCATGCCTACGAAGTTCCATATCGGGACCCCAGTATATCTCTCTCCCCCATACCAATTGGTAAAGTCTTGCCTAATTACAGTGTATACATCATGGATGGAGACAACCATCCGCTTCCCGTAGGTGTCCCGGGCCAGATCGTCATTGGAGGAGCCGGTGTTGCTTCCGGCTATATCAACCAGCCGGAGCTTACAGCAGCTAAATTTCCTCAAGACATACTTGCTAGCAATCAGGCCATCGCAAATGGATGGACTCATGCTCATCTAAGTGGTGATCGTGGTTATATGAGAGAAGATGGCGTCTTTGTTGCATTGGGTCGTATGAATGGCGACACGCAAGTCAAACTGAGAGGCCAGCGGTTTGAGTTACGAGAAGTTGAAGCAGCAATGCTTGCTGTCGGCAAAGGCGATATACTTGAGGCAATTGCACATATTCGGCACCAAAACGACAAGGACGCCGCTTCTGCTTTCCTTGTTGCACATGTTGTCCTTGCAACAGAAATACAGCAGAAGTATGGCACAAACGGCCCTGTTATCGATAGCATGCTTCGAAACATGATCTCTAATCTCACTTTACCGCAATACATGCGTCCGTCAATGGTGGTGTCTTTGCCGTCCATGCCTCTAAACCATCATGGAAAGGTTGATCGAAAACTTCTCTCCAAGTCACCACTAAAGAAGACAGCAGAGATCTCTAAGGCATTACCCTCCCCACGACGAAATACAAACAGCCAAGTTTTGCGTGACATTGAAGAAATATGGAGAAACGCCTTGGGGGATCTCGTCGCCGGACAGGCTCTGGATGAAAATTCTGACTTTTTCCTTGTAGGCGGTAATTCATTACTGCTGATCAAAGTTCAAAACAAGATTCATGAGCAAATTGGCCAAAACATCCCCTTAGTGAACCTATTCGAGGCTAGCACCATGGGCAAAATGGCGAACATACTTGTTGAAAATCACGAGCATTCCAGGGAACGGCCCACGAGGACTTCTACCAGAGATAAAATGAAGCAAATCTGGGTTTCTGTACTCGTCGGTATCGCGACAGAGGACGATATTGGATTTGACTCTGATTTCTTCCTGGTTGGTGGAAACTCGCTGCTTCTTATACGTATACAGAACGAGGTTCATAAAGAATTTGATGTTCTCCTTCCATTGGCCAAGTTGTTCGAAGCGAGTACGCTGGAGGGGATGTCGATGCTCTTGGACACTTTGACAACTGAAAGCGATACTCTCCATCAATCTATCGCCGATATCAACTGGCAAGACGAAGTAGCATTTAAAGAGATAGGCCCGGGTTTCGTGGCGGGCCTCAAGGATCATGTTTCTGCTGACGAGCTCTCTGGTGGGATTACAGTGGCGCTGACTGGGGCAACCGGATTTCTTGGCAGACACATCCTGCAGAAGCTTCTTAACGACAGTGAGGTTGAAAAAGTGCACTGTATCGCTGTTCGAAATACTTCAAAACTCCTGATTGACTCTCCAAAGGTCATAGTTCACCCTGGTGATCTGAGAGACCCAGACCTGGGGCTTGGCGAGGAAACTGCAAGGCACATCTTTTCCAAAGTTTCTGCGATCATTCACAATGGCGCTGACGTCTCATTTCTTCGAGGTTATCTGACCCTTCGTACAGCCAATGTTCTTTCGACCAAAGCACTTGTACGGATGGCCATACAATACTCTGCTGATAGGCCACTGCCACATTTCCATTTCGTCTCAACCGCTGGCGTTGCTCAGCTTGGAACGCGTGAGCTGTACGAAGAGTCCCTTCTTGTACCTCAACCTCAAGCAAATGCAAATGGTTATGTTGCGTCGAAGTGGGCATCAGAGAAATATCTTGAAAATGCGCATGTCGCTTCCAAGCTGCCTGTCACCATACACAGGCCAAGCTATGTTGTTGGACCTGATGCGCCCCAACTCGATGTTATGCACAACATTCTGAGCTTTGCAGAAAGATTGAGGAGCGTGCCTCGAATGCCAGCTGTAGATAGATGGCTACAGTTTGTGGAGATCGATGAAGTGGCTCAAGACATCGCAGTTGACGTGCTGAGCAGAGAAGGTCTTCAAAGAACACAGGTGCAATATCGAAACCATTGTGGCGCAGAGAACGACTGGGTCCGGTTGGATCAACTCGGATTGTATTTAGAGAGGCAACACGGTGGGAGTTTTCCCAAAGTTGACTTTACCCAATGGATCGACTCCGCTGGGACGGCTGGGATGCCAACACAGGTGAAGGCATACCTCGTCAATCTTGTAACGAATAACACCAGTGACCGGAGTTGGATCTCTCCACGGGTCTTGAAAGGGCCGCGTAATATGAACGCTCCATGGAGAAGGCGAGAGAGGCTTTAATGCATGAAGAGCTATGTCATCAAAAGTTCCTGTTGATTTGTGGATTATTCGAGCTTTAGCCTTTACATCTAGGATACAGAAGCGATGCATCCTCTTTCTCTTACTGGACATATACATCTGTGTGAAGATTAATTTAAAATGCTAAAGGGCCTCTACCATAGCCATGGTTATTATCAGGCATAAATTCGACCCCAAAAGTATCACAGTCTATATCCCAAGGACCGCAATCTGGTATACACGTAACCTCACCGGCCGGCACAACGCCAATGTCAAAATAATCGGCCACATAATTGTGCAGACATGTACTATCACTGGTGCCCATAGTACCGTGCCCAAGCCCCTCTGTGATTATAAGGCTCGCTCCAGGATGTTGGACAGCCATAGCACGCGCGGCACTTAGAGGAGTTACGGGATCGTGGCGGTTTGAGATGAACAGGATGGGGGCGGCAGGGTGGCCAGAAACAGGATTCCCGGAGGCGGAATGTACAACTGGAGGAGTGGTGAATGGTCCTTTAAAAATCCAGTTAGGCCGGAAATTCCAGGAGTTGTACGCCATTCGGATATTAGACCAGTAGGCGCCAAAGATAGACGATGTGTTGATCTGGTCATTAATATACTGCTTCCACCATGCAATATCATAGTCCGATACATTATCCCCATCAGCGCAGAGCACGCTGGCGGTACCTTCTTGCAGGTAAGCTTCCGAGTCAATGTTGTCGATAGCGCAATCGTCGTCTAGATGAGGAATGTGGCGTTGAAACAGAATCTTTACAATGGCGGCAGTATCTCCACTCATGGCACCGTCGAGTGCTGCTGCAAGGTTTATAAAAGAGCTGCGAGGCCTGTAGAGCGCCGCGCCCAGCATCTCGCGAATATCCTGGCTCTTGATAATAATGATCTCACCAGAAGGGCCGATTGTGGAAATTGGTTCTTCATCCAGCTTTGACAGCCACGAGTAGAAGCGACTTTTAATTTAGGCGTCCGACTTATCGCCATTGCTGGAGAGGGCGCAGATCTTGTGGCCAACCTCGTGGCATCCACTGAAAAATCGGTCGGCAATTTTATCTGTATCTACAAGGTTGGTCATCCAGCCCTAAATCAACATTAGCGAACTTCAATGAATTGGTTTCAATGCCAATCACTCGCAACTGTCACGTACAGGTCCCGAAGAGTAATCATTAACATCAACCAAGCCGTCGAGAGCAATCCTTCCAACGCGACCTGGAAACAAGGACGCAAAGTAGATTCCGAGGACTGTGCCGTAGGAGTAGCCGATATACTGCAATCGAGGAATATCGTCGTCTTCTTTATTCATTTCCCGTTTTAGTTCTACATGGTCTTCTCCATTATCGCCGCCGCTCTTTCGATAAATGGCATCGCGGGCCCGGAGTTCTGCAATCTTGTCCACCATGTGAACCATGTCGCGGGCAACATTAGGCGTACCCATGTAGGCCATAATCTGGCCGCCGTTGATGCCATTCGCTTCTACGTCCTGGCATCAAAGACCGATAGCCTTTTAGATCGCAAAGATATAAGGCACGTTGGTGCCTCCATAGCCGTCGAGGGATCCTCGGCCTCGCAGCTCTAAGAAGATGGCATCGCGGCGCAGCGTGTCATGTACGAAGCAGTTAGCGCGAGGCCAACTATTGCCAATACCACGAGGGTCAAATGAAACGATTTCGTAGTGGCGAAGGCCGGGCTTGTCGAGGACATCTCGTAAACCTTTCCCGGCCCTTAGTATAAAACCAACGCCTGCTCCTCCAGGGCCGCCTGGGTTAGTGAAGACGGAGCCTGCAAATGCCGGATCATCGTTTGATACGACGGCTGGTAACTTGATCATGGCGATAGCGACAGTTCGCAAGTCGCTATCATTTTTATAATCCAATGGGGCGATTAGACGGGCGCATTTAAAGCCATCAAAGCAAGCATGATATTTGCCGTGACCATGGCTGGCTGCAGCCAAGACGGCGATGTTATTCAAGACAATTCCAACAACGACACGCATTTTAAAAAAAAAAAAAAAAAAAAAAAAAAGAAGAAGAAGAAAAGAAAGAAGAAAGGAAAAGAGAAAATATATTCCGAAGGGGAAAATAGGATCACTTAATAGGTACCCCGTAAGAAGATAAGATACGTGAGAGCGGCACCAAATAGACCACACTATCATAGGCAGTGATGATGAACGCGTTGGTTGGCATAGAATCTAACTGAAAAGCGGGGAGATGTTGCCTCCTCTCAGCTACTTTGAAGCGAGGAGAAGTCAACCCAAATAGACTCTGCTGATCTTTTGCAAGTACGTTAGCAACTTGAGCAACTCATCACTGCTTCGCGTCTTTCTATTTCGTTTTCGTGATCATTGAGCTGCGCAAAACTGAGAGAGTGTCCATCGCGTTCGTGCAGTTATGGGCTCTCCCAAAGACCATCTTCCGCTGACCATATCGGAGGACACCATACGGGCTCTTTTTGCATTCCTCAACCTACCGCCGCCGCAGTCGGTATCCGCTTTGTCTACCACGGCGGAGTATCATTCGATCTATGTCGTTTCTTTCGCGACCGAAGTGGCAGATGCCGCTTTTCCGATGCTTTCACGGTCCAACAAGGATTGTGTTGAACTTATCCTGCGCATCTCCGGCCATCACCTACCCCGCATCAAGACCGTCAACGAAGTCGCAACGATGACTTGGCTGCAGCAAAATACTCAATTGCCTGTAGCCAAAGTCATACGTTATGATGCCAGCACCAATAATCCACTGGGTCACGAATTCACTCTTCTACAGCGACTCCCTGGCGTCGCGGTTAGCGAGATTTATGATCGACTCCCGCCACGGCTGCTTGACAGTCTCATCAATCAGTTGGTAGACATCGTACAGCAAATCCATGCAATCTCTTGGGATGGTGTGTCCGGCCTTCAATTCGACCATGACGGCAACATTGTCCCGGGACCTATAGTTGAGGAGACGTTCTGGCAGCAGCCTGATGTGGTCAAATACTGGCCTGGGTCAGAGTCAGTCCAATCTCTCAATATTACTGGTCCCTACAAATGCTACACCGATTACATCGCCGCGATGGTGCGTGTTTATCAACATGCAATTCGCCTTCATCCATCATTGGCAGATATGCGAGATATGCTGCCACGGCTTGATCTCTTTGTTAACATCCTATCTGAGTTCCCGGAGCTCAACAAAACCAGATATTTCCTAGCGCACAAAGACTTACATTTTGCAAATATCATGTGCGATGAAGAGACCGGTCTTATTACTGGAATTCTGGACTGGGAATTCTCCAGCGTTGTACCTGCAACCCGCTGGAATCCTGTTGGGGCATTTCTTTGGAATGGCCAGTACTCTGAAGGAGCCATGGCAGAGAGAGATCGCCTTAAGACCTTGTTTACAGAATGTTGCGCCGCACGGGGATTAAGCTCGCTGATAGAGGAGACAAGACCAAACTCAGTAATGCAGGGGGCCATGCAAGAAGCAATTAATTACCTGCGTGCAATCGTGGAAGTGCGCCCACGGGGTCAGAAGGAAGACAGGGTGCCCAGCTGGCGCGCCACTCTTGAATCCCAGCTGAAGATTCTGGGTATTTGAGAGATTCTATGTGTTTGAGAGATTATATTGGGTATTTGAGGGATTCTCTGGGTGTTTGAGACTACTTCCAGCCGCCAGCCGCAAGTATTAGACAGATGCATTTTTTAATTCGGATTTTACTGATACAAGACCAATGCTACATAGATACTTGTAGAATGATCGGTAATAATAGTCAACTACTTAGACGTCACTGTTAAGTAGGCCTTCGTCACGTAGGTATAATTGCCGACCGTGAAACACTACAGTCTATGATTAAGTGGAGTATGTTGCTGGTCTGAATTGTTGCTTCGATGCTGAGCTCTAATGACTTCCACCTTAGAAAACTACCGGCAAATCCTCGATTCCAACATCTTTATGTAAAGGCGTAAAGTTGATTTTGCTGATTGGCACTGAAAGCTCTAGATTGGGCAGTTCTTTAAAAAGTGTAGCTATAAACGCTTATGAGCATATAATTTCCATACACCGGTGTGGTTTTACACTTACAAAAGACGGTTGCCAATTCGGTCTTTGCAAGAGTCTCAGCGATGCAACGATGGTCGCCGTATCCAAATCCAAGAGCATCTTCATTAGGCCATTTGCGATTCATATTAAATTCGTCTGGATTTGCGAAGATGTCAGCGTCCCGGTTCGCGGATTGATTGGAAGCAATGATGCCCTCATTAGCTTTAATAAGCTAGTTTCCATGTCAAATGTCAGCATTAATGAGCATCCACACCTTTAACTCGTAAGTGAAATACCTTGCCGCCAATCTCAATATCAACTTTGGCCGTTCGTTTAATTGCCAGTGCTGAAGCTGTGTGATATCGGCATAGTTCTTCCACAAATGCAGGGGCGAGTGAAGGATCAGCTTTCAATTGCGCAAGCTGATCAGGATGCTGGAATAAAGTCACAACTCCCTATGAACTTCATTAGCCATAAATCGCTACACTCAATTGGGATGCGATGGGGCGATGTGAGGCGGCTCGTACCAATGCAATCATGTTGACCATAGTAGCATTTCCTGCCACGAGTAGCAAAAAAGCTATTTGTACGGCATCTGCCCTTTCAATGTTCCCAGGTTTTACTTGTTCAACAACGAGTTTACTAATGAGGTCATCCTTAGGCTCTTGGATTCTCTGATCCACTAATTTGGCAAGATAATCGAGTAGCCCCCTAGGTTTGTCATTGTCAGTCACAATGAAGCTGCCTCACGCCTACTAACTAGAGAGTGAAAGAAGGAGAGAGAACACACTGGTTTGCGGCAGATGCCTCGCGCGCCGTAGAGCTTCCGTTGGTTCGTATGGCATTCTGCTGGGTAAGATATTCGAGATCATGGAACGGCACGCCAAGGATGGTATAGATAATCTTAAAAGACAGTCAACGATGGGCTACTTTTTCGAGATGCGCTTCACTCACGTATGATGGGACTGGCAATGCAAACTCTTTAATCAGATCGACAGGTCCATCAGCGCAACCCTTAGCTTTCAGGACACCAAGGAGATCATCCACCGTCTTCTGAATATATGGCTGCATCTCCTTGATATGGTCAACAGAAAATATCGACTCAACCATGCTCCTGTCGAGGAATTGACATTAGTTTCCATTAAACTACGGAGTATTGAAACACTTACCTCTGATGCATATGGTCTGGAGGGTCCATGTCAACGAATGTTGGCTTCGCTTTGGCCGCCTCTTTGCCACCAGCACCCAACTCGGGGAAGCCAGGGCGTGTCCGGACCTAGCGATTAACCGGCCGTTAATAATCTTAGAATATTACTTATGATCTTTTCATGATCCTTCCTTACCTTGGAGAGCCTTTCATCGGTTGCAACAGTAATTACGTCCTTGTATTTAGTGACCAGCCAAGCCAAGCTCCCATCAAAAAGCTTAACTCTCGATACTGGATCAACGGCCCTTAACCGTGCGAACTCGGCCGGTGGCTCCATGCCAGAAGCTCGCCGAAACGGGAAACTAGGTGCATCGGTAGCCATTGAAGCAATCGTTCGGATAAATTGTCGGCTTTGGGAATTCCGAAGTAGTGCTTGGGGAGAAAATAATCTCGTTTGGGGAAGTGGCATGCTTTGGATGAATCGATGAGGTGGTTTGGAGAAGAGTGTAATGTTCTGGTTCTTTGGAACGCGCGTGCATTGTCTTGCACTTTTATACTTCAGACAATACAGCGCATTATATTTTTGATGTCTATTCTTCACCATATCACGAGGGCTCTGTCAATGCCCATTGAGAGGACTTTGCGCTCTGTTCTCCGCGGAGACTATTGCTTTGCCCAGTTCAATTACTCGCGATGCTGGTATATACCAGTAGGCTATTTGGCGGGTAATGAAGCTTACTCAGTTACCATACCCCTTCACAGGCTACACACAGGCGACCGACCATCCTACCGCGGAGATGCGCATATGCCGCATATGCCGCACATATAGCATCAAATGTTGTCCTACCATGGTACGATTTGCATGCAAAGAACAGGCCACTGCCCTGGCACTTGTTTATAATGTACATCTTAGTTCAAACTTTCTGCGAGTCTCACCACCATCTCCGCATCATAGGGTTTGACTTCCTCCTAGTCTAGCGGTGTTTTTATGGTGTTCCAGATCCGCTTACGGTGAGCAAGTATCCAGTCGAACATTGAGCTTTACATATGATTTGACAAACTATAACAAGCTATACCATGTTAGTTATGTTCCCTATGAACTGCTTTCAATACGGGGCCGTATATTTTTTTTCTTATTTATATATATACAATATTATATTTATTCCAATCCTTTTCTCTTGTGAAAAAGAAAATCGCCCTGCAATCAACCATTCCTCTGCCTGTATCTAGTGGAGGGGCTTAAGGGGTTTACTAACCCTGGCAAATCTTAGTCTAAAAGTTTCAGTAGGCCAAGTCATGACTTACAGTCTCCATCTAAAGAAGAAAAAATTTGAAGGCATTTACGAAACGGCTGCTGTATTAGTATAGAGACCTCGCCAACAAAAACGAGTGTCGTCGATTTCCCCGACTTCTTCTAGAAGGCCAATTTTGTAAAGACTATGTCTAGATTGATACCCCAAAGTTCAACTAAAGTTTGGCCGTCATCTCATCATCTTCTAGGTGCCATTAAATGATACGCTAGCTCAAGAATCCTCGCCGTTTTGGAGCATCTATGGAAGTATGGTTTCATATATGCTAAGCCAAGAAAACCGCGGAGATGGTGTGGCTAGAGTTGCCACGCTTTTGGTGGTAATTTGGTGCTGTACGAAGCTTGTATTCCGTAGCTGAGGTCCATAACCGTGTTACTGCAATATGTCTGGCGTACGCGGCCTAGGCTTCACAATTCTACAATCCTACCTTGCTTCAAACAGTCTTCGCAAAAAGACATATGTACGGGCAACCCAGTCCACCACTTGCTTTACTATGGGCGAAGCATTCTCTCAATCACTTTTAAGGCTTGTATGCAATATTCTTTCGATTGGCAGGTCTCCGAGGACAGTTTGGAGATGTGTTGATTCGTATTGAGGGTAAGCATTAAATGTTAGCCTTCAAAATTGGTGGGGCTCCATTTGCCCCAATAGCCATCAGCTGGCCGCCAAACGTTCTCTTCCCTAAATTACGTTGGCGTTGCGACAAGGAAGCTGGGAGTGCCTATATACAATGGTAATATCGAATAGCGAGAGTTCTATGTACAGATGAAATGAGCAGTAGAGCACCAATACCAAAATTGTTCGTGATGGCTTAAGGTTGCGCACTTGGAAGAATATGGGTACTGTTATGACCAGTACTTCCTATAAGGACACAATATTCTCTTCAACATCGCATTTCTGAAGCTGAAACGATAGTCCTCACCATATGTTCATTGTTTATAATAACAACCAACTCATACAATACAAATGGGGGCTTCCCAGATGCAATCTGCGACTTTCATGAGCCAGAATCGCCATATAGAAAACGAATGCCAGCAACGCCCAACACTTTGCTTATCCCCCATTTATCCATCATTGGTGTAAAGTCACACTGAATCTCACTCAGGTGGGGAAACTGTCGCTCTTCGTTGTGTTTTTGAGACATTACGGCATCCGCAAGACCAAGTAAAGCATTTGCAAGACGCGGGAAAGTTTCACTGAAATAACCACCGATACGTAACGATACTATGCCTTTCGGCAAAATATTAATTAGCGCCTGGTGGTCATTAGACGATTCCAGGCTGTTAAGAAATATCGCGTCGACCCTCAAAAATAACCGCTGAAGTGACGTAAAATGCTTGAGACTCGGAAATGGCGGGATATGTGTACCACGAGTTGCGAGTAAAGCGTCCCATCCTCGGAGATCCAAGTGCAAAAATTCCAGTGTTTCCCGATGCCTGCCTAGAGCATTAATCGCATGAAAGGATTGAAAATGGTAGCGCCCATTCAGACTTTCCTTCCAGCTGTCAGAATATGCGGCCTCGTATGAAAATGTACGAAGATCTTGGCTCGAGGTCAGCAGTGATTCTAAGCTGGCCTCACCAATTCTGGTTTCGGTCATGCGAATATTTGATAACCGTGGTAGTGATAGAATTGGCACTAGACTGAATGTCGCTGAGCATTTATGGAGATTGATTGTCGTTAACTGCTGTGACCAGCGAAGTAGACCGCGCAGCCGGATTTCCAAGTTGAACCCCATATCAATATCGCTAGCATCAAGGGCGATATCGACAGTCTTAAGGCGTAAACTAGAAATACCAAGAACTTCTAAGGCGGATGGTGGAGCACAGTCTCCAGGACCATATGGCAACACACATAGACTGAGATGATCTAGGTTCGGCAGCTGAGCAATGACCGTCGACATCAATTCGGCAGCCAGCCATCGTCGCTGCTTCTGAGTCAATTCTTCCCTCGATTTTAGGCTACCTTGTAAGTCAGGGTGTTTCAGAAGTTTCTCCGTCTCTAAAAGAGACGAAAGGAATGAAAGCCACATCGGATTTTCGCCGAAGCCGCGTTGTATTCGTAGCATCCATGCATGTGATAGATCGTGGCCCATTCCGCGCGCTGCTTCATCAAGGGCGTGCATTGCATCGCCAACATCGAGATTCTTTGTTAGAAAATGGTGTTTATAAACTCTTTTGACAAGTCTGCCTAGCTCGGGGCGTTTCGCTACAGTCCGCATGAACGATGTGAGCCGCCTATCCCACGCGTATACTGTCGATCTCCCGGAATCTCCATATCCTGGAGCAAATTCGTGGTAAAGAATCGGTCGAGCAATGTCAGAGAGCCTCTGGGAGACCAAACATAGTGAGAAGAGTGCGTGGCGGTCCAGGGAGTACGAGGAAGAAGAGCCATCGCCCTGCTCAGCCCCGTTAATGGAACAGTCAATTGGAGTTGGATTGAGACATTCGCCTTGGCAGTGAAGACAAAATTGACCGAATATCAGCTCCAAGGTCTCAGGAGAAAGACTATAGATGGCCGGTAGTGCCATGGTGCCTGATATTTAGTCTAAGAGAGGCAGGAATTACAAAGTGTTTGAACGATGTCGTGGGTTTCGTGGGAAACGGGTCACCGACATTTGGACTCAATATCACTAATCATGGAGCCATAGTAAGCCTGCTCTAGAATTATCGTCGCATGACGGCTGCCGTCATCTGAACAATTGCATTTGACTGGTTCAGAGGAAACAAGGCGAGAAATGTTCGTTATTCTGAAATGAACAATGTTCGTAATCGTCTCTGTAGAAAATTCAGAATGCTGCAGACGCTATACTCCATGTTTACAAACTGCCCATGAGCCGCGTGATTCCATTATGATCGTCAAATATACCATCTACCATGTGATCAATTTAGAAGTAGTTTGATATTACATCTTCTGAACTTATTACATGGGCTGCCAACACTTAATAACCCTTACATATGCTTTCACAGGTAGAAATTTATAGGTTCCATTACTCCCACTCAATTAAAATGTAAAGCAAATATGCTTTTTATTGCTACCTGTTTCAGAGATTCTCCTTGTAAGTTTATATCCAGTAGTTGAGTCTGGTTTGATCTGCGGCGCCACGTAATAACCGGAAGTTGGCTACATATAGAGGTAAAAAAGGCCGACATGTTCCATAGAACAGAACAGCGCGTATCATAGTGAGCTATCAATTAAAAAGATTGGAGCTGTATTATCTCCTTTATGATGAATTAGTTACTGCATCTATCAGGGAAATCTGGCCAACTTGGTTGCCTTTGGTTAAAGCTCGATCTTATAAGAGAGACCTGTAACTAAGAGTCCGCAGTGTAAGGAAATGCATTTACGTCTTATAATCATGAAAGATACATTTGTTGCCACTTAGACAGAATACCAGAATAATACAAAGTATAGATTGTATTTATGGTTACCTTACGAGTATAACTAAACAATTAAGCTAATGCATGGGAAATCTAGCAGTGAACTCTGCGACAGTCAGTTCCACATTCTTGTCTTTTTCAAGACCTTTATCAATTAGAACCTCCATCCTTCTCTGCACGTCAGTATCCGCCCAAAGCTGCGCCATCGCCTGATAAGACTCAAAAAAGTGTTCCTCTTTAGGAAGCCCAAATCGCTCATTTGTTAAATGCTTTGCTGATGATAGTGCTTGTTTGTGCCAGCCTGCCACACGATGGGCGAATTTGTCCACAAAACTATCCAGATCAGCGTCTGGAAGAGCGCGGTTGATCCAACCGTATTGCGCGGCGGTTGCGGCATCAAATTCATCACTGCCACAAATTATCTCCAGCATTCGACCGCGTGACACGTGCTTTGGAAGCCATTCAATGCCTCCGCCTCCGGGGAGGAGTCCGAAGCTGACCTCAGCTTGGGACAAGATAGCTTTCTCTGCGCTGCCAAACCGAATGTCACAGGCCAATACAAATTCGGACCCAATGCCTCGAGTCCTTCCACGGATCGCGGCGACCGTGATGACGGGTATTGTTGCGAGTTTTAGCATCATTAACGGCCATTTGGCTAACAGATCGGCGGGGATAGACGAAGCCCGTTGTAAGTCGTAATGAGAAATAAAGAAATCTGGGATTGCGCTCTCGAAAACCATGATCTTCAAGTCTGGTTCTCCTTCAATAGTCTGTAAAAGATTCCAAAGGTCTAGGAAGAATTCTGGTCCTGCCAAGTTAAAGGGACCGTGATTGATTGCTATTTTCCAATAATGTGTTGTCACTTTTGTGACTTCAAGTACTGAGGAAGACATTCTCAGATGAAATAATATGATCCTGTCTCTTAAAACCAGGTCGCAAGTACGTATTACTGTCGTTGGAATAGTTAAATACACATCTGCAGACTTTGAGTCTTCAAACTATGTCCTGCATCACGAACAAAGAGAGTATTATATACTGCTTCAATCCAAGCATCACGTCAGTTCTCACAATTTCGGTAGCGTTCCACTTGTGTAAAATCCAGCGCCAGTTGATGTCTAAAATGCGGAGCGCTGTCCTAATAGAGCAATTTTTCATAGGCGCTATTGTAGGGTGGCCAACGCTGGGCGTCGTGTACAACAAATGACCTCAGCCAATGAACTAGACAAATCACATATTAATCTTTTGGTCACCGTAAGGAATATCGGGGCTACTCAGAACATACACTCAATGGAAGCCGACAAGACGAGTAAGCCCAAAATGGTGTCCCTTACTCCGCCCGATTCTATTGTTTGACTCAGAACTCTACCAAATGTTATGACAAAGACAACATTCCTCTCATTTTCTAACACAAATATCTACCAGATGAGTTTGAACTGCAGTTTTAAGACTCGCCCTCCCCCGATAGACCGAGTTCAATGTTATTAAAACGTTGGCCGGAAAATTACCGCCTCAAACTGAATCTTGAGTATTTCTAGAGAGAGTTTTCTTCCCGAACTGGTCATCATACCCACCTGAATAGTTAGTGAGCTCGGTATCATTTTCGCGATAATCGCCCAATATCTCTTCTGACGAGTGATTTTCATTAGGTGCTGGAAGTTTCCTGCCTATGCCTGAATTGCCGCTTTTACCTCCTTCAACATTGCTCTCTCCTCTTGAACTCCATCCTGGAAGCCCGAAGAATCCCCTTGCGCGCTTAATTAGGGGGCGCAGCGTAGGAAGACAGGCGCAGATAATAGCACTAAAATAATGATTAAGTTTAATACGGCAAGAAAAGAGAGAACATAGTCTTACCAAAATAATTCCAAGGTAGTCCAAATGATCTGATCAACGGTATTCCAAGTGAGGTCCGACAGGTCCAGGCTAACCACTATTGCGAGGCGAAAAATCGTCACAAAGCAAGCACTATTCACAACTGTTAGTATTGGCAAGTTTCATATACATGAGCGATGCTTCACTCACAATCCCCCGAAAATCATTGTCAATGCAAGTAAAACTTTTTGAAACGTTGGAACTTTCAGGTTCCAGATATATGGCATTGGGAGAACCATGAGACCGAAATCTGTAATTATACTGCCAATTGCAACGCCAACATAAAACCCATGAAGATCAATGCAATTTTGATTTGTGCCATCCCAGAAACTGCTTATTGGCCAACAGGTTCGGATAGACGGGACATACTATTTTTCATCAGAATGAAAGAAATGAAAGCCATTGGAAGTACAAGATGGACTCACAGTAGAGATTGCCCAGGCCACAATGAAGGCTGAAAATCCGTGTAAGAAGTATCGCATGTTCGATGAGCCAAAAATGCGATAATACAGCGCCACAATCGAGAGTCGGGCAAAAGCCAGGCCACTGGTGTAAACAATTTCATTTGCGACGATTGTTTGAAGAAAGCGGGACAGGTTTTCTGGGTCTTCTTGGCTGACAACGATGGCATGTCTTCCAAGGCCAAAACGGAGATAGAGCATGGTGGTAATGTAGCCACCGATTCCACAAACCTGGTTACATGTTAACACGAAATCCCGGTGAAGTTAAAACCCGCAGTGATACCATCATTCACTCACAGCAGCAATTATCGCGAACCAATCATCCCACCACAGAGACTTTCCAACAATTCGCGCGGCAGTAAGGCGTCCAGCAAGGGACAGAAGACTTAACACAAAGAACACAGTGGCGACAGCATAAACCTCAGCTTGTCTATTTTCTGCCAAGAATGCAGCATTCATAGCAGTACTATTTGTGGTCGACATGATGACTCCACTAGCTGTGTAGGGAATATATTGGAGTGATTCATAAAACCAAAAAAGAAATCTGGGGACTTGGGGAGAATATATGGGTATGTGCGAGTCCGGTGTAGAAAAAGCATTGCTTTAAAGAGATTAGACATGTACCTTTCGAATTTAGACAGGGTCAATCCATCAACTCATGGCCGATAGCCGACATGCGTACCCAGATAAGGGGCTTTCAACAACAAGGATGCTGTTCAGGACTCAGGCACACTGACCTAGCGTGCAGCAAGCGAAACTCTAATGTTGTGTCAGCACGGATACGCGGAAGCTTTCCGAAGGATTTGGCCGCTGGGAAATAGTTTCAGAAGTTTAGCATAAAGTTGTCTGTTCTATCCAGCGAATGATGATTAGAGGCAGTGCATATTCAAGTCTACTCCTACTTCTCAAATATTCTAGCTTTATAGACTAATTTAGCTAGCAATTGCAATAGATTTCGACAGCGAGATAGTGGCAGCAACTGTTTCCTCACAAGTGCCGACAAAAAATGCATGCGATGCAGCTTCAACTAGTACAGTGTTCTTAATCCCAGATATGTCTGCATAATATTTCTGAGCCTCCAATGGGAGAACTCGGTCGTTCCCACAGAATATATATCCAAATGAACCTTCATAATTTGAGTCTGCTAAAGGAGAATATGAAATCGCCGTGTTGACGGAGTTGAAAGCCTGGGGTTTGATCTTGGCAATCCATTTATCGGCGTCAGATGTCGGAATATCGTGATACATATATTTGTCTGCTTCAATCAACATGATTTGTCCTGTTGATTCCTGTTGAATTGGCAGAATTAGCTTCATTGTCAAGTGAAGTTGGAGGAATGAAAGGGTCAGCTTGTTAACTCACATTCAACACAACATGCGGTGGTAGATTTTCCGGAGTGAGTCCCATCATGTCTAGCAAGGATTTTCCAACAGCAGGCGTAACAGCTGTGACATACACAAGGCCAACTATACCACCTTCCTGGCCTGCCTTTTCCCTTTCTTTACGACTCAAGCCATGCACAGCGGCTGAGCCGTAAACGCCACCATATGAGTGCATAAGAAGAAGAATATCTTTACCTTCGGCAAGCAATGGAAGAAGGATGTTTTGTCGGAGCGATTCAGCATCCATGTCGACCGTACTGTTGATAGGATCTTCTGAGAGAATACCGGGAGCATCTTGACTAACAAATGGATAACCTCGCTTCTCAAAGACAGCTGCGAGGTCGTCAAAGCAGCTTCCCGGATGCCACATTCCTGTGACGCCTACTATCGTTGGCAACATGTTGATATTAGAAAGGCTGGTGACCACTGAAGACTGATTCTGACACCGCTGTCTCGAGTTGTAAATTAGCTCTGGAACAATGAGGCACTTGCACTGATGAGAGAGATGAGAGTCTTTTGAGCTAATCATCCTCCTCCTCCACAGAGGGTCACTCAAACTGGCGGAGGACTCAAGAATTGTCTTGTGACCCCTTTAATGATATCGGCTAGAATTGAGCCTATGTGAGGATACACCAGGAGTGTTTTGGGTTATGTTACCCTGGCCATTTACTCCTGGCTCAGCTGTCCAAGCTTTCATGCTCATCCATTTTATTTGTCGGCTTACATTCGATGTGGACTGATCTCCAACGCTGCATGACCTTCTTAAGCTCCGGGGGGGTTATCCAGTTGCCAGTTTTGTATTTACACAGCTTGATACCAAGACTATTACGGAATATTATAGAATACTGTATTTTCCATCATTGCCTTTATTCAGGGATAGTACCAGGTCCATGACTCAATGCCGGCAAAAGCTGATTACAGGGCCTACCTGGCCGGTAGTTAGGGCGCCTGCATGAGGACCATCCCTGTAAGATTTGGATTTGCTCCGGCATTTAACGCGGCGATCACCATCGCACAATGTCGGAACATAGTTTCAAGTAATCGGTTAATGATAACTGTAGCAGAGACATGACAGTGAATTGGATGAGAGTTCCAGCAAGGTATTTAGTAATGACAGTGATAATGTGAGATGAATGCTGTTCTGTAGTGCTGTCTTATTCCAACAAAGAGTTCTTATGGATAAGGAAAGCGGCTAACGTATAGCATCGCGCTATACCTATACCCGCTGTTGAGTATTTCTTACCTCTACTCCCCTCCTTGGCATATGATCCTTGACTATTTGTGAACTGTACTCAGAAATTATGTTGTAAGATAGGCCCATTACAGATGTTACTTATACTTGGAAGACTAGCAATTGTTGGTCTGCCGCGTCTACTCGTGAACTCGTTCAAGGGAAGGAAAGGGAAATAACGGGTTGTCTTGTAGAATATCAAAGGGATTACGTAGTCAATAGGAGCGAGGAATAAGTGCCAATCACCGGCTATTGAAGTGTTAGCTTCACACTACCAGCAAAGCAAAATAGGCGCCGACTCCCCGACCGTCGTCGGTTCTATGCCATTTCTGCTACATCAAGGATATAGTACTAGTACCGAATCTCAGGCCATAATGTCGTAGTTTGAAGTGGCTGATGTGGAATACGCGGGAAAAAACAGGGATACAAGGTTTAGCCCATGTTGCTTAAACCTTGCAGGACCGTTGTGCTAAAAATACGACCGAGCTCAGGTGGTCAATAGACTGAAGAATCTCCTCGACAGCCATGTTGGACGAACCAAGCTTCTGTTTCTGTTTTCTCATGAGGCTATAATTTTTTTTTTTTAACATCCGAAAAGAAAAGCAGAAGAAAAATGAAGAAAAAAGAAGAAGGGCTGGTTCTTGTAGGGGTTGGACGGGTATCGGAATGCTGGCTAACTCCTCCCGTAATCTTCAAGCGAGTTTACAGGCTGATACATGGGCAAACATGGGGCCAGTGAAATGGTGGTTAGCTCGGATAATAGGGGCAGAGAACAAGTACGTGGAGAATACGGAGTATCGGTGAACGAATTATACAAGTCTAAAAGATATTAGAGGCAAGTTCACCAGGATATGGTAAATACTGGGTTGTTTAGTCCTGTGCAAAGATTACATAGCTATAACACCGAAATTGGATATACCAGCTACCTGCACGACTTGTAAAATGCTTTGAGACAACTGTGAGTGAGCCATGCATGTGCAGTACTCTGCCTCCGTCTTGTGTTAGAACTCGCTACTCAGCTAGTATCTACCGGGGTCTGGTCAGCCGCTGGCATGGCCTCTCTTGTCGGAAACAGTCCCATGCCTAGGTTTCTTATGAGGGCGGCATTACTCCGTAGTGCCCTGGGAATTGCCGAGCCCACCTACGGGCCGAGATGTGGAGTGCCGAAGATTGCGACGAGTGCTCGTCAAATCGTTGTAGGTATCACATATCAAATCTTTGGCGATTCGAGGGAAAAATGATAACTCTATCTTTCCTACCTATCTGCAAGAGCACAGTATTGCTTATGTAAGAAGAAGAAGAAGCGAAAATAGTGAGAGGAAGAAGAAGACACAACGTGATTTGCCTCTCACTGCCCGCTGTATGGAATACAAATATTTCTTTCGGGTAGGTATACAAGAAGCGTATCTTCGTATTGCTGGAGATAGAGGGGACAGCGCCCTCAGTTGCCTTGCGCACGTGTATCGTCATGTTATGAAATTATAGAGGCAGACCCCAAATAGAGTGAAACATGTATTTCACACACCTAGATTCCGAAAGAGGGCCAGCGACTTGGTGCCTCTAGAATAGATTTATGAAGTAGTATTCCGCGTGTACACCATCAGTGATTAGTTTGTCTGGACATGTCCAAATGCCAAGAAAGGGCGAGAGGGTTGGGCGAATCACTCCATCACGTGGAGAAATAGGCTCTGGTGCATTGAGTGCTCTTCTCGATACCATTTCCAGCATTGAGATCATGTTCAAAGCAACTGTTCGATAATTATGCCCCTTTGAGCATGCATTGGCAGTGTTAGCTATTACGAATTACAGGGTACGAACATTATACATGGCCATCTTTTGGTTCTTGGCTCGCGGCGAGCTTCGCTTCGGGACCGACTACCCTGTAACAATTCGTCTCTCGACAGTGTTACAGTGAACCATTGAGTGATCTGATCATGCCTAGATGGAGACAATTTCGATCCCCGAATGTTGTACAACATTATCAACTTGTTACTTTTCCTTTTCACGTTTACGAACAAGAAGGGATAATGTCGTCTCGGAATTGTCGCGTGTAAGTGGGTGTTTTCTGGCCTGATAGGCGATCTACTGAGATCGCCATCATCAACACCGGCGCCAACTCTCAACCACAGCCGACCTGTTACTCCCAAGCATCCGGGTCAACAGAACCAGAACCGCTTTATCCCGAACATTGTTCGATAGAAAAGGTCACTGCAAAGTACTATCACTGCCCATCCCCAAAGCTTAGAATCGGCAAATACCTGACCCCACTCGTCGAAAAGCCGCTCCAAGAGTCGGCGTAATTTTGGACCGGCGCCCTCCAAACAAGCTTGAGTGGGCTCTCTAATTACTCTCTATGGACAACGAATAGCATCATGATCAGCTATTCTTTTTGCGAAAGTAATCTGCCTTGAGGTTATTGGCTGTGGCAGAAGACTACTGTAAAGAAAAGTCTTCCCTAGCTCACTTTTAAGAGCAGCAGAGCTGTAAAAATAGCCCATCTCGAATTCTCCGTCCATAGGGTATATTACACACTGCATGTCTTCTATGTCGACGAGATCTGTTAATTCCAGCCCCACTCATCGTTAATTTAGTCTTTGAGTCGGAATCACACAAGGCTCCGATGAGAAAGCTTTTGGGCCAAGACACCTGATATTCTAGGTTGAACATATAGAAGCTCCTGATATTCTACAGGAGATAGGGGCGTACCAACTGCTAAGTCCGTTATTAAAAACCCATAGAAGACGGTATAGTGAGCGACAAAAAGGAAGTAATTGATGACTTAGGATTCAGTAGAGAGAAGAGCGCCTTCGTATACATCATGGCTGCGATCATCTTGCATCATTTTGATGCCTCACCCTTTGGCGAGAAGATACGCCTCATCTTTGGGCTCAAGGGTCTATCATGGAAGTCTGTAGATGCCGAGCTCATCATGCCAAAGCCTAAGCTCACAGCGTTGACCGGTGGCTATCGAAAAACTCCCGTCATGCAGATTGGTTCCGACATTTACTGCGACTCCCGTTTGATCGCAGAAGAGCTGGAAGCGAGATACCCTTCGCCTTCGATATTCCCAGGAGGAAGCAAGGGACTCTGTATGGCGCTGTCCACTTGGAGCGATACCGATTTCCACATTGCGAGCTCTGGGCTCACTATTGGAGTCAACAAGGACCAGTTCCTTCCTGAGCTCATGGCTGATCGAAAGGCCTATTTCAAGGGCTTCATGGACGTTGATCGTCTCGGTGCTGACATTGCCCATCTGACGACTCAGCTGCGAGCCCATGCAAGCCTCATTGAGGAGCAGCTCTCTGATGGCCGGCGCTTCTGGCTAGGCGGCGAGCCAAGTCTCGCCGACTTTCATGCCTACGTCGAGATCTGGACGGCAAGAGCCTATATTCCCTTCTCCGACAACATCTTTGCCAGGTTTGGCAAAATGGTGGAATGGGAAGCAAGAGTCAAAGCCATTGGCCATGGACGGAGAACCGACATAAGCATGGAAGAGGCGTCTGAAGCAGCGCGATCTACTCCCCCCCATGTGGGGCAATCATCAATCGTCAATGATGAGCTTGAGATCTCCGAGGGGGACGTAGTGGTTGTTACGCCGGATGACTATGGCCGAGAGCCTGTGACTGGACGCCTGGTAGCTTTGACAGTTCGTCAAGTTGCTATTGAAAAGGAAGATGGTGTTGCAGAGCGGATAGTAGTTCATTTTCCTCGTATCGGCTTCCGTATTGAAAAGCAAAAGTGATGACTGTAGATCGGGAGCAGCATCTTTTGTAACTATAGATGAGATCATGCTAGAAGATTATCGCTCTGGAAGCGCAATGAACGTTGTCCGGACCGACGGATATACTTCATAGTAAATATACAAGATCTTTCGTTCTAACACGGGCAGTCGAATCTTGGGTTCAATAACCGACGTGGCATCATTAGCCCGTGCCGGTGCCGAGCCATCGGGGGTAATTTAGACCTGAACCGGCAATCTCAGTCGAGCGCCCAAGAAAGCTGATGCAAAGAAGTTGTCAATTCTCTTACTTTAACAATTCTCAGGGAAAAAGACAACAGAAGAATGAGTATGCAGAAGCACACATGTACGGCTTATCATGCGTCCAAGCTCCGATACTCATTGGACACTTTTGCCGAGCACGGCAAATGCAGGCGCTGCTTCAAGATTGAGGCAGAGTGAGTCTTCAAGTCGATGGTGCCGGGAAGGAGGAAGCGAACCGATACGCGGGTCGCTGCGCTGGAAAGATAGGTTGCTGAGCTGCAGGCAGCAGTGGGCAGCACAGGAGTCGCGGCGAGTTGATGCTCGTTATTATGATCATGATTAAGTTGCCGGACATGCTGACGGTGCTACACATGTTTTTCGCTCGTCCTCTTAAGGAGGCGACAAGGGCGCAGTTGGCAGGCGGATTGTAATGCGGTATGAGAATGAGATTTCCATTGATGACGAGCCCGCAGAATCTACGTTGGAAAGACTCTTTACGTCGGATCTGATCACCATTAATGTTGCCCGTAGCCTATTCGACGACTTTGTCACCTACCTCGTCTTACAATAGTATACCCTGACGCCATCTGGTAGCGAGGACTTTGGCTTCCTGAGGAGACATCGGCCTCCATTGCTGCTGGATATCATAACTGCCTCTTGCAGAGCGTGCGATTTCACTCTTTGTTAAGCAGGACGCTCGTCCGCGCAAGGAGTTGTGTGACGAATCGGGCTCCTGTTGTAAGACTAATTGATCTCTATGCTTAGCTAGAATCACATTCACATTGTATTGTATACGGTTCCATTCTCGATCATCCAGTAAAAGAAGAAAACAATTCACACATGCGGGCAAAAGAGTTCAAGTTCTTCTGCTCAATCCCGCCGAAGAAACATGTCTGCTATCAGTGCGGGCCGGGCTACATCTGGAACGTTGTATCTTAAGAGGGAAGTTTCATTGTTGATCACAAACGCCAATTTATCCTACCCAGCCATGGATATTTGGCGCGTATCGTAGCTCTCTCCTTCCTGATAGGACGGTAGGCGGATTTTTGAATGGGGCTAATTAATTTTGAGGCAGCTATCCGGAGTCACAATGCCGTAGCACTAACTCAGCTGCCTAAAACAGAAAACTTGTACACGGACTAATAAGATATAAAATAATCTACGGAGTAGACATTGCTGTATAATTGCCTGAAGCTTCCTACCTGGGTAACTCTTATCATTAAACCAATTCGCTATCATGGCTTGAACACTGAGGTATCCACATAGAGCTGTTTTTGCACCTGGCCTGCGATCGGTAAACTGCTCGTGATGCCACCGGACTACGGTTTCTCCGGAAATGTCACCTGCCAGTTCTTCCAGCATCAAACCTCTATGAGGTGCTATTCATAATTTGTCGGGCATAGTCAATGATCTTTGGGTGGGTCAGCTGAACTTAATATAATACAGTCGCGGCCACAAGGCCAAAGATTCACTTGCCTCATGTAACGTCTCTTTTCATTTGGGGTTGGGGGTAAAGTACAGATGTCGCGCAAAGAGACGTACTGAGTTCTACAGCAAAGTATTCTGGGAGCTCTTGGAAAGGCTTCAAAAAGAATACATCTCTACAAAATGGTAGAAAGGAGAGTAATATATATATAACATTCACTGTACGCTACCAAACATGTAGACAAGTTGCACACCACGATACTTCTTTCTCTCATTTCCCATCTGATAGGCACTTTCCCCTGTATATATTCCTCTATAACGTACATATAAAACTTCCGTTTTGTTTCTAACATAAGTCGCGATGCTTTCTACTTCACTCATTCTTGGGCTAGGCCTTGTGGGCTTTGGCGTTGCTGCTCCCTCCTATCCGCAGAGCATCAAAGCCCGCCAAGCCCCTGGCGCTCAAAACGTTGTTTATTGGGGGGGCAACAATAACGAGAATGACAACCTAGCTACCTACTGCAAGCCTGGTGCAGGTATTGATATCCTTGTGCTTTCTTTCTTGGATATATATGGTACAACTGGAAATATCCCTTATGGTAACATTGGAAATTCCTGTTATATCGGCTCGACTGGAGTGCCCCAGCAGTGCGATAACTTGGCTGCCTCAATAGCTACTTGCCAAGCTGCTGGAATTAAGATAATTTTATCGCTTGGAGGTGCCGCCGGCTCTTACTCTTTACAATCTCAGTCCCAAGCTGTCGCTATTGGTCAATATCTCTGGGAAGCTTATGGCAATTCCGGCAGTACTTCTGTAGTACGACCCTTTGGAAACGTAATTGTCGATGGATGGGACTTTGATCTTGAGTTGAATCTCGGGAACCAGTACTATCAATATTTAATCTCAACTCTCCGGTCTAACTTCCCCAGCGACCCCACGAAGACATATTACATTACTGGCGCTCCGCAATGCCCGATTCCGTTGAGTTTTCCCACAGACCTTAATTCCTGCATAGTCGAATGTGTAACTAATAAAGGTCGACAGAGAGCCCAACATGGGAGAAATCATCAGTACCTCGGTGTTCGACTATCTCTGGATTCAATTCTACAACAATAACGGCTACGGTCCAGACCCTTGTTCTCTCGGATTGCCGGGCGATGCGCCGTTTAACTTCAATAACTGGACGTCATTCATTGCCACAACGCCCTCAAAAAATGCCGTATGTTTACTCCGACTCACCAATTAATGATATTTTCTGGTCACTGACAACCTGAGGAAGAAATTATTCATCGGAGTGCCCGCCAACACCCTCGCTGCCAACGGCAACGCTGGCGGTGCAGTTTACTACGCCACGCCCGCTCAACTTGCCACCATTGTCCAAAACACCAAATCCAACCCAGCATTCGGCGGAATCATGATGTGGGCTGCTGGCTACTCTGATGCCAACGTGAACAATGGATGCACTTACGCCCAAGAGGCAAAGAACATCCTCCTGACTGGTGCTCCTTGTGGTGGCTCCCAGCCCGTCAGCTCCAGCCTCCCGACAACTACCGCAAAGCCTACCAAGTCTGCCACTAGCACTTCGTCAGCCACGGGATCGGGTCCGACAGGGACAGTTCCCCAATGGGGCCAGGTAAGTAGAACTACCGTGAAAAGTCTGATTAAAATATCTTCTTGTATGCAAACTGATCTGTTCTATAGTGTGGTGGCGAGGGTTACACAGGCCCAACACAGTGCATTGCCCCATATAAATGTGTAGCACAAGGCGAATGGTGGTCGTCCTGCCAATAGAGCAGATGTGTGGTCATCGCTGGGTATTTGAACCTTATAAGGAGCTCGAGAAATTATTTGTATATATTAAAACATGACTGCATGGAAAGGCTTGAGAGTTTTAAGGTCATTACAATATGGGCGCAGCTATTAGCTGATATCATGTAATCACATCACAGTCCGTTAGGCTGTTCATAATGAGTGGTATCAAGAGCCGTACGAGGAGGGCATCATTATCGGATGGTGTCATCTAATTATCGCATAGGCTTATAAGTCTTGAATCAAATTGGATACGATTGGCTAGACATTAATTTCCAGGTTTTTGTCTTTTCTTTATTCGCTTTGTCTTATATCTACAAGCTTTTTCCAATTTGTGAGTCTGGATTGGAGTTTTATTAAGACTGAGTATTTACAGGAGCTAGAGAGCCATGAAAGATGTCCATAATCTGGCTGAAGTGGTGCCTAGCGTGAGTTATGGGACAATCTCCACCACCGTTGCAGACTATTGGCTGCTAGCTTTTGAAGCATTCAAAATACTCCGCACATGTGGATTGAGCACAATTCTACTCATTTTCTTGGCTTTCTTCATATTCAAACCCCCGATCTTCGGCAGCTTAAGGGCAACAATCTCGCGAGTCAGGACACTCCCTGTGATCCATTCATGTAGTGTACCTCTCGTACGAAGATAACTGGATTCTACCCTCCTCGTTCATATTATACCTGCTCTTGATAATACCGAACAATGCTGTCTCCGCAAATTACCTCTACCTTCCACGTTCACAGTGGACAAAGCCACCTTAAGTGGTCAAAGGCCATCGCCCCCGTATTAACCGTCGACTCAAATGAGGTTGTAACCTTCGATACTATCGATGGAAGCAATGGTCAAATTACGCCAAGCTCGACCGTGGAAGATGTCCTAAGCTTCAAGGCCGAACTGGCAGACCCCCTCTTCGGACCCGTGTATGTACGCGGCGCTGAGCCAGGAGACACTCTCGAAATTGAGGTTTTGGAGTTAAAAACTGCAGACTGGGGCTGGACAGCAATTATACCTGGTTTTGGACTCCTTACAGATGAGTTCCCGGAGCCACAGTTGAAGATCTGGAAACTTGATCCCAACGATTCCTCTGCGACATTCAAGGAAGGCATTCGCATTCCTACTCATCCCTTTCTTGGTGTTATGGGGGTAGCTCCGGGCGAGGGAGAATTTCCCACTATTCCACCGCTCGACACAGGAGGCAACATCGATACCCGCCACATTATAGCTGGAACAAAGCTTTTTCTGCCCGTGAAGGCACCCGGTGCATTATTCAGTTGCGGTGATGGCCATGCAGCTCAGGGCGACGGAGAAGTTTGTGGAACTGCTATTGAGACTCCCATGCAGGTGAAGTTACGACTCACAGTTAGGAAGGACATGAAATGGGTCAGCTCTCCCAATTATTCTTCTCCTTCGTCAGCCCTCACATTGGCTGAAGACCGAGGATATTATGCTGTTCTTGGCATTGATTCAGATCTACTGGAAGCTGCTCGCAAGGCAGTTCGCGGTATTATCGAATACATGATGCAAACAAAGAGTCTGAGCCGTGTGGAAGCATATATGCTTGCTAGCGTTTCCATCAGCCTCAGGGTTTCAGAAGTAGTGAACGTGCCTAACTACGCTATTTCAGCTAGCATACCACTAAATATCTTTACGCAAGCTTCTTAATAAGTCCTATTCATCTCACCGCTAGGCATATGGGAGCTTGACATAGGCTTAACGTGGAGAAGGACCGACGATATTCGGCAATTACTAGCAGTTATTATTTTTTTTATTTTTTTTTAAAAAAAGAATTGATGGTATATACAAAGAGATTAAAAATAACGAAACTGTCTGTGCCCTTTGACCTACAAGATGCACTAATGTGGTCAGCAATATCGTACCTGGCAAGGATGCTGCTAACAATTGCCTGGCAGAAGACAAAAGGCGCACACTTCAGACCTAAGCAAGAGAAACGCATTTCAAGAGCAAATACAGACATGTGAGATATTATATGTTTCCATAGTTTACCACGTCTATACCCAACTGTGCAGGTGTAACTGTTCGCTTACTCTTCAACACTTGTCTTTGGCCAAGTACCTTTAATTTTTGTCTAGCGTACATATGCTTTGTGTTTCATAAATAACTATCATGTTTTTTCATCACTTATCTATTACGTAGATCAATCGTTTGGGAACAGCAAACTTTGTATTTTATCACCTAATGTTTCCAGCTGACCCTAAGCGTCTAGCTTGTGCAATAACGGGCAGTAGGTCAATTGCTGCCCGCCCAAAAACGGAGAAACGCTTCCCTCTTATTCTTGGGCGGCGGTAAGGGATCTGGGTTACGGTCTTTCTCACTTAATGGCAGACCATCATTTCCCACATCAGTGACAGCATTTTGTTGTTTTCCAAGAAAGTAGTTGGTCTGAAAGAAGGCCGCCACAAGAGGGACGAAAGCCAGTGCTAGAGCCACGGTAATGCAGTAGTACAGGGCATGGCGATAAGCTGTAATAGCGCCTTGGCGGATGGGATCGTCAAAATCATAAGCAGTGCGCAGAGAACGCATGTCGCCGAAAAGTTTTTTCACAGTTGCTTCTGGGGTGCCGGCCGGCAAATATTTTCGCAGCTGCTTTGGCATCTGATTGGACCAAATGACAGCGACAATGGCAGATCCAATGGCACTGCCAATCTTTGACCATAAAGAAAGTAATGATACTGCAAGGGCAACATCTTGGTGAGGTACGGAAGCTTGCGAGGCTACTCGGGATCCAACAACAGACATCGAGCCACCGATACCAACAAGAATGCTCGACATGACAAGTGCGCCGGTACTTATAGCTGCGAGACGCCCGTCCAACATAATACCGATGCCGATGATCTTGATGACAAGGCCCACAATCTGAATGGATTTATATCGATGAGTCCAGCGCTGGGCTAGGCCAACAAATGGACCGGTGATACATAATGCCAATGTTAGAGTATTGCCGTAGTAGACCCAATCTTGATAGCTCCAAGGTTTTGCGACATAGACGTATGAACTCCAGTAGAGACTACGGATGTTTCCGGCCACTTGAGATAGATTGTTAGTAACAGTGTCAAGTAGAGAGCAGCCTAAGAAAGCGGTACTTACACATATAAAAAGAGTCGATAATGATCGCCATCACAAATGTTTTGTTGAAAACAAGTCGACGGGGAGCACTGGGGACACGAGCGAACTTCATCTCAAAAACAATATAGGCAACCAATAAAAGGCCACCTACAATCATCATGGCGATGAGAGATTGATTGCGCCACCCATGTTCAGCATAGGTTTTGAGAGAAAAGGGCAGCAGGAGTAGTGACCACCCAAATCCAAGCAAAACTAGACCAAATGCATCAATCTCTTCGAGATTCGTCTTCAGCGACTGAGTCCACTCTTGCTTATTGTCAACCACAGGTGTGGTAGTGAGGTCAATAGTCTTCTGCTGATCCTCTTGATCCGCCGTGTTATCAAGAGTACGCCGTGCGGCGTTACTTGATGCGATATTGACCACGCCCTTCTTCTTAGCCATTCTATCCAGCCAAATCAGTGCTGCAACGGCAGGACCTAGCGCAACTGGCATAATTATGGCGAACATGCCATATCCCCAGCGCCATTGATTGCGCTTCTCTAACGCATCGACTATCTTGCCTGAAAACCAGGTATTGATGATAAAGGGCGTGGAGAGCATAGAGCTGGCAAAGCCACGCCACTCCAGCGGCGTGAGATCAGCAACGATGATATCATTGGTAAGGTCGATACCAGAACCACCAATTGCAACAAACACTTCTCCAACAACATAAGCGGAAATTGTCTTCGATGTGGCAGCAATCATGTAGCCAATGATATAAAACCCCAGTATAAGAAGATATGTGTACGGGCGGGACGTAATATCGGAAATCTTTGCAATAAAAGGCTTCGAGACAGCACTTATGATGCTGGTTGCAATTGACAGGGTTGCCAAGACAGAGCTGTGCTGTTTAAAATAAGATGAAGCATCAACGCTGTAATAGGATGTCGTAGAGGAGTCGAGTGAATAAGCCCAGGCACAGACGAGAACTGAACCACCCACGAGCCAGAGCAATTTTCGATTTGATTTCGTCTCTCGATACACGGCTTCCATGCGGGTGACACCCCTAGACTGGACAATATCGCCAGCATTGGCTCCAGGCTTAAGGATATCACTTGCATTGTCCGCGTCAGGGACACCCGCCCCAATTGGAGAAATCTTATCCTCTGTAGACATGATACTGAGGCATAAAGGATCGATGGAAAAAAAAGTAGGAGATATTTAGAAAACAATTGAGAAGGGCGGGAGTCGGCCTTTTACAGTACCGCCTTACCCTGCTCTTTCGGACTCTTGGCATCAAGAACTTTCAAGTTGTCTAATGTGGAACAAGCAAGGGTCATCATAGTTTATTCTGAGTAACTTGGTAGTGTCTGACACTAGTCCCATCTTTTTTTATCTGATCAGATTGATATGACTGTTATCATTCGTTCAACTTGAACCCGTCGCATGACCTTATATGGAGCGTAGAGTAGCAGTTATGTACTAAGCAAGAAAAAATTTCTCAGGCTAGGGTCTCGGAAGCGCATGTTTAGCCTATCCGGGCTTGAAGACGTGAGACTAATTTGCCAATTTGGGAATAATTGGGGAGTATACGAGAGAGTTGGTCGGCGTGGGAATCGCCTCGGAGTTACAAGAGTTTGATAAAAGTCCGTAGTTCCTCTCTCATCTGCTAATATTTGGCCGGTGTGGGATCTAACTCTGTAGACAACCAACGCCGCTAAGTCCTCGTACAACGTTTTAACCTTGTTCTAGTTCAAAACTTACCACCATGAGCTAAACGTTACTCTTAGTCTCTAACAACAAGCTTATTAACACTTTCCTCCTGTAGCTTAACTACTTTATGCGGGCTTTATATTTTTTTCCTAAATCATTGAGTGCCCGTAAAAAGTTGCCAGCAAGTTTGCTGTATCCGTACTCTTAGAATCTCGCCCATCTTAAGTAAATGGGATCTATATACTTCATACTAAGTATCATTAGTTATAAAAACCAGAGATCTTGTCAATGTTTTGCGACCGTACCAAAAACCCTTGAGGTACAATGAGTGATTCAATGACGAATTCTCTGCTACATTTTGTTATCATTAAGTTGCGGAGTAGCTACTAATAATAGCGTAGACCTGTTGAATAGAATACGATGTCGCCCAAGATGATATAACGGCTACGAAACTAGACAGCTCCTACAATGATGTGGCTCGTGTGTTTAAATTATGCCTCATTATAGAATATACTAACCTGCCCGCCGTCATCACCTAGTATATAAAGGTATCCAATTGCTGAACTTATGAAATAAGATGTTAAATACGGAGATGTGACGGATAGAGCAATTTCTCCATTCAAGCTGGGCAGTCTCAGACAAGGTGTTATTTCCATATACTGCACGCTGGCAAAACATTCGTGCAATATTTGCGTTGCATTGTAGTCTTTCCCATCAAGCCATCACCGTCTCTCACTAGCTTTGGTCGCAGCGGAAAAGGGAACCGCCGGACTTTGATCAGTAATCTGTTTGAGAACACAGAAGGGCATTTAAGGGTGAGCGGCCTAACGAGTGCGCCACTCTGCAGGGTTACGAGAGTGTTTCTAACAAATATCAACACTTTCAACAAATTTATCAGATGCGATACTGTAATGAACGCTATTCGATGAATCGCGGCATGTGTAGATTTGCCTGGGATGATTGCACGCTTCGCACCAACTGTTGTAGCATCACTAAAAAATCGCCATATGGACAACTTTTAGCGATTGTTGGAACCAACGCCGGGGAGCAAGATCCAGAAAGCAAATTTTACATATGCGCTCAGTGAGAGGGAGTCATATTGTAGCGGCGAGGAGTAGTATACTTATCCAATCAAGCTGGATACAACCCTCTAATGTCTCATCTTTTCTCACCTTATAGAGTACTCTAGATCAGTGATGGCTGCCCGCACAACCTTTGATGAAAAAGCGGCTTGTCTATACTAGAGTTTGGTGTAGAGCTTAACAGTAAGTGTGCTAACTTCTCTCTCTTGTAATGAGAAAAACGAGATGTTTGAGCATCAAGAAAAAATGACTCGAAGATGTAGGTGCTCAATGGTGACTTAAGAGGTGAAATCTCAATTTCTCCTCTCCACTACAAACGATATGCGAGTTAGCTTATAAAAGGCCTGAATTTTATAGACTTTTAGCAGAAAATGTTCTGTGCTAGCTTTGCCTTTTGCCAGCGTGGTTTTTTAGAACTAGACCCCTCCAAATTTTGAAGTGAGCTTGGCATATGGCTTGATACAATATCCAAGGTAGACAAAACAGATATCTTTACTACTGATATAGCTTAACAAGACTATGTCTTCTAATCAATGCTATTGACGCTCCGTGAGATTTACTGAGGCGACAGTATCTTGGGACATTTTAAACAAATGCCCCCGTCGATGTCTTGGCAACGATCCTCAGATTACCCCTCCAAACTCGTTAAATGCACCTCATAGATAAGAGCGTACCTAAGATTACGGGGCTCAGAATGAATTCCGGCGATGCAGTGATTACAAAGTGTGATTATCTCGCCTAGATTATGGACCGCACATACCAAATCGTCTAGTAGTACCAAGGCGAAGCGAAAATGCAATTACAAGTCTACTCCAAATCTCGCGCTGAATTATCCCGACTGCGAGATGGATCTCGGGATACGTTTTCGGTGTTTGTAACCCCTCCCATTGCGCCATATCATTTATGAATGCCGAACTAGGCGTCTCATCAAAATAACGAACAACGTGCCCCATACCCAAATAGTTGAAAGATGCGGCACTAATCAATTGCCAGGTATAGCACATGTATGAAAATGGATCGCTTTAAGTCTAATTCGCTGTTTACTCACACTTGAAGGTGATGGTAGCTTCTTAATCTGAGTGCTTGGCAAACCCATTTATCATTGTAAATTTAGCCGGGCAACAATGTCAACTGCATGATGATGGTGATGTCTACTTTCTAAGAATGATCCACTATGGTGCGATTGTTCAACCAAGCCACCGGACAAAATATAAATAGGAAGCTTAACACTCAAGGTTTTCATCTAGATCCAAAAGTACACTGCTTCATTCAGAATAGAAAGCTCATATCAGCATAACATATCCTACAATGGGGCGATTCATTGTCCAGTCTATCCTGGCGTTGGCCATGGCAGTTTCAGCATTGCCTACTGATAACTCGACACAATATGTTGGCCCTGCGAATGGTAACTTGGTAATTGTTGGCGGCGGCACCCTGGACGATGCTATTCTCCAGAAAGTCATTGATCTTGCTGGAGGCAACGACAGCTCTATCGTCGTCATCCCAACCGCCCAGGGCGATCCAAGCTACGATCAGAATGCCGCCAATGCGGATGATTTCCGCCGGCTGGGATCTAAGAGCGTTACTGTTCTACATACTTATGATCCTGCGGTTGCAAACACCGAGGAATTTGTTCAGCCACTTCTTAACGCCACCGGTGTCTGGTTTGGAGGCGGCCGCCAGTGGCGTTTGGTTGACGCTTATGCAGGAACACTCACTGAACAAAAGATCCGTGCTGTGCTAGATGCCGGTGGCGTCATCGGAGGATCTTCTGCCGGAGCATCGATCCAAGGAGATTTCCTTGCGCGCGGCGATACGAAGAGCAACAGTCTTATTATCGGAGACCATCAGCAAGGCTTCGCTTATGTGAAGAATGTGGCCATCGACCAGCATGTTCTCGTACGGAATCGTCATTTCGACATGCTTAATGTTCTCAAATACAAGCCTGGGATTCTCGGTATTGCCATTAATGAGAACACGGCCGTCCACGTATCCAAGAACACCGCGGAGATCTTCGGTGCTAGCTATGCCATCATTTACGATGGAACATACTGGTCGCGAGACGGCGGCGATGCGAACCAAATTCCGGATTCTTCAGGACTATTTTATTTTGTGAGGGCAGGAGATGTATATGATCTTGGGCTGCGCAAGGTGGTCCATGCCTCTTAAATGATCTTGTATTGCGTTACGAATATACTTTTCTTACGTTGGGGATCTATCAGCTGCGACTAGGGGCGTGGCATAGAGCATCCTGTCCTATATCGTAGGATACATAGGCCCTCATGCGACAATAGACTACATTCCCGTTTCCAATGACTTTTGGATGAATGATTGCTACCTAGTGTGTCTCTAGCTAGACAACCTTCTTGATCTATCAATTGAAGTCACGAATGTAATTCGTAATGCTCTTTAATGGAAATCTAGGAACACTTATAGATTGCGCACATGATGGCTTTGGCTTTGATCTTGACATTAATTTAGTTCATATAGAGCATCCTATTAAACCTCCAATGAAAGCCAGTGCTCTCCATACCGATACGGAGATTCTTTAGTTTGTTCTTCATCTATAATGCCTCTAATAGGAGAATCTCCATCGAGGGTCCTTGTCTCCTTGCCAGTCCAACGCCTCACCCACGTTCTGAATCTCCGGCGCGATTTCTTCCCTCGCCTTATTTTGAGCCCTTAGTCGCCAGCCTATGTAGGTAGCCACAATGGCATTTGCGCATAGATATGCAAGGGCCATTGAATGGCCGACAACAAATCTCGGTCCATCGTTGGATCGATAAAGCTGTGTTCCCATTACAGCTCCTAAATTCCCAATGCTAATTTGCATTGCATTTGCAATTGCTCTTTTAGTTTGTCCGGAAACATTAATTGCAGGCCAAGAAAGGACAAGTGCTGTTGATGGATAGATTCCTGCCGCCGCGAAGAATGTGCCCAAGTATGACACCCCCGGCCGTGCAACAGGATCAGTGTTTGCAAGCAAAATGATATATCCAATCGCCGCTGTAAGCGAGGAACCAGCAAGGAAAACGGCCCTTTTCCCCAATTTCTCAGATGCAATAGCCACTACTACTGTTGTGACAAACGCCAGTGCATACGGGGGGATTGTAAGTAGCTGGGCCTTTGCTGCTGTATATCCGAGGTTGCTGATAATGGTTGGCTAAATCCCCATCTCAGTATAAGTAACATTTAGTGGTTTAACATAATTGAGGAAATACCAGAAATAAGGAGAGCGTATAAAGTGGCAAGCTCATTGTATGGAACCCCAAGCTATAAAGCCAACAGTTTGGGTCCCGCACTGCTTCTAGTACAGCACTCCAGGTGAATTCTTCTTTGATCATTGCATCGCAGTCCGCCGCCAGCCTAGTCTGGATGAATTCCCTCTCAGGCTTTGTAAGGAACTTTGCAGTATCCGGATAGTTCTCGATAAACCAGTACGCTATAGTGGCCACGATGACGGTGGCAATCCCTTCCTAGAAGACGATGTTAATACACATAGATAACCCTAAAAAACTGTTGGGGGATGCACAAGAATAAAAATCCATCGCCATCCATTGCTCCAAACAACGCCTGCCATTTTCCCAATTCCCTGCCGATTTGAAGTTCGTTAGCTTCATTCTGTAGCTACCATGAGGCTGTACATCACCGACATATGCTAATATGCCACCAAATGCTCCTGCAAGTGACGCTGCGCTGAAAAACAGAGAAATTCGATACTGTCGCTCTCTTCGCTTGTACCACATTGAGAGATAGAAGACAACGCCCGGAAAAAGTCCACTTTCTGTAACACCTAGAAAGAATCGCGCGACAAGAAAGCCGGAGAGGTTTTGTACTACTCCCAGAAGTGTGGCAACAACACCCCACGCTATTGTCAGTGTTGGGAGCCATAACCGAGGGCTTGTTCTTTTAAGAATGACATTGCAAGGAATCTAATTTCTCATTAACATATTTGCTTTACTGGAACACAATATGATTAGTGCAGACCTCAAAGAGAACATAGCCAATGAAATAAACCGTCAATCCTGTAAGATACTGGTTCCCCGCTGTGATAATGTTAGAGGTGCCAAAGCTGCGAGGGGAGTGTTATGCCGAACTCATATGAAGGTCGCTCACCATGCCCTCTATACGGGCATTTCCAACTGATATTCTGTTAGTAAAGTAGAAGTGCTATCTTTGTGTAGTCATACCGTTGCTACGATCCAAAAATGAGAGAAGATATAAGACGCCAACCGCTGGTAGAAGCCTCCAATCCAGCTTGCGCAGTAAGGCTCTTTCGTTAACCCCATCTTCTATATCTGTAATTTCGGTTTCTGCATTTTGATCATGCGATTGTTCTTTCGCATCACTCATTTCAAATGATCTTGGAAAAACTAGCGGCAATGGATGTATCGAGTCTCTCCAACGATATGTTGTTTCTTCTGTGTGATAAGCCGTAAACACTTAGTCTTATATATAGGAGCGATAAAGCCCTGGGCGTCATCATATATTTTGTCATATGCTTTATCTTTATTGGGCCCTAATTTCTCACATTGTATTATACAATCTCTCCGTTATGCAGTATGATTTTCGTGATTCCGGGCCAAGATCGCGTCAAACTTCGAGCCAGCACGCCATCGTGGGGAAGACACCCCGCCCATATCTGAATGGCCTATCAAACCATGTCCTGGTTCTTATTAAGCAAAGCTGCGAGCTATAGCAGATGGAAACACCACTTTTACAAGCCATATGGACCAAGCAATCTTGCAAGATTGGTTCACCTCCCCAAAGCCATAAATTAAGGTAATGACTGATAGTAGAATGCTGCATAACCACCCCAGCCAGTGAATGAAGTTTTGGGTTCCGATTTAGAAACTCCACATTGGAATGGGGATGATACATCTGTACTATAGTCGTTTATTTTCCTACATTTTCTTAGCGTTATTTCCCTTCGCGGAACAACGAGGTAGATCCTTGAGCTCTGACCAGGGGTATCAACTACCCCTGGTCACTGCTGAAGAGCCAGCGTGTACATAAGAAGAGCCTGTCCTCGCATGAGATAGAGGAAGGGCAACGGCGGGCCTGTTGCTGACCATAGACTGGCCAGTACCGACCGCAAGGTCACAACATTCCTTTCTACCGAAATACATTCGTTTATCGTTTCCTACTTCTATTACGGGGGTAACCCCCATCCATCGTGAATACGCTGGCTCTGACCAGAGCCCAAGCTATCCATTGATACTATTCTTTTCTTGTTTGGGTGTGTTTGTGTGTATCTTCATCATACCACTTGACGCCTGTGCCATGCACAGTATACTATCAAAGACGGTTGGGTTGTGTGTGTTGGTGTTGTGTGTCCCTCGCGGCACAAACTAGGCTTCACGGCGGCCTGCCTCGTCTTCAACATAAGGTTAATATACTAATATTAAACATTACCGCGTGTTAAAAGCCCTCTGATATTACGGTGAAGCTATATAATCTAAATATTATTTAAAAACTTCGACCATTTAGCATACTGTTCTAAGATCGAAATCAGGTTTGTTTACATCTGAAGGGGCCTTACGAAGGGTCTCTGCTTGCGCAACTATTACTCGGTCATAAAATAGTCTCTAAAGCTCGTACCGAAGACTGTTAGACAGTATAGAAAAATTGAGCATCTACTCCAGTTTTATTGACTTCTAGAAACTACCTAGCAACTTATCCGAAAGGAGCAGTTCAGTCCTGCGTGGTCACTCCACCGAACCTCGCTATCTCTCTCCTTTCCTGGCTTAGGAATTGCTATAACTCCAGGATAGGTTGTATACATGTCTATAGGCTCTAGGCCCTCTGTCATTGCAACTCTGTCCAGCCTCCTTGGCATCAAGTTGTTTTGCCGCTTCTCATACCCCCAAGTCCACCCACCAGACTTGGCTGTATTATTACCATACAACCGAACCCATGCATCTACTAAGCCGTTCCTTGCCACAAGCTCCTGATCATCTTGGCTAATAGCATTAAAATCTCCGGCAATAAGCCCTAAACTTCGCTGCCCATTCTCCTTCTGATCATCAGTCGGGCACAGTATATTCCCCACAATCCGCATCTGCTCTTTTCGATAATGCAACGTCGACGCTAAAGAGTCAAGATGTACGTTGATAAGTCGTAGGTGTTGCCAGCGTTGTTGTGTAGGTAAAATTGATTTAGGCCGTGGTAGGATAACGTCTGTACAAAGCGCATCTCTTCAGTACTGGCTTAGGAACTTGAATCGAGCAACAGGAGAAGCTATTGCAACACCCATGGAAGTAACTATTATATCATTCTTGGGAGTAAAAGATGTAAAGCAGGCTTTAGACACTAATGTTATAGTCGCAAATGGTACGGCGTTAAAGGCAATCTCGTCTTCGGTATCGGTAATGAAAAACCCGGCCCGTATGCGATCATCGTATAACAGGTAGTCACGGACCTCCCGACTAACCTCTTGCAGAAATATAATGTCGCCTGTAGCTGAGGGGTCTGTCAAAAGACGACCTATAATGGCAGACGCACGAGCGACTGGCCGCGGCGAGAAGGCGTCGATATTCCAAGTCGATAAGCAGAGGCTTGTGAGATTCTGATTGACTGTTGGAAGACCTGGAGGAGTGGGTACCCAACGTCGAGCGTAGGGGCTGAAAGTGCTAAGGATGCGCGATATTCGCGGTATCACCATCGTGAAATTCTTGGCCTGTTAGAAAGGCAGCTTTAATATTCCTCTGTTCGTATGTAACATTGTTGATAAAATGAAGAGGAAGATTTTTTTCCAGCATCTCTGCTTAAGTTTAGATAAGGTGGAGGGTATGCACGTATCGCCGATACCACAGCATTCTTGTGGGAACTTGGAAAACTTTATATCCTTCGCCTCAACAGTATTGGCAATTGAGTCTACTTATAATCATCAGCTTATGATGCTTTGCACTCACTAAATTTTCTACGGGGCCGCATACGCAATTAATGTTATTACTGGACTAAAAATAAAATCTGATTCATCCCATTCGCATCCACGTCGAAATAACTGTTCAAGTCTGCCGCAGGCTTCGGGGGTCACATGCCTAAACCGAACAATTACACGGATATTAATAGAACACTCTTCCCTCCTCATTCCACATCTATGCATCTGTCTTTGTATCTTGCGCTCTTCACACTTGATTTGCGTAACTGTTCACGATATTGTTTGATCGTACGTTCACGATGAAGCTGACACACGATGCGACTTTCAATCTAATACTGCAATGATATTTCCTTTGCAACCGCTTCTATGTGTGATAAAACGCAACGAATTAATCTCCTCCCCCATAAGCTCTATGGATGACATTGAACAATAATGTGTGCCCCCGAAAACATGTATGCGCTTGACGCTACTTGCGCTCCTTCGTCAATTTCACTCGAAGGGCAGATGGACTTACTGCATTCACAGTGCCGTCTTTCGCCACATCGAAAATAAACAGAGTCGTTGCTATTCCGCCATATGCAGTAGAATCAACACCCACCCAGTCTGCCAAGGGAAAACCTGTGAAGAGTTTGTTCTCTGTTGCTGGGCTGATCTTGGGCGCATCGAGATCGGTAACAAATCGGAAGGCCACCTTCCCGTGTGCAGAGTCTGAAATGGAAGGTAGGAGTCGCCAAGGGCCTGGGCCTGTGGTTGGAGTAAGTGATTCGAGAACATCTGTTCCATTGCTAATCCAAGACGAGATCACAAGACCAGGCGCTGCAGTTGTACTTTGGTTGACAGTCAGAGTAAGGGAGGAGTTCATGCTGCAGTCCTCAGAATAGTAGAAACCTGCAAATCGATGCTCGGCCTCAGCGGCCGCCTGCGCTGCAAGAGATGGTATCAACGAGTTAATTATGATATCCATAAGTGCAGAAAGGGTTAAGAATCGCGTGATTTGTGAACTGGATGAAAGGATAGTGAAGCCCGCATCATAGTCTGGCAGGAGGACAAAGTAGGCACTGTAATCACCAGAGTCCCCAGATTTTGTGTAGAGATCCGTGATTACTCCTGATGGATGAGTATAGCGGTGAATTTCCCATGGGCGTCCAACAGATTGCCTCAGGTCGGCGGTATGTGAGAAGGGTTTCAGCCACCGACGAGTCTGGTCAGATGGTAATAGAGTGGAATTTAGAATACCAACGCCGAATTTCGCCATATCATTGATAGTTGACAGAACTGCACCTGAAGTGATATAAACCCCAGATTCAACGTCAAAGTTACTGATGTCGCCAGGAATCACAGATCGATGCCACTCGGACTTGGGAGGAGTGACGGCGCTAGAGGATGTCATATCGAGAGGCTCGAAAATGTCTTCATCGAACATTTTCTCAAAACTCTTTCCAGTAATATTCTCAATGGCGAGGCCCAGAAGAGAGAATCCATTATTGGCATATCCAGGCGTTGTATAGGGTAAAAAGCTTGGTGCTCTTGCCTCGCTGCTCTCTATGTATGGAATAGGTGGACAAGTTGATGCATTTGAGAACAAACACGGTGAATATACAAACGTGTTATTCCGACTGATTGGTGGGAGACCCAACTTCACCGGATCTGGGTTCAGCGGCACTCCGGCTATTGACTGAATGAAAGCTTGAAATGCGAGATCACTTGTGTCTGGGAATCCATCTCGCGGAACGCCAGCAATCTGAGCTGCAAGAGCATTGGGGGTGACTTTATCCCATTCCACAGTATATACAGGGTCCCTTTCCCCATTCTTTTTCTTGGCAAACTCCTTAAGAGGAGATAGGATCTCCGTAAGGGGGCGATTCCAGTCGCTATCATTCAGCTCAAGTAAGCCTGTAAGAACTGTGAGGACCTTGGTGACGCTTGCAACGCGGTAGATGGTATTCGCGTCAACTTTGTGGGTACCGTTCGGGGCGCTTGCAATTTCTGGAGCTGTATAATGATACTGCAACTTCGTGGCTGCAGGATCGTGAAGCGAGAATAATCCGAGTGAGAAGGTAAGGTTGGTTATGCCTGACAATGGCTTGGGAAGCGTTTTCCATTTGCCGTCCTTGAGGTACGTGTCCAGAGTTGAGGTGAGGTTTGTGAAGCTAGCGGCAACGAGACTATGACGGCTAGTAAGATCAATTGGCATTGGATAGCTTGGTCCCAAGGTGTCCGCAAATATTGGCGTTAGCCAAAGCGCGTGAAGAAAGATGACAATACTGCAAGTGAAATGCATATTGAAGATCTTAGGCAAAGATTTAAGTGTTGATGTCTAATTAGCTACCAGTATAGAACTCAGGAGAAAAGGGCCCTATATATATACAAATAAATCTCATATTTACATGACGATGCGCGACGCATCAATACCTGACAATACCGGACTCTCATGGCGCTGTATCATCCCCAAATCTCCTTGTGCTTAATTTAGACGTATGACGTGCTGAGGCTACAAACATCCAAGTAACGATTTGAAGCCATTTCATGGGGTGGGGCGATCCTTTGATGGACCTGGGCTAACTCGATACAGCCCGATGTGCCGCTGTAATTGATGTCAAACTCCAGTTGATGGGAATGAAGCCTTATGCCGCTTGTTACGTGGGCCAAGCTGAACACGCCGTCTAGTATAATTGGTGCACCGCCCCAACCGGAAGGATTGCATTTTCATTCACCCGCAGGAAGACTGCCTGGCATCAAGGCTTAAATTGAAGGATTAGCACATAACCCCGGTGATTTCGTTCGACCGCTGATCATCTAACTTCATGCTTATGGCTAGCCCGTCCCATGGACATCGTCGGTCATCATGTCAAGTTCTTTTGCTGTATCATGGGGTGTATATGACATTCGATAGGGAAAAAAATGACTGAACTTTTACAAGCTTGGCTAGCAGTTTGCGAAGAAAAGTGTAGTGGCGATATACCGAAGGTAGCGATATACTGAAGGTAGCGCTAGATCCAGCTAACAGCCTCACCACGTCTTTCCATTGCGTAATATTACATGTAGTACTATGCGGCCATGGTATATAATGTATAGAAGTCGGTGACGTGTTTGTTTTCTTCATTATGGCTACCACGTCATATTCCTACTGTGATGCTCTTCACATTGGTGTAGTCTTCGACGCCAAACTTGGATCCTTCTCGGCCAATGCCGCTCTCCTTGACGCTTCCGAATGGTTGTTCGCAGGCACTGACAAGGCCCACACGTACTCCGACCATGCCTGTGTTCAGAGCCTCAGCCACTCGCCGAAGCCTCGATATATTCTCTGTGTAGAAGTATGAGGCAAGCCCGCTTTCGTACGTGTTTGCCACCCTCAAGACTTCTTCTTCGCTGTCAAACGGAACTAATGGAGCCAGTGGGCCAATCGTCTCCTCGCTGCCGAATTGCATCGTCTCTGTATTGCAGTTTAGTAGAATTGTGGGAGGGAAAAAGTTTGGTCCTTGGTTTTCCATAATGGAAGTTTTGTCAAAGACTGTCGCTCCATTTGCGAGCGCATCTTCCAAATGCTTCTTGACCTTTTCAAGTCCACTGGACGAATACAGTGGCCCAAAATTCACCTTTGGATCCCATACCGAGCCATAAACAAAGATCTTCTTCTGCGTCGCGTGTAGCTTTTCGGCGAATTCGCTCATGATGGAGCGGTGCACAAAGACGCGGTTCGCGCATACGCACGTCTGTCCTGATGATCTGAACTTGGACGAAATTAGGCCTGCCAACTAGTCAATCAGACTGTTATAAACGAGCGCTTGCGTGTTTGCTTGGTACTAACCGTCAACCGCTTTCTGGATGTCGGCGTCTTCAAAGACAATGAATGGTGCGTTGCCTCCAAGCTCCATGCTGGTTTTCTTCAACGATTTCCCACATTCTCCGTTGAGAAATTTACCCACAGCAGTAGAGCCTGTGAAGCTTAGGTGGCGAACCAGCTTATTACGACACATCTCATTACCTATGTTGGGCGAGGAAGCGGCATCCCCCGTGACAATATTGAGAGTACCAGCCGGATAACCAACGCGTTCGAAGAGTTTTGCAATAGCAATGGCGCACATTGGGGTTTCTGGAGCTGGCTTGAGCACGACAGTACAACCAGCCGCAATGGCGGCCCCAACTTTGCGCAGGATCATGGCGATAGGGGAATTCCAAGGGGTAATGGCAGCTACTACTCCCTGTGGCTCTCGAGTTGTGAAGATTCGATTGTTTTCTCGAGCCGCAGGGATAGTCTCTCCATACAATCGCTCAATCTCGCCCTCAAACCACTCTAAGAAGCTGAGGCCATAGTCAACAGTGACATATGACTCGGTGATCGGTTTGCCCATTTCGAGTGTGCAAATAGCAGCCAAATCGTCTCGATTTTCCTTTACAATTGTAATCCATTGATGCAAGAGTTGCCTTCGCTTCCGATGGCTAAACTCTTTATAGGTGAGAAAGGCAGTTTGTGCCGCATCAATAGCTTTATGAACCTCCACATCGGTAAGATTGGCAACGCGAAAGATTACCACGTTGTCTTCAGGATCTATTTATGTGCCGAGATTATTTTAGCTTCGAAGAGTTACAGATGGGTTTGTAAACTGACCAAAGACTGGAAAAGTAGCTACGGACTCGGCCGGCAACCATTTACCTCCAATGTAGGCTCTGTTATCAAGTAGGGACACATCCTTGAACTGTTGCGTATTTTTGGTTAACAACCATATTAAATAAAAGCCAGTCTCAACAGATTAATTCTCACTTGATATGGGATGTTCTTCAACAGTACGTTTGATCCCGACGTGAAAGCCATAATTGGTGGTGATGATTAACTAATGAGTCCTGTGGGGAATGCCAGCGTGTTGAGTGCGTCTGGGTGGTTAAAATATGTAAGATACCTCAGCGTAATAGTACTCTGTGGGGTAAAGCATTTTAACAAACGAGCAGAAAATGAAGCAGGATATTTAGACGGAATTTGCAGTCCGAAGAAATGAAGTATTGTTTGCGCTCGGAATGTGAGTCTCCGTTAGGGTATGGCGATATAAAGAACTACCGGCCAGCCCAATGCCGACAGCTTGACCCCGCTTCGAACACTCTCGCTCCGAGACCACTTCCAAGCTCTACTCAGCTATGAGCTCGCTGTATATGCGGTAAAGTATCTCCCATTGCGTTAAAACAACGGCACATTCGAGCTTCACAGAGCGCTGTGCAATTTTCGATTCAGAAGCAAATATGGCGACGGCAGATGGTCACGATCAGCCAGTTGCGCCGTCTGTTGTAAGTTTGCGCCGACTTGAGGGTGGATTTCTACATCTTCCAATGCGGTTTTTTGTACAGGGAGCGAATACCGATGAAGTCCGTCGCGTTCCTTGCATGGCTTGGTTGATAGAAAACCATAATTTGAAGAAAAAAGTCCTATTCGATATGGGACTCCGGAAAGACGTTGAAAGCTACACCCCAGCTGTTTTCCGTCGTATGCAGACAACTGTCAAGGCCGAGATCCCAGAGGACATTTATGATAGTCTTCGGAAAATGCAAATAGATCCTCAATCTGATGTGGACTCTGTTATCTTCTCGCATTTACACTACGACCATGTTGGGGATCCATCCAGGATGGGAACCCAGACATCCTTTGTTCTTGGACCTGGAGCGAGTGATCTTATCACTGGCCCAAAGTCATACCCCGAAAACCAGGATTCCCATTACGATTCTAACCTCATCACCAATGGTCGCATATTAAACCTACCCTCGGCCGATAGCAATTTATGGGTCGCCTTTGGACCGTTTCCCAAGACATATGATTACTTTCATGACGGCTCTCTGCTCATAGTTCTTGCTCCTGGCCACTGCCCAGGGCATATCAATGCACTTCTTAGGATTGAGTCTGATCGCTGGGTCTATTTAGCGGGTGACACAGCCCATGATCCGAGAATACTTGATGGCACGAAACAAATGGCTGAGTACTGGGACGATGACACTGGAGGTTTCAAGTGCGCTCACATTGACAAAAACGAAGCGATGTTACATGTACAAAGGGTCCGGGACCTGAAGAATTATATAAATGTGGAAGTAATCTTGTCTCATGATGGAAATTGGCTTAACTCCAATAAGCACCGTTTTTAGCATCTCGATGCTCTATGGTGGGATGGGATATATCAAGGTATGAATTTACCACACAGTTACTCTACGGCAATCAAGCGCTTGATAGCACCCATGTCTTATATTATATTGGTCAAGTCTCCATACGCATACTGTTTTATTCGTGAGACATGTCGCAATTGTTCACCCTCTAATTAACGGCCATTTGCGAGCTTGCGTTGCATATCAATGCAGTATTCGCAATATCAAAACATTATATTTGCGACTTGGCGCTTAAGACTTGACTTGAAAGGGTGCACTTGTAACCAAAGCGGCAAATTAATGTCGAAGTTTTCATTCTTATATAATTTAGGTATTTATTTTCCGATGTTGTAATATGACACCTACGGCAATTATTACGAGGTCTTGACCCTTGCGTCGCAGTACCTTTCTTAAGATTGGTAACCTCTAGCGATTTCTAGAGAGAGAGAACTCAGCTAAATATTCTAAGCTTGTTTATCCCTTCAATAATCACTGACGCAAAGCACTGTATCTCCAATCCTCTATGGTTCTCTACAGTCTCGACAGTAGTTGGATATCTTCATTCCATGTCTTGGATGCAGCTGCGGCGGCTTTACCAGCTCTTCTGCCAAACACACTTCCAGAAGTAAGACCAGAACCCCCGGGATAATTACCATAAAATAAGCCACCCAGCATCTCGCCCGCACAGTAGAGTCCCGGGATCACGGAGTTCGATGTCGATGAAATTACTCCTGCAGTCTTGGGATCCACGGCAAGGCCTCCAAAGGTGAAAGTAACACCGCATGTTACTTTGACAGCCATAAATGGGCCTTTGATGAGAGGGACAGCCCAATTAGACTTGGCCAAGGAAAGACGTTTGGTCTTGGATTGGGTAGAGAGCCCGTCTCTCACACCTGGATCCCACTTTTTAGAAGGGTTCTCTCTTTGGAAAGCAACGGCAGCCTCATTGTATTCTGCGATTGTTTCCACAAATTTGCCTGGGTTTGTCAATCCATGCTTCGCACACTTCTGGGCTAGCCCTGATAGTGACGAGGCTATGATCCTTTCCACGCGGCCCTCTCGATATTCCTCATCGCGAAGCCAGGGTATCATTTGGGAATCCCAAACTTGAAACGCTGTATGACCTGGCTGAGCCAGAATAGCCTTGCCGAATATCGCGTAAGTGTAATTCCTTAGGTCGACACCCTCATCCACAAACCGATCTCCTTCTGTATTAACCATTAAGCCCAGAGGGTAACCTGATTTGGTGAACTCGTTTGAGATGAGTCTATCACCTTCATGTGGGGGGGCATGGGCGTCCCAAGCGACAGAGTGGCAGCCAGACCAGTTGCCTGCCTGCTTAGCAGACGCATCTCGGATGGCCATTTCTAGACATGTGCCTGTATTGTACGGCGTCCCGCGCACTTTAGCCAGATCCCAGTTGGGGCCAAGATACTGCGCCCTCATCCGAGAATTGGCCTCAAATCCACCTGCCGCCAGAATGACTGCTGTAGCTCGGATCTCCTGCTCGATACCGTCAGCAGTCTGCACGAAAACAGACCGAACAGAACCAATTCGTGCGTCAACTCCCAAACGTTTAGCGGCCGTGGAAAAGACAACGTGTATTCCAAGTGTATTCGCGGCTCGTCGGAGATCTTCAATCAAGCCTTTGCCTCCATCTTGTGTCTTCAGCGATAGACCGCCCCAGAATTTGAACCGGCCATCAACCTCATAAGCCTGTCGGTTGAAAGGAAGTTGAAACCGCACACCATGTTTAGCAAGCCACTTGACTGCAGCGTTTGACTCGTGCACAAGGATTTGAGACAGCTCGGGATCAGACCGACCGCTGCAGATGCGATGAATATCTTGCGTGAAATCGTCGGCGGTGTAAGCTTTCATGTCAATTTTCTTTACCATGGCTTTGTCCACATTGTTCACAATTGGAAGCAGGCCATCCAGGCCATGGTAAACGGTTCTAAATGCGCCGGCTGTGAAGTATGAGTTTCCTCCGGCCCAATGCTCGGGGCATGCGTCGATAAGCATCACGCGTTTAGCCCCGGACTCTGCTGCCGAGATGGCAGCGCTGAATCCAGCATTGCCGCCTCCCACAACAAGGACTTCCACTTCTTTCAGTAGTAGACCCATTGGTGTAGGGATGATTCGATGATTCAATGGTCAAGTCAACGGCTGCATGCGACAACGTAATGGTGATAATGAGGATGAAAATATGCGGGGATCTTGAGATGATGTAGAGAGCGGCGGCGAAGAATGCATCTAGTGCAGGTCTTGAAAGAAATAGCTTCTTTAAGAGGTTGTAAGATGGACTTGAATAACTTCACAGACCAAGGTTTACTTCCTAGTTTATATCACGCCGGGAGGCTGATCTCTATTCATGAGAGCAGCCTGTCCTGGATTCCATGTGCCCAAGCTTTACCATCGGACCAGAAGTCTCCGAGAGCATCGACAAAAAGCGGATATTGCCTTGTTATTCTCCACGGATGTTGTCGAATTCCCGCATAAACAATTGGTGGCTAGCTTCGGAGCAAGGTGTTCCGTCATTACCAGTTGAGAGTGTGCAGCTTGAGAAAGTAGATATTAAGAATCGGCTCGACGTAAGAAATACCACAAGACTCTCCGTTGAGAAAATCTGGGCCCCATCGCGGGGTAGCAAAGCACAACCCCTCGTTGTTTAAGCCGAAATGGAAAATCTCACAAACTGAAGATTTGCGGGGAGATGTTGTAGCCTTCGGATCCATACGCACCATCCCGTGGGTATTGATTCACCGAATAGGTCCCTCGAAGTTGTGAGCTGGCCTGGATTGAAGTCTTCAGTCTTTTCCTTCTCAGACGGAAGATGTAACTTTACCCCTCTATTCATTTCTTCATATTCATGTACTGTTGAGGTTATGTCTCCCTGTTTTCATTCAGTAGTAATTATGACCCAAAAACACTAATTATATTGATGAGATTTATATGTTGCACATTTGCTGAATCATGGAGTTCTAATGCCGGCTTTGTACCAATCTACTAACATCTTCACAACGCTGACGTCCATCCTACTTGCAAGCGTGCAGTGATTACTTCCAGCTCTCCACCGAGCCGCCCTTACCCCTCCACCAAGCTGTAATAGTGACAATGACACTCTCTCAACCCTGTAACTACTTGTGTACTCCGCAAAGCCAGCATGAATCAACTGAGAATTAGGACTATCACCTGGTAACAATGTTCTATAAATTCTATAAAGTTTTACGCTGTTAATGTAGAGCAGCCTCGATCATTTCGCGAGTATTTTCATATACAGTAAATACTATTCCACCGCTCAGAAGAAGGCGTCCAAGTCTCATTGTACTACCGCGCCACAGTCCCCTGAATCCATAGTCATTGATGATACTCCGAGCAGCGGCGATCGTCCCCGAGCTTTTCAGTGCTTGTGACCGCGTCTTAATGGAGTCAAATGGTTGAGTTGCATAAACCGTAAACGTACCAGCAGCTGCACCCATGGCAAAAGTCGTCAACGAGTTGTTCTCCACGCCATACTTTCGGCCTATGTGCTTGAGTGTGCTGTAGCTACCCATTCGCGCAGCCGAGGTCATCGACTGTTTTAGAGTTGTTGGTAACAGACCGTTAAACAGTCCCTTGATCCCTTGCTCACGGAATATTACTTGCACCGCATGCAGACCGCCTCTCAATTGCTTCTTGCCCGTTTTTGCATCGTCAATCAATACCGTCTTAATGCGCTCGCTCGGTGTAACGGCCAGCAGGCTCTCGGCGGCACCGGCTCCCATGCCGGCCAAAACGTTATGCATGAGAACCGAATCACTGGGCACCACATTTGTGAGCTGTAGCTTTATGTTTTCGAAGAAGAAAAAGCGCACTCCACACTTCAACATGGTACCCAACACCAGTGAACTGCATCCTGTGTACAATGCAGCGACTCCTTGCGTGCGAATCAATTGCCTTAGAACAACTAAAGGGCTGCTTGCGATATGAGTGTTTTGTAGTTGCATGCTTGTCTTTGCAAACTCAAATGGATACTATGCCGCTGTCAATTGTCCGCCTCGACATCCGTCTACCGATCAACTAACTGTGACGAGACACTCTACACCGCCAGCAAATGACCCAGACACAAAGGAAATTGCCGGGGTAGATCCCTGCTTGGATGTTATGTTTGCACCTGTCTAATAGGAAATTAACAGAAATCGACGCCGAATACCTCAGTTAAGTATACCTGCTTCATAGCTCATCGCTATGGTTATGAATGCGGTTTCTTGAGCGGTTCACAAAATAGGGATAAAAGGTAATGAGTTCAAATAAATTAAATAACCAAGGCATTGATTCTACGAACGAAGTATAAAATAATGCCTTCGCTCAAATTCGGGAATGGGCCCGCATCATATGGCACGGGAAGACATGTTCCGTCGTTGAGATACCATACCAACAAACCGCGTCAACGGGCAGGCTCGGTAATCCGCCGCTTCGAAAAGCAAAATCGCACATCCATGTAATGCCTCTGATTTCCATAGGATTATGTCCTCTGAGCGATATTTAGTACGAGGAATTGGCGTTCCTGATTTCCAGGTGTTAGCTTCGGCAGCTTTGGGTCCGTAGCCGTCCAAAATGGAAATGATGATACGGGAGGCAATTGCTGAGGGTGGACACTTCCATACAATTCATTGCAAGCAGCGAGATTATCGGATAACCAACTCAACATTTCCTCGAAAATTTCTAAAGATGTAGTCTTGTTATTACCAGTTGGGCCTATTCCATTGAGAATCCGCCACAACATCTTTAACTCGGAACAACATTTGACTGCTGGACGAAATCCAAGGCGCGTAAAAAGTACAGCAGAAAAACTGCAGGCTGTTCAGTCATTGGAAAGTGCCCTAATCCCTTCATCTCTTCAAAGACAGCTCCTGGGATCTTTTCTGCAGTGGCTCTGCTTGCCGCCACTGTGCAACTGTAGTCGTACTCGCCTGTAAGCATGTACACGGGACATTTGTTCGTGTCAATAAGACGAGCTCGGTCCCTTCCATCCCACCCGTTAAAATAAAACTTTAAATCGCCAGGGAAGATACCAGTGGCTTGTGAAGAATAAATCCACCATGTTAACTGACGGTAAATCGCTGGTGCCGTAGGGGATATAAGGCCACAGACACGCTCAGGATTTAGAATAGATTCGTTTAGAAGAGTGCCGACGGCGTAATGATCTACCAACGCAGAGACATGATCAGATGCCTCGCATGGGATTACACCGCCGACACCTATCTCATCGGCTCGCATAGCAACAGCGAGGCAAATATGGCCTGCCATGCTTGCGCCACAGACAATGGGTCGATGAAGAGTGAGCTTCCGGAGAACTTTCTCAATGATATCAATATACGAGTCCTCATTTGGTCTATAACTTCCTGGCAACTGGGTTGCGCCGGGATACGACCGCCCATGGCCAGGGAGATCAAAGGCATACATGGAGCATCGTTCCTGTGCTATTTTATCGTTCATGATAGTATGGAATTGGCGCGCGTCGGCTCCAGCAGTATGCAGAAATAAGACATGTTGGGGGCCGCTGCCCGCCGTTTCGCAGAAGATTTTGGTCTTTCCGTATGCAGTATCAACCCAGATATAGCGACCGATAATGTCATCATCTTCAGTTCCTTCTTCATACGAGGCTGCTGAGGCGACTATCCTTGGACGTCCATGAACAGCATCCCGTAAGTGATCCAAGACAAGCCGCCAGACCCGGCAGAATTTGGCAAATGCTTCGTTATCCCCACTGATAAGGACCCCTTTGTCAGGACTGAGGATACGAAGCATTCCCCAAAAGCTTTGAAATGGTGGTCGAAGTTGTTTATCGAAAAATCCGCGCCATGACTCTTCAGGGGCATTCAGTATGAATGCTTCCGTCGAGGTTTCCACACCCAACGAGAGAGTAAATTTCCCTGTCTGGGACACGACATGGATCAAAGCAGAGTCGTTAGACTTTAGGGCAAAATGAAGATTCAGGTCATTTGCTGAGAGGGCTATCTCAGGATCCGAATTGATTGCTTTCTCTGCTTGTGTGAGAGGGCGCTGAACGATGTTGGCGAAAAGAGACGACATGGTACCAGGCGTCTATGTCGTGAACGGGTAAAAGGTTAGGGTAGGTAACTAGAACTGATTAACTACTAGAGCCTCGGCCAGTTATATACGTGTGTCTAATATCCGGTCGGTTCTAGTATTTCGGTCGGTGAAGGGCCGCTCTCCAAACGCCCACGGAGGTAATAGAATCACTGAAACCTAGTGATAATTAGTTCGCGTCCGGGGCCATATTCTGAGGCAGTATAGACAAGAATGCGATCCGGTGAGAAATTCTAGAATAGTAATCGGTTCTTTTACATCTCCGCGATCTCGGTGTCCCCGCGATCTTGGGGTCCCCGCAAACAGGAAACGGGCCATCTTGCTCCATGCGGACTCAGATTGTCCGCGACGCCACCTGAAACATTTCCTCTACTATTTCTAGTATATTTATTGACTCAATATTCCATGATGTAGTTCACTGAATCGGCAAATGCCTTTTTTTCTAGTAATCAACGTCAGCTAACCTTCTTCTCAATCGATTCTAGCCCACAATGGATTTTGGAGAGAACCCAATTGAAGAACAGCGAGACGATGTAGAGACTGTCTCTTTCGCCAATGAACGAGATGAATACGAACATCTTCTAAGTAAGTTTGATACCAAACGCCAGAAAGAACTGCTCCGAAAGATTGATTGGAGATTATTGCCTGTTTTGACAGTGTTCTACCTTATATCTTTCATGGATCGATCCAACATAGGCAATGCGAGACTCCAAGGCCTTGAAGCTGACCTCCATTTGTCTCACAGCCAATTCAACTGGTAAGTGGTTCACGGCCCATAGGATGAATAGAGACTAACATGCACAGGTGCTTGACCATTTTCTTCTTCCCTTATGGCCTATTTGAAGTTCCGAGTAATCTTGGCCTCAAGTTTACAAAGCCTTCCATCTGGCTGCCTGGAATTATGGCCATTTGGGGAGTTGCGTGAGTGTTCCTCTAGACTTACACAAACATTGCGGCTCAGAGCCTATTTAATAATTGGAATATCACTCTAACCATACTTAGATTGATGTGTATGGGTTGGACTCAAAGTTACTCTGGTCTTTTGGCTGGTCGTTTTTTTCTCGGCGTGGCGGAAGCTGGCCTATTTCCTGGAGTCACCTACCTTTGCACAACATGGTATCTTCGGTACGAGCAGCATTTTAGAGTGGCTCTGTTTTACACGGCGGCAAGTTTAGCAGGATCATTTTCTGGCCTTTTGGCGTATGGAATCGGTTTTATGCATGGTAAGAGTACCGAGCGGAGATGAATAGCCAAGATATCTAACGCAAAACTTCAGGAATTCGAGGTTATAGTGGATGGAGATGGATCTTCATCCTGGAAGGTCTGCTATCCATTATTATAGCTCTAGCGTCGATTCCTTTCATATGCGATACTCCAGACGATGTCAAATGGCTTACAGATGAAGAAAAAAGATTCATTAAGCTACGGTTGCAATTTGATGGACACGAGAGCGGATATAAAGAGCCCGAGTTCAAAATGAAGTATTTAAAGCAAGCCTTTGGAGACATCAAGGTTTATCTAGGATGTGTGAGTTTTGCTTCAACATATCTCCAACGCTCTCACTTCTGACTTATCTCATCAAGATCATGTTCTTCACCATTTCTACTGGAACATATTCTCTCTCCTACAGCTTACCGACAACTATAAATCTCCTTGGATATACAGCTGCGAACGCTCAACTTCTCACCATCCCGATTTACGCATTTGCCTGTATCATGTGTGTTTTAAACGCCATTGTTGCCGACAAGATTCAGAAACGCTTTCAATCCATCGTGATACCATATTTGGTTGGCCTTTCCGGTCTAATCATCTGCCTCGTCATTTCGCCAAGGGAGAAGCCAGGTGTCGTTTATTTCGCAAACTTCTTGGTAGCAAGCGGGCTATTTCCTACTATTCCCGGTATCGTCTGCTGGATCTCGAACAACTTGGCTGGACAATGGAAGCGATCTATTGGAATGGCTTTGGAATTCACACTGGGCAATGTGATTGGCGGTGTCGTTGGGTCGAACATTTTTTTGAGCAGGGAAGGTCCAGAGTTTCGCACTGCCTACTTGGTGCTGGCGTCATTTTTCGCAGCTGGTATCGTGACAGCTATCGCTCAACTATGCTTGTTGCTCTGGGCTAATCGCGCCGACGAGCGTTTGATTGAATCAATCCCAGTGGGGGATCGGGAGCAATTGGATGAAGAGCGAAAGGACGACGGGGACAAGAGTCCGTTCTTCAAGTACACTCTGTGAGATTAATTTGTTTAAAGTAATACATTGTTCCTATTCAGAGACTCAGTGGATGTGTCTCACAAATATCACTTAATGTACTCCGTAGCTCTATTCTTACAGTTCATTGCCGTGTCGTTGTGAAGTGAGCACATCTCTTTGCTCCGTCAACATACGTTAACATTTTTTAAATTGCAACATCACAGTCCCTCATCAAAACATCCAGAAACCTAATAACATTAATAGGGCAGTTATAGCGCAACATGAACTATGACAAGCGATTTCGAAGCAGATTTCCTTGCATATTGTAATATAATATTGAGAGAAAGGTATTGCAAAATCTTGTAAACATTACTATGACCGCCAGCCCAAACTCGGTCTTGAGTAAGTATTGCCAATCGGAGCTAGTATTAGGCTAAGAGAAAGAGAGGCCTCAGGGTTTTAAGTCTCGCGCCAGGCCTGTCACTTCGCAGTGGATGCATGTGCATGTGGCGTATTAATTGGGGTATTATTCCCGTATTTTCCGATCGAATTATCGGACATAATGCACATTAGAATTGACGGAGTATAAGTATCCGTCTACATGTCGGCTTGTTAACCCCATACCCCAGATTCTTACCCCATACTCAATGATCCTCCCAGCGACCCAATATACACCCATGTCTCTGAGCATCAGGAAATTGTCTCAGTATTAGTAATGTCTGATAGGCAAGGTGGTAAGCGCCGTATTCTGGCCCGTAGCTGCGAGTTCTGTCGCATACGAAAAGTCCGTTGCAGCGCACAGAAGCCATCCTGTGCATCTTGTCTGAAGCACGGGAAAGAATGCGTCTACATACATCAAGCACCAAAGGCAAGGTACAGTCATCAATTGAGCCGTTGAATTATACAAGTCATTCAGCTAACCTAGAAGACAGGCCTACACGGGCCATGCTGGACGATTTGCGAGCAGAAAATGAGTACTTGAAAAGACAAATCCGACAAATCAAGGAAACGGGGCAGTTAGAGAAATCTGACACCAATATTGAGCCAGCACAGACGGCTGATGAGCGTCTGAAGTCGTGGCGTGATCTTTGCGAGGAACGATCAAGGGCCAGCACTCCCAACCAGTCGATTTCGGGTCGACCAACCGCTCACGATCCCGAAGAAATAGCTCATCCCCCTATTTATGGACTGATGAGGGGGGAAATGTAAATGTATTCGGTCCTTCTTCTGCTCTTCAGTCGTGTATCAAACCAGAAGAGCACCAGGATCCGGTAGCTTTGGTATACGTGCGAAACGGACTTTTGGCCAACGCTGTTCTTTCGAGGCAACAAGAACATCGCCTACGACTTTTGAGCTCGTTAGATGGAGTGCCCATAGATCTTGCGATTCATCTACTCGACTTACACTGGAACCGGCAACATCACACTTTTCTCTTGACATATCGCCCGGCATTAATGCGCGACATCGCGCAGGGGGGTCGATTCTCGTCCAAATTTCTCCTCAACGCTATATTTGCCTGTGCGAGCAAATTTTCTTGTCGATTGGAAGTCTTGGACGACCCAACGGATCCGAGTACCTCGGGAGGACGCTTCTTTAAACGTTGTGATGAGCTGATGTCCAGTGGCAACTTATTACTATCGCCCAGCTTACCAACAATAGTTGGCCTTTTGCTCTTAGGGGGGACCTACAACGCCAAGGGAATGACAACTAAAGCATGGCTGCTGACAGGGGCTGCGTCGCGCATGGTCTACGATCTAGGGCTTCATCTCAACCACAAAATTACGCTGGAGAATGCAGAGGAGGTTGAGATCTATCGGCGTGTGTTCTGGGGCGCTTTTATTTGCGACAAGCTTCAGAGTCTGTATCTTGGTCGCCCAGTTGCCATCAGACCTCGCGATGCCCATGTATCCCACGAGCTGAATGACATTATGGAGGAGAATGAGCCATGGGCTCCATATGTCGACCCCGTTACTCCTAGCAGCTCTTCTCAGACGCCAAGCATTCCCTACGGTCCTATACACTCTGTCTCTTGTTTCCAACAGCTTTGCCTACTATTCAAGATCGTTTCACGTATCATAGATAATTTCTATGTGGTTGGAGCGACCCCAGCCGAAGCCATGGCGAGCTTGGATGGTATAGATGCGGCGCTGAACAAGTGGGAAGCAAATCTTCCCAGTCCTATTCAGTTAGATCCTTCATCAGGAGCTTCTCTGAATAGCCGTCGTGCGGTTCCTAACATACTCGCATTACACATCATCTATAACGCAGTCATAATTCTTCTCCATCGACCACTTCTTGCTGAGGGTCACTTGAATCTACCATCAGGAGCTCCCACTGCATCTTGGAAGAGATGCACCATAGCTGCAAGGAATATCACAAATATTGCCCAAGAATACAGGGCTAGATACAGTCTACGATCAGCTCCATACCTCATTAGCTACGGGGTTTACGTGGCTTGCACCATCCACGTGCGAAATGCAGCGGCAGTTGGAGGAAGGGATAGTGATCACTCGACTCTCTTAACGTGGAGCCTCAGATGCTTAGAGGAGCTGTCGATACCTAATTCAGCAGTTTCGCGTCCCATTATAATCATCAAAAAATTGATGGAAGCAAAAGGGGTTGCAATCTCGCCTGGAGACGATGGAATTGATTGCCCAGACATGGGACCAAATGATGCAGATGCATCGTTGCCTCAAGAGGCGGATGTCGAAAATCCTGGGTTTCCATTGCCTCTTTCTGATGAATATATAGAAGGAGGAGACTGGGACTGGGGCAATTGGAATGGGTCTTTCAATGAAGACGTTCTGTATGGGTTCATGGGCAGCCAGTCTCACTCTTTCGGTGACATGCTGCCGGACATGGTGGGCATGAATACCGATATACCTTCAGATGATGGTCAGCATATGTCGTAGGTTGGTAGTTGGAGGTTGGGGATAATTATACCAATAATACAGCACAGATGCAGCGACTTGGTAGATGAGGATAATATCGGCGCCTAATCCTGCATGAACGAAGAACGTCAGCGACATCGTTTGTCATGCATCCAAGAAAACAGCATCTGGACACTTATAGCAGCCAGTAATTTTCTTAGCCAAGTAAATTTGGCGCGGCTTATGGTTAGTACGATATCATTCAACGCGCTTTAGACTTTCCTCTGTTCATGATTAAGTTATACGAGAAAAATAAGTAGAGTCTTCCTATTTGAACAGACAAAAATTCCTATTTGAACAGATATGGTCTGTGCCCCGCACTAAATGGTCCGTGCACTTGAAATTTCTAAAACCACTTCCAACTTTAAATATAAAAATAACTATAATAAGAAATTAAAATAAATATTTTAAAAATAGAATCATTTTAATTATTACATAATCTTATATATTCTCTTTTTGAAATTTATTTTAACTATGTAAATAAGCTAGAAATCTAAGATAACTTTAATATAAGATTTTTTACTAAATATTATATATATATCCATGCACTTAATACTTATATATTATTTATATAAATAAGATATTATTATTTTAATTTTATATTATAATCTTAATTTTTCACCAAAAGACACTTATTTAAAATTTTAGTATTTTAATATTAAAAAATTATAATTAAAAAATTAAAAATAAATGTTTTAAAAATATTTATAAGTAGATTTAGTATTATTTTATTAAAATATATTTTTTAAATATTTTTTTTATTTTAATAAAAGCATTTTATAGCTGTTATAAATGTTAATGGATTTCAAGGTTGTCGAGTGCACGGGCCATGTCTGTTCAAATAGGAATTTTTATCTGTTCAAATAGGAAGACTCAATAAGTAACTATATAAGCAAATACAGGGGAGAAACAAAAGTATTGGGAGGATAATACAATATAAGTCTCATGATCCCTCCACCCGGAGATTTAGTCACTTTTACCAAATACACTAGTACCGGGACCTCAGTATCCGAAAGGATCATATTTGACCGGAGGTCAAAGGTCCGTCGGGTTTGTTTTACCCTGAATTGCGGGGTGTTTAGCCCATGAAGTTCACTTTATACGCCGATCCTCAGAAGAAACAATGAGGATCTATTGAGAATACTATTCGAATTATAAGTAACATAAAAGTAACATTGTTCCGAATATAAGTCGTCAAATATTTATACTGCTACCTTGCAGTACTCACTGCAGTCATACTTATACCATTAATTTGACGTCTTTATCCTTTTTAAAAACATCCTCATCTCTCTCTATAGGCCACCCAGCATGGCTAGACTTGAGGGAAAAGTTGCCATCATTACCGGAGCGGGGTCTGGGTTTGGAGAAGCCATCGCACATGGATTTGTCGCTCAAGGCGCCCATGTGATAGTCGCAGATATCGCCGTTGAGGGAGGCAAGAGAGTCGTTCGAGAAATTACGGATAAGAAATATCCTGGCGGCGGATCTGCTGCTTTTTTGGAGTTCAATGTGACAAACCGAAGTGCTTGGGAAAGTGGTCTGGCATTTGCGAAAGAGAACTATGGGAAGCTCGATATCGTTGTCAATAATGCCGGCACAACGTACAGGAAGCAACCCAGTGTAGATGTCTCGGAAGCGGACTTTGATAGGATCATTGCCGTGAACGTCAAGGGAATCTACCTAAGCGTGTCTGTAATAATGCCCTATTTTCTCGAGAGGAAGTATGGGGTTTACCTGAACACTTCGTCCGTGGCTGGAACTAGGGTGCGGCCCGGTCAGGTATTCTACGGAGGTACCAAAGGATTCTTAAACACGGTATGTTTTCTGCCATATAATTTGTCAAATGCTATCCAAATATAGCTAACTACAACTCTGTTAGATTACACAAGGCCTAGCGGCCGAGTACGGGCCGTGCGGCGTCCGCGTAAACTCTCTATGTCCTCTAAGGGGCGCAACAGGACTCCTCGAGATGTTCAGTGGCGTCGCCGATACCCCTGAGGAAAGGGAGCGTTTTGCGTTATCTGTGCCGCTGAGGCGTATGACAGAGCCCAATGATATTGCGCAGGCGGCGATATACCTGGCCAGCGATGAGGCTGCATTCATCACGGGTGTAAATTTGCCGGTGGACGGAGGACGCCTTGCAGTCTAGTGGAGCAAATGCGTAACATACTCTGTACTTTCACTTGTCAGAAGAAGCAATTAATTTAAGGCACCAGGCTTCCGCTGTGATGCGCCTCATCTGCAGGGAGAATTAGCGAAACGGGAACCCCCTGGTGATACAGAGAGCCGGTTAATCTAACCTCAACCTCGCTCTCTGTCTCTCAATTCCCTGCAAGAGTGCATAGATCGAACATGTTGCCGTTGGACGGAAGTGTGTATGCAGGCTTTAGTGGAAACTGTGGCGGTCCTTCCAATGTCTGAATATAGTATACCTTGTTTTAAAATGTTCCCGTTTTCGCGATGTTAGCCGACAGTCGAGGGATTCAGGAGGCGAGGCGGTTGCCCGACGCTGTATGCAAGGGAGTCAAGCGGGATGGAATGGATGTTGGCCCCGCCATCGCAGCCGGCCTGAAAATGAGGATGCCTAGAAGATCTAGGCTTTTTAGCATTATCGTTATGGTCTAAATACGGACTACAAATTTAAGCCAACCTCGATGGTACTTGATCGGAGGTTATTGCTCTCTGTACCACCGTATTCTCGCTTTAGACGACCTAAGCTGAGAGCCCACGTAACCTGAATACCTAGGTAATCATTTCATACACCGATCGCTGACCAATCCTTAGACAGATCACCATGAGATAACTGATATGTTACGTACTCCCTGTACTTCTTTCTATGACGCTGCTCTACGCCGGCGGCAAGCTCACTTCGATCTAGATCAAATCTCATAGTGGCTGAAAGTTGCTAGTGCTCAAATATCTTTTCTTTTTCGTACTAGACCGGCCGAGCTAGCTACTTGAGCTAGATGGCATCAATTTTCAAGTACGGAGCTGTAAATAGCGCTACTTTGAAGCGATAAAACAAGAGGACCACGTGCAACGCGTCCTCAGTGCTTTTTCTCGGCGACTAATTGCCACCACAAAGACATCTGTTCCAGACCAGACTGAGAGGCCGCGGCTGGACAGAGTGAGACAGTTATTGCTCCGTAGCTAGAGCTGCAAGAAAGGGAGCTGCGGGGCCGCAACTCCACAACATCAAGATCGAGTATGCACGTAAGCCGGAACGTTCTCACTCTCAATGCCGGCTTGAATCTCCAGGTCATTGGGGGGTTTACTACGATACTGGCAAGCATTCGTCGAGTAGCTCAACTAGTGGATGACGGGAAGTCTGATGGCATCCTCGGTAGTTGAGATGCACAATCACGCGGGACTCTGGCAAGTGGAGTGCATGACAGTGTCTCTGCTAGCAGCCGGAAAGGCTTCAACTCTAAGCCTATACCTTCCCCTTATGCCCGAAACCCCTGGATCGAGGCGTCAGACTTTTTCGTTATCCGGCCTTAGCAGAGGCAGCAAAATGTTCGCGTCTTGATAGTGTGTTTCAGCAGTCATAGTTAGTGGACGCACAGGCAGGCCATTGACCTTTGAGCTGTGGAATACGAAGCGCGGATGCTGCTGCTGTGATCCGTGAGCTACACCATTCGGCTCCACATGGCCGAGGCCAGGCCAAGATGGCGGGCAGTGTGATTCGCCAATCCAAGAAAAGCTGAATAGACTATTGTTGGGATGTGGAGAGGCTACACTAATTAGACATGGGCGATCCCTGTCCCTCGTGGCCACTATGGAGTTGCGATGATGGCCTGGACGCCAAAGAGGCAATGTGAGTTAGTATTCGATTCAAAATCGATCAAAATGTGCAGTTTAGAGTACTTGCTGAATCGGACTGTCATAGGTTAAATAGCTGTTCAAATTCTGCCTGCTCCTGCCGTCCCTCCCCCCATTTCCCGAGCTATTGGAGCAATGCTGTTTCGTTGGGCATAATGCTTTCAACTCATCAACCAGGAGTTGTTGTGCCCAAAGAAGAGTCTGTCCAACAGTTTGACTTTTTTGAGGCTCTTTCTCTCACTCCCCAGAAGGAACCATTTACATTAAACACCGACGAGCTCCTCTCCGGGCCTGTTACTGTTTTTCACCCGATCGATCCGATCACACCGAAATCTCCTCCGCCTTTGGCCACGCCGGTTCCCAAAGCCGCAAGCACCACTAATATTGAAACCTCTTCAAATTCAAATTCAAAACCGCAAGCGACCATCAAAAAGCCTACGAAAATGTCGCGCCAGGCGTCGAAAGCCCTCGTCAAATGCAGCGAGCTCTGTCATGTCGTTGCTGCCAACGGAGATCGCACCTCCGTTCGCATGCTCGAATATCTGACGACAGTCAAGCAACTTTCACCAAACTTCGATCGTTTAGCGCACTTGTTCCTTGATACCTGCCAAATTCTCTTTTCCATTGAAGCTGGCCTCGCAGAATGTGGACGCTCAACTCCCGAACTACCACCCGATGTTGTTGTGGAACTGGACAAGAAGCTCCGGGTGGCCCAGTCAGACTTCAATATCCTGGATCAGATGCTCAGCAAGCTCTTGGAATATGAGCGCAAGGGCACCATGGGAAAAATGAGACGCGGATGGGGGAAAATATTCGGAGACACAGATGTTGACAAAATGACGTCGGTTCTTGAACGCACAAAAGAAGGCCTAAGAATGAGCGCGCTGCTGTTCCAGTGGACTTTGGGTACCGAAAAGATTGAACGCGGTATGGGTATTGGTTTCACTGGACTAGCTGCGGCATTGGACAGGCTGGACGACAATTCCGGTCGCGTTAAGGTGAAGGCTTCCGAGCCGGATCTGTCCCGTCATCGTCCGTCTCCTTTGAACCATGGGATGCTGGCCGTCGATGGACAACACCAGCAAATGCTTGCTTCATCAGCTGCATGGAGCGAAAGATCATCTTCTCGCCGGCCTGACTCTAGTCTAGGAAACAAGCCTTTCCCAGCTTCGCGTGGCCCGTCCGACGACATTCTTCACCACTACAGCATGACTACCCCAAGCTCGATAATATCGGAGAGAGCCAACTCTGCTATTGCCCCAGCTTTTGACCGGGCTAGCACTATCGGAGATGCATCTTCACACACTGGAAACTCAGAGTCAGATGCGCTCCTGGAGGAACTGGCTGGTATGGAACTTGGAAAGTCAAAGACCCCCGTAAGGCTCAAGGTCGATCCATTTACAATGCCTCGCTGGACACCTCGCAGTACGGGAGGCTCAGACGCCGAAAATCTCAGAGGCAGCATCATCTCCGCTGTTCGTGGAAAGAATCACAAGTTGATTGAGCAGTTGCTGGATAGAGGAGTGGCTCCCCATGCAGCCCTGACGGAGGCCGTGAATCTCCATGATTCCGAAAGTGTTCGACTTCTTCTTCTCTTCGGAGCAAACCCCAACGAAGCAGACGCCGATGGTATCACGCCACTCTATGCAGCTGTTCAAAAGATGTTTTTCTCTGGAGCAATCACTCTTCTCAAGTATGGAGCGGATCCCAATCTCCTCGCCGGGTCGGAGTTGGAATCTCCGCTCGCATCCGCTATCACGACCAATAAAGTCAGCTTGTCGCATCTTATGCTCATGTATGGCGGAGATTTGTCACAAGGTACTCCGGATGGCAACACTCTGCTCATTGCATCGATTAACAAGAAGACTCCAAAGCGGATGATTGACCTTCTACTCCACTACGGGGTTGATCCAAACGAGAAGAACAGAGAAGGCAAGACGGCCCTCTTCGACGCAATCAACGCTGGTCGGGTTGACATTGTGGGCAGTCTCTTAGGCCACGGAGCAGATCCAAACCTCCCTGGTCCTAAGCATATGCTCTGGCCGGCCGCACACCAGACGCCTTGCCTGCAACTGCTTCTTAGCCACGGCGCTGACTATAAGAAATGCCCCGGCATTATGGAGTTGGCAACCAGTCTCAATAATATCGAAGCTGTCCGCGTGCTCTTGAAAGCTGGAGTGGATCCTAATGCCAAGAAGGACGGTGTCTATACTCCCCTCTGCACGTCAATTCGCGACAATAGACTGGACATATTTCAGTTGCTGCTTAGCAGTGGCGCTGATCCAAACGTCAATGCTAGCGAGTATCCTACTTTCAAGTGCGTTACGCATAATCGTGTCCACCTACTGCCAGCACTTGTGGCTGCAGGTGCAGATTTGCATTCTCCCAAAGGAATCATGGAGACGGCAGTCAGCTCGAACAATATGGAAGCGCTGTCATGGCTGTTGGATCAAGGCCTTGATCCAAATGAGAGAAGTCCTAAGGGATACTCCCCACTGACAACCGCCATTCGGGAAACCCGCATGGAAATGATTGAAGTCCTGCTTGCTAGGGGAGCTGACCCCAACAAGCGAGGTCAAGATTGGCCAGTATGCATGGCTGTGCGAAGCCCACCCATTCTGAGGCGCATCCTGTCGGTGCTTGCTGAGCCACGCGCATACAAAGGTGTTTTGGAAATGGCGGTAGCGGCAAATCAGATTGAGTCTGTCAAGCTGTTGCTCGCAGCAGGTGTTTCGGTAGAGGATAAGAACGGCGGAGTCTTCTCTCCATTGACCACGGCTATCCGCGAAGACATGAAGGAGATGGTCGAATTCCTCATCACTGATGGCCATGCAGATCTGAATGCTCCTGGTGAGCATCTCCCTATTGTCAAGGCCGTCAGAAGGTGCCGTGGCGACGATACCGAGATTCTGGAAATGCTCCTCAACAAGGGCGCAAATCCTAACAAGGTGTACCGCGGCTGGAACGCTTTTATGCAGGCCATCGAAAATGGCGATATGAGAATACTGAAACTTTTGAGTAGCAAGTTCAGTGTTGATCTAGAGGCCAGGGATGATCAGGGGCGAAACGTCATTGACATTGCCTCCTCTCGAGGCTGGGAAGAGGCGGTTAATATTCTGCTGGAGGGTAATTTCAGGCTTTAAAACGTGTGTGGCTTTTTACACGCCGTATATAATCATTTTACAGGGTAGCGAGCATTCGAAACATCAATACCACAACTCCTTTACATCCTTCTCCTTTGTACGACCTATCAACTACACGTTTTTCATCCGTAAGATAGAAAAATATAACTCTAATTGATAGACAAAAAATGACAAGTTCGTCAATGTAAGTGTGGGCCCTCTTCTCTCTCCTTCAAGCGTATTTCTGTATACGGGGTTACCATACAGCGGGGGCAACACGACCAGTTTGTGGCTGAGTTTATGGAGCACACCGTATCAACTACACGTACTGTACGCCTAAAGTTGTCTGCTAAATCATAATTACTCGTCGTGGCTCATCAGTTTCGGGTTGTTATTTACAGTTTCCTCATTGTTAAATCGCAGAGATCCGCCCTAGCTTCATAACCAACGCATTTGTTCGTCCTCTTCCATCTGAGATTCTACGCTCGCCTTCTCTACAACTCAATCATGCGTAGCTCTCACCGCAAGTCCCGGCACGGATGTAGAGAATGCAAGCAGCGCCATAAAAAATGCGACGAGAGTTCTCCAATTTGCCTGAATTGTTCCATCACCAACCGCTCCTGTTCATACCGCCACACACGCCCGTCCTATCGCCCCTTTCGAACAAAACCAGCAGCACCACTATTGACGCCGACACCTTCGCCGTCGCCATCGCCGTCTGCGGTTCCGCCGCATCTACCATGGGTTACTCAGGAGTGGCGAGATCAAGCGTACGGTATGGGGCATCTTGAGTTGCTTCACCACTTGGAATCACGCGGGCTTGAAAAAGCGAGCATCCTGCCGTTACCCTCATCGACGCGTAGAGTGGTGATGCAATGCGCTCTCGCCAACCCTTATCTCATGGATCAACTTCTTGCCCTATCGGCGGCACACTTGAGCACTGTTCACCAGGGACAGCAACAAATCTTCCGCACCAAAGCAACGGAACTCCAGACGCGAGCGTTGTCACTCTTCAACAGGTCCGAATTGGCCATGTCTCAGCAAAATTCTTGCGCCTGGTTTCTGTATGCTTCGCTTCTTGGCCTTCAGGTCATGTTTGAGACTTTTCATAGCAGCGACTTCAACTCTTTCCTCGAACGACTCGGCACCTACTTTCCGGTCCATCAAGGTGTGCGCGCGGTAATACAAAAAGCATGGCCAACCATCAAAGACATCGTTGATGGGATCGTTGGGCATAGGGACTTCTCGGTGGCCAGGGGCCTTGGCAAGCGGCGGCCTCAGGAATGTGATGATGTAATCTCTCTCATTGACGCATGTGATCTCGAAGAATCCGATAAAGACGTGTGTCTTGAGGCTATTGAGATTCTCCAGTGGATTTTCGAGCTCCATCGCATCAGTCCAGCAACTCGGGTGCACTTCACCGTCGCGTTTTCAATTCTCATACCAGCCAGGTTTGGGGAAATGCTCGGGCAACGAATACCCGAGGCACTCATCATATTATCTTTCCACGCCGTTCTTTTGCATCGTTTACGGCATTTCTGGGTATTTGGTCCTTCCGGACGCTTTTTGATTGAGTCAATATCGACTTATTTAGGGACACCGTGGGCGCGGTGGTTGGTATGGCCCAATGAGCAGCTTAAAGTCATAAGTAATACCTCCGCGATATATCCAACGGCATTTCAAGAGCAGATATCTGTACTGGGTAGTATGGAACAAAGCATTGAAGGAGAAGTAGAGCTCAAGTAATACGCAGCCGTCATCTTAAGCCAACCTAAAATAATGGGATTCTACATATGGAAATTAATGTTAATAGATGGCAATGCGGAACATGACTAGAATAAAATAGGCGTCGCATTCTGCAAGATACAGCGCCAAGATGCTTTGGACCAACATAATATGGGTGCAGCGATAGTATCTCTGAGTGAATGCATCTTTGCTAGGTACGGAGTAGACTGCGGAGTTCATTCACACGGCAATGTCCAGGGACCCAGCAAAATCATGGATTCGACGGAATTTATGCGAGCCAAAGAAAGCTATTTAGGGCCGGCCAATGAGAGAAGCAGGAATACGCGGGTGGATCAGGGGGCGGCGCATTCTGGAACTAGGTTATCTTGAACACAACGGATTGGCTTCGTAATAGTAAACACACGGGAACTGCGTAGGTCTATTCGTCAGCTTCGTCTTGAAAATGGAGAATAAGGAATTAGTATCATGGGTACATGACCCTTTAGACAGACTTCTCAAGAAAGCCTTGGGGAGATACGCGTACATGGAAAATCCTACGGAGCACTTCATAGAGTTTCGCCAATCCCAGACTCAACAATACGCCTATCCACGTATACGGAGAATTCGACTTACGAGGAGGCCGCAGACAAGAGCCGCCAACGAGGTGAACTGCGGACCAAAAGACCCTTTCGTTTGCTTTTTGAGTTGACACTCTAGGTTTGACTACCAGTGGCGCTGTGCCGGGAGTGGAGATGGGAGAATCAGGTTGTCGAACAACGGATACATCCTTTGCATTTAAATGTAGCAATAGGTCCTTTCTATCTTTTTTTTTTTTTTTGACTCCAAGCACTTCTTCATCAATTCTTCAAGCACCTCTAGTTTGTTTCCTTTATTATACCCTACTGCACGTTACATTGCCTTTAAATCACCATGAGCAGCACCGTCTGCGACCCGAACTGGCAGCATGCCACGTTTGCTTACTACCGATACCACCCTTCTCTGGGTGCCGCCATTTTGTTTTGCATTCTGTTCTTTTTATCTGGCGTCTTCCACTTTATACAGATGTGGAAGACAAGGAGTTGGTATTTGACTCCATTGGTAATCGGCTGTTTTTGTACGCTAGGTCCCCTATCTTCAGTGCTGTCAACCACGAAGAGACGCACAAGAGCTAACCTTCGACTCGGTTTCTAGTTGAGTTTATTGGCTTCGCTGGTAGAGCTGGGTCTGGAGTCCAAGACGTTGGCTGTTGGACTCTGGGGCCATACCTTATCCAGAGCATGTTTATCTTGCTTGCGCCAGCATTATTCGCGGCTTCTATCTACATGATTCTCGGTCGAATCATCCTCCTTGTCGATGGACAAGAACATTCGATCATTAGACCACAATGGTTGACTAAGATATTCGTAACTGGAGATGTTGTTTGTTTCCTCATGCTGGCTGGAGGTACGAGCCATGTTTCCCACCCTCGTCTAAAGGACATTCGCTAATCACACAAATTTGTACCATAATTAGGTAGCGGGATTCTAGCCACGGCAAAGAACAATCCATCCATGTCCCACACCGGCAACAACGTCATTATTGGAGGCCTTGTGCTGCAATTAATCTGGTTCGCCATTTTCGTCGTCGTCGCAGGCGTGTTCCACTATCGAATGCGGTCGATCCCAACGGCTCGCTCACAACAACCAGAGGTCCGCTGGCAAGTCTACCTCCAGACTTTATACGTTTCTGCTATCTTGATAATCATTCGAAATCTATTCCGTGTTATCGAATACGTCGAAGGAAATGATGGGTATCTGCTTTCCAGGGAGACCTTCATTTACATTTTTGACGCTCTCCCAATGCTGGTCATTGTATTTTGGCTCCACTGGAGACACCCGGGAGAGATTGGCTTATTGATGCGTGGCGAGAAGTCGTTCAAGAATGGATTCCAACTGATCAATGTCGGAAGCCGAGCCTGAGCATAAAAGAACGAGAACGCGTCGTGGATCGGAGACCATTCGGAATCAATTTTGATTCAAATGATCGAGATCGAGTTCAGGGCTTATTACAGCAATGCATCGGAAAATAATATTTCATATCGTGTCTATCATTTTAATTGTTATTAGTCTATAGAGTTAGCTACCCCTGTTATCATCGCGAGGGGAACAATGTATTTTTCTTTTCTCCAAATCCTCAGTGGACATGAATCTCTCTTCAGCCAATGACTTGGACCGCTCGCAGCTCTCCCCCAGATCTTCTAAGTTACCAGCAACAACACTACATTATCGTTTGCATCCTATTTCTCCTCCATTGCTTTTCGGACATCCTGTGCAGCAGCTGCATACTTGCATCGAACCCGTATACGGCCACCCCACTTGTAAAAGAGGAAAGGTAACGGGGCGCAAGCCAATGTCAAGAATGCTGGAATCATTGAAGCCCAGTGGATTCCCAACCCTGCATACATATACCCAGTGAATAAAGGGAAGGCGGCGGCAAAAGTTGAGCGCATAACTACATTGGCTGCCAGCGCAGAGGCGGCGGAGGCCATGTATGTATCCACCAGATAAGCACTGACGGATGTGAAGACCAGTACCATACCAAAACCGAATGGCACACCCGCCGAGATGCTAGCCATCCAATGAATATTCGGATAGTTTGTCCATGCAAACCAAATTAGGCCGATGGGTAGAACTATTGCCCCAATCATGCCCATAGGTAGGCGGGCTTCTGGTGGGAGAGATCCTGTGCCACCACTGGCCTTGTTTTTCTGCACCATTCGTTTATAGCGTCTCTGGTATAGAATCGACGATAGGACGGCCAAGATCACTCCAACAAGTATTCCAATGAAAGCCAATCCCCCTTGTCCTTCCCCCCAACCGCGTTGTTGTTGAAATACGATCGGTATAGCTCCGAAAAACATGTACAACGTCCCATAGGTAATAGACATGTAGAGAGACAAAAGTAGCACGATGGGTTCATAGAATAGTAATGCCCACGGGCGAGTCAACGATACTGCGAGCTCGCCCCAAGCGGATTTTTCGCTTTTGCCAGCCTCAAGTTTGCTGCGATAAGAGTGGCCGGTTAACTTCGACAGCTGTTCTGCTCGTTTCCGTAAAAGAAACGGCGCAAATGTCTCTGGCACAAAGACAGCAGTGATAATCCATAAAGCTCCCGAGAAAATGGCCGTCAATCCAGAAACCCAGCGCCAGCCGTGCGCCTCACCCAAGAAGCCGCCCACGATAGGTCCGAGGATTGGCCCCATGAATGGCCCTGCTGCGAATAAAGCCATGGCCAAGCCTCGATGAGTAGCATCAAACATATCGGCAATGACACCTCCGGGATTTGTGAGAGCTGAAGCAGCAAATGCTCCAGCAAAGAATCGTAGGATGACGAGATAATAGATATGTTGAGCAGCGGCGCTACCAGCATTGAACGCAGTGAATGCTCCATAGGTTATAAAAAAAATAATCTGGCGACCGTACAACTCGCCCAATGGTGCCCAGAATAACGGGCCGAGAGCGAATCCCAAGACGTAAAGTGAAAGCCCAAGGGCAAACACTTCCTCGCTGGCATGTAGATCAGAGATAATTTCGCTTCTACTCCCCGAATACGTTGATGAGACAAATGAGGCCGCCAGTGTGAGCATTGCCATAATAATGGTCGTCAGTACTTTCCTCCCCTGAGACCATTCCCTCGCGTTGCGAGGATCATCTTCGATCCAAGTGACTAGATATGGATTTGAGGGCGTTCCCAAGCCCTCATACCGGTGGCTCAATACGGCTGGGGTTATGAGTGGCCGGTCGAGAATGAACCGTACATAAGTGATTTTCGAGTTTGCGATTGTCTGCGTACTGGGATCAGAAGGTGGCGATTCATCCGTATCATATAGAGTGCGTTCGGTATCCGACATGGCAGGCTCGGTCGTGCAAGCAAGGACGATTGAAGTGAGTAGGCCGGTGCTAATTGTTCTTTTGCTGGCACTGAGAGTAAGCCGGAACTGTCCCAGGGCATTCGGTTAAAAGAGAGGCATTGACATATTATATACAGAAGAAATAGAGGTTGATTTGTGAGATAAACCAGATTCCAATTTTGTTATCGGTGCAAAAGTTGAATTCCCGAGCAGCCAAAAGCCGAGCCGAAGGATCAGGCAGTATTAGTAAACAACCTAGCCGGACACCGATGAGATGTCTCCATACGGAATTGTTTGTTTATTCGTCTGATTCGTTAAAGGAAGGATATGTGAGAGAACGAGGTCGCAAAAGTGGTAAGCGGCGCTGTGACAGTATAACCGCAGGGCTGAGCTTGCGGTAAGAGAGAGGCCATCACCACTTTAGGCTACGACGGCCGATCTGCAAACATCAAGATATTCGCCGCCACGATATTATAATTATTTACAATCATTATCACGCATCTAGCTAGGTAAAATATTGGAATCCTTCAAATAATCGAGCCATACTAGGCCATCGAGCCAGTCATTCACATCGCCTATATCATCGGCTGTATCTTCATCCTGGAGCCGTAAATTGCTGTTCATTATGTCGGCCCGTGGCTCTAGTTCATTTGCGCCACTTTGATCTTGTAAATTTTGACTCGGTGGCTCAAGTTCTCGATCTTCTGTTTCTCCGCTCAATGGATTATCCGCCAGTGTTACATCGGCGGTAGAGGCCGCGTCGAGCCTTTTCTGATCAAGGAACCGGTGAAGGAGACGGAGGTTGCACTCCATAGCTGGAACGACTTCACAGATCTGTTGCAAAGCTAGTTCGGTGCGACGAATATATGTGACAGCCAAGGATCTTGTAATTGGCGACTCAGTTGGCTCTAAAACTGTTTCGATATGGAGTGCTAATAAGCAGGTGACGCAGCCAAGCCTACATTTCTGTCATCAGACTAAAGTACCATAGACACCAACTAACGACAGTATCTCACTTACAAGTTCAAATTAGCAAATCTTAATAGGTTAGCTATCACGAGGCGGCTGACAATGGTGTCTAGCTCGAATATTGCCATCCGAAGTCGCTGTTTCAGGGAATCTACTTGCCCGCCAGTCGCTCCGCGAGCAAGAGTGCGACGGAGCAATGAACGGTAGAAAATACACTCAAACCTGAAGCAGCTTGCCTCCAGAGCTGCTACCCAGATTTCATCGACTCTGTCCTGCGAAGAGCTGTGACTAAATGACACGTTCTTTGGAAGAGATTTTCGCCATTCTGCGAAAGAGCAAGACATTTCTTCGGCAATGTTTTCTCTCGTTGGTTGTTGTTCGCTGTCCAATGCGCGTAAAACGTCTTGCCAGCGAATAGCTACTCCTGTTTAGCAACAATGGCAAATTATCTCCAAGTATGCACGAAAATTACCTATGATGGCTAGTTTCATATGTTCACTACTATAAAATTTTTGACCTTGGGTCCACGACGGTATGATTGAGGCATGGGACGTTGGGATAGGCGTATTCCACCATTCAACTTCGGGTGCTTGTCGGATGCTATACTGGATCAATCTGGGCGCTTCCAAATGTATGATGGAGAAAATGATTTCACGGCACTGGGAAGAATCAGTTTTTTGCATGCTCGGCGTCTGGAGTCAATATTTAGAGTTCTCACACATATTGCGGACCATATCCTTTGGTATAGATTCTTCATGGCAGGTTCCTTCTCCTCCACAACATGGCTTTTTTTCCATTTAGTTATGCCTTTATATGTATGAGATTGTGACTTACTCCTTATGTAGACCAAGTCTTACCGCAAGGCGCACAGCGTTATGGTGCCAGAACCGAAAATCTTTGTCCATTGTATATGATACAAGGACAGTACTTAGAACGAGAGACCCTTGTAGTTTGGCCAGCTGGCTTTCTTCGTATTCGAAGTCATATAACCTCACCGCGTTAGAGAAGAAAAACTCCAACGCTGTCAAACGATCGGTGAAGCCGCATTCTGTCAAGACCTCCATGGCAGTATATGGCACCGCGGAAGCTAGTACTGCCTGCATCATGAACCAGGAAAATGACCCTGACAAGTATGAATCCACGAAATCAACGTAATCGAAAACTGGAATTTGTGGGTAAACTGAGATAAAGTGTTGTCGTAGCATTGTTTCACTAATAAAATAATTAGCGAAATGTCTAGCAAGGACATGGCAATAGGTAATACCAGCAAGTATGCGAAGGCAGAGTAAAAGCTCCTTTTTGTCGAAGGTATTCTTTATCAGCGTCATCGAGTCGCATACTACGTGATACCACATTGGCTCTTTGACATCTGGATTCTTTTTCTGGCCTATTTGTGCCAGCTCTTGCCCCTGAGGCACGAGCTGCGCGGGCTTGTTCATTGCGAGCGAGCCGACTAAGGGCGCTCATATAATGAACTCCTTTATGACCATCGATGAGGTCCCATCCTGGCATTTGAATGCGACCATCTTGACAAACATGCGGTTCCTATTGGTGAATCAATATACGGAATAATAATAAATCTGGCTCCAAATCATACTTGGTCGGCAGATTTAGCCTCGGCAGGGCGTGCTAGCTGAGCCCGAGTACCTGAATGATACGAGGCTTGAGGTTTGTCTTTGGCTATGATCGCGGGCCTATATGGATTGAAGATAAACGGTCACTGGGAGCCGTTAATTTGATTGGGAGCATTATGAGCGCATACTTTCGACGGCGTCTATAAGCAAGAGCGCATGTTTCCGGATATCCTTTGTCAATACATCTGCTGCATGGCAGCCCAACGATAGCCGCGTCGCATTTCAATTTCCTATGATTGCACGTCCTGTTGATATTGTAAGCGAAGAGTGACTAATAACAACATCTCCATCGTGAAACTCGTAAAATAATGAGATGTGTAATGCGGAAGCAGCGGGATCGCACAATAGAAGATACCAGGGAGACTGGATTACCTACATGCAAGCCTTTGTCGGCTTTTCGGGAGCCGAGGGAGGTGACATCGTAGTAAAGTCGAATAAAACACGTGCGATTGAGCCAGTGGTGAATCCGTCGCGATTATGATGATTGCAAGTTGCTGCCGAGCGAGCTTCTGAAGGAAAGTTCGGGAAGAAGAGAAAAATCCGAGTTGCACTTCGCAGTGGTACGTGCCCGCACTCCATTGGCGCTGACTATCAGTTGCTCGGCATTTTGACCTCGGGGTTCCAGCTCGGGAAATCTGGAACTGGGAAGCTTGACTGGATCATAAAGCCGAGATCTGGTCTTGATGTAGGTTAGCCTGTAAGCCTCGCGCCGTTGCATCCGCTATAAAATTGGAGATTGGAGATCCTGACATGTTTCTTGGAGAGATCGATCAACTTTAATGAAAGATATCTAGCATTTAGTAAATGCGCACTATTGTGTGAGAGTCAATTGCCTCATGTACGCATCGTCCCTCATACTCTGAGTATGCTCCTGTGTAGAAGCGACATGTACGGATACTCACAGCAGCTGAGCAGTGGATCTTATGCCCCTGGATTGTGGAACCCAAGTTCCGACACCTACTTGAATTGTTGAAGTACGAGCGGAGTTCAGTGGATGAACATTTATTACGGAGCAGAAAATGTTGAATGGTGTTTGGGAACCCCTCCGTGATGTTTACAAAGATCCGCAGAAGTGCCAATGATGTTACATTCGGGTATCGTTATGTCTCTTATGCACGTGGTAGTGGTTGTAATGCAGTGACTAGTATATACCTTATTTCGTAGGCTACATGTAATTAAGACGACGCAAATTTACATGCCCCAAGAGACTTGTCTGCTAACCAGGTGAAGCGATGTGCCATTCCCATCGACGACGAGAATCACAATTTTTCAAGATGGAGGAAGATCGATTATGTTTCAGTTAGCTTTTATAGATGTTCATAGTCACGGCAGGGTTCATCATAGTATTCCCGTTTAAAATAGTATTTGCATTATTCATAGTAGATATATCCAAAACTCATTGTAGAAGTAGGGCAATGAGATATTCAAGGCTAGTTGTCTCCCTTTCATATATACAGCGGCCATTTGCCTGCGTAATATTTACTTTAAAAATGACGATTCATAACGAAAACCGCTTAGTGAGAAACGTTGATGGAGAAGAAGTGAACATCGGAAGCGCTGCTGCCCTGGTTGTAGTTTCCAACCTTGAAGTAGCTGGGGGGAGCATCCAGAGAGTAGGTGCTGAGAACCTTGGCAGCACCTCCGTTGATGCTGACGCTGAGGACGTTGCTGGAGTAGCTGATGGTGTAGGTGAACTGCTGGCCAACTGGGACGTTGCCAACGGTGGTGATGATCTCGTTGCCACCAGAGCGAGTCTGCTCCACGCCCATAGCCAGGACGCCACTGGAGCTGTAGTACAGCTCAGCAACCGGCTTTGTGCTGACGCTGTCATCAATGTGAATCTGGCCGATGACAGTTCCGTGGCCCGAGTTGTCTGGTTGCTCAACGGCCAGCGTCACGGTGAGCTTGTTGTTGGCGGCGTTGGGGCTCCAGCTGCTGGGGTTGCTCTCGCGCAACTCGGTACGGCAGTGCTGGCTGTTGGGCGTGGTAACGCAGCCAGTGTTTGAGGGGGCACCGGGCACTTTCATGACCAAGGCACCATCACCACTCTCAGTGAAGAAGTAGTGGTGGCCAGGGTCTTGGTATCCGCCGCATCCCTCGAGCTGGGAAGCAGGAATAGTGGTCGGGCTGCCTGGGTTGCCGATGGGAAGTTGGAGTGACCACTTGCTGAGATCAAAGTTACCGCCAGGAGCGCAGCTGGGGTTAAGAGCTGAGGCGGCTCCCAGGAAGCCGGAGGCAAGAAGAGTCTTGAGGGCAGGCATGATGATTGTTTGTAAAGAAATGGTTGAACCACGGTGAGTAGACTTCGTTTTACACTTATTCGAGGTGAGTTGAGATACACATTGCCAGAACGAGCATCTTCATGCTGTTTATATACTTGTCTCGTCCTGACCGACGCATAAGTCGTGATGATCGTGTTTCAGACCAACTAGTCAGTGGAATATAGCACTAATACCAAATTGACAGGTACACCAATGCCTGCCAGGATGTTCCTGAATGCAGATTGTCCGCTGTGCCGCATACCCGGCAAAAACGTTTGCTAAGGGGAATCTGATTGGTGGAAGTTTTCTATTCTTGGCCGCTAGATCAGAAATCCTTAATATACTCGAATAAGGTGCACGATCCATCTATATGGACGTCCAGGTCGAACAGTAAAGGGCACGACCTGGTGCCATCACTGTGGAATGCATTCTAGAATCCCCCGTGTTATTTCTTAACATCGATTGCTGACGGCAAACCATTCGGGCGCCCCGCTACTCTGTATTGACTCCATGCTTCCTGTAGATGTCAGATCCCCACATCAAAGGCCAAGAAGGCCAAGACAGCGGCATGGGTAGGAAATCTGAAAATGGCCAGTAGTCGGCTTGTAGAAGCTACCCCGCGAAAGATCAAGACCAAACTATTGGATTCATCTCTTGGCGTCTTGGGGAAGCACATGGACATGATTTCTCTAATCTGTATACCAAGCCTTTTCCCCTTAGTCTAGGCTTGATGCGGGATCTGCTTCGCCTGTAGCTCCAGAACTCGGCTTTCAGAAAATGCGGATCTCTATTTTTCCGGCCATGCTTCGAGCTGCTCCCTTCGATATAGTGCGTCATACGGATTAAAATCCAGGATTTATTGCGGTGTAGGAATATTGTGGCTTCATCCGTCAACTGATCAGGGCATGCAAGGGGTTAAAAAATACGAACTCCTCATAATTACACATTGGTAGCAAATACGGCATGCGAGGAAATGCATAATTGTGCGTTTAGTCGGATGATAGGTTATCCATTCTGAAATAAGCCATGCATATCCCGTAACAGAAAAACAAGTATGGAATCCAGCTCAGCATTAGGAAGAAAAAAGCACATAACATGCTGCGATAAAATGTCGGAGTAAAGAGCGCTGGCATCAATTGGCTGGTCCATTCCAGCCGCCATCTGTATCATGTACGTAGCACCAGATTTATTTTGTCTCAGCAATGTAGAAGTAGACATAAGAAAATGCCTGTCACAATGGGAGCCAATAGCATCGGCATATACACAAAATGAAAGGAAAGGAGGCCTGCGTGAACAGCGCATCGAGATTCTTCAACGTGATTGGAGGAAATCACAGCATACACTGTGGTAGGAGCTCTGCAGATCATCCCGCCATGCATTTGCAGGTCAATGGTCAACCATTCACAATTATCCAACTATGTAACACATGTAACCATAGTAGGCGGCTCTGAAATACTCCGCTGTATCAGTAACTGCCCAAGAAAGCCAAAAGCACGTTACGCGGAAAAGTAGCAGCGTAGTGCCTCCGCCAAAGCACTCGGGGAAGAATGACATTGCAAGCAACACGTAACCAAGTAAGCTTGGACCACTGAATCTCGTAGACTGATGAGGCCTTCATCGTGAGTACTTACTGCAATGGTCATTGGTGGCTAAAATAGAAATTTGCCGTCTTGTGCCGAGTCCACAACTCGTGAGATCGTAGTTCTTGATAGCGAGCTGCCACGTACGTTTACTGACATAATATCAGCCCTCTCTCCAAGACAGAAGTTGTTCTATTACTCTCAAGCATTCACTCGAGTGCTTGACGACAAACACCCTCCTGGCATCAAAACTTTCGACCCTTCTCCCACAGCTTCACCATTACCACCAGGAGACTTAGTTCAAGTATTGTCTCTACCTTCCCCTCAAGAATTACCAGCTTTTCTGGAATTCCCCACGATCATTCATTGGTTAATTTGCTTTGATCAAGAAGATATTCTCCCGGTATAGGGTATTTTACACGCTCATCACCAGAAATACTAGCATCGCAATGCAAACTCCGATCCTAATAAAAGGGTCAATAATATGTCACTAATCTATTCTTCATTATAAACTTTTGTCCTTGGAAGACACCATTCTAGTATATGAGTGAGAATGTAGGCAAACTCTACTTGATAATGATAACAGTCCTAGATGACAGTCTTGATTTCTCGCATATTCACTCTCTAATGGTTGAATACAGTTCACTGATGAATTCATCAATGACGCTCACTCTAACAGTTGTTAAAGGATGCAATGAGTATTACGCTTGTTGATGCCATGGTGATCGATCCCCATCCAACCATTGATAAAGTAGCTTCATCTTTGAAGAGTGTCAATATTTGGATTTTCCTCTGTATTCTTCACTCCGTACCCTCGGCTGATATAATATATCTCCTAAGTGTATCTTAAGTGTAATGGAAGCATCCGCGTGTTGTTTCTAAATGCCCAGTGCCAAAAGCGCCTTTGGGTCCCATATACTCAAGTTTATTATTAAGATCCACTGTCTTGTATTACTTTTACTTGCTCAATGCATTTGACCTTATTAATTTATGTGTTCGAGCCATGGTTCGTTTCAATAAGCACCGGCCATCGAGGCTTTTTTTTCGAGCAATCCTGCCAACTGGATACCAAACATGCCACATGAAGTATGACTTTTGTTTAAATGTGTGAATTGGCCTTTAAACTCAGCGCTCTTTAGTCTGCAAGAAATTGAACTTAGAGGGTTATCTTAGATCGAATCCCCTCCCAACTAGTCTTTCCCCAGTTCTTGTAAAAGGCAAACTGCTGCCGCAATTCTTTCAGTATGGCTATATATATATAAATTCTGGTCCAGGCCTAGATTCTTCTTTTCTTTAATTCTCGGGATGATAACGTTATTGATGCCGGCGGTCAAGGGTATGACATGTGCTGACATTGATTGTGTGGAGCGGGATGCTGGATGCTAAACCCAAAAAGAGACGATTAATAAATTTCATTACAAATCAAACTAACCAGTCTGGTTCTTCTGTGTCTCGCCCGGTCATTTACAAAGACCTTGGCTTTCCACATCATGCCGGAGTGTGTAACGTGAATATGCCCGTGGCAGTAAAAGTGAGAAACTAAATCATCAAATTGAACCGAATCTATCACCGTCTTCAGGCCATCTCTGTGCAATAGTGAGCTGAAGCCTTACGATGTCGTCTGCGGAAGAACAAAGCACCGCGAATGTACAGAAACGTTTGCTCTCAAGCTTAAAATAGAATCAGCTGTTGATTTTCGTTAATAGTCACGGCGGATACGAAGCCGCATTGCACAGCAAGCATATCGGAAACGGCACAAAGAGAAATTCGATTCTTCGCAAAAGCGAGCACAGGACCTACAAGTTGCAGCCCAGCGCGCTTGCACAGTGTTCACGGACTTGACCAGTTCCCTTATCCGGTCCGGGGTAATTCCAAAGGACACGGACCTTAGCACTGAAGTTTTAAACGCTATAAAAGAATTTCGTCATGTAGCAAAAGTTGTGGACGGGGAGACTCAGCGATCTGAATCAGGAGATGTGGATCAACCTCCAGAAGAAGATCTGGATAATACAAACGCGACGCAAGCAATGCTATTGGACGATCACATGGATTCTACAATGGCGAATGCTACACAACTCGATCTAGAAAAGGGCAAAAATACTATCCACTTCGGAAGCGAGTCTACCTCTGCCCATCAACAACTCGACCAAAATGCTTACCCACAACCACCCGACAACCGGATCTTGATTTCGCCATCCTACTTTGCTCTGGAGTTTGCCATCAACGGAGAACCTTCTTCTATTGGATCGCGTCTTCTTCGTACGACACTGTCTTCTGGATATGATGCTCTGAGAGGGAACTTTGGGCACGCTACGGACCTAGGTTTTCGGATATTTGGACTCACGCTGGCTTTTCGAAATCGCGACGATATTCTGTCAGAATTCCAATGGTGGCTTGGCCCAGGCCAGTCTCTGGCTTCCCGCTTAAAGCAAGCGCGAAACTACCCCGGCGTTCCAACGAGCGAAACTTATCTCAGTGTAGAGGATGTGGTCGTGTTGCTTCATGATGTCGGAATAGTCAACTGGCAAGACGACATCCTCGAGTTTTCCAACTCGTCAAGTCTTCTTCACAACCCAGAAGCCAATGATGGATTCAATCTTTTGACGGAACATGGTTTTGGCCTATTAAACACAAACACATCCATATTACAGAGTTATTCGACATCACACCCGGAGTCCGCATGGCGGAGAGTGCCGGCCCTGCAGGCATTCAACTTTAATTCTCTCATGGGCAATTTATCAAAGGAAGGGGACCGTGGAGAAGAAACCCACAGGCAGGCTTTTCCCACCCTCCAAGAAAATGGACAAAGAGGCATCCCAATATCCATCCTCCTTCAGGGCCTAACTAATATATCAGTCTGCTTATCAATTGGCCCTGGATATCCTCAGCAAGCAGTGAAATCGCTGATATACGCGGCCATATCTGGAATTCCTATACAATAAATATTAACGGTGAAGCCTGGTGTAGGACACTCTAGGTTTCTATTGCGTTCACAAGCGCTTCGCGCCTGAGATGGAGAAATCTCTTGTATATACTCTGTAATAGGTTGCAGAATAATTGAGACAGCGCGTCTTGCCTGGAGTCCGGTATTGTAATGGATCATCTGACGTTTATGAATCTTTGGAATGAGAATATTTTTCGCATTATTAACGCGGTAGAATAGCAGTCAAGCTCTCCAGAATATTGGCAGCCTTTCTCCCATTTCGATATTATGCGAAAGGACAACGTTCGTTGTGTCATTCAAAAATGTGATGCTCGAGGGAATAGCTTCCTTAAGCCATAATAAACTCAGCATATCATTTCCCGAACAAGAAACTTTTCCTCGGGTCAGATAAGAAGCGATGTGACCCTGTATATTCTATCGGACTCACTTAAATCGGGCGCACGACACATCATCCATAGCCCAGAAGGGAACTACGACGTGGGATTAAGGTAGCAGTAATACCTCAACACGCGGACTCGGCTCAAACATCCGTGGAGTCCATGGATGGCGGAGGTACAAGCCCAGCAGCGCTTCAGGAGCTTTCACAGACAAAATAATTGAGCAAGGAAACATTACTTGTCCTAGTACTAGGAGTTTGGACTCCTGGAACGGGGCTAAAGCGGGTATTCTTATTTGGGCTTGTGTGTAATTCGTCTACTATGTGTCTTAGGAGCCGAAACTATCCCTGAGCTGCCCCTGTGAGGACGTTCTTTGTCAAGTATTAGCGTTTTGATGCGGCGGAGTGCCGGCTGTCAAAATAGCGCCGCTCCGAGACGCATGTGGATCACGAAGTGTCAAATCGAAGCTGATGTTCGCCGTAAACAGCTCCGTGCTTTGTACGTATTGGGACGTCATTTTTTCTCTCAATGTGACTCGGTCTTGTCCGCCGCCAAACGCGTAAGGAACATTTCGTATTACTCCGTACTCCGGACATAGCCCGGCATTTACCTGCCGTGCTATATTGTTAACGCCGACATGCGTGTTTTGGGGGATAGCGTGCGGGTAGCTCTCTTGGTCCGCAGCCACATGTCCTAAAACGGTGATGAGGCGATCGCGTGCATGTGTAACGGCCAATGATGTACCAGGCTTTGTAGATGCCAAGGATGTGTCCTGATCGTACCAGTAGCATCACGAGTGGGGGTTTCTGTATTGTAAGGCAGAATGTTACTGTGGTAAATGGCCAGCCCTGAGAGGCGTCTTTTGCATACGCCACCGCGGTGATCCCGTTCCCGCCCTCTCGCTGCTAGTGTAGGGACATGGGAAGAAACTAACAGAATTCCTACTCGACTTCTCGGCCACAGTTAACACTATTAACGGCGTTACACAGAAATATTCTCTCAGCTAGCTAGATGACATAACATGTCTCAAACAACCTCCAGATGACTACTTTGAGCAGCCATTTATGAATGACTCTCAACAAGATAAGTCGGGAGAATCGGCACCATGGTGTTCCGATGAAAGTGGCAGAACATGATAATGTGGCCCAATGAAGCCACCTAATGGAGCATGTACACTAAATCATTGAAGTTGAAACTGGGTGATAAATGACACATACACTACCCCTTTCGTCATTACCTGACATAGTAATAATAATTGGAGAGCTAGATGAGCTAATTCCGGACTCGGAGGTCGTGGCGGGTGCTGACAGAAGTTCACCACGTATCGTGATGCGTGCATTTTGCCCTCCAGTAGTTGTAAGAGCTCAACATTTCTTCTACTAGTGTATGTAACCTATCACGGACAGAAACAAGGCCCTATCCTCGGGATCGGGTACCTTCCATATACCATGCCGATAAAGGGGGGGCGACATGATCCACTTGACGTTCATCCCTGAAAGAGGAAATATGGCTCCAGCTGGGGCACTTTCGGGCCACCGATTCGCGAGACTGTAACGGTGCAGGGCGCAGAAGAACTGCTGGGGGCGGCGTGGTTACCTTGTGACGTCGTCGTCGTTTGTTTCTAGAATGTTAAGACACCGCGACTGGCAAAAATGATATAAATGGTGGTGCTCGCTTTAGCCAGAATACCTCGAAAAATCATCTTATAATACGACATTCACAATCTCTACAACAACTACATATCAGCTTTGATCACCGGATTTACTGCCACGCTTGAATAGTAGATATGGGCGGACAAATTAGTTCAAAGTCCCAGTCCGGACAACGACTTTTAGTCAACATCGTTGATGGTTATGCAGCCTCCGATCCTCAACGAGTTTTCATCTATCAGCCGGTCTCCAGCAATCTTGAAGATGGCTATCGCCCCATCACATTCAAAGATGTCTCAAATGCTGTAAACCACGTGGCTGGTGAGCTACTTCAACAGGCCTCAGAAAATATTTCGCAGACGGACTCTTTTCCCACGGTAGCTTATATCGGACCAAGCGATGTACGATATGTCATCATCATGCTTGCCTGCATAAAAGCTCATCATAAAGCCCTGTTCATTTCGCCTCGCAATAGTCTTGAGGCTCAAATTTCGCTTTTCAAAGCCACAGAATGCACACGGATCATGTACGATGCGCCCATGCAATCCACCATAGAGTCATGGCTTCAGTCATATCCTATGCCAGCAACGGCAGCCCCCGATTGGAGCGTTTGGATCGAATCAACGGCTCCCCATGTGCCATACAACACGCCGTTTGAAGAAGCAAGATGGCACCCCATGGTTGTTGCGCATACGAGTGGCTCTACAGGCATTCCAAAGCCTGTGACTGTTCGCCAAGGAAGCCTTGCGATCGTTGATGACCTACAAGAGGCATCTTTTCTGGATGGTGCTCCTTCAATCTGGAGCTGGTGGGGTACCAACAGCTCAAAGATATTTTCGCCAATGCCCACATTCCACATGGCCGGAGTTGCTTGTATGGTAATCTTTGGCATTTACCACGGCGTTACAATAGTTCTAGGTGTGCCGAATCGTCCTCTGAGTGCAGACCTAGTGGCAGAGTGCCTCGTCCACTCGCAGGCTGATTCCGCAGTTCTACCTCCCTCAATTATCGAGGACATGAGTGTGAATGATGAGCACGTTCAGCTCCTTGCTAATCTAAAGAGCACGGGTTTTGGCGGAGGTAAGAAAAAAAACCTGAGTTCTTCCATTTTCTCATTCTTGTGGCACCGACTAATAGTAGATGGATAGGCAATCTTGCCCCTGTGATAGGAGATGCACTTGTTAGAAGAGGCGTTAAGCTCGTCAACATTATATCTTCGACTGAGTAAGCTTAAAAGCACCAAAGAATTGTCAAAGTATACAGCTAACGTGTCTAGGATTGCACCTTATCTGATCCACCACCAGGCTGATCCTACATTATGGCAATGGATCGTCATCAATGCTGAAGAAATGGGCGCTGAGTTCCGTTTAATAGCCGACGACGATGTTTACGAGATGTTTATTCGCCGCGAACAAATTGGGGAACCAGGGCTAAAAATCCTCTTTTACACTTTCCCGGACAAGACTGAATGGTCTACAGGCGACATGTATAAGAAGCATCCAACGAAGCCAAACCACTGGCTCTACCACGGCCGCACGGATAACGTTATCGTTTTCTCTACAGGCGAGAAGCTCAATCCTGTTACAATTGAGGCCGCTGTGGTGGGCCATCCCGCTATCAAGCTCGCCCTTGTAGTAGGGCAGCAACGGTTCCAGCCCGCTTTGATCTTGGAGCCGTACGAACACCCAAAAGACGAAGCAGCCGAAGAAGCTCTCATAAGCAGTGTGTGGAGCATCGTCGAAGAGATTAACAAGGTCACTGTGGCTCATGGAAGAATTACTCGTGATATGATTGCCATCTCAGATCCCACCATACCATTTGCATTATCACCCAAAGGTACGATGCAACGAATGGCAACTGTAAGGCTTTACAAAGACTTCATCGACAGATTGTATGCGCAGACGGACGAGGCGATCGAAATAAAGGATGCAATTGCGCCGCTAGATATTTCTAGCCCAGAGTCCCTCACGCAGTCCATAGTGGACATTGTCGAATCCATGACTGGTATATCTGGAATTGAATCCGAGTCTGATATCTTCAGCCTTGGTGTTGATTCAATGCAGGTTCTTACTCTTTCAAAAACTTTGCGCTCAGCCCTGGAATTCGCTGGTATAAAGTCTGGCAAGGATGCTGTTGCTGCTAGAGTCATCTACGCAAATCCAACAATAAGCGGACTGGCCAATTATCTATTCTCGACGGCCATCATTGGCCAAAACGATGACGATACGTCTGCGAAAGAGATCAGTGACATGGTTGAAATCATTTCAGAGTACAGTGCGGACCTGCCGCCTCCAAACATGGACCAACTGCTTCCTCTGGATGAAGCACAAACAGTCATCGTTACCGGCACTACGGGATCACTTGGTGCCTACATGCTTGACCGTCTGATTGAGAATCCTCGGGTTGCCAAGGTCATTGCCTTCAACCGCGGCCAAGATGGAGGACACTCCCGCCAGCCCGCCTACAGTGCTGCTAGAGGGTTGAGCACCGACTTTTCCAAAGTCGAGTTCCTCGGTGTCGATTTGTCTAAGCCATACTTCAATCTCTCTGAGGCCAAGTATAACGATATCCTAGCCACGGCAGATCGCATCATACACAATGCATGGCCTGTCAACTTCAACATCAGCGTCAACTCGTTTAAGCCCTATATTTTGGGAGTTCGCCAGTTGGTCGAGTTCTCTAATAAGGCAGCCAAAAAAGTTCCCATCGTTTTCATCTCAAGTATCGGTACTGTCCAGGGGTGGACAAAGCCAGAGCCAATTCCTGAGCATCGCCTCGATGACGTGACATTGCCAAAGATGGGTTATGGGCAATCGAAATTTGCTGCAAGCTCTATTTTAGATGCCGCCGTTGAGCAATCCGGGGTCCCCGCCGCCGTAATTCGGGTCGGCCAAATTGCTGGCGCGCGAACCAAAGAAGGCACCTGGAACCCCCAAGAATTCATACCAAGTCTAATCGCTAGCTCAGTCCATATGGGGATACTGCCGGCCAGTCTGGGCCCTCAAGACGTTGTGGACTGGACGCCGGTGGAAGACATTGCGGGATTGGTTTTGGATGTCGCTGGCGTCAACCAGGAGATTCCTCTGTCAAGCATCTCAGGATACTTCCATGGAGTCAACCCGTCGGCTACGAGCTGGGCTGAGATTGCTAAAAGTCTCAAAAATTACTACGGAGAAAGGATCAAGGCTCTCGTTCCGTTTGATGAGTGGATTCGTGCTCTTGAAGCCAGTGCGATCGATGCGACAGCAGAGGATGTGGAGAAAAATCCAGGAATCAAGCTTCTTGATACATACAAGGGAATGGATGAGCAAGGGAAGGCAGGTATCGGCCACATTTACTTTGATGTCAAGAGGACTGTGGCACATAGTCAGACCATGAGGAAGCTCGGGCCGATCGACGAGGCGTTGATCAAAAACTGGTGTGATCAGTGGGACTACTAATGCCAATAGATATGGAAGCAAGGGAAGGTTCAAGGTCTAGAAATTCTACTGCTTAGATTAAGTTAGCTCTGTCAGTTTGAGTAAAGATACCATAATGGGAAGCATTCAATTGAAAATGTGTTGCATCTGTCCAGCAGAGTATGGGCCTCCACAGAGATGTCGTCGAGATGTGCAAGCATCGCTTTGTGCCAATTACCAATGCCACTTTGTTATCACTTGCTCAATGTCATTCATTGGCCCATTAGGTTCTACGGAGTACCATCCTCCGTAATCTACGTCTTTCTCATACTTTGAATGGAAAATGTCATTTTCCAAAAATAGGCTCTATTTAGCCATTGTTGGGGAACCCCACCGCCTCGATCCATGGTCCGCTCAGAGATCATTCCATCACCCTACTCTGTACATATCAGTAATTACGTCATTTGTTTTCTGTTCCCCGTTAATACAAATTGCGAATCTCGCCGGTTTCTACTTCGCATACCTTAGCAGTGACAAGGTTGAGTAAGGGAGCGTATTAGAGCGAGCCACGTACCAGCCTCCAACGACGACTGCATATGCCAATAAGACAAGCAGAGGAAAGCGTTATTCAGCAGTGCATCACCTCCTGAGTCTGTGCTTTACCGGTAAACGGGAAGAGAACAGCCAATTAAAAAGGCGTTGAGCCGCGGACTGCAGAAACCCCCACAACGAGGGGTCTGGGTTTACTTTGGGCAAGATTTGGAGTGTCAATCCCCTGGACGATTCCTTTTAAAAATCTAGAAAACAGACATCTTTCTGGAATACGAATTGCTCTTTGCACAGCGCAGAATATTTCCAAAGGGCATCAACCATTGGCGTTGTCACGGTGGGCCGAGGCTTACCATATGAACCAGCCATGATGGAGGAGACGGCTGCCGAGTTCACGCTATTTTCCCGTTTGCCAGCAGAGCTACGGTTCAAGATATGGGAATCCGTGCCAAGGCCTACTCGGGTGATTGGGATACTACCTCCAGCTGCTCGATGGTATCGACACCATTATCGCGCTATTGGTACTAGAACAAGTGCCGTAGTGGAAGAAAAGGACCCTCTTCAGCGCTACAATTATCGATATATTGTGCAGCCCAAGAAACATGCGATATTCCCACTGCTTCACGCATGTCGCGAAGCCCGAGACCTTTGGAAACCACACTTTTTCCAGCCTTCCCGCCTTTACCACGCGTCAAATATCACTATTCGCTTCGACACTCCTTTCATCAGCTATGATACCGATATCTTTGCCGTTTTTGACGGATGGCCCCCGAATGGAATTCCTTCGGATGTTTTCCTAGATCCGCGACTGGCTGACAACGGCGACCAATCCCTGGACGGGTTTATCGCCCTCGACCGCAGTCGAATACGGAACCTCGCCCTATGCGAAATTCCGGGAGACCTCACAGGTTTCGCAAATGCTATTTCCATTCGACAATTGCCAAACTTACAAACGCTGACCATCATGGCTTTGGGGCCTGACGAGAAACGGAAGCCCGAATCTCTGGCTTCTGAGGGGAGCGGCGGCGATATCGCTTACAGTTTACCGGTACTCGAGATGTTGGCAGTTGATGTGCAGCGGATTGCTGCAGATATCCATGATATACCTCCAGAGTTGGTTCTAAACAGTCCGTTTCTAACCGATGCAAGATTGCGGCATCCTATCGCGTTATCGCCGAGTATACGACCACTCATTCGGTACAAAACGTTCGTGCTATCTCTGCTTTGGCACGAACTCAGAGAGCCGAATGCAGTGGGAGCGATAACAGAATCTTGGTGGGAATATACGGAATACCTATTTAGTAACCGCATGGATGACGATGAAGAATGTCCATTAAATCTTCCTGGCTGCGGTGTTCATGGCCACACAAAGAGAGAGCTGTTGGAATGGGCACCCAAGTTTGAGGTTAACTACAAATTGCTATGTGCAACCGAATGGCGAGACGAGCTGAAAAATATTGGAATTGTCAAGCCATGAGGGATAGACTACACACATATATAGTACAAAGCATGTTTCCCGTTGGAAGAAACTATTTAATACAATTTTGATGGATTTTAGACCTTTACATGGAATTGCGCTTCACGACGAACCTCCATTTGAACGTTCATCTCCCGGAATATGAGGACTTTTCTTTCGTATCCACACTTCAACGATGATCATAATAAACCAGGCTAGATGGAAACGCCAATCTCAATTTGTCACTTATATACAGCAAGATTCGCCGAGGCCCACCGTGACGCCAGAGTAAAAAAGGTTTAAATATAAAAGGAGATGCATGCTGCAAGCACGTGTAACAGATGCCATTCATTCATTTAGATATATCGAGTCATCGTGATCCAATGCCTTTATCACATCGATATCGTTCGAAGCTGCCTCGTTCATGCCTTAAGAGGGACATGCCACAAGCAGTTTTGACGCTTATTCACCAGACTTGCGAGGACTGCCAGAGAGGCTGTGGAATCTTTCACCCTCGTCCCGAGCGTTGATCTCAAGCGAGTGTGAGTCAGAATCGAAGAGAGTACGGGAGGATTCGTGTGGCAAAGCAAAGTGCTCGTCTTCCTTTCCAAGTGGTGTTTCCCTTGGTGAGACCGACGTTGCTTCACTAATGCTGCCTTCTGTCTCTTTGGCGGTAAATTCTGAATGGGGAGCGGACGAGAGAGCTTCCTCGTGGCTCGCAACTTCGACGGCCTTCAGATCTACTTCCTCAAACTCAGGCTTGAGAGGGCGGGAGATATTCCTCGGCGGAAGGGGAGGTGGCACACGGGCAGGAGTGACTACAGCATCAACTGGAGGAGCGCTGATGGACTGTGATCGTAGATCGGAGGGAGACAAGAACGCAGCTTCTGATTTCTCGTCGTCTTCGCTGAAAAAGGTAAGGCTGTCGTCTCTGCCCCAGTCGCGGTGTATACTGTTTTTGCGGCCCTTTGAACTCCAGGGACTATCGTTGACCGCGTTGTAAAAGTCGCCGTTCTCATCATAAAGGTTTGAGTGCCCAAAGCCGTTGATGACGGGGCTCGTAATTGGAGTTATGACTTCGTCTGTTTGTGTGCCAGCATCGGACGACTCGTAGTGTCGATCAGAGCTCCATCTTAGGCGAGATGATGTATAGCTATCGCGGTTGTTTCTTGTTTCTGATGTTTCCATGCTGCTATTTCTACTGTGAAATTTGGCATAGACTGGACTCGTTGGGCTTGGATGGTATTCGAACTGGCGGCTCGATGGTCTTGAACGAGTGCCAGCTTCCACGATATCCAGTCCCTCTTTTTGTAGTGCCAAAAAGCCATACGGATCTGGATCGTCAGGTTCCGGAATGCCAAATAGTTTCCCATCGCTGGGAGCCTCGACATTGACGTCACCTGGCGCTGGTTGTCCTTCGAGCTCCTCCATGAGCTCTTCGTCAACATCAGATCGACCTTCAGCAGCCTTTAATGTCTCCATCAGCATTTTAAGCTCCGGAGGTCGATGTCGAACTTTTCCAGCCAAAATGTCGGAAACACCTATCGTCTCTCCATAAAAGCGAGCATTTTCGTCAGTGCGCTCAATCACGACCGTACCATCGACCTGGACACCTGCATAGAAGCCACGGGATTTGAGGTATGTGAACACCGGCCTATTTGCCTGTTTCCACTTGCCGTCGTTTTCGAGAACTCCACCCATGCCGACAGGTCCGGCGACTGCACTGATCTCTCCGCCAAGGGTGGCCCGGATCTTGGTGAATGCTTCAAGGGCCTTGGGATTGTTGATCACCAGCACGCAGTCGTAAATGTCAACACCAACAAGGAATCCCAAACCGGCCGTGTGGAGCAAAATGCCCGAAGGTGGTGACCATGATCCGTCTTCCTGTCGGGCAACTAGGACTCCAGAACCGCCAGCTCCGGATATCCACAATCCGGTACGCATAGTTGTGAAGATGGCGAGACCAACAGCATTCTCTATTACTTTTTGAGGAATCTTCTTGATAACTCGTTGTTTCCGCTTCGGGCCGGCATCATCAGCCGGTCGCTCTTCTTCGGTATAGAAACCATCCTCTATAGCGAATTATGTTGTAAGCAATCATCCAAGATATTGCAGGTAAATGGAAACATGGGCCCCGAATTGAATTGATGGATTGGAAATGATGTGGAAATGGGACAAGGTCAAAAATGAAGAAGCAACCAAACCAGGCATTGACATGATGGATGTGAAGATGGATCACGTCTTTCGCCTTCCTCCTGAACAAATCCATCTAACAAGAAATCAATACGTACTGCAAAATGATCTCAAGATTCTTGCGGCCTTGTCGCTTTCCTTGTCCAGCGTCGTAGGCCAAAATGCTTCGCTGCCAATGCGATTGGAAAGCCGATTCACGGGTGCTCCGAGCTTATCCGCCCAACCCCAGACCTTGTCAAAGCCCTTCTTGCTTGTGGTCTTGGTGGTGTCCCAGGACGGCAGCTTAGATGTCACCTTCTGCATTTTGGTCGCTCGGAGAGTTGGCAAAACAAAAAGGAAGTTGTCGAGTTAGCTACTCCAGAGCTGGAACTGGAAGAGCGATTAATCAACGCTTCGACAGCTTCAGGTCCACGGCTGCCAATTATAAGACGTTGCGCAGTGGCGCAGGTGATTGTCCCGCACTTTATACAATCATCCAACATGACGCTACCGGTGGACTTCCGCTCCTCCCGATGGCCGCCACAGCTGCTAACTGGCGGGTGACGCATCACTACGGATGAGAACGGATCAGTCGGCGTTGCCGCAAAGAGCTGAGCAACGCCAATTAACTTGGATACTTCGAGAATTCAGAACCAAGGCTTTGCAACCCGCCGGAACATACGAGCGAGAACCCGGAGTTGCTTAGGTACCCGGCTATGTAATCACTTATCAATGCCCTGCATGTGTTGCATACTTGCAGGGCGATTTTGTCTGTTTATAAGCGGTCCGTTTCTCTCTTTTTAACCTTGTCTGTCAAACCCGACGCCCTGGAGGATGACGTCGTCACTCCACTTTTCTCGGACGCGCGACATCTGAGAGGAATTCTTTTGAATCTTTTTTGCGCTCAGAAACACTTGGGCATATGGTATTGATTGCAATTGTATACAATCTTTTTTTCATTATGTTATGTTTTTATTTTTACATCCCGACCACTATTGTGTAGTACCCGGAGAGTCGAGCAGCTTGTCCAGGATGACAGGCTCCTGTTGCTGTGCATTCGGATTGCAGCACGCATCTTCGCGATGAGACGCGGCAGCATAGATGACCAGCTCGAAGAGGCTTCTTGGGTCTCTAGCTTAATACACATACCCTAATTGCCAATGTATGTGTATTAAGCAAGAGATCCAAGAGGCTTCTTCGAGCTGGTCATCTATGTTTTTTTTTTAAATAACAAGGCTTCTCTTAGTATCTCTAAAGGCTTCGATGGATCAGAAGTAAAGTCCGCCGCGGCGCATCTTCTTTAGGCTCCGCAAGGCAGCGGCAGAAAGCACTCACGGTGTCAATGTCTGCTTAGGCCGAAAACACGCGCATTTATGTGTTTCTATATGAGGCAGAACGCATACATTGCATACAGGCCAATCGCCTTTGGTTTCGGTGAGGTTGCGGCAGAAAGCGCTCACTGTGCGGACGTCGCTCCTCAGGCCAAGAACACGCGCATTCCTGCGTGCTAATATGAAGCGGAACACACATATTACATTGCAGATAGGCCAATCAACTTTACCAATCACTCCTAGCACAGCCAACACAGCCTTGCTGCCTATCAGGCGCAATCCCACCTAAATGCATCAAGATGTCTTGTCACGGATAAAACTCGTAGATGAAGATCTCGACTTCACCTAAATTGTTTATAGCCCGCTGCGGCTCGACTCTTCCCACGTTGGCTAGTATTATACATTTTGTTCCTATTCCATCACTATCATGGACGTTACGGGTCTTGCTGTCGGTATCGTGGATCTCTACACCACATGTCGAGACTGTTACAACTTTTTTACCACTGTGAGAGCTGCAGAGGCTGAATCTTCAGCTCACCTGCGCGAATTGGAGATTCAGCAGTCCATTCTCAAAGCATGGGGCTTCTATTGGCAAATTCACAACGAGGGCGGCGGCGAACCAGAACATTCCGATCCCACCAGACGAAAGCGAACCAAACTTCATGAGTATCTCTTGAGCAACCGATTCAAGGCTGAAGGCGTCTTCAAGACTCTTTCTGCCCTTGCAGATACACTATCCGATCAAGATAAACTCACCAAGCGGTATGGTATCCGGCTTCAGTCAGCCCAGGTCGTCCAGGATGGGTCACAGGTGATGAATAACGTCCAATTGGTCATCTCGGGCACTACAACTGAGGATGCCAAGCCTGTGATCAGTGAAGTCAGGAGTCGTCTCTCTCTGCTCAATAAATTTAAATGGTCTTTGAAAGACAAGGACAACTTCAAGAAACTTATTGCCGACTTGAGATCTCACAGCGATTCGCTCTATCGCCTTTGCCCCGAAAACGCATTCGAGTCAATGAACATATATCTCACTATGGAATGTTTGGCCAGGGAGGAGTCACCAACAGGCCTGGAGTGGACTTCAAGCCTCGCAACTCAGCTTGCTGAGGGCGATGAACAGTCTTCAGTACGGAAAGGCTACAAATTGCTGGCTTCGGCGGCCACTTTGAAAGCATCGGTTTATCAAAACAGAGACAAGGTGGACGCAGATGACAGCACTCTCACCAGCATTGGCGAAGGGCAACGCGAGATGCGGTATTTGGGAAAAGGCCTTGCCCTATTTGAAGGGCAGATCGTTTACAGGGAAATGCGAGACTACCGCGGACCGCCGCTAGAACTCACTCCAGAGCAGAAACAGAGATTAGAGCGTCGTCGAAACAGGGCGCGCTTCTTGCCAACATTGCCAATAGATGACACGATGAACAGCCATCACGGCAGGGCTGACACCGACCAAACCCATCAACAATACGACGGCGACGAATCCGAAGGTGATGAAGTGATAGAGGCGGTCAGACCAGCCGATCCCAAGCTTCGCACTCTCATCAGGAACTTCGTTAATACCTTTCAAGGTGAGAACAATATGAAAAGCGTATATGGTTTAGATATCGCCGGTACGATAGACCACACAGAAAGTGAACATAACGGTCATTGCAGCATTCTCTACAGGCTCCCCGGCACGATTGGCGTTCAGAGTCGCGATCGGCCTGCGGAAAACCTGAAGCTTCGCGCACCAGTGACGCTAGAGTCTCTTCTTAGAACCCAGCGAAAACAAGGTATCCGATCTACACTCGGTGCGCGTTTTGAGCTGGCTAGAAGGCTTGTGCATGCCGTTTGCCTACTTCATTCTAGTGGCTGGCTGCACAAAAATATTCGGGCGGACTCAGTAATATTCTTCCCCGAATATTCGAATACGCTCCAAGAAGATCGATACGAGGACAGTTTTGAGATCGACGTCTCCAAGCCTATTCTGATGGGTTACATCTTCTCACGGCCAGACGACATTATCATCCGAACGATTTCGTCAGCAATTGAACAACCTATTGAAACTAGATTCCTGAAGACGGAGCGTAGAACCACTACCCACATATGGAATAACCCGATGGATCAGAGAGTAGATTCGAAACGTAGAACCGGAACTCTTCGAGATGACACCATATTAGGTCATATTATGCCGGAGGAGACACTCGTGAAGGAGCAGACGAAAGAGACAAACATCAGTGGCTTCACTCTTGACTACTATCAACATCCTGCGAAGCACGCGGATCCAAAGCGCCTCTATCGCCACGCATATGACGTATACTCGCTCGGTATTCTTCTACTTGAAGTCGGGCTGTGGGAGAAGTTGATGAACTACAAAGGTACGCACTCATAGTATTATAGTCGCGGTGATTTCACAGAGATTGATATTTCTCGAGGATATATCATACCCGATGATAACGAAGAGGATCATTATGAGCGAAGACGATGGATTTGTCGAGTGTACCTTGATCGCCTCAGATGGGCATGTGGAGATAAGTATGCGGATGTTGTTCTCAGTTGTCTCATGATGATTAACAGTAGCGACGACGAAGTGGCAAAAGCGAGCGAGAGGGAGCTTTGTGCTAGAATTGTAGCCGACCTGGAGGGCTGTCAAGCTTAGTTCCCATCTTCCAAACCCGTGTGGAGGAACAAAGAGACGAAAATTCAGGCTTCTTTTGCGTGATTATTGCTATACGTTTATTTATTTACTTATTTATCTTATATCATCGAGGATATTGCCATACACTTGAACAATCCGTTGCGTTCTAGGGTAAACCACCAAGCCAGTACCTGAAGCACTGCACAGCACACGTTCCCTGCCACGTGTGAGTCGGTCTGGTAAAGGCTGATCTTTCGGCAAATCGTCAAATCGGAGCGGGAGACTCTAGAAATACACCGAACATCAGCATACGACGTCAATCCATGGACTAACCGTTGCGGTCAGCGGGCCCTAGTACAGGAACGTAGGCAACACTGCCAAGACGTTGCTCTCGGGATAGCGGCCCTCAGCGTGTCGATGTGCCAAGAGCGACGATCACTGCAGGGTTGATGTGACGATAGATCTCGTATTATCGCCCAACTCCCGGTTGCTTCAAGTCATCCCATAAAGCCCGAAATCCCGTCGCAGCAACAGGAGTCAATGCCCGGGTGCTCAAAAGGGAAGCTATGAAATGTTGTCTCCTCCACAATTGGCAAGTGGGATTGAAACTATGATGCCATTCTTTGGCTAATGCTTACACGAGCAGATTAAAACTGCGCCATCTAGGGAGGCAGCGGATCGTGTTATCGTTGGCAATATCGTTCAAAATCGGAGCACAGACAAACTTCGTAGGGTAAAGAGCGATAAATCGGATGCGGCCTTCTTAGCAGGTCTTGGCTCTGTAAAATGTAAAATGCACTATTTACTCAGTACTCCGTACGCCTTATTGACTTGCCATATGTGTAATCGTACTAACAATCATCTCCACATGGACCCCTCCATCGATCCATATCAGGCAAATTACAAGGGTTCACTCATTATCCATCTTTGCCTAGCCATGTAGTATTCGAACAGGTACGCATTCACCGGTCACTGATTGCGGAAAGTCGCTTTTAAGGGCTCCGTTTCCATACTTTGTGAGGAAGCTAGATTATGTTCCATCAGTGACGCGTGGGGGCTGTCAAGGGCTTGCCGTTGTAGCAGTAGATATGGAGGATGGTGTAAGCTGAATTAGGGGTCGACTGTAGTCTGCAACTAATGGCCGCGCAGTGTGTTTGTGTCATGTTGGTTGAGTTATGCGCAATCCATAGAACATATTATAGAAGTAATAATCCAGGCCCATGCTTACCATATGTCTATTCAATGCGCAGGGAGTCGTATGACACAGATGTCTAGAGTTGCGAGACATGATGCATGGTAACAAACTACGATTACGGGCCTGCGCCCATACAAGGTGGTGTAAGACCGTTGTAACCCATGTAAGTGGGATGGCTCACGGTGAGGAATTGAAAAGCTGCCTTTGGGGTTGCATTTTTTGGGGAGGTGAAGAGAGAATAGGCAGCCGTCAAAGTGATTACTGTTTCTTTTACAACCAACCACGTTCAGTTCCGAAAGTATAGTTGCATGATCGGGGAGACCTGTGTCCATTTCCTTGATACTACAACGCTTGTCCGCCATCCTTGTGCTTCTCAGCCCGGGGTTCGGGACCTTCCAAAAGAGTAAGTTTGTGAACCCTGTATGGAACGTACAAGAAAGCAACATATAAAATATTACGAATGATTTTACTAGAGAAAGCTAGTGTTGCTCCGAATACCTGTGCTTCTGGCTGGGGTAGGACTTTTGGCAAATGCGACCAAACCAAGAGGAAAAGAAGAGAACAAGTCACGAGCGGATGTCAACAATTCCGAGTCGAGAGATAACTGATGAGTTATGAAATCGCTCTGTAGAAAAGTGAGAAGCCTGGGAAAGTCCAGGGTTTGATAGACAAGGCATGCTATAATACGTCAGAAGTTCTTGGCCGCTGGGTATAATGGTAGGGCGAGGAAGGTAACAAACATAGCATATGCTGATTAATGTAAGATAATGTTAATTATACAATAGAGCAGTAAGAAGTATTCGAGTCGGTCATTGTAGAGACGAGAATGGCTATTGACTGTAGTACGATGGTCATAAGTACATTGCCCTGTTGTTAAGTGCCCTGTAAGGAGACACAATGTTACCATACATATGGTGCTACCTTACCAGTAACACTCTTTTTGTGTGCCATGGATTCAGCTGCTCCGGCGACTTGGGCGAAATTGATTTATGCTTATTTCACTACTTTATTAGTTTGGGTTTCGATTCAAGTAATTATGATCCTTTATGTGGGAACAATTCCTCACTCCCAGCATAGAAAAGAAATAGGGCTGAGACAATCCGTCTTCTAAGAATATACAACCTGGCACTTACTATTATACCGAGGAATGCATCGGCTACGGCTGTAGGATGATTCAACAATTAAACCAAAGGGGGCCCAAGCTCGTGATGTTTCCGATAATAGAACACGGAGTGGTGAGATCGCAAATCCATCCATCCGGCGTTTTACTTGCCTCTTAGCAGCACCACTAGTAACCAATTGGAGAGCGCCCGCTGCCAGCTCTGGATAAGCACTGGAATTTAGAATTCAAGACTACAGCAGTTCATCACAAGACATCATTTATTTCCACCAAAGATATCCTATTTTCTTACTATTCTTTTATGCTGATCATGACCGCTTTACGAGCTTCTAGCAGCAACAGCAGAGAGTTGCCGTCGCCTCGTCCCGGATGGCTGCTAGTCTGACTTGTGGCTTCGTTTAGCCTCGGAAACTAGAGCGGGGGGCGCAGGAGAAACTCCACTGGCTCAACCCCTTATATCAATCTCCTGCTTCACACAAGAATGGGCGCTGGTTTGGCAGCTGAATACTCGTATGCATCTCCTGAGAAGCCTTGGTAATTCTCACCACCCGAGGTTGTGATGGCTTCAATTGTCGGACTAGAGTCATAATATTGTAGAGACGCCAAAACTTGGCCCTTTCGAGGTCCATAGTTGACGGCCGCTGCTTCTCACCATCATCCATTATTATTCCCACCAAAGACACCAGACTCCATCGCTCCCTGCGGGGCTCTGTCCCTACTGAAGCAGCATGTAGTACGAACTCTCAATGCAACCGCTTGCCGGATACCCGAGACGTGGTGCTCATTTTTCCGTGTCCATATTGCTTACAGCGCTCCGTACGTTTCGAGGCTTCATTCACGTCACTGTATGTTTTCCGGATACAGCTTGCGGCGCGTCCGTCTGGCGGCTTTAGTTTGACCCTCTACGCTGAAATTGGAAGGCGGGATGGCTTGCTCGGCCCGATGCCACTTTTCTGCTGACTTTCTTAGGAATCTACTTTTGTTTCTTTGCGTCAGCTGCTTCTTCAGCGGGCTCGCCAGCGGGCAAAACAGCTGCCATTACAGTACAGACGTGGATACGTAGGTTTTAGTAGCGCTAGGCCGGGTCGTGCTTTGTATTGGGGACCATGATCCCAAGGCTTACCGAGTTTGGAAAGATGTCCAATTGCTGATTGATATGGGCCGGAAAAGCGTGGTAAGCGGCTTTGTTGATGTCCTGCAATTTTAGCCATGGTTGTTCGTGCGCGACAGAATATATAAGGGACGATCTGTTGCCTATATCGGTGCCAAGAGCCACCAGACTTCACGCTCAGTGTCAATCTAGATATAGCTTCTAGAAGGGCGTTTGATCATTTGTCGAAAATGAAGTCCTTTTCCCTTTTGGGCTCTGTGGCCCTGTTGTCATCCCTCTCTTGGGCTCTGCCAACTGAAAGCCCGGCCGCCTCGCTTCAGGAGAGGCAGAGCGGCTCATCATGGTTTTTGCCAAACATTGACCACACCACGGGAGCCGTCAGAGGCTATGTCCCCAACCTGTTTTCCAGCAATGGAGCTCAGGACTTTAACTACCCCGTCTACAAGACGGTGAACTCTGGCGATGCTAACGGCTTCGTCAGTGCCATCACTTCTGATGGACCTCTGGGTGCCAGAGACAACTGCTACCTGGCTGGAGAGCCTCGTGTCATTTACCTGCCTCCAGGTTAGTCGATGAATAGACGTCTCGTGCTGTGAAACAATGTTCTAACGGCTTCATAATAGGAACTTACACCATTGGAAGCACCATCTTCCTTGACACTGACACCGTCATCATCGGTGATGCTGCCAACCCTCCCACCATCAAGGCGGCTTCTGGCTTCAACGGCAACTACCTTATCGTTGGTGGTCAGGGCGATGGTTCCAACCACCCTTGTGGTGGCTCTGGTGGTGAAACCCACTTCTCGGTCATGAGTACGTACGCGCTGCATTGCAAAGAATAGTTCAAAGTATTAACACTACGGTTTCTACAGTCAAGAACGTCATTCTGGACACCACTGCCGTCACTAGCCAGAGCGGTTTCGTCGCTCTGAGCTGGGCCGTTGCCCAGAACTGTGCTCTGGTTAATGTCAAGATTAACATGCCCCAGGGCATTCACACTGGTATGCTCGTCAATGGAGGATCTACCATCTCCATCTCCGACGTCCACTTCAGCTTCGGTAACATTGGTCTGCACTGGAATGGCCACCAACAGGGTCAGATCAAGGGCATGTCCTTCACTGACTGCACCAACGGTATCTACATTGACGGCGGCAACACCATCAGCATCTTCGCCCCTACCTGCAACACCGTCGGCCGCTGCATTGTCCTCAACTCTGGAAACCCTTGGGTCGCCGTCATCGACGGTGTCAGCCAGAACTCTGGTGATTTCTTCACCAGTGTCCCTGGCTTCCCCAACTTCATGATTGAGAACATCTCCAAGGACACCACCAACTCCAACATGGTCGTCGTTGGCGGTGCCGTCAAGGTCGGTGGCGTTACCAGCATCGGAACCTACGTCTGGGGCAACACCCGTGGTACCAACCCTACCTATGTGACCAACCCTACTGCTCAAGCAGTGAACAGGCCTGCAGCGCTTGCTCCCGGCGGCAAATACCCCGTCATCAACGCTCCCCAGTATGCCGACAAGACTGTTGCCAACGTTGTCAACCTGAAGGACCCCAACCAGAACGGCGGACACACCCTGCAGGGAGATGGCTTCACCGATGACACTGCTTCTCTCCAGGCTGCTCTCAACACCGCTGCCAGCCAGGGCAAGATTGCCTACCTGCCCTTCGGTATCTACATTGTCACGTCCACCATCACCATCCCTTCCGGAACTGAGCTGTATGGTGAGGCCTGGTCCACCATTTCCGGATCTGGCAGTGCCTTTTCTTCCGAGACCAACCCTACCCCTGTTGTTCAGATCGGTAGCACCCCCGGCCAGAAGGGTGTCGCTCACATCCAGGACATCCGATTCACCGTCAACGAGCCCCTCGCCGGTGCCATTCTGCTCAGAATCAACATGGCCGGCAACAACCCCGGTGATGTCGCTGTTTTCAACTCTCTCAACACCATTGGTGGCACCCGTGACACGTCCATCAACTGCCAAAACGAGGACAACTGCAAGGCTGCCTACCTGGGTCTCCACCTTGCTGCTGGTTCTTCCGCCTACATCGACAACTTCTGGTCTTGGGTTGCTGACCACGCCTCTGACCAGAGCGGCAAGGGCACCCGAAGCGCCGTCAAGGGTGGTGTCCTCGTCGAGGCTACTGCCGGTACCTGGTTGACTGGTCTCGGATCCGAGCACAACTGGCTCTTCCAGCTGTCTTTCCACAACGCCGCCAACGTCCTCGTCACCCTCTTCCAGTCTGAGACCAACTACAACCAGGGCAACAACGGCGCTGATCTTGTCGGCCAGCCCTTCAACGCCATTGCCTCTGACCCCAACTTCTCCTGGTGCAGTGGCGGTGACACTGTCTGCCGCATGGGTCTTGCTCAGTACTACACTGGTAGCAACAGCAACATCTTCCACTATGCTGCTGGTAGCTGGAACTTCAACAGCTTGACCAAGGTCAACCAAGGCATCATGAACTACATCCAGACTGCTGTGTCCAACTCTAAGCTTTTCGGCTTTACCGCTGGACCCAACGTCGCAGAGACCATGAGACTGCCCAACGGCGCAGAGTTCGGCAACGGTGGCACTGACGGATACGGTGGATCTTGGCAAACCCTGATTGCCAACATTGCCAGCCAGTCTTAATTTGGCCTTGTCGGTGTATGACAGATGAAACTGTCTCAATTCTGATGTATCTCTCACTTGAAACAAATGTATACAGTCATAGAATACTGTATATAGCCCTGTATATAGCACTTGACAATTGAAGTTAAATCAGCATCTACTTGACCCTCATTCATGTGATTATATGCGATGGTTAGAAAAGCCCTGCTAAGCGAAAGAAATTCTCAAAAAGGCCTCGATGTTGAAAGCCTCTAGTATGTGTTTCCCAATGGCACAGAGGGATGATGCCAGTCTTGCTCAAACCTGCCCCATCCCCCGTATTCTAGCTCACTCGCCATGGAGAGACTGTAAACAACCATATCATAGTATCCATCCCGAGGTGTTTTGCCACCACACACGTTTCCGCCGATGGCCACGTTTAGCAAAATGGTCATGTCTCGAAGAGGACGAGTACCGCTTGGAACCTCACCCTTCATTACCGGTCTGCCATCGATGTACCAGATCATCCTTCCTTGGCCGGGCACGCCGTTTGGTTGCTCCCACGCAAAATCATATCGTACAGGACGGCAGTGCATGTCAGGAATGCGAGAGCCCAAAACTCGATGTTTCTGTGGTTCATGGTGATGTCCCCAATGAAGACAAGTCCGATTCTCATGATCTCCGTTCCACGTTTCGGCAATGTCAATCTCACCGTCAGTCGGCCAAGAGAAAGGCTCTTTAGGCAGAAGCCAGAAGGCGGGCCAAATGCCTTCAGCGCAAGGAGATAAAATAGTGGCTGATAGAACACCTTTGTCGCGGGCCAAAGTCTGCTTGCTGACAAGGCGCGCTGATGTATAGCGCTGCTCTGGTGAAGGCGCAGAGTTGTTTGCAAGGGCCCGGAGGACCAGCATGCCTTCGGGAGTGCTGCAAATGATATTAGAACCATGGACCCTTCTACAGTCGTCGTCCTTTCGAGTGTAACCTGTGGCTATGACCTACTGGAAGGAATTCTGCGGCTCGGCAGTGTAAAACTGCAGCTCGTGGTTTCCCCATCCATCCGGCCCATTGCCTAGCTTTGCATCCCACTCGTGATTGACGGGAACATTGGGATAAAACTGCGGCTTCCAATAAACCTCACCACGGAAGGGCGGCCCAGATGGCGGATGAGGCGGTACAGGTGGTGGCTGTGATGCCGCTTTCGGTTCGGCGACTAAATGGTTCAGTTCTTGTTTAAATTTATTGAGCTGATCTTTCCAAGGCATTTTGTGCTAATTGTAAGGGGGATATGACTGTGGTATTTGGAGATAGTAGATGGTATGTCGCGGCTTTAGAGATCTGAGTTGAAGCTTTCATCACTATGGATTCCACTTTGGTGACGTATGTGCAATTATGACAGCTTCGCAATACGGCTTGGCAGCGTCACCTGACTTCGGGCTGTGTTTGACAGAATCGCATCTGCAGGTCATGAAATTCGCGCCACACTTGGCATAGAAAACGCATAAGCAGATAGAAAATGACAACCGTTAGTCGCAGGTGAGAGAAGCATATCGCTCGTATGTCATTGCTTTCCGTGACAGCATAAGCTGCCCCGTAGGAATGTACTGCTAGCTGGATACATGCCGACCGGATGTTTTGCTATAATAGTAGGTGCCTCTCCATTCGTCTTTGTACATACATATACTCCATGTCAAAACAATTATCAAGAATGCCGGCGTAGAAAAGTATACAGAGAAAGAAAGAATCGAATCCATGGCTCATGGAAATGAATCTCTTCCTTTCCTACTATATCGGGTTACAGCCGGCCAATTTCATTCAGGAAAGGGCGACATCGGGACAGCTTGTGACTCTGTGGCTTATCGATCGTCTATAGGTAAGCCTTCACGGCCAACCAACATGAAAAAGTTTCGTGCTTCTTCCTGCTAGGATATACTAACCTAGGGCACTTTCACTGACTCAACATATTTTGTTTGCTATCCGCCTCGTTCAGAGTTCAAAGGTTAGAGGACTGAGCCGTAGTTCCAGTGCTAAATTTCCAGTTAGTTGCTTGTGGGTACACAGAGCGGCTAGACTGGGTCGTTTTTGTTTCATTCGGCTGCTTCCATTCGGGGGCTTGTGACACATGCAAGGATCGTGGCGGGGATGTGAAGGATGTACCCGTACGTATTCCTCCGTAATGCTATCAACAATTGCAGTGGCTATTGGGAAGCGAAGAGGCAGTATTTTGACCGTGCATGACCTCCGTATTCTGTAGCAGCAGCAGCAGCCTGAAAGATTGCACAACTAGATCCATTCTTTCCATGAAAGAGGCGTCTAATTGTTCTATTTTGATTGGCGAAGCATGTCCTCTTTGTATTTCTTCGTTGGTGCTATTGCTGAGCTCCAAACCCGATGTCAGACGCTACCTGGGGAGCACAAACACAGAGAAATTTTCTGTTAGTCTGAAGGTACTATACCTGAAGCAAGTAGGAACCCGTGTATCGGGAGGATAATGCATTTGTTTTCTTTTAGAAGTACCAACAAAGAAATCATTGGCTTTGTGATTCGGTACTTGTGTGTCCCCCGATATTATTCACCGATAACGCTCCGCAGTTGCATGGCATTAGGCTGCATGTGATGACTCCAATTGGTAAATGCAATTGGCTGCTCAAGAGTTTCAGTTAGTGGGCGTGCAGCAGCGGTCTCGGGTCTCCTCAACGGCAGGCCGCATTTTCTGCATCACTGGGCTGTGCATTGGTTACTACCGGCGTAATAAATATAGTAAAGATTCCGTAGAATTGTTTCCAAACGCGAATTGCAGCCGAAGAGATCTTCTGTCGCACAACTGCAATGTAATCCGCAGGTATGACTGACTGCTCCGACTTTTCGCGCGCTTCGGTGGCTTTTTTTTTTTTTTTTAGAGGCGCTCTACTCGGGCCTGTAGGACAGACCAACGGCGGATCTTTAAAAAGACCGGCCGTGCAGCGTCTGGTCTGACACATCCTGGGCTTCTCACTTTTTTCCACCTCGGCCTCACTTGCGTCGTCACCACAACACATCGCCTCGATTGTCGTCGCAAGGTCCAGCAAAGGCCATTCCATCCAAAGATCGAGGCTTTGCTGCTGCGAAGCCCGCCAGCGTGCGCCAATGGCCCCTCCATCGCCGACCGAAGGCCGAGATTCGCCCGGCTCGTCTGCCAGCGAAAAGAAACGCAAAAACAACGACGGTTCCAGCAGCAAGAAGCGCGGATACAGCGAGAGCACAGGGCTTCCAAACGGAGCCAAGAGCCATGTCGTGCGACGCTCGAGCATAAGCAAGCCTGGGCGGGATCAGCGCGACGAGCCCGTATTCAAGCACAAGAAGCGGAAGCGCCGCGAGGAACGAGAGAAAGAACGAGATTCTAGCAATGCCGTATCAAGGCAGGACAGCCCTGCCATTGATTTCGATGGCCTCAGCCGACCCAGCGTAGGCACGCGCCAGCGGTTAGAAGAAACAGAGGAGGAAAAGGCTGCCCGACTCGACCGCATGAAGGGCGCTGTCAAGACTCTACTCGAGTGCGTTGGAGAAGACCCGAACCGAGAAGGCCTCTTAGCCACACCCGAACGATATGCCAAAGCCATGATGTTCTTTACACAAGGCTATGAGCAAAACGTATTTGACATTGTCAACGGCGCCATCTTCCAGGAAGGCCACTCAGAGATGGTGGTGGTGAAGAACATTGATGTGTTCTCGCTCTGCGAACACCACCTGGTGCCCTTTACCGGCAAGGTCCATATTGGCTACATCCCCAACAACAACGTCATTGGCATCTCCAAGCTGCCTCGCATTGCCGACATGTTTTCGCGCCGGCTACAAATCCAAGAACGCCTCACCAAAGATATTGCCAATGCCGTCTTCGACGTCCTCGCACCCCAGGGAGTGGCCGTGGTCATAGAGTCTAGCCATCTATGCATGGTCATGCGCGGCGTGCAGAAGACGAATAGCACCACCATCACGAGTTGCATGCTTGGCTGCTTTGAGCGCAGGGAAAAGACGCGAAATGAATTTCTTAGCTTAATCAACGTTAACCGCCATTGAGGGTGGTAATTAACGTCAACCGCCATTGAGGCTGGTAATCAACGTCAACCGCAATTGAGGCTGGTTCTTTTCAACCCCAGTCCTATATTCAACATTTTGCCACTGGCTTTTACGGTGAGCTTCCCCCCTCACTTGTCTATGTGGGCATATCAGATTCCGCATATGGTCTATATCGACCGCCTGTTGCATTCTATTTTTTACTACTTACCGCTGGAGAGGGCGGACAATTATGGCATGATAATGTATGCCCAGATTCATTTAGATTTAGTAACCAACAAATCACTTTCGAGCCCATTCTCCATGTGTCATGTACCCGTAGGTGTAACATCTTGAGACATCACCCACTTGCTGTGCGCGATCGTCTATTATTTCTCTTTTAAGAAACGAGTAAATCTACGCCTAGCTTACGGATACAAAGTATCCACAACGCATGTCTCACTTGTCTAGAACTGCTTGGTTTGAAATATTTCACATCCCTTCGACATCTCGATTCAAGGCTCAATACAAAAGGTGGAGAGAAGATGGGCTACGTGTAGAAATCTATTGCGAATTAAAGTCTGATGGATAAAATCTGATGGCTATGACAATACGCCAGAGAAATGTCTTGACGCGGTCAAGAAATTGTACCTTTGTGTATAAAGCCTTTGCGTGCAAGGTACAGCCCGCCGATAGTATATACAAATTTCAGTGGGTAGCAAACTACATGTAAGTAGTCAAGTTGTTTACTAAATCAGTTCAGGATATTACATTACTGTGTCTTTTGTTGCTTTGAGCTCTTGCATGAGCGCAGTAAAATCTTCATCGCCGGGTAGTACAAAACAATTCGCTTACAAATGAACAAATTGTTTTGTTCTGTGACGGAGGCTAGACAACGAGTTTTGCTCAATTGCCTCGGTTCATCACAAGCTTCTTGTTATCTACCATAGTCGGGAGGAAATCTACTCCGTAATAGTATGTAGATAGTGTCAGATTTTGAAACCAAGCCTTCACTTGCTTATATGATCAGTCGCAAATCTCTATTTGTTCCAGAGTTGTTATGAGAAAGCTGATGACTCCCTCAAGCGTTTCGAAAGTTTAGGGTAACAGAGCTGATATTTAATTGAGTTCGATGACTCTCGCCTTTCAGACGCTAACAGTAGTCCAGCTGAATCTTGGCGGGGTAATTCAGCCCAGTCGGCTGCGTCCAATGGGAAGCGTTGCCATCACGCCCTACAATTGACCAAGATTAGTAACACTGCGCTCCTAAGAATGCGATGCGATCCAACTCCAAAGGATCATCTGAATCACGACATAACCACGCCCTGCGATTGATTACTCACAAACACGGAAGCTGCCAAGGCTAAGAGTTCATAGCTCGACTTAACAATACCCGTTCAAGCGGCCTGCAAAATGGCAATGATGAACCCTGATGACTTTATAGATTTCTCTGGTGGCATGGAGGACACGGACGCCGCTGTCCCAAACGAGTCATGTGAATATTGCGTCAAGGAGCATATTCATTGTCAGGTGACTCCAGAGACTATCAATCTGGGTGGCTGCAAGCCTTGTATTGAGGCAAAAAGAAATTGTACTTTGCCGTCTAACATGGGAGCACCCATGAATGCATTGGAACCCTTGGAGTCCTTTGCCGACTTTGGGGCTGCTGGCAATGGGCATCAGGATCAGTTGCAGCAGCTCTCAGAGAGCTCTTATAGCAGATCAGAGTCCAGTTTCACAGGCAATGATTCGTTGGGCGACGACTCGACTGGGGGGTTGGATGCCACCCCCAAGATTGGTGCCAGATTTTCTCGAGAGGCACTTCGGATTCTGAGGAACTGGCTTTTATCCAACCATCGTCACCCTTATCCCAATAATGAAGAAAAAGAAAATCTTGCTCGTCAGACAGGCTTGAACAAAACGCAAATCAGTACTTGGGTCGCCAACGCTCGCCGCCGAGGAAAAGTACGAGCTCCTCGGTCTACCTCATCAAGTCCGGGCCAACTCAACAACGCTATGGACATTCCTCAAAAGAAGACTCCAATGACGAGGGGTATGAGTCCCATGGAGCGATGGAGACATTCTCCGCCGGATCAGGAACCTGCTTCCATCACTGCCATCGCTTCGGCAGTCTCATCTGCAGGGTTCCCAGCTGGAGCTGGCGCTGCGTCAGCCAATTACAAGGATATGGATGATAGGCTGCCGGGCTCTATCGATCATCTCTCATCCGCTGGCAGTTCAAAAACATCGCATTCAGGCAACGGGTCGCAGAGCTCGGCTATTTCTCACAAATCTCGCGAGTCTTTGGAGTCTCTCTACTCGTTGAAAAGCCGCGGAAGACGGCGCCGGCGCCGCCAGATCCCCAAGGCCGTCGATATTTCCACCATACTTCCGTCCGTCCATAAATACCAGTGTACATTCTGCACCGAAACGTTTAAAACTAAGCACGATTGGCAAAGACACGAAAAATCGCTGCATTTGTCTCTTGAACAGTGGGTCTGTTCACCAAACGGACCAATTCAGTTTTGCACCGAATGGGATTGCCTGGCATGTGTGTACTGCGGATTGAAGAACCCATCGCCGGAGCATGCCGAACAGCACAATGACTTTGTGTGTCATGGAAGACCAGACGCAGAAAAGACCTTTTTTAGGAAAGATCACTTGCGCCAGCATCTGAGTATCGTTCATGATGCCAAGTTCCAAAAATGGCCAATGAGTGACTGGAAAGTAGACACACCAGCTGTGCGATCCAGATGTGGCTTTTGTGGCATCATATTATACTCTTGGGATTCACGTGTTGGCCATCTTGCTCAGCATTTCAAAATGGGGAAGTCCATGGCAGATTGGAAGGGTGATTGGGGATTTCAGGGAGAGATACTGAAGATTGTCGAAAATGGAATGCCACCTTGTAAGTTGCTTGACTCGTCCAAGACGCCGCTGAAAAAAAAGGAGGTTAACACGCAGCTCAGATCTCATCCATCATGAACGAAATACTCTTGATCCGTTCGAAGCTTCCAAAGATGAAGTAAGACACGGCAAAACATTGGAAGATCATGTCAAACTGTGGTTGATTGACTATATCAACAAGCGGACCGTGGCGGGCATGGCGGCCACAGATGATCAGCTACTTATTGAAGCGCAGAGAGTTGTACAGAAAGTTGACACGGAAGATACTTCGCTTACAGGTCCTGACATCTCGTGGTTTCGCGACATTATTATGCTCCACAAGCCGTCTAATCATATGACACAGGAGGAACTCTACCGTGCATCTGGAATTACGAGTTGGACATCACAGATAGAGAAGATGAAGACATCCAAGTCTACGTACACTGACATGAGCACGGTTGGAGACGAAAAGGAAAAGCTTTTGTTGCGATATGTCAAGTCCAGACAGGCCGCAGGCCAGATACCTACGGATGCAGAGCTGCAGTTTCAAGCATGCAAAATCCTAGATGACGTTGAACCAAAGTCCAACTTCAAGTGCAAAGAGGCTGTTCAATGGTTCAAATTCCTGATCAATTCTTCAACCGACTGGCTCTCAGCCTTCAAACGCCGTGCGGGCCTCCTCTCAAATGCCGACACGTTATATGGACATATGCAACCAGGTGTTCAAGACATCATAACCAACGGCGAGCATCATCTCTCAGTGCTGCAACAAGGCTCATTAGGTGGCATCAGTGCATCACAGATTCCCGGCACAGCAACACTGGGGGGTGAAATGCAATTCGAATCGAATGTCATCATACCTGGTGATGGCAATCAGACCATATTGGGTGAACTGAGCGACCTTGGTGCCTCAGAAGAGCGTCATGATCTCCTGGCTTCGCTTGATGATACCCTAATAGCAAGCCACAAGTCGGGAGACTTGACCTCAACCCACCAGGCCAAAGACACCAAAACTGGTGCTACTCCGTCTCCCAAAGCATTACACTGGGGCGTCCCAGATGAAGCTATTGGTTGCACATCGCCTATGGATACGAATGACTATCTACCGGGCCTTACGGAAACGCCGCACTCTGCCAACTCGCACCCCTCGCACCACCAACCATTACGGTATTTCTTGAGCGACGCCAACTGTTATGGGAGGTTGGAAAAAGAACTCACTCGATTTGTAACGAGCTGTCTGAGCCCAAACAACCCACTGCAACACGTATGTATCTGACCCCCTCCATGCGTCTGGTCTCTTATAGTTAAATACCAGGACCTATTCTGACACATTTCAGGTTCCTACCGACGAAGAAATCCAGTATCAAGCTCGCTGGATAATCTATGACGACGACGACCCATGGAATCAAACTGCTGCGGATAATATTGAGTGGCTGGCTCGCTTCAAGCGTGATGTCGGCATTACTGCTGCTGATGACGCGAACGGCTTACCATTAAACGGACCCCCTCGACCATGGAGAGTGACGGACGGTGGAACAGGATTGACGCCACCGTATCTCAAACCAAAGCCCGGCAAAATAATAGAAGTTGCGGATGAAACGTCTGTACTTATCGATCATCGATTCTATAATGTCAACAAAGACACTGCTGAGCGCTATGTCCGCGCCCTTTGTGAGGGGGAATACCAATTTCCTCCTTCTGTTTTTTGCTCACGCGAACTCGAGGACGGCTTGAATGCCTACATTGAAGATTGCATGAAGAATCTCTATGTTCCTTCGGACGACGACCTACGCGCCAAAGCGCGCGATATTCTTGGCGTTGAGCGCACTGCGGCTGATGACCCAAAGCTGCTGGAGACTTTTAAAGCAATGCATGTCCTCTGGCACACAACAAATAACGACTTTATCCCAGATGGTCATCCGAATAGCAATACTCTTGATTTCATGGACGGCGTGGATGTGTTGGCTTCCGATCCGGAGCAAATGAATGTTTTTGATCTCAATGCCGAATTCTCAACGAGATTAGGGGTCTAATGGAAACGGGAAACGCAATGTGTTTACAGATATATAGATCAAAAGACTTAACATATCTAATAAGGCTGACTATATCTGTCTTCCACATGACTTGTGACTCGGGACTTTTACAGACAGAAGGCACGACAAAACTGAGCTATTGTATTGGGGATACCAAGATGTATTAACATTATGTCCAAAGCAATCAAATACATTAAAACACCCATTGAGACCTCTTTATATGATGCAATTTACACTATTAAGGTGTGAATTCTATGACATCTCCTTGTTTTGGGCGAGCCAAGTAGTCATTGGGGATCTGTTCGGGAGGTGGAGCCTGGATACACATTAATCGCTGGACAACAGTTGTTACATCTTCGTGCTCACCTGAAGGTTTTCTGCCCAATTGCGTATATCGTCATAATTCTTGCAAACGTGTTTGGTGCGGAAATCTGGAAACGCCGTTGGCTGCTTCGGGTCAACCCACACCTGTCCGAGCACACCTGTATCTACGTTGCACATCAAGACCTGACGAATAGTGTCTAGACAGTGCGCTATAAGGAAGTCAGTTGATTGATCATGATTTGAATTCTTGTTGCATTATTTGGTTATACTTACTGACATGTAGGCGTAGTATAAAATCATCGTTTACAAACGCATGCTCCCCTAACTTTTTATATCGGTCGTAGTTGAAGTAGAGTGCTTTGCGCACTAGATTCTATGCAACCTGTTAATAGACCAAACAGAAATGGTTTGTAGTTATAAATCAGAAGAAGCCTTACCAAACAATGCAAATGGTGCATTCCTTCGACGTTAACGATGAAGCCTCCGCCGTACTTTTCGGCTCGCTGAACAAATGATGGATCCAACCCACTAGCTAGACCATCTTTGTATGAAATAATACCAGCTCGGTCTATAGACAGTTAGAATCTCTTCTTAAGATCAAATTCTAATAGATATAGTTACAGTCAGACCCAAGATCTTCCCAGGCTTTATCAACCTCTGGTGATCCAACTTTTCGATAAATGTCTTCATTCATGAAAGAGCCATTGAATTCTTTGAAGCTGTAATGAACTGGTACATCTCTGATGAGAGGAGCTTGGATATGTCAAATTATGTCCTGTATGGAAGCGGGGGATTATACTACTTACACCACTGAGTCGTGTGTTTTGCGCATAATTCATCTGTATTTGATTCCTCATGAACCACACGTGTCCCAGCCCAGAAAGACAGAACACAGGCTATTAAGAATAGTAAAAAAAAGCAGCAGGACTTGAGAAAAGATTTCGAAACAAGGTATTTCTTCCTTGATTCTTCTTTGTTCACGTGTCGAGGTAAGCTGCCTTCCTCATCTGACTCGTCCGAGGCATTGGAAAGGAGCCGGCGTAGATGATCTTTGGCCATTGTGAAGATGTCGTCAAGTCAAATGATGTCAAAGATGAAGCTGATATCCTGGTATCAGCAGCGAAACTCGTATTTCTCAATTCGCTCCGCTAGCTCATTATGTCGGAAAAAAATTCTGCCATCTCAAGCCAAATGACGTCGATGCAAGCGCGAAGCCTATATTCTTAACTAAGCCGCTTTATATAATTCTAGCGTTCCGCTTGCAAACTCAATCGAATCGTTTTATAACCGGTGATCTTCTCTTAAAAGTTTACTTTGGATCACCAATCCAGTGAATCTGAATCAAGAAATGATTGTCATGAGATGGGAAGCAATAAAAATCTCAATGCCAGTTTTGCCGGGCGATTTCGAGGCGCTCTTGGGCGGCACGGTCTTTCCGTCGGTTACTTAAAGTTCATCCACATTCCAATAATCAATTGTGATAATACTACACCATGACGAAAATTATCGTCACTTGAAGTCGCATTAGGATCTAGCCGACACTAGATCAAAGCCTCTAGCATCGAGCTGACACGGATACCCTGTAAATCTTGACTCCATCAATATCGTGATTGCGCCGCATCTGGAGGCAGCTGAAAACCACGAGGCGGGATCATCCATGTGCATTTCCCCACCATCAGCCAGCCTCGATCAATCATGGAATGGTGGCGCTCCTCCAGCTGTTGTTTGGCATATTGACTAGTAGAAAACCACACGCAACTATCGTGAAGCTATTCTTCAAGGTTTCGTATTCATCGTTGAGGCGAATAATGATATGCGATATTCTTCGGCTCTCAGGCGTGCCGGAAAGTTTCCCCGGGATCTGCAATAGATCATTCCAATGCCAACGTATGACTAAAATAATGATGATATGAATAGGGCTGAGTATTAAGATGAGTATTAAGCTGAATGAGGTATATCATATAGGTACTTAAAGACGATCACCTCCGCGTCAAAAGTAAAGCCGGGTTGAACCTGCAATCACTTGATCTTTCATTAACAAGTGTAATATCAAAAGTCACTTCAGTCTATTCGGACTCACATCCACACCAAACCAAGTCACCGTTATAAGCCATCAACATGAAAGCTATCTGGGCCACTCTACTCGTCGCGGCCTCGTTCGCCCTCGCCAGCCCTGTCGCCGAGGCTGCTCCAAAAGCTGATCCGGGCGGCTACGGCGATTATGGAGACTACGGAGGATATGGAAAGTACGGTGATTACGGAAAATACAAACCTCCGACGCCGCCAAAGGGAGGATACGGGGATTATAAGACATACCCACCACCGAAGGGAGGCTATGGTGATTATGGAAAGTATCCGCGGGAAGAGGTACCCGAGTAATACGGCGTGGGTCAGATTACAAGACAGCTTAGTTGGCAACTAAAGAAGCTTGGAAACCCAGGTCAAGATTTACTTATTCGGGAAATTCTACCCTATATGGACTGCTGTGACTGTTTTCACGATGGAAAATATCTCGTATACGTTGCTCACCAGATGTCTAATGTAGCCTTTACACTAACAATGGATTGTTCTCCGATGATGTCTCACTTGATAACGTCCAACTTCTAAATACTTCGATGTAATACAATGGATCACTTTTTCTAGTTTGCTGAGTCATGAAAGAATGCTATTGATAGTTAGTACTCCGTATATTGGAGGGAATCTGAGCCATCCTCAGCTCTGTAGAGAGCCCGTGACTAACTCGCATATCCCCGACGGAGCTTAAGGGCAATTCTGCCTCGGAAAACAAAAAGGTAAATCAACAGCCTATTTGATGAATGACTTATAAAGACAGTGTTGTTACTCTCTACTGCAGAAGTATTGCGAAGGATACCAGTAATCACATGCATACTGCTGGCTACTTCCTCCCGCTGGGTGAACTGGTGATCACTGTCTAATAGCAAAAGTTCCAGCGGTAATACCCCTTAGATGGATACCTGAACGCATGACTTGGGGAGGGAGCAGGGCCCTCAATTGGCCCAGCTTACCTCTCAGTGGCACCACGAACCATTTATCTGAGCAGTTATCTGAAAGTTACTCGCATGGAGCTTTCAATTTAATTTCGACGTGTCAGTGTTCGTATTTTCTCTGCTGGATAAGAGATATTAAACACCATTATCAAACCATCCGTCGTGAAGGCCTCGCGCGATTGATACCCAAGGCGATGATATTACCCTAGTGAGCTCCACAGTGGAAAAGAGAAATGGAGGCAACCAAGTACGAGCAACGGGGTAATAAACGCCGTATGGTACGTAGCTTGGTAGCTCTCCATACACATCACTTCAAGCTAGTCTTGGCGCATCTGGGCAGCGATGCAAAGCAATATCCTGTTGCAGCTGCCAAGAACAAGTTGTTATGGTTGGGCTGGTCGTTGGTGGCAACGCAAACTCCTTGATCACGGCAACTCTCCCGGAATACGCTCTACCCGCGTTAATGCGGTCCGTTAACTCTGGAGAAGCTTATTTACGTAACAAGTAACGATCTGAGTTCAGCTCTCGACTTGCTCACCTTTCTCTTCTCGTCATGAAACACGGAACATCGTGTAATGCCCTTACGTTAAACTGCAAGCTCCGTAATTCAGCCGCGGGGAAGATGCCGCTACTCAGTGCTCTTGTTCGAGTAATGTCGGTTTGCCGCTTCTGGTGTCAGCATCCACAGCGTACGGGCTTAGCACTCGCTCGTATTGTTTCGTTTACAAAGGTTCCCAGCCTAGGTCACCCTATCAATGCCCCAGAAATGCCAGTAGTCAGCCAAGAGATCCAAAGGTTCCTTAGCGGTGTGGCGCTGGATAAGGGCTCAAGAGCCGGGTGCCTTTCTAATTTAAGCTTAGTTGAATAATCCTTATTTGCTTTAAGGACCTGTAACTTAACAAAGGTAAATTGGGACCTTGTTTCTCATACTGTGTGACAACGGTCTCGCGTGGCCGCATCTCGGCGACGAAGACAATGCACAACACAAACTAGCCATGTGGTCAAGAAGATATCCAGAGGATGAATCTTTGTGGTGATCGTCCGTATCAACAAAACAGTCAAACATATGGCTGAAGCTATCGATGCCCTCTGTGCACCCACACACCAGCTCCGGCTGTCGGGGTCCGAAAACTGCTCCATTGTATTACGCGGTTGCTGCCGTGTGTCTTCGCGATGCGTCTAAAAGGTCCGAGGAGCAGCGCGATGAAACCACACAATCTGACCTTACCACACAACCTGCAGAGACCACATGGAGTATGAGGAACACTCCGAGTCAGCACTCTCACTCCAATACCATCTACACCTAAGAGACTTCCGCCTGTCCATGTAACAGTCGATGTCCCGCTCGCTGCCAATTAGCACAGCGCCGAGTGCCGCTCCGAGTGAGAATGAGTTCAAATGGACGCTACGAGTTGGCCACATTTGTCCACCAGTCTTCGTACGATTTGCCGCCACTTGGTAAAAAGGGAAGGCGAACGAGTAACGATGTCGGCATCCTGCTGAAGACATGACTCCCAATCCCTGCTCCGTTGCGGGTAATCCCTGTTGCGAACAGTGTTTGGAACTTCTTTACGCACTATTAGGCTAGGGTTAACTAAACTTGCAAGTCCCGGCCATTTCCCAGACGGGCGAAATGCAGAGAGAGATGGCTCTTTTGCCGCCGCCTAGGGCATTACCATTAGATTGCACACGCGCCACATTAGATCTCATGATGGGCGTTTCTGTTTGGTGCTTCTAAAGGAACTTATGTGCTTGGAAGCCCATGTGAAGATCACCGGCATACCTTGAGGCCTTGGCCGCCTCCGCTGCCGTGTAGAGCAAGGTATCTGCCCGGATTGCTTTCCAATAGAGAACGCTTGGCAATTCTGATACGCCCGCTAGCAGGAAAGAGGGAGGAAGCTCTTTATTGGCTAGTCTTATTGTTGGCAACGGGGATCGTCCCGCTTTCGTCCAATATTGTGGCAACAGGGCCAGAAAAAGTTCCTATCCACGATGACCAACAACTGCAACAGTAGACAAAGGTGCCTCCCAAAAGAGGCGATAGTTGGTTCGTTTTTCGGTCCCCGTGCATCTGAGATCTGTCATACGCCGGGTTGAGGGCTCTGGGGACACAATCTCAGCGCCTTGGCATGAGGTGGTTACAACCATGGCTCTCATTGGGGACTCCGTGTTAAATACCAAGGTGCCCCTGCGATCCGTTCTTCTTCTTAAAGACTTATCAGCTATTGCCACAAAAGTGTTTCACTGACGCCGGCAAGACACTCGGTCAGTGTTGCTTTGTGTTACAACGCGGCAGCAAGGAAACCCGGAAAGGTTGTCACCATGGGTGTCCCTACTACAGTAGAGCCTGAATACGTGGGCGACGGTGGTGTTCAGGAGAAGCGAGTGTCCGTCGAGGTCAACCTAAAATCAGACGGAGAGGATGAAGAAGATGAGGCCATCACCGACCTCTTCACCAGCTTCCCTGCGATCAAGGGCGTCGAGCCTGAGCCCAACCCCCTGACAGTTCGAGCGGTGCTCACCGGAATCGTTCTTGGCTCTCTGGTCAACGCTTCCAACGTCTATCTGGGTAAGCAAATAGTCTTCACATTATAGATTTCTTCGGGCTTTATGCTGCTGGAGATTGACACTTTCTAATGTGACATCCTGTCTAACAATATTTGCAACAGGTCTCAAGACTGGTTTCACATTTCCAGCAACCATGTTTGGTGCAATTTTCGGATATGGTACGTCTCAATCATTCAACAACATCCTCCAGGATTGCATAACCTGACGGATCATTCACAGGTTTTATCCTCTTCCTTACCAAGATCTTCCCCGGTATCCCCGGTATTGGAACTCGATTCGGCCCTCAAGAAAACTCCATTGTTCAGGCTTCTGCAACAGGTGCCGGTGGTATGGCTGGTCTTTTCGTGGCTGGTCTGCCTGCTATGTACCGTCTCAGCTTGCTGTCGGAGAACCCCAAGGATGACTTCGGCCGTATTCTCACCATCACTCTCGTGTGTGCCTTCTTTGGCCTCTTTGCTGCGGTGCCACTCCGAAAGTTCTTTATTATCAACGTGGCCCGTGAACTGAACTTGGTCTTCCCATCGCCTACTGCTACTGGTGAGTTTTCTTGAAAGAAAATATCTTAAGCATCTACTGGAACAGAAACTGACTCTTTTATTCTATAGCCCTTGCCAGTGAGTCTTCTCCTAGGAGCAAAACATAATAGAGTACGTATTATAGCAGACACTGACTCTTTCATAGTCCGATCGATGCATGCCGTCGGCAGCGGTGCAAGTGATGCCATGCGCAAGGTCAAGGCTCTGGGATACGCCTTTTTGGGTGCCTTTACCCATATCGTTGTGTCTCAATATGCTGATGGCATCTTGCACAACTGGCACATCTTCACTTGGTTCTACATCTGGAGTGGATACAAGAACGGCGCACTCAACATCGAGAACTGGGGCTGGTACATTCAGCTGACACCCGCTTTCTTCGGCTCCGGTATTCTTGTCGGTCTCAACGCTGCCGTCTCTTGGTGGGTAGGAACTGTTCTTGCCTGGGGTCTGATTGGACCTCTTCTCGTCCACTATGGCGAGTGTGTCGGCAAGCCCTACGGTGAAGGCAAGTGGGAAGGCCTCGTCAGCTTCGGAAGCATGAGTGGCATTGGTGCTCCTGGATGGGTTGCCTCTCCCCGATACTGGATGCTGTGGCCCGGTGTCATGGTTCTTATCGTTTACAGTCTGGTTGAGTTCCTCATCCACATCCGTGTCGTTTGGGACGGCCTGAAATATGGTGTTCGTAGCTTGGCCGGCTCCGTCAACGGCGTGCTACAATCTCGCGGCAAGAATAACACTTTCTTGGAGAAGCAGGCGGCAAAGGCCGATCAAGAGTCGTCTCTGATGGAAGACTTTGCCCCTCCAGAGGATCAAGTTCCTGTCTGGGTGTGGTTGACTGGAACACTTGTCTTTGTCGTTGTTGCTTGCATTGTTTGCCACGTTCAATTCCACATGAATGCTGGCTTGGCTATTCTTGCCTGTATCCTGGGTCTCATTTTCGCTTTCCTCAGTATCTACGGAGGAGCCGTCACCGATACCGCGCCCCTTACTGCCTCTTCCAAGGCTTCGCAGCTGGTTTACGGTGGTATCACCAAGGGCCACTATTCCATTCAAGATGCTCAGCGTATCAACCTGATTGCTGGTAACATTGCGTCTGGTACTGCCGACGTCGCCACCAACTTGGTCAGCGATTTCCGTGTCGGTTTCCTTCTCCGAACTCCCCCCAAGCTGCAGTTCTACGCTCAGGCTACCGGTGCCTTGGTCTCTATCTTCCTCGCCCCCGGTATCTTTGTTCTTTTCATGGCCGCCTACCCTTGCATCCGCGACCAGACTATTGAGGAGTGCCCATTTTCTGCACCCTCAGTCGTTGCTTGGCAGGCAGTTGCCCAGGCTGTGACCCTTCCCAAGCTCCCTATCCCATTGTCTTCGGGAATTTTCGCCATTGTTTGCGGTGTTGTTTGCGCTATCCAGGCACTCGTCAAGAACTTCTACTTGGTCGGTTCGCGTGAGAAATATCGCGATTACCTCCCCAACTGGATGTCAATCGGTGTTGCCTGGGTCTTGGGTGTCGACAGTGGATATGCTAAGTATGTTGTCCAATGTGATCATTATATGGAGATTCGTGCTAACTCGTCCGCAGTGCTATTTTGTTCGGTAGTATCACGGCTTGGTGGTGGAGGAAGTACTACGCAAAGAACTTTGACACTTACGCATTTTCCGTTGCTGCTGGCCTCGTCGCCGGAGAGGGTCTTGCAGGTGTCGTCAATGCTGCTTTGACATTGGGAGGTGTGGATGGAACGAAGAAGGGCACCATGATTGCTCTGCCTGGAGAGGACTGGTAATTTGTAAACGCCTAGGTGCAATAATCTATATCGTAGGACTATATACCCCAATCATATGAAATACATAAAGTGCTTTGCTTGTGCCAAAGAATCCCTAATTTGTCTTTGATGCTAATGTGATGTGGCATTTGGCGGCCCAATCAGCGCAATCGATCGGTTTCGAGGATGATGTTAACCTTCGGAGTAGGAATGATTGGTATACAAGGCAATTATTGGTAGTATTTTTTATCTGCTATTCGTGTTTAGACTTAATAATATCCTGTTTCATGACAAACCATTACCGGCGAGACGACAATACTGCATGTGATTGCGGCCACTGAGGGACTCATATCTTGTGCCGTGATTTAGAAGAGTGCACGTAGTTCGCATATCTCCAGTTAGTTGTAGGGAATTCCCCTCTTCGGCAACCGAACCGCTTATTAACCCTAATTAAAAACTCCTATTGACAACGTGGGAGATCCAATACTAAGCAGATGAGGGACTACTGACCATAGTAAGCTAATCTATGACCCACCCAAATAAGCATATCCACAAACCGCTTTTTTTAAGAAGGGAAAAAGGTGAAGAATTGCTATTGGCTCACAGCAGTATCCAAATACTATATGTAGAGACCCCAATTACAAATCCATCTGTTGCTTAATCAGTTTTGGGATGCAAATCGCTCAATCATCTACCGGCGCTAGGACTGGCCCCTAGCAACGGTAAAAAAATGTTGACAGGCGGCATACGAGATAGTGCTAGCAACCTGATCCTCCTGGATTTCAAATCAGTAGGATGCAATGATAATTACTAATTCGGTGCCCACCAAATCTTGACAGGCACATCTATCAGATCTACTGATAAAAGATCTTCTATAGTATAGTAGTATAGTAGCAGCCCTAAATCCCAGCTCAGTGTCCTCATCATCTGGTAGCTCAACTCCAGGCTAGGCTCTTTGCTTCCTATTTCCCATATCCTCCACCATGTCAACTACAGAATCAATTAGTGACTCTACAATTGTCGAGCCAATGACAATTCCGATCGAAAAGACATCGAGCCGAGTTGAAAACAAAGAGGTTGCGGGGATATCAGAAAAGACTGAGGAAGATGTTCGCCCGATCAAAGGCTTCCGTTGGATTCTTGTATGCGTCTCGCTATACATCACCTGTTTCCTCTATGGCCTTGATACAACGATTGCAGCAGATGTTCAGGGGTCCGTAGTTGAAGCACTCGGCCACATAGAACAGCTCGCTTGGATCGGGGCTGGCTTTCCACTTGGATCCGTTGCAGTTATCGTACCGCTCACGGCTGCCTTTACCAACTTCAATCTAAAATGGACGTTCATTGTCACGGTGATCATCTTCGAAGTTGGTTCTGTTCTCTGCGGTGCGGCTCCGAATATGAACGCCATGATAATCGGTCGAGTCATTGCTGGCATGGGCGGAACCGGTATCTATCTTGGTTGCCTCAACTATTTTTCATCTTTGACAACTCCTAAAGAACGTGGGACTTACATTACCCTAATTGGATTTTGTTGGGGCATTGGGGCAGTCCTTGGTCCAGTCGTCGGTGGTGCATTTTCGGTGTCTTCTGCGACATGGCGTTGGGCCTTCTATATCAACCTTGTGATAGGTGGTGCTTTAACACCCATCTATCTTTTCCTATTACCACCATTGCATCCCGTCAAAGGTGTCTCAATCCGAACCAGGCTTTTACGTCTTGATTTCGTCGGGTTCATCCTCGGAGCAGCTGTATGGGCGACATTTGCACTAGCACTGACAATGGCTGGTGGACAATGGCCGTGGAATGATGGAAGAACAATCGCCATGTTCGTCGTGTTCGGTGTTTTGGTGATTGGCTACGCTCTACAACAACGTTTCTGCATATTCACAACCCCAGAGACGCGTTCATTCCCGATAAAGCTACTCTTCACCCGCACTCACTTGTTGCTATATGTGGCCATGTCGGCTAATAGCGCGACAATGTTTGTTTTTCTTTATTTCTTCCCTATATACTTCCAATTTGTTCACAACGATACGGCCTTGGAAGCTGCCGTCCGCCTATTACCATATGTCATCATCACGGTGACATTCAACCTCGCAGCCGGCCGTCTACTATCCAAGGTGAAACGATATATGCCCATATATGTCATTTCGGGAGTCTTCTTGACGATTGGTGGCTCATTTATGGTTGCTTACCTGAAGCCATCGACTTCTATATCTGTCATTTATGGCCTGTCGGTGATTAATGCTGTCGGTACTGGTCTCACTCTTCAGATTGGCTATGCCGTTGCATCCCTTGTTGTGGACCCGAAGGATATTGGAGACGCTATCAGTCTGCAAAATTTTTCACAAATTGGTTCGAATCTTATCTCGCTCGTTATTGCCGGCCAAATATTTCAATCCGTGGCTGTCAGAAATCTGGAAAAGGTCCTGGACGGCACGAGTTTTTCGCATAAAGAAATAGTTGATGCGGTGTCCGGCGCGCAGAGCACATTGTTTCAGCAGCTCAGCGGCGAGCTGCGTAACCAAGCTGTTCACGCAATCACTCAGGCCATTCAACAGGCTCTGATCTTGCTGCCAGTAGGAGGTGGTGTCATACTACTGGCAGCGCTAATCATGAAACGAGAGCGTCTCTTTGGAGAAATTGTTGTCGTTGGAGCATAATTGCTTACAGGATAAGTACGGATTTGGCGTTCTTGGGGGGGTAAAAAAGTTGTACTGTGATGATTTGAGCGCACTCTTTGTCCGATATTGTACACGATGAATAGTGGATAGTCTTATCTAGTTGGCTTACTACGTCGAGGAGACGAGAATTGGCACTACATATCTAGTTTCAATAGATATTGAGAGATGTATCTGGGATAATTGTTCAATTCGCTTGAAAGGCTGGTCTATAAGCAATTTTCACTCTATTGCTCTATGAAATATTTGCTTAGATACAAAATACAAATTTATTACAAACAAATGAGAATTGCCTTGGTAGCCATTTACATACTTCACTTGCATACGTTTTCATGTGGGTAGGGCTACTCTCACTCGGTGGCTGAAAGTTGGATGATAAAAGAACGTCTACCGAAAGATTGCCTACCTCAGCAACATAATGCGTGAAGAAGTCACACGCACTGTATCCGATAACATCAGAGTAATCACTGATCTCTAGTTCCCGGCTGGGCTGACTATATGATGGTCAACTGTGTAGGACTTTGAACAATAATGGGTTCATAGTACTGATACAGCAGGAGAGGTTATTGGACTAACTTCTGAAAGACAATCAGGAGGGCCGGCAGTGTGTGGTGGCGTCCGCTAGAGTAACCTCCAACCTGCCTCCTTAACAGCGGCCAAAGAGATGGGAAAGTCTTTCAGCTTCTATTTACACTGGAATCGGGCGTCTGTCATGCATGGCTAGATGACATAGCATCATTGTCAGACTAGACATTGCTTCTAGAGTGGTATCAATGACGCACATAAGCAATACTTACGGCACAGCAGTTAATAATTTGTGGTGCGCTGAAACTACTTGTGGAAGCTTGGTCTTCTCATTAGTCGACGGAGCTGAATAATTCATCGGGCACTAACGTTCATAAGGAGCGTTCATTTGCTAAGCTCGCTTGGGAATATTCCATTCTGGGAAATCCCCAATTCGGATCATCTCCAACACTAGTAGCAGTGACAATATCGTCTTAATATATAAACAATACTGCCGTAACGGAATGCAGTTATCTGGGCAAGAAAAGACATTGTATAACAGTCAGCTTCCCCTGAGCTACTCTGAAACCTCCAGGATATTAATTCTTCTTATATATCTCATCTAGACGGCATCTTTTTCTACTTCCGGCGAAACCTATTGAACATGCCTTCGTTCAAAGTTTACAAGGGCTCAGCCTCAGACGGAATTCAAGAGGCGAACACAACTAAGCCCGAATTGACTGGCGATCAAGTACTGGTCAAAATTACAGCATCTGGTCTATGTGGAACGGATTTACACTACAAAACTGCTGATATGGTCCTTGGACATGAAGGAGCGGGTGTTGTTCAACAAATTGGTCCGGACGTAAAGACTCTTAAACTAGGCGACCGAGTCGGGTGGGGATATCAGGCAAATTCTTGTGGCCTGTGCGAACAATGTTTGAGCAGCAATGACGAATATTGCCCTGACCGAGAAATTTACGGCGTTGCGAACTTGGATCAAGGCAGTTTTGCGGAGGCAGTTGTATGGAGAGAGGCTTTCCTGTTCAAAATCCCAGACAATATTACCGACAACGATGCCGCTCCGCTTATGTGTGGTGGTGCTACCGTTTGGAACGCCCTGCATAGATATGGCCTCTCATCTACTTCTACAGTCGGCGTTATTGGTGTTGGTGGATTAGGTCACCTGGCTATTCAATTCGCCTCAAAAATGGGCATGAATGTTGTAGTTCTATCGACCAACGAATCCAAGAAGGATGAAGCTTTGAGCTTGGGTGCCAATAGCTTTGCGGTCACGAACGGCAAAGAAGCCATCAACATTGGCGCCACCAAATTGGATGCACTTCTCTTCACGACATCGGTTGATATGGAGTGGGATGCTTATCTTCCTCTTCTGAACCCTCAAGCCATGATCATTCCTCTGACTATTCACTTTGGCAACTTTTCTATACCTCAATATCCGTTGCTTGGATTCGGCTACAGAATTCAGGGTACTGTCGTTTCCTCGAGGGGGGAATTGAAGAAGATGTTGAAATTCGCTTCAAGGAACGACGTCCGACCGGTAACAATGCTTTTCCCATTAAATAAGGCCGGCATTGAAGATTCCATCAAAACACTAAGCGATGGAAAGATGAGATACCGCGGTGTGTTGGTTGCTCAATAACGGAGGATGATCATGAAGACTTATTTGATATAATTTCTGGATTTCTTTGGGCTAAATATTACTCTAACCAATATAATACCATTGTAAAGATATCATTGCGTGGTTCATGGTGCATGTCGTTGGATTGCTCGCTGTTGTGGACATTGTCCCCTATGTGTGTAGATTTAAAAAAAATTAAACAATCCACTGGAAGCAATTAAGAGTGAAGGAAGGAAAAGAAAAGGCCCCCGAAATTTGATGGAAAGGTTTCTCTTCTATTAGCAGAGGATTAATAGCTGCGACCACTCCGCTACTGTGGCACCGAAACTTTCACAGGGCGTGAAACACTGAAATGATTCGACTACCTGAACATACAAGCATATTACCCGATTTTAACGTCTCTTTCATTGTCGGATTCACGATATCATGCCAGTGGATTACCAGAGTATTATGCTATAGTCTATATTCAGATGCTTGATCTGTTTGTCCCACTATGACGAGTCAAATGTACAGCGCCTTAGCTCGGCATCCACGGAAAAGCGCGGATCTTATTAGCCTTCGTACGAAGGGCGGCATGCTTTTAGTGGCTTGGGAGTGCTGTGTGTCATCCATGATACTGAGGCCGTCCTATCAGGCTAGTGAGAATGGCATTATTTTACCTCTTTGGGATAGCAGCCAGGCATCACAACACAAAGGATGTTGGACTGCAGTTGTTGTTCCGCAAATATCGACGCAATTGGAACTTTGACAAATGCAATGATTATAAAGACGTGAAAATGATTAAGCGCATAGTATGACTGAAACCTGGCTGCTGAAGAATGCTGGTTATTATTTATATATTAGCAAGCTCCCGTAGTTACTAATGACTGGAGAGTCATTACTTGGATTCTTGTATTTTCACGTTGTTTTAAAGCCACCACAAATCCTCCACTCAATCAATATCCGATCATGGCAGCTGTTCAGAACGCCCTCGCCAAGAGTTTCAAGGCTCTGCACACCTCTGGAACTCCCCTCATCTTTGCAAATATCTACGATGCAGTATCTGCACGGGCTGTAGCTTCTTTGCCTAGCGCAAAGGCCCTTGCTACTGCTAGCTATGCGGTTGCAGAAGCCGCAGGTCTCAAAGATGACACATTGACGCGGGCCGTTAATGTGACAGCAGCTAGAAATATTGCTTCAGCCATTCAAGAATTCGGAAAGCCTTTGTCGGTTGACTTTCAAGACGGATACGGCAATGAGCTCGAGGAGGGCGTAACAGAACTTCTTAGGGCTGGCGTTGTCGGGATTAATCTCGAGGACTATAACGGAAGCGCAAAGAAATTCTACAGCATCTCTGAGGCGGCAGATCGAGTTAAGAGAGTGCTCAACACAGCCAGCGCCTTTGGAGTACCCGATTTTGTTGTTAATGCGCGATGCGATACTCTGGTCTATGGCGGAAACCTCGAAGAAGTAATTGAAAGAGGCCATGCATATCTTGCTGCCGGCGCCACCACTGTGTTTGTGTGGGGTGCAGGCCGTGGTGTTTCGCGAGATGAAGTCGTTCGACTTGTCAAGGAGTTTGATGGAAAACTAAACGTCTTGTTGAACCTCTCTGGTGGATTAACCACAAAGGAATTGGCCGCCATTGGAGTTGCAAGAATTAGCATTGGGCCGACTTTGCAGATTGGTGCTATGGCAAAACTGCAAAAGGACGCTGAAGCAATCTTGGCAATTTGAGTATAGGTAGCTACTAGCTACTAAAAGTTATTTCGCTCTTCTATTCCACTGTACATAATGTTTTACAATGAGATAAAGCATGAAATGAAAACATTAGTTCCTTTATTTATATCTATTTCTCTCTCGAGCTGTTCAGTTGATATCCGTTATCAACGAGGAAAGCGGAAACCTTCTGTACAGATTTCACGAAGCTTTCAGAATTACTCGACCTGCCTCCAGTGCATTACTATCAATTAACATTCAATGTCTTTTTCCTAGCGCTATGAGCCAATAGACTTAAAATGGCATAGAGATCTCTATAGAAAGCCCGCTGCGGGAAAGTTAGTCATTTGTTGTTAACCCATCATCGCGACGGATGTCGCTGATAAGCGGGCATGTCCGGAAAGACCATTTGCCCGTTCATATTCGCGCAATGCCTCGGACAAGACATATGTAGCTATGCAAATTAATATCTTAATGAAGACGTAGTCGGATGTATAGGATAGTTGCAAACCTGGGCTATGAGCAAGAACCCTTTTCAATCTGTCCCAAACAAGATGGACTTGCATGTCATATGCCGACAAACGGAATGAGGCCCTAATCTTTTCAAATAATACATCGTCTGAAGGGCGAACTTCAGACCTTTCAAGGAGCAGAATCATAGTTTCCAGAACAATAACAGCTATTTTTCGAGTCAGCGATCTGCGAGTGAATTTCCGGTCAGACGAGGTCAACCCACATAGTGGAATAAAGACCATGGATATTTGGCTCTTGTAACTCGGCGCCCAAGGAACAAGACCGTGAAGAGCCTCCTCACAAGCTTCACGAAGCCTCCCACAGCGCAATTTTTGACGAAGCTGGACGAAGTCATGATGCAGAAACGAGCTCATCATTGCGCGGAGATCTACCTGCAGCTCAACACGCAGGTATGAAGTGATGGGAAGAGCAAATAAATTGATGGACATTTTCTCGTGTAGTTGGCATTCGACATTGCGTTTCCAGTGGCATACGGCAAGCCGAAAATCACCTTGGGTATAGGAGTAGAAAGGGAGGCTCTCTTGCGATTCATTAGACCAGAGGATGAGGCCAACTACGAGGCAGACGGAAGCTAAGTCTGGGCTCGGAAAGGGCTTGTCGCAAAGGAGCTCATGGATTGCGCTGTGATATGATAATTTACGTGGTAAAGTATAGGAAAGCGATTTCCATTGCTCTGCCGAGGTTTCGAGCCATAGAGATTCGGTGCATGGTAAATCCAGGTTGGCGAATATGCCTTCAGGTATCTTGACCAGCAGCCCATGTATGGCTGACCATAATCCAAGGAATATCAAAAGGCAAAGTAGAGATCTTTAAACAGAGATTATCAAAGGGTATACTTTGAGATCATGGGAAAGAGCGATGTACCTCTTCAGAGATTCCTCAACGACGAAATTCTTCCACTCATCTTCAACGGCAAAACTTTGCCCCAGGGCAGCTGTCCGTATTTCAGGTGGCTCAACCTGGCTGGCGAGCCATAGAACTCTCGAGAGACTACCTTGAGTGGCATTTAATGTGGCTTTCGCCCCCCCGGATAGGCCGTAGATGCAGTTGATCAATAGAGTATCTATAACCCAGTGCGGTATTGGGCCTGACCCATTTGAATCCAGCTAACGCAGCGGTGGTGATCAGTGTCTGGTAGCAGATGTTGAGGACGAGTAAAGGAATCTTACATAGTCCGACACAAGTCGGCGAGACGCCTCAAATAGACGATGGCCGATTTGATCGTTGACACAGTGCATTGCTCCATCAGCAAGAATGCTTAGAATAACAGCTGGAAGAGGCGGCAGTCAGCTAATCGATGTCGGAGGCTGAGCAACCCCTTGTGTGGGCTCACCTGGAGCACGGTCAATTAGGGGAATGCTTGCGTGCACAAACGGTAAGTTCCTATATGTCAAGGCAAAAAAGGTTTGCTGGTATCTGTCTAGGGTTATACAATCAGGAACATTAAAATATTCCTCAGGAGAATGGAGTGAGGCACTACAAGGTCGAGTCAACACTGGTATGATAGACATGTTTGGCTATCGATGAGTGAATAGATAACCAATTTTCTATTGCATTACCATGATGGGCTGGAATTGATTGCTCTTATCACAATCTCTCGCAAGTGTTGAATACTTGTCACGTCTTGAGAAGAGGGAGATGTGAGTAGACACTCGATGGCCGGTGGATAATGTGGGCTATGCTGTGTCAAACCTCGATCAATAGCACTTGCGGATTGTGATATGGGGCAAGAATCCACGTTAGGAGGATGAGATATTGTCGAGGGAACGGGGTCAGGGTTCTCTGAAGTGGTGACTGTGCTTGGAATTGTAGACCCTGATTTCTAGTAGGAGTTGGAGAACTCGTGGCCGTCCTGTGGCGAATCACTACATTCTGAGGAAGCTAGATCTAATGAGTTGTGTCTTGGCTCAGCGAGGTTTGTGTCGGACTCCTCGTTGGGAGTCTCAGACCAAGCTCGCGTAGACTCTGCTTGATGGTGGTCGCGAAGTTGCAATAGCACGGAAGGGAGAGCATCATGTGGCACGTCAACGGCGGCAGTTCTCCCGGCGGTGCTATTGCAGGCAGAGGCCGTCGATCCTAGTACATGGGATGAATTGCCGCTTACTGAAGCTGGAGGTGCAGCCTGAGTAGGTGGACAGCTAAGTGTGGGAATCACCCGGGGCGGCGGAATATGGCCTTGGCTGGCGCCATGGAACCTTTGCTGATGACGTTGGTAAAGTTCCTTCCTGGCAAAACACTGCAAGCATTCCTGACATTGATAAGGCTTTTCTTGAGTATCTGGACGAAGCCAAGTCAGCACGGAGTAGCTGAGTCAACTCAAACGACTCACGGCGTCGCAGATGGCGTGTCAAGTGTTCAGTACGCTTGAAGTGTCTCTGGCAAACCAAGCAGCGATGACGCCTGGCGCCATTGGAGCCCGTCATGAGAGATGATAGAATGGGGTAGGTCTGGATGCTGTTGCAAATCTGACTAATGAGACAGGATGGGATCTTGGGGATGTTGCCGGAAATTGGGGTCAGGCTAACAAAAGACGAGTGTCACACAAGACCCGCTTTGACTTTGAGACAAAGGCAGCATCCCCAAGCTGAAGGCACAGGCTGGGGTTTGCCAGTTAATAAACGAAGTTTTGGGGTAATGAAGAAGGCCGAAGTCGGTGCAACATGCAGCATTTATGTCCTGGGAGGTTTTATTCGTCGGATCACCCCCACTCAACCCCAAGATGGAGAAGCTGATCAAATCTATCCCCTGGGTTACATCACAAGACAAGTCCGTCCGCTCCATCCGAGGGCCTCGTCCCTCTTGGCGGATGTTTCTTGTAACATGGACGTTAGCAGTACCCTTCTCACTTACCTTTCCCCAGAAAATGGCAGCCCGTAATGAACTGACCGTGGAAATTAGAATCGAAGTCCTGTTGATGAATGGTAAGTACGAGCAAGGCACCAGAGGAGCATAATTTAGTGTTAATGCTAGTGAATGATTATAGGCTTGTCCATCAAACAAATGCTTTCTCTACATCCACATACACTTGCCAATTGTGAGATTCATGGCCAAGATGATCGCTTTGCCATTGAAGCAACACACTGGTGTGAGAATAGAGACCTCCTCTATCAGCAGCTCCAGCAGACTTTGCCAACGCTAGTACATGATAATAATTCGGTATGGTTCCAGACCATTAACAAATGTGACAACCCCGGCGAGACGTGCCTTTTCGATGGAGCCAAGATGAAGTTGCACATTTTACCTCTGGTAAGGGCAGAGTTCGGCTTTTGTTTTCCCCGTACCGCATTTGTTGCAGAACGCGACAAATTCGACATTAGATGCTTCCCCCTCAATATCACGGCAGCTGGAAACGGGATACAGTGGAGACGACGTCTGCCATCCGATGAGGACCGGCTGCAGGTAAATCGAGAAGGCTGGGAGGTGCTTTACTTCTTCCAGCCTGTATCAGCACAAAATGATGCAACATTCACTGATCTTCGAACTGAGATCTGCACTACTTTGAATATTACAGATTTGAGCCGAGTAACCTTTGAGGCAGGGCCTTTTACCTGGGGTCCAGAGTTTATGGAAGATAACTTGGGTATATATAAAACTTATTGTAGTAGTACTATAAATTCCAGCTTAAAGGTCATAAAAACAATCAAAGGATCAGCTTTAATAAATATTATAGAAAATTAGTGTGTAATAATACTTTCGAAGCAAAATTTACATACAATAGCCAGAATCAGCGTTTCACTAAACCAAAGTCACAGACCCAATGTAAATAAGTGCCAGATACATCAGAATAGATACTCGATAAGCTGTCCTTATTTCTCAGGCTAAAATATCAATTTGTAATGTATGACTATTCAGTCTCTCTAATATGCATATTGAACCAAGTGATAGCTTGAACAAAAGCCTGCTCCTTAGCAAAGTTTCCTACCCGCGTTTCCTCGCTTAGACGGACTGCAAATCCATGCTCAACGCCGCTAAACAAGTTGATCTGATAAGGAATCTTTGTTCCGATCAAAATCTCCTCACTCTCATGGCGCTTCGAAGTAGGGAAGATACTATCTGTTTCTGCAGCAGAGATTGCCAGAGGCTTTTTGATTGCCTGGAGCTCATCGCGTTCGACGAACGAGGGATGAGCGACATAGCCAGCGTCGAGTCTGTCGCCAACGCCACTCATATAGCCAAGATTGCGGACCACATACTTGGCGCCGAAACAATAACCGACTCCGCCAATCTTCTTACAGCCCAGTGTCTTGTGCATTTCGTTGATAGATGCCTGCACAACGGGGTCGACGCGGTCAGGAAGGTGGCCTGGCGGACCGTTAAGCCAAGCCATGATATCAAAGTCCTCGGGTGGGTTTAACGAAACCGGGTCACCATGGAAAAGGTCTGGCATATAGACAAAGTATCCATTTTCCGCAAATCCATCCGCAATCAGCTGCGCGTTGATAAATCGGTGACCCATGACATCTGTCAGGAACAATATGGCGTTCTCGGTGTTCTTGTCCTTAGGATACGTTATGTAGACCTCGACTAAGATAGGTCAGTGGTGCAATCTTGACTTGAAGGAAAAAAACATTGTCGCACCGTCATTGAATTTCTTAATCTCACCGCGGGGTGAGCCTTCATGTCTCGCGCCGGTAACGCAGCATCTTCCTGGAGGGTTCGAGGCCATTGCGAGAGAATATGATAGTCGTATGTATGGATGATGTATCGGTTCAGACTGAGTAGGCTGGCAAGATGGCAGTTAATGATCTTATATACGTATATCAGTCATACTATTAGGCTTCTAAGATGAGTACGTATATCATTCATACCACCATTAGGCATCCAAGGTGAGTCGTCTTCTTTAGTATTGGCACATGGATCCTAGTTACACGCAATCACGGCTATGATTCCGGCTCCACCCGTCTGAAGCGTTGGGGTAACGCTGGGGTAACGCTGGGGTTGATTGACAACGGACCTCTTGGCAAACTCTAGTACTTGACAGCCTGTCTGGGTATCGCGATATACAGACACGCCCAAACTCCGGTGGAGAGGCTTGCGTGTGCATGATATCCCTCGGTAGCTTGTCTCCGATCGGACTGGTCAGCATTAGCAAGGGGAAATACCAGAATAAAGGGATATAAATACACGAATTGGAAAGAACCATCCAATTCAGCTAGTAAACCGCCACCTGCTGGTATTTTTCCATCGTTCGATCTTTGAACTCAATAACAGTTCCAGCTTCTTCACCCTAGCTTCACCATCATGGTCTGGGGAACCGATTCAAAGAGAACTGGTGTCGAGCACAATAGGACGCTCGCCTACGAAGTGTGCAAAAGATGGAACATCCCCAAGGGCGGAGACGTGAAGCCTCTGCTGGAGCTATTCCACGATGACGCGACATTCACCAATATGGCTCGCTCTGACATTTCCCCCGAACTTGGCGGAACACGTACCAAGGAACAATTTGAAGAGTTCCTTGGCGCAGCGGTTCAGAACCGAGCCATCAACCTCCAGTTGCGAGGCATCACCGCCCAAGAGGACCGCCTTGCCCTCGAGTGTACCTCGGATATGCACGTCAACGATCATCACTACAACAACACGTATCACTACCTTTTCGAAATCAGAGACGGAAAAATCGCTCATGCTCGGTTCTATCTTGATACCTTTCTTACTAAGAAGCTGTTCGAATGGGTTGCTGAGACTTCCGAAGAGTGATACTTCAATCAGAAGGGGCGACTATCACAGACACTCCGGAGGCTTTCAGTACGGACGGAAAGATGAGCAGATACATTTAGTTTAGTGCAATAATAAGTTTCTCATTTAACAACCGGTTCTTATAATTTTGTTTACTAATAGGCGTCTCAGCTACCGTACTTCGTTAGGTAACAAGAAACTCAAATTGAGCGTATAAGGTAGCGTATTATAGTGAAAGCGATAAGGATGTTACGTTGAGTCAAACGGCTTTAAAAAAGAGCTATTATTACTTGGACTGGGCATTTTAATTATACATAGAACATATATAATGTAACATTCTTTCTCAACTAGTTATGTTTATTTAATATAAATTAAAATCACTCATACTTCATACACAAGTATATCCTTCATTAAGTCTTGACATTATGACTCAATACTAATAATCCCAGTTGTAACTTGCCGATATTGCTAGCCGCCTACTACCTATGTTATGTCTACGACTGAACGGCGTACCGAGGTCGTTTGATGAAGAAAGTGAGAACCCTACTCTGTACATCTACCCCAAAACCAACCGAATGCGGCATGGGTTATGGGGTAGTCTGGGGAAGGGAGTGTTGTTGGTATACCCTTGCATCTAAAATTGGACCTTACGTCTGGGGTAATATGCAAGCTATGTCAGAAAGGGGCATTTCTCTAGTTGCTCGCTCTCCGGGAATGGCTTTAAGTTGTGTATATATGTCAATGTTGAATAACATGTCTGCCTCAGCAGTAACTCAACAGCAACGTTTTTTGTTCTGTCAAGATGGCAAGCACACGGCAACTCGTTATTGCCACCAAGCTACAGGACAATGGCCCCTTCCACGTTTCCAACCTAACCCAGGAGAGTGCAGACAAACTTGCGCAGCTTCTGACCTCGAATCATGACAAGTATCACCTGAGCTATCACCAGTTTGGTCTTCACAGTACGCTTTCATAGCATTAAACCCTTCAGCTCCATTGCATGATGGCTACCGCCTCTAGTTACCAGCTCAAGGCAAGCTGATTTAGCTCTAGACCATATCCTTCACCACCTCCTGTGCATCTACGCTCTTGGGGCTACTCCGCTGCAGATGGAAAAAGCCTTCGACCTGAACGCTGTCTACCAGCTACCTTCGCACTACGCCAATTCAGGGCACGCACAGCAATTGGCTGACCCGGTCGAGTTCAAGAAGTGCCTCGGAGATTCCAAGTACTTCAATGACTACTTCCTCTTTTTCTGTAAGGAAATTGAGACCCACGGAATTCCAACAACGGTAAACACATTCATCTTTGGCGATGACGAGCGAGCTACCGACATGTTCGACAGATTTTTCGGGGGTAAGTCTTGTGTAGGATCTTGCAATGCTACCGCGAGAGCGGCTGACGTGATCCATAGGCTATCTGCACTGCATCATCCACCTTGGTTATGCCCTCGAATACATGCAACCGTTCTTGGTCGCTGAGGCACTAGCTTCAACCGCCGTCCATCTCCCTGAGCTCCATGATTTCCTTCTTCCAACTGAAAAAGTTGCACCCTCTACTGCAAGTGTCTCACAGGTGGAGATATTCGAGCAAATACGTGCAAACACGAGGATCCGCAGTGCAATGCATTATGACTATATCGACAAGATCAACGACGGTTTGATTGGTGAAGCCGGTGACGAATTATTCAGAGTAATCAGCCAGTGGAAGGTTTCGGTCGACGAGGTAGAAGTCAAGGCTACCGAGCTGTTCAACGCATGCGGTACGATCCCCCTCCCCCTGTTTCGATTCTTTTTGACAGGGACTGATATCATAAAGTGTACTACACGACTATGGCCCAACGATCAAATAAGCAGATTCGTTTCGATTTCATGCTTATACACACTGTAACCACAGCCACATTCCTTCCAGTTTATTTGAAGACGGATTGGATCAAACCCGAGTCAAAAGCTCGCCTCGTCGAGTGGCTTGGCCGAGCCAATCTACTGCTGTACGCTGAATGCGGTGCCCCAGAACCTCGTCCAGAGGAGCTCAAGACCTACAAGCCACTTCATCCGTCTGGGTGGGATGGTGTGTTCCAACGTGCCTGTGAGTATGAAGATGACGGCCATACGTCCAAGTTCGTGCGCGGAATTGCAACCGTTGCGTAGATGACGGAGCAGTGTGGTGAGAACTTGAGCTTCAAGCTCGCTCATCAAGAAGACTTCTTGACCATTGCCCATATGAGTAAGTCCATCCTGTCGCTAATTAATGGCTCAGAGTGAGGTTGGAGCTAATCCTGGAATTGTAGTCATTGACAGTGTGGAGAATTTCGACAAGTCTGCCGATCACGAGGTGCATGAGGTTCGCAAGGTGTCCCTTTACCCTCGAATCACAGAGCCCGAAGTGCAGCTTGTGATTGCTCGGTGGCCTAGATATGTCGGCTTTGAACAGGGTTGGCACCATGTGCCGGACAGGCAAGAATTATACCTGTAGATGTGAATTACCAGAGATCAGGAGCGTGAAGACACAGCGGCGGCAACAGCGAACCTGCGAAGATAAAGGGAGCGGCTGAGCATTCTAGTCTTTCAATTCATATCTATTCAGATACACTCTTGAATACCCGACATGTCGTCTTATTCTCCCTTTGGGGCTTTTTATTCTTGTGTACTTGGAGGCACATGGAATGACGGTGGCGCATAGACACAACAAAGATATCGGCTTTCGCTGATTTTACATAGGTAAAGTTCAATGTTACCAAACGCTATTCATCGGCTTAGGCTCAGGGAAACGGCACGTGATTAATCCGGCTGTTCTACTCTGGTAAAAGATGAGATTCCAAATCGGTCGTCCGTATTATTGGTTCGTTTATGGGGTGGATTCTATAACGTTACTTTAGTATGGCCCAACTTCAATCCTTCAATGCCGTGATTGTGCTAAAACAAACTACATATACTCCGTGACCCCTCCCCCGACTAGACTCCTCTATCTAATTATTGCTTTTCGTATATTCACAAAATCACCAGTTAGCAGCAAAATGGATTCTATTCTATATGCAAATGAAGTCGGCGAAGGACTTCCAGTTTTGATCATTCATGGATGGCAGATGCAGGGAAAGGTCGAGGAGCTAGACTTTGAGCCAATTTTCAGCAAAACGCCAGGACTTCGCCGCATATACGTGGACCTCCCAGGAATGGGCAAAACACCTGCGAATAATGTCAAAGATCAGGACGAAGTTTACCTTCGCCTGGTGCAATTCATTGACTCTCGACTTGGAAAGTCAAGATTTCTGGTCATCGGCTCATCATGCGGTGGTTACCTCGCACGCGCGATAGCTCACAAATACACTGAGCAAGTCGATGGGTTACTGCTACGCGTACCACTTATTGACCCAGATGACAGCAAGCGCGATCTCGATGCTTTCATACCTTTAGTTGCAAATGAGCAGCTTATGGCGACCATATCAGCCGAAGATAAATCACTTCTTGGAGATGTTCTCATCCAAACGCCTGCCTACGTTGCAAGTTTAAAGGCTAAATTTGAGAATGTCTGGGTTCCAGCAGAAAAGGCATCAGACAACAAAGTGTTGGATCCAATCCGAACAGATCCAAATCGATATCAGCTATCCTTTTCGTTGGACAATGAAGGTGCCAAGTTCTTTGCCCCCACACTTGTTGTATGTGGTCGACAAGACACCGTTGTGGGCTACCGAGACAGCCTTCGTTTGCTGGAGCTCTACCCACGATCAACTTTCGCTGTTCTAGATCGTGGTACGCATGGGCTTCCGATCGATGAGACTGGTGTTTTCGAAGCTCTTGTTCGTGATTGGATAACCCGAGTTGATGAATGGAGAGGTCGTACGGACAGATGAGAGAAATCGCCCATGTCAATTCTCTTACAGCAACTCTTACATCAACAGCAATCGCAAGTAACTGAGTCGGTCAAGACCTAAGGTTATAATCTTGAGGAATAGTTATAAATTGGTGAGCATTGCCAAAGCACTTATTTGGATTGTTTAGTTCCCTATCTATGCATAGATATAGAATAAGATCCTGTGGGGAGTAGGGGCTTCTAGTGGTACTTCTAAAGGGAGAATGTTAACAATAGGCTACTTGAAGCAGCGTTTGTCTCTCATGAAAGAATAATAGTATCTTAGGACTTCACATACCCTCAACCTTCGCTTATACGGTCACTGAACTTCATTTAAGCTTCTCCATGTACAGAATCTGTCCCCAAACCTTATTGCAGGATAGTAATATATATATCTATCACAGAAGGATCTCTTTCATCAATAGCCTAACAATCAACTATAAGAGGAGTAATTTGTTGATGCTACCCTGACTGAGAGAAGGGGAAACCAATTTTAGAGAGGAATGGGCTTATGAACACTACTATATATGTATTAATATTTGTGACTATGAAGTGACTTGCAAATCTATAAATGAAGCATCTTGACGAAAGCCATTAGAAGAATAAATAGAGGTACTGATCCTAACGATGGATATATCTAAGGCTCCTTCGAAGTTTCAGCCCAGCTAATAGACTCCCCATTCACGTGAGCAACTGTCTATTTCAGGATGTAGAAACTTCAGCCAATTCAGAAATTGAGCCTCCTAGGGGATATCAATGTCTGAGAGCTGAAGCAGCGTTTATACTAGCGTGACCTTGTCTGTCAGCCATGACAGGTCAACTGCTGAGACTCCCTTTTTGTGTGGATTGTAAAACTTGTTGATGCGTTGCGCAACCCAACCTGGATTTTCATCAGCTGGAAAGTGTCCAGCCTTAGGCACAATGTCCACCTCCACGTTGGTTCCGACCGGTGGCCACAGCTCATGCAATATCGCTGCAGTGCCTGCCTCACCACCCAATCCTAGGAACGGCATTGGCAAGGGATGCTGACGTATGGTAGAATTAAAGAATGCAGCATCAGCTCCCATAGTAGAGGCAGCAAAGGGGCCTAGCATGCTTCTGAGGAAGCCTGGTTTGTTGATACTGTCAACGACCTCATCCACAGCAGACAACGGGATTGAGGATGCGCCTGAATATGAGGTATGATAAAAGAACCATCCGATAACTTCACACACACGCCCTTGGATAAAGCGTTCGGCAGCCTCAGGCACGCTCCACCACGCCAATTCCCAGTTGCCATATGCATCCCAGTCATATTGAGGAGTCCACAGGCTCTCATAACCGAAACCTGGCAGTGCGTACTCCGAGACAGCTAACGCTTGAACCAGAGAAGGCTTCTTCGCGGCCAGTGCTACACCTGCGCCGACTCCCTTGTCGTATGAGAAGACAAATGTCTTATTGATGTTGAGGAAAGACAGCAATCCCTCAAGATCTGAAGCCATAGAAGACGCAGTATAATCTGCATTTGGAGCAAGACTACTATCTCCCATCCCACGATTATCAGGGGCAATGACGATATAGTGTTCTGCCATAGCAGGACCTAAGAGACGCCAGGTGATCTTAAAAACAAACTATTAGCCATTGAGAAAGGAGACTTTGATATGCTAAAACTTACACTGTGTTGAGGATTTCCGTGTACGAGAAGTAATGGAGGACCACTACCAGCATAACGGAAATGCATGCTGACATTCTTGAGTTGGACTCGGCCATGTGCCCAATCCTCCCAGGCCGGAACTGAAGCAGCAGTTGCCACACCAGTAAACAAGGCAACTGCCAGAGAAGCAGTGTTGTTAATGAGCATGATGGAAAATGTTTGAATTGTTTAGATAAAACGGCGTTAGAAAATACAGGTATGTGTTGCTTTTGAGACTATATGTTTAACGATGAGAACCAATCTCAATATCCAGAGACAAAACAGCTTATATATCTACGAAGATCACTAAACTTGCCATATTCAACATTGCTGAAGACGTTTGAATGATACTATCCCATTTACATAATATCATTGTAAGCAATCAATGTTTGTAATTACCTATACAGTTGACTCTAGAATGTCTAAGCAGTTCAGGTTAGGCCTACTAGTAGCTGTTAGGATTATGAAGAAACCGCTGATTACGACTCAATAGCGTATATTACAAATTTACAACTATTGTTTCCATAACGCCCGGACGAACGCCCGACGAAGTAACAGCTGGCTGTTAAAGTCTGGTAATGAGATCCGCAGTGTTGATAAAGGCTTGCGTGGAGATTCTCACTAGATACGAGGACGGCCCCTGCCCGCCCCTGGTCCGCACATGCATGCCACTAGAAATTCTCCGTTAGCTTCGCCCAAGGCTCGCTACGGAGCATGTAAATCGCACCCTATTCTTTACGTCATGTCAGCTTGTCTGCAACAGGGAATTAAATCTTCATACATCGGCATATTCTTTGTCTTTGACTCTGGACTGTTATGCTGTCCGGGTCGTTTATTCTTGATCCACAGTGTGACAAGTTTTCTCCTCTCTTCCAGATGAAAAAATGCGGCATATTCTTCATCTTGGAGTCACCGCTTATTTCTATGCCAGTTGAGTTTACGGTTCATTTAATAGTGGGTTTCAGAAACCTAGAAGCTAGGTAACCGAAGAGAAGCGTCAATTTTAAGCTTGGCTTTGTGGCTTCCAATGGAATCATGTCGAGAAGAGGCTCATTCTCCTTTCTTGAACGGCGTAAGAGACCAATATAGCCATTATTATATTACTAGCTGCGAAATAGTAGCTAGATAGCTGTTGTATTATTTCCTTAACTTTGTCACTCTTCTATTGTGTACCAGAACCCTGACAATGTCATCCTTTTGCCCATAACAATTTTGTCAACTATTGCGGATTTCCCTGTTAATCTCTGTTGATCGGCCTTATGTCTTCAAAACTGGTAGTAAATCTGATGACAATTACCGATGTAACGAGATTTCAGACTGTTGGGGTTATGATGTAGCATCTTTCACATAGACAGACCTCTATAGCCGACACACATGGAGGCGGAAAATTGATCGATAATAACTTCAGTTACCCTATTGTCTGCACGAAGCAAAGAAGTAGTTTGAAACAAATCTATGTCGCTAGTAGATGGGAAAGGGGGTCAGACTGCGAGGTGAAGATGCTGTGATATATAGTATTATCATAGAGCTGAGATTACTTTTCTAGTCCTTTCTACAATTTGACGTAGTTGTCGAATGACCAATGCGTCACTCGGAATACTCGGAATATATTCCCACTAGGTAGGTCATATTCCAAATGAACTACTCCTACGCACAAGGAAATGCACCAAAAAAGTTTTAGTAAATAGTGAAAGGAAAAGAAAATTGGTTATTTAACTTTTTATTAATAATCGTGCAGGATCTCTAAACATGTATTGGCCGTACTCAAGTGCATTCGGATCTGAAGGAAGCCGCCAGGATTGAACTTAACGGAAAGTCAAGTCACAACTAATTCCAAAACAGGTAATACATACCATCCGGTTTACTGTTCATGATTAATCTGTCAGACTATTGAAAAAATGCTAAACTTTAGTCAACTCAATCGCGGACTCTGTGGAATAAAAACTAAGCAATTTTGACTGCCTGAAACGAATATGGCTTATGCAGATTATGGAAATGCAGTTGCTTCCGTTTTTGGCATCACAAAGCATCCGCCGAAGAGTATATAAGCACCCCCATCGGTTGATGCCTTGAATGAATGAATGAATGAGATAAGAATAAAAATCGCTTCATTCAGCCCAGCCAGAATTCTCCCTTTTCTTCTCTATCATACCATTTCTACATAGGACAATTAGCAAAAATGACATTTACAAGCGGAACCGCAGTCCTTCTCATTGATCCTTACAACGACTTCATTCACCCTGAGGGTAAATGGTACGGCAACGTGAAAGAGAGCTTGGAGGCTACGGAAACAGTAAAGCATATGCGGCGACTGATCCAAGCTGCAAGAGCCGCGCATATCCCCATCTACTATTGCTTGCACCAGCAGTACAAACCGGGCAATTATGATGGATGGAACCGTATGACGTCGTATCACATAGGGATGAAAGAAGGCCGTGTGATTGAAGAAGGGAGCTGGGGAGCGCAGATTTATGAAGGAATGGAGCCGGACCTTGCGAACGGCGATGTGGTCGTATCAAAGCACTGGAACGCCAGGTGGGTAGAGCTGTCTTTGCTAACGCTCGTGAAAGAGCAATCAACTGACACAGACGTCTTCACAGTTCATTTCAGAATACCGACCTAGACTACCTACTGCATCAACGCGATATCACTAAATTGGTCTGCGCAGGTATGACTAGTAACCAGTGCTTGGAATGCACAGCGCGATATGGCAAAGAGCTGGGATATGATGTGACTCTGCTGTGAGTAAGCGCCTAATGTACAAAGCTTATCTGCGCTAACTTGACCATAAGTTCCAATGCGACGGCTGGTTTCACAATTGAACAAAAGGATGCAGCTGTCAAGTTGATCTGGCCTTTGCTCGTGGAGCGCGTCATGACCGTCGAAGAATGGGCTGATAGTATTGGCGCGCCAAAGCAATGATGGATGGGTTGGGGAAGTAGGGACATGGAGTTATATAGGATAAAGGATGTAGTGAGTCTTCTAGTCGTGTAAACAATGATTAACATTATTCCAATAGAACGTTACTTGCGCGGGAAAAAAATACATTCAGCTCCGTATATTGCAGCCCAATTCCGATTCCGGAGCTGTATCTAGACAAATGGGAAGTCACAGCTTCTTCATAGGGCGGATTCTCAAGCTATCGAATTATCACGGGGACATCAGTCAAGCAATTATAGTGGGATGTCCTTCGGCAGTTCATCTATTGGAGACAACCTATATCCTCCTATGCTAAATTGTTACAGTAAGCTGATGAACATCTACTTTCGGTAAATTACTCCGTGATATAGGAGAATTAAATGGCGACTGGTAAGGCTGAAAGGTTATTGGGATCCTGAATCATGGCGACAAATACAAATACGAGGAGCAAATGGGATTGGCATGATTCGGCCTAAAAGGCTCGATTCTATCAGCAAAACAAACTATGCTGAACTCGTATATTGAGACAGTAGTCAAATTGCCTGTAGAGGTTTAGCCGCTTTTGCATGGCGTGGAATCACCAAGAAGCGGCTGTCGCTACGGCTTAGCAAAGCGCTGAAGCTGGCTATACGTATGCCTTATTTTAATTTGTTTGTCGTTGTCTTCGTGTTGCAGTCATCCTCGGATAGTGATTTCTATCATTTGCATGCTACTTGAACGCTGATTTGCCGTCTGAACCTGGTAGTTTAAGCCGATACCAGATTCAGCTCACAAAACTGCCCTCAACTCAAAAGTCCTCGGCTGTTCTTCCCAGATTGCTCGTTGTATAAGTCGATCTCGATCCAAGCACCGATAATCCAGTTCAGCTTTGGTCAATTAGAAGATGAGTGGTGAAAGCTGGCCCACCACTGAGCCAACTACACAGAATGTTCCACAAAGGGAAAATGCTGGGACGGAAACCGGGGACAAGTTCCGGTTTATAACTTTTCAAGATCCTAACACAATTAAGTTGAAATCGATCCAGAGAGTCATTCGCAGTCATGGTGCCAAAAAAGCCTTGGAAGGACGCAAAAAGAAAGTCACTGAGTCAACTGGAAATTTCCGTCATTTTAAAACCGATAGGCTTCAGAACACCACCGCGAAGAGGCATAGTCACGATTACAAGGCGCCAGGCGATATTCAACAGCTCGATCCTTTTCGGTCACTTTCCATAAGCAATTCTACGCGACTTCAATCCCTTATAGCAAACAGTATAGTTCGTGGTTTATCCGGTTAAGTCCAATACTGACATATTTCAGAAACTGCATCCCAAGCCTTGGAACCAGTGTGCAACTTTGCGGAAACAACAGCACACCAAAAGTTCCATCGGCTATTTCATGACGGCTTCAACGATGCAGCTCTCTCAAATGCTATTATGCTCTCACTCTCATTCGCTGCAAATGAATATCATTTCACGCAGGAATGCGTCACTTTTAAGAACACCACTATTCGACACATCAACCAAAAAATTGGCGCTGCGCTTGACCCCAAAGCAGTTTCTCAGATGATAGGAGCCATATTGTTACTAATAGGAGTGGAGGTTAGTATTGTATACCCTTGACGTTTCATCGCTAAGAAGACTGCATAGTGGCGGCTCGGGAACAAACCACGAGTAGAGATGCACCTGACCGGTATTATGCAACTGTTAAATTTTTGCGACTCGAAGCTAATACACCTTCATGACGGCATTAAGCGGTAAATACCTGACCTAGAATTCACTCCACACGTTATCGAACACGTGTTCTAATCTCAACAGTGCAATCTTTTGGCAAGACTTGAATGCGGCCTGGATCATAGGCTCCGAGCGCAGGTTCAACCATAAAAATTTCCCGGAGCTTCATTGGGGTCGCAATCCATTTCTCTCCTCCATATATACCCTACCACCTGGATTCGAGCCATTAAAGCATGCTTTCGGAGATGACTTGGTCACAGTCATTGAAGACGTTTATGCTTTACAGCATTTCAGAGAGTCGTCAGACATGGATCTAGATGATTCAACTTCCCTTATCCACATGGATAATTATCAAGCATGGGTGGAGTCTCGCCTTTTCTCACACTTTCTAGCAACAGGTGAGGATAACGAAGTAGTAATATGCTGTATACTCACATTATATCTATGTGCTTATATGCTGTTTACGGACATTTGGGCTGGCCACTTCATACCATCCCATATATCAGCAAAGCTCTTACGTGTCTTGCGGCAGGTGAGAAGAGATGTTTTGTGGGAGGGCCATAAGGATGCATTGCTGTGGTGTATCATAGTTGGCGGCACCTTTGCCCAACTCGGAGTGACCAGGTCTGAGTATATACTGTTACTTCACCAATCTGGATACGATGCTATCTTCCCTGATTGGAAAGAAACAGAAAGCTTCCTAGGTAACTTTATTTGGTCGAACAAAGTATTTCACACGCCTGGGAAAGCGTTCTGGGAGGCATATTCTTTGCATTAATACTTTAATCATATTCGAACTTGGCCTAGTTGGATCACCAAATAGACTAATATATTGAAGCCGTATAGTTAACTTTGAGAGAAGATGCTCCATTTTCTGTATGTGATACGTGATATGTCCATCATCTCACAAGGATAGATCTTCAGTGATAATGTACCAAAAAGTGTAAAAAAGACGGATAATGCTCGACGAAGAAATTCGCTATTATTGTTATGTATCCCAGTAATGAGACGTGAAGGTATTGAAGGCAGTGACCAAGAATCGTCACCACAGCGGCATATTGTCTCAATGTCGGGAATGAACCAAAAGCCAGAGCCATGTGAAAGTTGCATACCAATAATATCTCTGGGTACAATTGGCGTAGAATGTGGAGTTGACACACAACTTGTTCCTACTATTATTAGTGAGATGGAGAACTAGATGTCCATGAACAAGATAGTGTAAAGATGTCGCCTTCTCCGGGCGGGCTGTATTGCTTGTTCTGGGTAGAGATGTAATGCCTGTTCTGGACGGGCACTTGACTCCGAGATTCTCAAGATTCTCAGACTCCCATAAACGACGCGACAGAGTTAAGCGACGTACACAAACGAGCTAAGCTGCCGAGGGCGAAAACGTTAAGCTAAGACGGAAGCGGAAGATTGATGCCAACGGAAAGATCCATAGCTAGATAGGTCAGTGTATCCCTGTCAACAAGGAGGGAAACAAGTTGAGAAGCAATATGCTCCTTGATGTAACTTGTGCAGAACAGGAGCCAAGCTATCTTTGTCAGCTCCGTCGCATTATCTAAGTAGCTATCCTTCAATAATTCCACATTGATGATGCAAACAACAGCTGATTAACTACAAGCATGCTAACGTTCAAATGTCGCGGCCACACGGAGAATATGCAGCGGGCCCGCTCAGGACCATGGAGTGAAGCATCTAAGCAAATGGAATAGTAATCACATATGCCTCTGAGTTACCAGAAAATTATTAATGTGAAATTACGAAGCAACACCAGGAACATGATAGCTATGGAAAAAATTCTATCTCGTGAGTCGTACAAGTGTCGAAAACAAATACACACTGTCTAGAAACCGTTACACTCAACCAGCGCCCCTCATTTTCCCGCTCAACGTCTATAGTCTGACAGCCTATCAAGCTATTTTATTCTAGGCGCATAGCGTCAATATTACTTCATAAGACCGGTACACAATGCCCGCTAGAAGGTTTCGCTAGTTGTGGTTCTAATACAATTATTTGTCTTTTATTGCATACTTCGATAACCAGTGACAGTGACAACTATTTACCCACTCAATCTATTCCCCATTTTCCCATTATACACTTGCTTAGCCTTGGTATCAGCTCCTGCATTCGTATCGGCTTAATCCCAACATCAAGTTAACCCTTGCATCGGCCTTCCAAGTCCTAAGCGAGCGCCCTGGATTAAACTTTTCATTCCAACCTCCCCTCCGGCTAGGCATATCTCAAAGTATTTGGAGTTACGTGAACAATCCCTTACAACAATAGCAGGGCAAGATGAATACTCTCTCTGTACCAGAGCTGAACCGGCAAGTTATTACGCGGTATTTCCAGGAGTTCTGGACCAATGGGAATCCAGACATCGTCGACGAACTTTGCGCCGACAATGTAACGGTTTTCTATCCCATGCATGGGCGAATGGTGGGCAAAGATGCTACTAAAGAGTGTTTAGCCAAGTTTAAGCAAGTTCGTCTACACATGACCGCCTCTCTCGGGCGACCTGACATGCTAACAGTACATGGCCCAATTAGGCGTTTCCCGACATTTCATTTAGACTGCTGTCTCCTTTTCCCTTGATTGCAGAAGACAACTACGTGGTTGCTCGCTGGTTTGGTGGTGGTAAGCATACCGGACCGGCATTTTACGATCTTCCTGTTGGAAGTCTGCCCGAGCCCAACACCGGTAAAGAAATGAGATTTTCTGGCACAACAATCTATAAGCTGGAGAATGGCAAAATTTTGGAAGAGACGGGAGAGGAGTCTGGTCTTGTCGCAATGCAGCAACTAGGATTCATTAAACTGAATGATGGTTTTGCTCCATGAGCTCAGTGTATACAGCTATATATCCCCCTTCGCCTATACCTGGAGAATATGTTACATATGCAAAACAAAACATAGTCCACTTCTATACAATGTGGAAGTGTAGCTCGCCATGAAATTAATAGACGATATGATATCATTAAATTTACAAAAATCGTTTGCCTCCCATCAAATTAGTCCCGCTAATAACTCATTCACCCTGTCATGTCCAATGCGTTGCAGTAGCTCTGCAAGCCTAGCAACAAAAAAGGCGCTGTGGTCTAGGCGTCGGCTCCTTGAGGCCGCAACGAAGTACACCCATGTCAAAGAGTTCTCTCCCAAGGAATATGGAGGAATCTTGCGCACAGTAACTTGAAGTTTGTCGAGCAATCTGTTGAGATCGTCGGAGGATGAATCCGAATCTGAGCCGCTGCTGTCGAGTGGACTGCTGGTAGTCGGTAGTGAGTATATATGGCAGGCTTGTGCCATGGCGCTTTCCATTGAAGAAAAGACTTCAAATAAATCTTTTTGGTTGAGCGACAGCAATTGTTTACCATCCGAGGCTTGGCGGTCTTTGCTCAAGAGCTTGTTAAACTGGTAAAGAGGACAAACAACTGCTTTCAAACTATGCCATCAAACATCGTGTTAGTGGAATCTGTATAGATTTGGGCACATGTAGAAGATAGTTCGTTACGTACAGCTGCACTTGGTCTAACAAGAATCGGCGTGTTGCCTTTTCGGTCGCATCGGTACTAAAGGGGCAGTCTTTGCGAACCCAGAATTCGGCAAGCTTCAGTAAAGCAGGGCACTCTCTGTGACCGCATATCATATCGTCAATCATCAGTCCCAGGATTGTAGCGAGAGGCGCAGAAGAATCTGTTTCTGGTCGTGCCGAGATTTGTCTTAGTTCAGCAAGCGCCGTTGATCTGTAGTTGAGTCTGTCGACCATGGATTTGGAGCCTTGGGTGATTTGTATATGGCTGGCAGATGCTGCCAATATGGAGCTTCGAACCATCTGATGCTTAAAGGCAAGCGGAAGAATGTGCTTGGAATAGCCTTGGTTGGTCGATTCCGTCACGTCCAGTGTGGGAATGACATTCTCATAGACTGAACAGGCGGTTAGCGAACAACTCCACCTAGAACAACATAGCATTGCGACGTACAATTTCTCAGTAGAAACTCTTCTGAAGCATCTTCAATGTTAATGTGTGGTATCATATCCATACTGGGATATAGCATGGACTGTTGGTGGTATGTCTGCCACTGGTACTCGTCGCTCATAAAGAAGGCCGGATCATCGATAGTTATTTCAACGCTAGAGCTTGATACCGACCAAAGGAATATACCAGGACCAAACTGTGATATGTGTTGTAGGTTTAATACAGGTGTGTTGCCTGAGTTGATCAAGGCCACGGCACACTTCTTCCAGTTGGTAGCGATTTGATTCAGGCGATCACCCTCTGCTCGGAGACGTAGGACCTCTTGTTCAAGCGCATCCATGTAATCCTTTGTTCTCTGTCTGTGGCTCCTGTGATAAAGTTAGCATTTTAAAAATGATTCAACAAAACTGAATCATAACATGCCTCTGTGCTCGTAAGATCTGTTGCTTCCTCCTTTTCGGCGGCTGGCCCTTTTCGGGCGCCGCGGTATTAGCCACAACTCCATCATCAGGTACCAATGGAGGCAAGAATGAAAAAGTGCCCAAGATGTTTCTCTGGCGACTTTTTATAGAATTGTATGAGTTTGTATTCTCCATCTTGACCACGGCAGGTTCTGGTCTGAAGCTGTCGCTACTTGGTGTTCCTTCGTAGATGAACATCGGACAATCGGCTTATTAGCTCTTCTAGGACGGATCATGTGACTTGGTCGGGCGCGAAAGCTTGCTATTGTCAGCTTTACCAAAGCAAAGTTTTGGCTCGGCAGTTGTAGCATTCGAAGGCCCTAGTTATCGGATACGAAGAGCAGCAAGGACGTGAGGAATATCGCCAAAGAAAATTGTATATTGCGGCGGCTGTTTTGAGAGATGGTCAGAGAGTTGTATTCACGATAGGCTATGTGGGTGACCCAACGTCTACTTGCACAACTGACTCAGGGATCCAGACAAGCTTATACCGGGATCTGGGCCACACTGTGTTAATTCACAGCAATTCAGATGACAAATGCGTATTGCCTAAACGAGCGCCCTGCTATGACAGCATTTGACGCAAAACATTCCGGCAGCATATCCGGGATGGTGGCTGCATTAATCAGCTCTAAAGCGTACGGTCTTCTCGGTAGCTCATGTGGGATTTGAAATCGGAACATTTTGCAGTTTACGCCCAGTCCTAGCGCATAGTAGCATTTCACAAGCCCTTCTGCCTAAAAGAGTCGAACGATACGAAGCAAGAGGAAATTCCGCTTCTCCATGGAGACTCAGCAATGCGTTAACTATTCTTCATTCTTCCTATACACTATGTCTGGTCGTATCTTGGCCAATCGGCTCAAGTCTACCCTCTATCTCTTACCACACCGACTCGAGTCCATTCACGCCCGATGGCTTATCCGCCTGGGTTGTTAGTCGGACTCCATGGCGGAGTCCTTCCTGTGGGTTGTGAATGTCAAAGTCAGAGATGGCAGTATGGGCTGTGACGCGGTTATCCCACAGCGCGACTGTGCCCTCTTCCCACTTGACACGGACCTGGAAATCCTGTCCAAGGGCGATATGCTGTGATTGAAAGGAAGCAGTTAGCGATGTGAATACAATGTGTCGGCAAATTGTGTATCCGATGCTTACGTTGAACAGGAGCTGCAAAAGAGCATCCGACTCCTCATGGTTGAGGCCAATAATGCGCTTAGTGAAGCCCTTGTTGACAAACAGAGCCTTTTCACCCGTCACCTTTGAACTGATTGTTAGCACCACACATTTATGTCTCAGTTTATTACACGCGACTTACTGGGTGAACCCTCACAATGGGGTGCTCCGACTTCACCGGCTCCCGGCGGACAAACTTTCCATCACGGCGGGCATTCTCTGCCTGGTTGAAACCGCTGTGTTCAGCACGCAGGCCCTCAAGAAGAGTCTTGATTGGCTGCGACAAGCGAGCATATGCTGCGGTTTGCGATGCCCATGCGGTATCGCCACCGGTTGGAGGAACGGACAGGAGGGTGAGAATGGTAATTCCGGGTGGCTGATGTTCGTACGAAACATCGGAGTGATACCCGGTAGTTGTCAGTCTTTCCCTTCGCTGTCGTGCCCGATATTCGTTGTCTGGACCAAGGTAGATGTTGTGATACTCGAGGTGGTCCTTGACATGAGCTCCAACGGGCTGAGAAGTCGGTCAGTATTTGCATTGTCACATCCATATGAAGCTACTAACATGAACGTGCAGTGGGCCGAAATATCTCGCAAACTCTGTCTGCTTCTCTGGTCCAATATCCTTGAAATCTTGCCCACGGAAGATGACTACACCCCTCTCTGCAATCAGCAGCGCAAGTTCGTTCTTCTGCGTGTCATTCAATTGAGACAATTGAAGGCCTCTAATCTCGGTACCGATAACTGGTGTGATTTTGGAGACCTTGAGCTCCGGGTTGGCGCTGGACAAGAGAGCAGACTTGGCTTTGTCCGCTGCGAGTCCCCGATCCGTGAACTCGAAAGGCTGGATCGGGTCAAAGTGAGTCTCTTCGTCATAGACGGGGAGATATTCGTGATAACGATACTTTGGACAAAGAGTTAGAATGTGTGCTATCATTGAAGTTAAGTGGTGATAGCTGGTAATATATATTACCTTCTGGTGGATCGCATCGTCATATGCGAGAGTGAGTTTCCCGACAGCAGTGCCTGACTGCGTCACTGTCTTTGTTGTTGACATATTGAATTAGAGCTGAATTTACCAACGTACAGGTTGACCAAAGTACGATAGATGTATATCGTTATGTAGCGACGCTCCAAAAATCCGATATCATCGAATGAGCAATGTCACCCATTATATAGGCCCGACAGAGACATGATATGAGCGTCTTCCGGTCCCCTATGTTCGGAACATCGGCACCTTACGTCAAGATTTCCGCCGATGGCGGCATACCAAGTCTTAATCGTGATCGATATCCAATATGGTGAACTGCGGGGTTGGTCAAGTGTGGTAAGTAAGGGAAAGCTTGCAACAGGCGTTTCGTATGCGATAATCACGCCTTGCGCCTACCAAAGATGGCAATCGTGGGGGGTTTGAGCTGTCAACCCCGGATCCTGATAACGCTCCAAGTGGGTTTTGTTCGGGCATCTTTCCAAAAAAACGGATATTATTGACCTTATCAAGTACTGAATACTTGCGATAGCATGGACTATCAATGGTGTTGCAGGAAGATGAATATCGGCTAAAGCTGATTCGCGAGTCGTGATTTAGACCAAGATGACGACAGCGGGATGCTTCACAGAGAGCAGTCAAACCAATTGGCTAGATGCTTACTAATGAATGAAATGATACAATTAAAAAACGATATTGCATGCGAATGGCCGACAATCCGATGCGATATTAACCCCGTTCGCCATTTCCGACATGAAAAAAGGCTGCCACGGAAGTCTAGGGTTTACTCTGTGCTAGCGAGACGAGACCTTCATCTTACTATCCAACCGAGCAAGGAACGAGACCCATGCAGAAGCTATTTGCACCGGAGTGAAAGTAAAGCTATTGGGTTCATATTGTCTGACAGTAGTCTTTTATTTCTCACGATTGAAGTACTGCCCGCAGCTGGAGAATTCATTAATGGTGGTGACCAGATATGACATGGGTCCTCAAACACTATCCGTCCATTCGTATTTATGCTCTCCGTCGATTTCATTCAATTGCGATTTCCTCATAGCGATTTTTCATGTGTCATATTTAAATAAAATTCATGGATGCCACTTGAATGCTTTTTCTCATCCATATCAAGCCTCCCAGCGAGTTTATACTGGTTGACTTGAGAAATTCCATTTCCAAGAGATCTCGTGTTTGGGAGTTTTTAGTTTTTTCGGACAGAAGCTGGTTGCTACACAACATTATACCATACATATAAACATGGGTGAGATGTGTCTTTGCTACCAATACAACTTACGAGGCTAAAGCGGGTAGCAGTATCCCCAAGCAAGACGGATGCCAGTATAGCCTGAGGGGGTCAGCACACTACAATAATATCAAGAAAATATTTCTTGAACTTGTTTCAAGTAATATATTATATGAATCCAATCTTGTAGAAAGCTCTCCCCTAGAGTAGAAGATGGCAAGCTGAGCCAACATGAAGAATAACACACCGATATTTATGATGCAATAAACGACGATGTGAGATCAATCTCAATTTTTATATCCATAGCTAGAGGAATCATTTTCTCTTATTCTCCTTTTTCAAAGAGGGGAGGGGGGTTGCCTGTATCATGTATGCGATATCACTGATCTACACCATTCGTATATGGGAAGATTCTCGTTGACAAACTCACCGTCTAAATGTTACTCGATATTTTGAATCCTTCACGGGGGGGTATTTATTTGGACCTCCTTTCCAGAATACAAGGATTATCGAGCACTCCCTTTGTCACCGACTCAGGAGCACGAAATTTGCACTTCTAGTATTGTTAAGAGTCTGGACACAAGGAAGAGTAGAGAAGCCAAAGAGGTAGGAGTTTTGAGTTCCTGCTGCTATCCCACAGCCAGGTAGCAGATAATGACGATATTTATCTCTGATATTTTTATACAAAGGGGATTTTCCTGTCTTTTATATTCCTTTCACAGGCCGCAGTGGTTTAGTTCAAACTCATCAGCTCTCTTTCACCCTTCTCACAGCGAGGGCTTGCGTAGGCCTCTGACAGAAATCTTTTGTTTTCACAATATGTTTTAAGGCTTCTTCTTAGCTATATCATCTTTCGTATTGTTACTATTGAATCGAGGCTGCGAAATGGCGGCACGGTATAAGCTGTAGTGGGTATTCCGTCTGATGGTCCCACTTCTCGAAGCAGATACCGGAGAGGATCCCGCATTATTATGCTAACAATTGAAGATCGTCTAAGTCAGTAAAATACCATCTGATATTTCGCGGACTTTCTTGGCATCATTGACGCTTTCTTTAGAGATATATAACGTAGATGTTCACTTCCTAAGCATGACCTGACGCCTCCGTATATGTATCTAGCTATTAGGTCAGCGTTTCTACCGAACTATACTAGACAGCATTTTTTCTCGTCAATATAAACAACATCCTCTGTGTCTAATATAATTTGGATACTTTCCTCTCTTGACCCTATAACATGCGTGAATGCGTATGATGCACAGCGACATGACAGATGATTTGACGTACCATAACGTCATAGTCAAATTCACTGCTACCACGGTCAATAGTTAGGAGAAAGAGCACCAACGGAGACACAAGATCGGTTCATAGGATTATAACTAATTGACCAGCAAACCAGTCCTACGTCCTAGCCAGTAGGAATACAAGGAAGCGACCCATTTATTCCAAAGCCGTGCCTATCGCTCACGCGCGAGGGCCACATATTTTACATCGAACATTCGTGTGCAAGATACGCTGACATTTGCTTTGACATGACCAATAACGGCCCTTTACACGGTTCTTCTGGAAAGCTTACTTGCTGAAATGAGTCGGGCGAATAGTGGTGGCTATTTGCAAATCTTACCCGTTTCGATACAAGTAAAGTGCTGGGTGAGACTAGCAAATGATCGGCAACGGGAACCTCCGAAGAGAAGCCTTCGCCCAATTTGACGGGATTTGAGAAAAGAAATGGCGGTTATGATGAGCCGCGATAACACAAATATTTAACAAAGCAAAGAATAATCGTTTTCAATGCTGATTCACCTGCTGGTAAGCAGCCCAAGTCTCGGCACACCTTCCAAAGTGAGGGACATTGTTTGGAGCCAAGGCCCGAGAAATGTGGGAATACGGATCCGGGAGGTGGGGTAATGGAGAAAACCGCGGACTGAAGAAATGATGACGTTGTTGGTGGTGACATGCATCACGAGTATCTGGGAATAGCAGGCAATTACTCGTAACCTGCATGTCTTGGAGCCTTTGGATTGTCCCAGCGGTTGAGCAATGAGGCCAGAAAAGACGGTGATAAAAAAGCAGATCTATTCATCCTAATAGACAGACACTCGGGATGGTGTGATGCTTAACCTTATTAACCACGGCTACAACACACATCAAATCGTTAAGTAATCTTAGTAATGTATCCAGACCATAGGACGCTGGTATCGAAGAGAGGAAGCTCCCGTTCTCCGCATGAACCATGACATCATGGCCTCTTCATTTCGCAGCCTATCCGGCTATCTCCTGATTGCCTGGTGAAGCCACTCTCGATACTATCCAGTCCTTCTCTGCATCCGGGCACCCTGCGTATCCACACGGGCAACGCCACTCTTGGTTCCGCGAATCCCAAGGCGTGCCTGGCTGAGGGACCAAGATGAGGAGAAGGCAAAGGAAACTCAATCAGGGCACATGCAACCGGTTATCTATCCTCTTCGTTTCACATTCCACGTTCCACTTGTATCCTGTCCTCATATAAATAAAGTAAGGGTATCCCGTCAGCAGCCGCTCCCTCCTGATTCCCGTCTCACCACCCACCATTGAGATTCTATCGCCCACCAAACCTACAACACATCACAAGTATTACCGCCCATCATGCCTCAGACTATTCCCACAGCCAGTCGTCTCACCGACCTCTTCAGCTTGAAGGGCAAGGTCGTTGTCGTCACCGGAGCTTCCGGCCCCCGAGGCATGGGAATTGAAGCTGCGCGTGGTTGCGCCGAGATGGGCGCCGACCTGGCCATCACATATTCGTCCCGCAAAGAGGGCGCAGAGAAAAACGCTGCAGAGCTGGAAAAAGAGTATGGCGTCAAGGTCAAGGTGTACAAGATCAATGTGAGCGAGTACAAAGACGTTGAAAAGTTCGTCGATCAAGTGGTTTCCGATTTTGGCAAGATTGATGCCTTCATCGCCAAGTATGTTTCCCTTTATTATCCCCAATGGATGTGATCGATCAATTGCTGACATTTCTTCTTCCCCTTTGCCAGCGCCGGTGCGACAGCAAACAGCGGAGTTGTCGATGGCAGTTCTGACGACTGGGATCATGTTATCCAGATCGATCTGAGCGGCACTGCGTATTGCGCAAAGGCCGTCGGCGCTCACTTCAAGAAGCAGGGTCGCGGATCCTTTGTCATCACAGCTTCAATGTCTGGCCACGTCGCAAACTTCCCTCAGGAACAGACCTCATACAACGTTGCCAAGGCTGGCTGCATACATCTGGCGCGCTCTCTGGCCAACGAATGGCGCGATTTCGCCCGAGTCAACAGCATCTCGCCCGGCTATATCGATACCGGCCTATCCGACTTTATCGATCCCAAGACACAAGAGCTATGGAGGAGCATGATCCCAATGGGACGCAATGGCGATGCTAAAGAACTAAAGGGCGCGTATGTCTATCTCGTCAGCGATGCCAGTTCATATACGACCGGAGCCGACATTGTAATCGACGGAGGATACACTACCCGATAGATAAACATTCTTCTTTCCTCTGTTGTTCGTTCTAAACTTTCCTGTACTATAATTATAACTTTTTTCGCACCAACAGAGATGAGACTTTGATCAAGGGCTTTCCAACCTCCCTGTGTACAATTTGCCTACCTGCATGTGAGATAAAAGCGTTGAGTCCCGCTTATGAGACTATCTCCCTGTATTTCTTAGGGCGTACCCTTTCCCCCTCTAGCCCTTGGAGGTTTTGCCCTCGTATCGGTGCGACGTACCATTCGAGGCTCTGTGATGAATCGTGGTAGCTGCATCTTACTTCTATACTACTAGACTATGTTGCAAATATGACCCGATGCCGGGAGTGATGCCGGGGTTTGGCATTTAGCCGTCGCTGAAGTGCCGCGGGCAAATTGTCATGGCACTCATAGCTTTACAGGGTTCAGAAGTACATGGGATGAGGTCACACATTGTGAGCGGCCGAAAATAAGCAAAGACAGGCAGAAGCAAGACGCTGCAGGATCAAATGGATACCATCATGTCATGTCTTAGCTGCATTAGACAAGTCCAGCTCTAGACTCCGAAAACTCCGGCCTATTTCTCTGTCGCCCTCCTCACCAAAAACCCCCTTGCTGCTGCGCAATTTCTCGTCACTTCTTCCCCGCGATCTGGGCCGTCGTTCCCCCACCGATGGATCTAATTCCCAACCTGGGCCACTGACAGAAGTACCCGACAGTAGTGCGATCGCCTCTTCGGCTTCGTTGTGGCGACGGTTCATCGGAATTTAGGACAAGTGCCGCTTATTAGTTCTTTGACGGTTCTTGATCAGATGATTCTGGTACAAATACGCTTCATGAGGGGAACGGTAAATGTTTTGTGAGAGAGGACCAGCATTGTTACATTTACAGGACTAAAAAGGCCTTCGAAGATGGAGAAATATGATCAACGCTGATCAGCTGTAGAACAATAACCATGTCAGTTAAATTTATGCATACTACTCCTCATACTAGAGCAATTGGCTTTCAAGCTTCTTCTATAGCCTATATGGGTATTTGTCGCTCCTTTCCAATTTCTCCTTCTTCCACGATACTTTTGTCTTTCCTCGAATAGTCCTCCAAAGTGCTCCTTCTCCCGAACTCCGACGGCTTGAACTGTAAGTATCTCGCAACTGCAGATCTTACCGGCGGCATTTAAAAATTATTCGAAGGTACTCTACAAAGTGCAGGCAAATATTCTACCCTGAAAAACCCACTGGCCCCTTGTACCCAGGGCGCATTCGGAGGAGCTTCCCTCGCCAACACACCGTCCACCTACCTAAATGATCAAAGACATCAATGTCTAGGACGTGATGGCATGACTATCAGGTAGCATTGGCTGCGGATAGATGCGGATAGCCTTCCATCTCCTCATCCTAAGGGCCACGGAAATCACGACGGGGCCATCGGATAACATAGCCATTGGCCTAGGCCGACCCGATTCCCTTCCGTTCATTATGAGTACAACTACAGTATGCATATCGTATGAGCATCACGATCCACAAATGAGGGGGAGTTGCTTCCATGTAACCATCATCAAGCTGCGGTGCCAACAATTAGCAAATTTCAGACAGGGGTTCATCTTTGTGGGTCCGGAACATTGGCCACTCATATTAGATGTTGCTGAAGGATGATATCAGAGACCTCAAACTTCCATGTCAGCTAGCTTTACCCTGGCGACGGACATCTCCGCCAGCCTCATCAAGGTTACTGTGAAATACCGTTTCCCTGGAATAACAACAAATTGACGGAAGGAGTACCGACGGCTATTTGAAGCGACTTCAATGTGTCCAATCATGACGAAGACGGCATCACCAGGAACCAACAACCTTGATCGCCTGGTGTTTAAGGTGACATGGTGTCTTGAACCTGCAGCAGGCGTTTCCAATTCAAGAAATGATCACTGACAGAGTGGTATTACCCGGAGCTTCCCCCGCCATTTCTAAGCTTTTCGAGTCCATGAGGTTGCGGGGAATGGATAGTAATCTGAGTCGGATGCTCCTCTGCGAGATCGCTGTCTTAGAATTGTCCAACCAAGCGAGGATGGCCACGAGATGCCCAACAAAGGAGGAGGTCGGACGGTGCTACATAAATACCGGTCCCCGCAACAATGATTCACCAATGCTACTCACAGGGTGAGCTTCTTCACGTGGAATCTTCCGAGGTGGCACGAGGGCTACCTGCTTCGTCCCCAAGACCCGACAGTCGCGGCTTCTTCTTGTGTTAGTGTTCTGCTTTCTCTCATAAACAGAAAAACAGACTCACCAGATAGTTGGCGCTTCGACATCTCGACAGCAGCATGCATATTCAACAATTGGTGGCCTATTGGCCACTGTTGCTTGGATTGAGCCAAGCAGCGGATCAACACTCGTCGTTTGATGTCCTAGACTACATCGACCCATTAATCGGTACCGCTAATGGAGGTACGAGATTGTTTTTTGAGATATCTAGAGACTGAGCTAATCAATTGCACTGTAGGCCATGTCTTCCCTGGCGCAAGTCTTCCATGTTAGTATCCATCTATGAACATCCTGTCCCCATGGTGCGTGCCGAATACTGATTTCGATGGGCAATTCAAAGATGGTATGGCAAAGAGTGTAGCAGATGGCAATAAAGAGATTCAAGGAGGCTATGCATCAAACGATGGCCAGAGTATGCGATCCTATAATCCCACCCTGTCAAGAGAACGCAAGAATTGACCAACTTCAATAGTCACTGGATTCTCCCACATGCACGACAGTGGAACAGGCGGTGTAAGTCGAGCCCGAAGCACTTATAGAGTCACAAACATTCTAATACCAGTTGTGCTATAGGGCGCATCTTTGGGAAATTTCCCTCTGTTTGCCCAGACAGGTTGTGTCGATGACGATATCAATCGCTGCTACTTCCCTTCGACCCTGCGAGCGTCGGACAAGATAAACAGCTCCGTCGTGGCAAAGCCAGGCTATTTTGCCATACAGCTCAACACTTCAGTCAAGGCTGAAATGACCGTCACCAACCACACTGCGTTGTACCGATTCTCGTTCCCAACTGACGGAACCCCAACCAAGCTTCCTGCCGATGGAAAGACTCCTTATAGCCCTTTGATCTTGGCCGATTTGGCAGATCTCTCTGGTTCTCGAACCGATGCACTCATTTCAGTTGATGCCAACACTGGTCGCATCTCAGGCAATGGTACCTTTAGGCCGTCTTTCGGAATCGGCAACTACAAGTCGTATTTCTGCGCTGACTTCCACGGTGCCAAACTCCGTGACACTGGAATCTTTATCAACAACCGAGCTAGCAACACCCGCAAGAGCTTCCGTACCTATGATGATGGCCAAAATCCAATTCTCCCAGCCGGTGCTTGGGCTCAGTTCCACCCTCCAGCAAACAACCAGATTCTGGTTCGAGTTGGACTCTCGTTCATCAGCACTGATCAAGCCTGCCACAATGCTGAGAAGGAAATTCCCAACTTCAACTTTGAGTCTGTCAGATCCGATGCTGAGGATGCGTGGCGCAAGAAGCTCAGTGTCATTAAGGTCGACAACACGGGTGTAAGCGACTCCCTTCAGAGAACATTCTGGAGTGGCATCTACCGCACGCTTCTTTCGCCTCAAGACTATACTGGTAAGAGAATTGATACACCAAATAAATTATAGAGGCATCTCTCATTCGTTATTTTTAGGAGAAAATCCCCTCTGGAAGAGCAACGAACCCTACTTTGACTCATACTACTGCATCTGGGATAGCTTCCGAAGCACCCATCCGCTGCTTACCCTGGTTGATCCTCATGCTCAAGCTTTGATGATTCGCAGTCTCATTGACGTATATCGCCATGAGGGCAAGCTACCGGATTGCCGCATGTCACTCTGCAAGGGCTTTACCCAGGGTGGCAGCAACGCTGATAATTTGTTGGCGGATTCGTACTTGAAGGGCTTGAAGGACGGTATTGACTGGGATACCGGCTATAAGGCAGTCGTATCCGACGCTGAAGGTAACATTTACTACATTATTCCATCTCTAATGGCTATTTACTGACAGTTATTAAACAGAGGAGGGTACAATTTGGACAGTCGAAGGCCGTGGAGGCCTGCAAAGTTGGAAGACTCTTGGCTACATCCCAACTGATGACTGGGATCCCAATGGCTATGGTCTCTTCACTCGATCCATCTCAAGAACCATTGAGTACTCGTACAATGACTTTTGCATTGCTGAGATGGCCCGTGGCCTTGGAAAGCACGGGGATGCGGAGAAGTATCTGAAGCGCTCCGGGAACTGGAAGAACATGTTTGATCCGAACTCGCGTTCTAAGCTGAACCTGACCGGAACTCAAGACTACAATCAGTTTACCGACAGTGGTTTCACCGGCTTCTTGCAGCCTCGGTACCTAAATGGCACTTTTGGATTCCAAGAGCCAGCCATTTGTACCGACTTGTACAACTTTGAAGGCTGCTATCTCAACCCTGGCGGCCATGAGACCTACGAAGCAGGCTCTTGGCTCTACACCTTCTACGTGCCTCATGATCAAGCAACTCTCATCACGACACTGGGTGGCCCCGACCAATTCGTCCGCCGTCTTGAGTATATGCACGATACTCCTGGCTTATTCTACATTGGCGATGAGCAAGCTTATCTTCTCCTCTTCATCTTCCACTATGCCGGCCGCCCCGGTCTCTCTGCCAAGTACGCGCACAAGTACATCCCTAGTGCCTTCAACGATACCGCAGCTGGTCTTCCAGGAAACGATGACTCTGGTGCTATGGGTAGCTTCACGGCTCTTACCATGCTGGGTCTCTACCCCATGAGCGGACAAGATGTCTACATCATCATTCCACCCTTCTTCCCCGAGGTCAAGTTCACCGACCCGCGCTCAGGAAAGACAGCTACTATTCGAAACATCAACTTTGATGCTTCGTACAACAACATCTACATCCAGAGCGCCAAGCTGAATGGCAAGCCTTATAACAAGGGCTGGGTGACGCATAGCTTCTTCCTCGACGGTGGAGTTTTGGAATTGACTCTTGGGCCGAAGGAGAATACAAAGTTTGGAACTGCTAAGGCGGATTTCCCGCCGAGCGCATCGACGAACTTCTGGAACTAAACGAGAGTGTATAGACTACCATTATAGTAGTAGTAGTAGTAGTAGTAGTAATGAATATTAAATATGACTAGTTTATAACAGTGGCTACATCCTTAGTGATTCCTTGTAGTCTATATGTGTAATAAGCAATTTATTCAGCAAACTTACTTACACCCAAACAGCTAGCTACCCGTGATAGAGGATTCCTCGTAAGTCATTAAGGTCGAGAGTTTTAAACCATCCATGGGCCCATGCTTGTAGTGCCATATTTCTTCCAAAATTTTCCTCCTGGTTGTCCTTTGCCCATTGCTTCATCCATCTCTGCTTTTAGTACAGGGTTGATTCCCTTCCGTCTCATCTTCTCTTGCTTCTCAAGTGGGATTTTATGGACAGGGTGGTCTTCTGGTAGTTCTGAAAGTGGTCGATCCATGTTGGAACAAGAAGAAGGTGTTTTCCCCCATCTTAGGCCAGACTGAGCGGCGAGCTCTCGATTTTCGTGCTCATCTGTCTTTTCGGGCCTACCTAAGACAATTTTGTGATGAGAAGAGGACATTGTAATTATGGGGTAGATAATGTTCGGAACAGAGTTTTAGCAGTCATAGAATGCTAGCCTCCGGCAAGTTATATACTAGAATATAACAACGCACCGCTCTATAAAGTTGACTGAGCAATCATGATCAACGGCTTGTTCACAGTTCTATGACATAATTACATCTCCGCATGAATCCCTCGCTTCAGTCGAATCCAACTTGTGGGGCAATGGGCCTTCAGCTCATCTAACTATTTTGGGTGCTGACGGGCGCCAAGCCGCGACGATCGTCACTAAGCCACATCTGATCGATTATATGACGGGTTTCGAGTAAGCTCTAGGGAAGATCCGCTGTGAAATGACTTCTAGATTACTGAATACGTGTATTGATATGGTGAATAGGCTAGAATTTCACGCTTGGGAGCGAGTCAGGCTTATCTAGTAAATAAGGATGCGTGTAAGTGTTTCATACATTGTATTAATGCGTCGCTAATGCTATCAAACTATCAAGAATATCTAAATGAACTTCTAAACGAAGATTTGCCGCGTGGCTTATGCCTTTGCTTTTAGCAGAGTAAACTGCTCGCTGAAAGGGAAATCGTGGAAACCCTTGTCTAGCTTAGGAGTAAAAAACGTCTCACGCTGGTACGGCACAAGTTCGATGCCCTGCTTGAAGCGGAACGGTAGGTCTGGGTTAGATGTGTAAGGGCGGCCAATGGCAACAACGACATCGTAGTCCTTGTATTCCTCATCAACAGCCTTCTTGCTTGACTCCAACTGAAAGCCTCCAGCTACCATGACAGGGCCGGCATTGCCATACGCCTTGATGATTGGCGACAGGTCGTTGCCCTTCTCGCGGGATTCGACAAAGTGGATATATGCCAGGTTGAGCGGCTTCAGTTGCTCAACAAGGTAGATGTACTGGGGAACGGGGTCGTAGTCAAGATCACCTATGAAGTCTGCAAATGGACTGAAGCGGATTCCGGTACGGTCTGCTCCGATGGCAGCAACAACAGCCTTGGTCACCTCAAGGGCGAAGCGAGCGCGGTTCTCGATGCTTCCGCCCCATGCATCCGTTCGCTTGTTGGTAATCTGCTGGATGAACTGTTCTAGCAAGTAGCCGTTGGCGCCATGAATCTCGACACCGTCAAAGCCGGCAGCAATGGCGTTCTTGGAAGCCTGTACATAATCCTGGATGTACCCGAGGATCTCCTCCTCAGTAAGGGGGCGTGGCTTTCCACCATTGGCCTCGGGAATGTCGCTGGCAGACACCAGGTCATCACCGCTCTCCTCCTTCAAAACCTCAGCCTTGGCGGATCTTCCTAGAGCCCAAAGCTGGAGATAGATGTATGAGCCTTGCTCGTGGACAGCATCAACAATTTCCTTCCAGGCGTCGATCTGTTCTTGTGTGTAGATGCCGGGAACGTTTTTATAGCCACCAGCCCTCTGAGTGATGAAAGTGGCCTCGGTGATGGCTAGAGAGCCAGGGACAGCTGTCCTCTGGGCATAGTATTCCTTGACAGTCGGCAGAGGCACATGGTTATCGTCGGCCCTGAATCGGGTCATAGGTGCCATGGCAATTCGGTGGGCAAGTTCTATGCGGCCCACCTTGAGAGGAGTGAAGAGCTTGGACATGATGACGAGTTGATTGCTTTTTGACTTGGTGTTTAGTTTGATACTGAGTTGATACTGGCAAGACAAAAAAGTTCAACATCCATCTTCTTCTTGTGCCTTATATAGTATTCCATATTTCCGTGGTCCACGTATGTTCCATGGATTGCGCCATGATGCAGATTAGAAATCCAATTCTCAGCACAATTCCCCACCGTTCCGGAGTGCAACGCTAGGACTTTGTTAGTTGACCCTCGGTATATCTTCCGTCCTGAGTCAATCAGCGGGACAGGATATAGTAAGATACTAGCATGCCACGTGAAGCTAGATGCTCAATTAAATGAACTAGGGAGAGATGGGGTTGCATTCGTACCTAATTGAGTGCAGTTGCATGACTCATTCAAGTGTGACTATCGTGGCAGATTTTCTCTGATATTGTCACCCCGTATCAACTACTATGGGATGACAAAAGTATCTGCTCAATCCCTTCCCCTGTTTGTTCTTAGTGGAGACGGGATACTACAGTAAGGATCGAATGCACAATCTATTTGTCGCCTCGTACAGAGTAAACACTTTCGAGATTCTCCAGATATTGTACAAGCCTATGCCGAGAAAGGGACTTGTTCCGGACTCCATTGGATGAGCCATCTCAAGAATCTTTTTGTCACCGTATATCCAGTATCAGGTGTGACAAAATTATTCACGCAATCCTACTCTATGCCCTAGTGCCATCATATTGAGAAGGATCAGCTAACTGCACCATTTATTCTGTCATGCCACAGTGGGTTTACAAAAGATCTTCACCAACGAAAAACTAGATCCTTCCACCAGCGCTAACAATCCATCAGTGGATAATAAGTGTTTGACTTATTTTGTCTTTCCATCCCATTCCATGGGAGCGAGAAACACAAGGGTCAAGCAAACGACACATTCTGTCACTCTACGGCTGTGTGTATAAGCGTGACCAAGGTCAGCAACTAGAGAGGGATGCATATTTGTTACGGAGAACACCATGGCAATTTTTCCGATTCGTCAAGACACAGGATTGAATCTCACCTCTGTAACAGACGGTGGCTCGAAAGTACGTGGATAGAGGAGAAATAGATTCATTTTAGTTAACCAAGACTGGTCAGTCTGAATAGTTGGCAGTTTTGTGCGAGAAAGCTTAGTAATGGGCCGATAACTAAATGCCGCAAGCGCGCGCATCTAGAGACTGTAGAGAAATAAAGAGGAGGAGGGAAGGGAGGGAGGGAGAGAACAGATAACTGAACGTTTCCCAGCACTCTTTGGAGATGGAACGAGCCAGGGAGCCAGCTGATTACTGATCGTTGTTTGTCCGACTTACAAACGATTTTTCCAAGAATGCACCGGTCTTATAAATCGAAGACCATCGATCTGCGAAACGGAAACGGAAACGGAGCGGAGCGGAGCTTCGCATGTGTCAAAGCCTCCTGTGTCAACTCTGCAATGCCGAATTCCGCATCCCCACACCACACTGCTTACATACTAGCTCTTAACAAATATTCTTCTCGTGTACGGAGCATGCAACATGAGTAATGGAATTCATGCTCAGTCGAACAAACAGTGACAATTAGAGAACCAGCTTAGAGCATTATCTTCGAGATGTGTCATCGACTATCTACCACAAACAGAAAAGTATCAGAGGTAGAGGCATAAGAGCCTGAAGCAGATTGTCTGATTAACAATGTAAGGCGCATCATTTGTCGAAATCTATTAAATTGTGGCCAATGAGATGGCAGACTGCTCACACATCATAGATGCAAAGACAGAATACCGTTTGACTACTCCGTATGCTGGATGAATCTTCCAAACATGGATAGTTTGCCATGGTAGTCTCAATGATTATCCTCTTCTTACTCCGTACACTTCAATCGCAACGCATCACACCAAGGTAGTATTTCTTTCGAAAATGGCAGGCCAAACTCCGCCGACCGATCTCCGCGCGCTACGGAGACACTGACTCGGCATTGAAATTGTGCCGAGGCTGCCATGAGTTTGAAGATGTGGATAGGAGGCAAAAGGGGACGGAGTTGGAAAAAAAAATCAGAAAGAGAAGGGAAAAAAAGGCCAAATACAATTGCTTTTATAAAGCAGCTGTGAAGTCTTGGGGAATCTACTTTTCCAGGATTGATCAAGAGATTGTCAACTACAACCCCAACTCGCCATTTTTCAGCCACCATGACTGTTTCAGTTTCAGAACTCAAGCTCCAAGAGCCCATCACACTCCCATGTGGTCTCACGCTCCCCAATCGGCTGTCCAAGGCCGCCATGGCTGAAAGTTGGGCAGATAACGAATATTTGCCTGGCGAAAGGATATTTAAAATTTACGAAAACTGGGCCGAGGGTGGATGGGGATCAGTGCTCACAGGCAACGTTCAAGTTGATGTCAGATACCTGGGCAGTCCTGCAGATGTGAGCCCCAACGAGAATGTCGACAGGGAGAAAATCCTTGCGGCATGGAAGAAGTGGGCAAAGGCGGCCTCCAAAAACGGCACGCCTGTTATCATGCAGATCAACCACCCAGGACGACAAAGCCCTGGTGGCGCCGGCACCAGAGGATATTTTGAGAAGCCAATTGCCCCAAGTGCAATTCCCTTGAATATAGGCAATGGAATCCTGGCTAGGCTTGCTAGGGCATTTGTCTTCGGATCGCCAAGGGAGATGACTCTTGAGGATATCCAACGCGTTGTTTCTCAATTCGCAGAGACTGCCAAGCTGGCAGCCGAAGCTGGCTTTGCTGGCGTTGAGCTCCACGGAGCGCACGGCTACTTGTTGTCTCAGTTCTTGAACCCGGCATCCAACACACGTGAGGACCAGTATGGTGGATCTGCCAAGAAGCGAGCAAAGATTGTTGTCGACATTCTCAAGGCCGTGAGAGAGGTTGTGCCAAAGGGTTTCTGCGTTGGCATCAAGTTGAACAGCGCCGACTTCAAGAACAAGGAGCAGCTCGCCGCCTGCATCGAACAGCTTGAAGAGATTACAGCCGCAGGCGTCGACCTCCTTGAGATCAGTGGTGGTTCATATGAAGATCCTTCAGTAAGCTCATACCGCTCTGTGCTCCAAGCTTCCGGGCATTGATGATACAGAATAAACAGGACTAATCATGTTTTCCCTTAGATGATGCAAGAATCCAGGTCCGCCAGTACTCTAGCCCGTGAGGCCTTTTTCCTCGACTTTGCCAAGGAGATCCGTGATAGATTCAGGCACGTTCCATTGATGGTGACGGGCGGCTTCCGGACACGCGAAGGCATGGAGGCGGCTCTTCGAGAGGACGCTTGTGATATTGTCGGCATTGGCCGACCTGCCGCCCTCAACCCTTTCTTGCCAAAGAATTTGATCTTCAATAAAGAAGTCAAGAGTGAAGATGCTATGGCATATACGAGAAAGGCGCCGGACTTGTTGCTTCCAAAGCTTCTTGGCGTCAAGGTAATGGCCGGAGGAGCAGAGACTGTAAGTGTTCTTTTGAAGTTATTGACACACTGGAGAAATTTTTGACTAATTCAATTTGTAGTCTTGGTATATGAAGCAAATGAGGTCGATGCCAACAGCAGTTTAGTGTTTTTATCAGCTCAGAGCGTGTTATCTGTATATTCGAGCGGTTATTGTATACCCACGCTTAATGAAGGGTCGTCGTGTTCTTCAATTTCTTTTTCCGTTTACATATCGCAAAACAAAACATAGAATATGACCATCATCATGTATCATGGCGTCATTCGATCTGCGACCTTCTCATGCAAAGTAGTCCAAATACAGGTCCCAATGCTACACACCACTGCGCTACCATTACTAGGAATGTTCCAAATCAGTCAGCACTCTCCTCCCTCTGGATGCTCATCCAATAGATCTGTGTAACCAACATCTGAGCTGTATAACAATGCCGCCATTTTAGCGTTAATGTTGGAGACCAGGATGGCCGCACGCAGCTTGAGCTTCAGGCACGATGGTGGTCATTGCGCCATCGGTAGACTCGGAGGCGTAGTGTTACATTGTAATCTCTATTGGGTTCTCACAAGGTTGTGTATATGCTTGTTTGTGTAATAAGCTTAAAGGATGCCGGGGCCAACCAATTTCCAGTCTCTTTTTTTTCTCTTCATATCTTCACCCGTTGTTAGTTCTTGTAACCATGAGAGCCTCTGTATTATCAACATGGGCATTGTGCCTCATCGGTGCATCTGCAGCACCTCAAGTCCAGCAACGGGATGATGGAGGATTTGCCGACGGACAACCCATCAGCCCAGATGGGAAAGGAGCACCTTTTTCGGGTATGTTCATTCGAGTTTCACGGAGACGAAATATGCGAAAGCTCTAACAAGGGAGATAAGGCGGCACAAATCATCAATTGGACTTGCAAAATCCTAGTAACCTGGGCCAGCAATCCACTGACAACGGTGTCGTACCAAATCTCAAATGGAGCTTCTCCGACTCTAGAACGCGTATTCTCAAAGGCGGCTGGGTCCGGGAGCAAGTAGTAACCGATTTGCCTGCAAGTCACGACATTGCTGCCGCTCAGCAGCATCTGACGAAAGGGGCCATCCGAGAGCTACACTGGCATCGAGTAGTAAGTTTTCGCACTCTTTATCTCCCCATCTCAGCCTCGTTGTTATTTGGCCATCTAACTTTCATACCATAGGCTGAATGGGGCATCGTCTACGCCGGCCGCATCACCTTGTCTGCGGTTAACGAGGATGGTGAATACGAAGTTTCGGAACTCGGCTACGGCGACATCTGGTATTTTCCAAAGGGTGTTGCCCATACAGTACAAGGACTCGAGGATGAGAACGAATTCCTCCTAGTTTTCGACACGGCGGATTTTGACAAGATCGGGTAAGAAGAACATCATCTGCTCGTGCAAAAAAAAAAAAAACAAGTCTCGAGATAACTGACCATCACAGCACCACTTTCAACGTCGACGATTGGATCGCTCACACTCCCCGCTCCGTTCTCGCAAAGAACTTTGGAGTCGACGAATCTGTCTTTGATTCCATTCCCGCGGCGGATCCTTATATCATCAACGGGACGATTAGCACACATAATGTCACTGGGAATGGCCACAAGTTGTCTGAGAAGAGCACCTTCGTCTACCGCACGCTACAGCATCCACCTGAGAAGATTGGAGGAACTGGTGGCGAGTTCCGCAAGATTGATTCGACCAATTTCCCAATCAGCAAGACGATTGCAGCGACCTTTGTGACACTGAAGCCTGGTGCTTTGAGGGAACTGCACTGGCACCCAAACGTGAGTGTCTTGATCTTCCCCTCAGTCCATATACCTATACACAACCCTTCCTTCCCCTCGATGGGTAACATAAATTGACGAGTATATAAAAACAGGCCGAAGAATGGCTCTACTTCCACAAAGGCACCGCCCAAGCCACCGTCTTCATCGGCAACGCCGCCGCCCGAACGTTCAACTTCCGCGCCGGCGACACGGCCGTCTTCCCCGACAACTCGGGGCACTACATCGAAAACACGTCAAAGACGGAAGATCTCATCTGGGTCGAGATATACAAGTCGGATCGCGTGGCCGATATTCCTCTCACGCAGTGGCTTGCACTGACGCCGCCGGATATTGTTGCGCAGACGCTCAAAGTGCCGCTGGAGTTTGTGGAGAAGCTGAAGAAGGAAAAACAAGTTCTGATTCAATAAATATTCGGACTCGTTGGTCTGTTGCGTGATATTAGATAACAACAGAGTGAACAAAGAATATCGTCAAAATCATGAGTATTTGTTTCTCTATCTCATATATACAGTGTACACCACTCTGGGGTACCGAGATTGATCCCACAACAAATCCATACTATTAAATTATACAATCACATTTTTCTTTACTCCTTCAGCAGAACAATGGCCTCAGAATCCTGAACAGTAAACGAAATGTTACCGCTACGGTCAGCCCTGATGACCTTGCCCGACTCCTGGCCCTTGACGCGCTTCGCCAAACCGTTAGAGTCAGCATCATAAGAGAATCCGTTGAAAGTGACACCAGTCTTGTCAGTGGCGCCAGCCGCAGTAAGGCGCTGAGACTTCCAAGAAGATCCAGGAGCAACCTTGACGGTGTAAGTCTGGCTTGCACGGGTACCGTTGCCAGCGTTGTACTGTCTAAGGTTAAGAACTGCGACGCGACGCAAATCGCCGTAAACGTAAGCGCCATATCCAGAGTCCAAGTCAGCATCCTTGTTCAAAGCAAGCGTCTTGACCTCAATGGTGTTAGAGTGAGCCAAGAAGGTGCTGGCAGCCAGCTTTCCGTAGTACGGAGCGTTGGTGGCGAGAGTTCCTGAAGGAACCCAGGCGGCGTAAGGAGAGCCCACGGACTGGTGGAAGTGGATTCGCTTGATCACGCCGGTGGAAGCAGCGTAGAGAGAAAACTCCATGGCCCAGAGAGCAGCTCCGAAGACATCAGAGAGACCAGAAGCGCCGCCGCCGTACAAGCTGTTGTGCTCGCCGATAATGTATTCGGCTTCAATGGTAGAAGTCTTGGCGTAGTTGACGTGGCTGGTGATCGACTTGACAACGGCATTGTGGCTCATCAGAGTGTTTTGCAGGGTAACGCCGGGAACGGTGGCGCCGTTCATGTAGTTGTGGATGGAAACCTGGGTGATCTTCTCCGTGGCGTTGCCCTCGTCAGGGAAGATGTCGGCAATGTGCAGCTTAGCGCCGGGGGAGCTCAAAGACGGAGCAATATACTTGAGGCTACCGAAAAGGTCTGGGCAGGCCTTGTGGAGGTAGCTCTCAAAGTGCTGGGTCGAGTTCAACCACTCGTTGGCGTACTGAGAAGCATTGTACGTGCTAGGGCGTCTGCTTCCGCTGAACAGGTCAGGCTCATTTCCCATCTCCCAGAACTCGAGCTGGCCTCGAAGAGCCTTGCAAGCCAGTGGCACCGTAGCCTCGAGGGTAGCCCATCCAGAGGAGTTGTATGCACCGAGGTTAAACTGGTGAGAGTAGCGAGTGCCAGCGGGGAAGCCGCCGTATGACTCGAAGAAAGTCGTACCAATGCACTGCCACGCACCGGGGTCGGCATTGGGGCATGCGCTGGCTGTAGAGGTGGTCAAGGTCGGATCGTAGATGGCACGATCACTGTTGAAACTGTTAGTTAAACCGGCCGATGTTGTGAAAATCATGTCCATGCCGTATATGAGACTCACCCAGAGTTTCCACCAACTCGCACAACAATGCCGCTGCCCTGGAGCTCGGCCAAGTTGTGCATCAGATTGTGGGAGAAGGCATTAGGCTGGTGTTTTGTTCCTAAAGACCGAAAACAATACAAAGTCAGTTTACTTGAACCTCGACCATACAACATAGAAACTCTAGCTGCAGAACTCACCAGCAAAAGTAGGAAAGCCAATGAGCTCAAACGACAAGCTCACATACGAGTCAAACAGACTCGCAGCCGCAATCGACTGCGACAGCAGCACAGACGCCGGAACCAAGTACTTTGCCATTGTAGCTTGCCTCTTTGCTTGACCAGAATTTACTCGTACAAAGAATAAAACTGAGTCCAACAATCCTTCACAAAGAGCTCCAGAAAATAAGAAAAAGTTCGTCCCAGCCCCATATATACAATTATATCTGTCATGTCGTCATGCGATGCTACGCTGCCCAGGAACCACTCTCAACCTCCTGAGGTCCCTGAATCTAATGCAAGGCCCGTTCGTGATGACATGACAACCAAGGCAGCTCTCCGGTCCCCAAGATCAGTTAATCCATCTATAGGAACAATTTCCTCACGGCCGCCCCAGACGGCTTTGCCCGTTTCAGCAGGAGAGAAACAGCTGAGCTTCTTTGTATGTGCAGGGATTATCGGTCCTACCCTTGTCCTTCCCCCACAATCTCGAGGCTGTAACCCCCGTAGTGCTGATGCGACCGTGTTCGGGTCGAACTTCCCGGCAATGCTATAAGAAAGGAGCAAGTATGTACGAGCTCCTATGTATTTTGCATACGAGTATTACTATAACACCACTATTACTCAGTGCTATTCCTGTAGGATGACCGATGATCACTGGCACTATTTCTAGAACAAAAAGGAGATCCTACCTTGTTGCTCGAAGATCCGTAAGACGAGGCCCGTAATGGATCGACAACCGGATATTCGGATCAACCACGCACACTTTTTTCCAAAGACCAGCAACTCCTTGTCGCCCTGTCCAAATCTAACCATAACGAACGTTCTATTCCCCCGCATTCAAGGCGGCCGTAATTGAGGAGCTGTTCGATGCTAGGCTTGCTAGCACCAAATATGGGGTGCCATTCCGGGCCGACTAGTGTTTGCTCCATGTATTTGGTTCAACAAGCAGAGCAACAGAGGATCCAATAACACCACGTCCGTTGCAGCTTCGGGCATCGATGGAGACTTCTTCGGCACTCAACTAGGCCGTTCGACCGCTACTTGCTCTTGAAATTTCGTAATTCGCCCCGGATTATGATGAAGCACCCCTGCTGTCATGCCATCAAATGGGTTACCATTTCGGCTGGATAATTCCATCTCATGCTTCTAGTGCCAGACCGCAACTGCATCGGAGTTGTCACACAGCCAGACTATTGAAATCCGGAGGCCTTCACTCCGGACACCGTTCGACTCTTGACTGCTCCAGCTCCGACAAAGATGCTGTAAACCCGAGTAAGGATACTACTGGGTAAAGCTACCCCGGCCATGCCATCTATCATTACGCCATTCACGACACCAATCATAGTGTCATACCTTCTAAAGAAACCCTTTTTTTACAGAATCAGAAGCATACCTTCAAAGCCAGTGCGCCAAATCAATACCGCCTCCCGCCTCCAACAATGGAAATAAATTTAGAGCAGAGTTCGGATCGTTGTCGTTGCCGACGATCCCATCCCAGTACGTAGTATCCGGCGTATGCAGCATCGACTCCGACAGTCCCAGGAACACGGAATCCATCTCTCCTAATCGCGGAGATGGCCCACTTGGTAAACTTGTGTGCTGTAGAAGCGATCTATCCATCGAGCTGCGGCTCCTGGTCATGGTCGTATCCGGTGTGCTGACTCGCAAGTCAATGTCCCTGAGCGGCGCCGGGGATTTATTTAAAGGAGATCGTGCATCAGGTGCCACCAGGCCGAACAACTGACTCGAGTTTTCTGTGCGTCGCATCCGCTCTTGAAGATCCTGCCGTTCCAAATGCTCCAATGCTGTCGTGAGCAATGATTGGGCAATCAAGGAGTATTGGCGGGCATGGGCATCGTTCTGCGCAAAGTGGTCCATGGTTTGTATGGACATTCGAGTATACTTTTCCAGTATACGGCCGAATCCGCCCAAGAGACCAACACCAAGGACCAGCGACGCAGCAAAAAGCCACGATCTATAAACCATTAGTTCAAATCTTTGTGCTAGCAACAAACTAGAGTTGGTTATACTCACACAAGCAGAGGAGCCTTCCTCTTCAACACACCCCTTTCGATCAAATCCAAGACCGGATCCACCATCAAACTTGCGGCGTCGATGCATGCGTCCGCCAGCTTTGATCTCCCCGATGACATTGCCGGTCTGCCCGATGCAGCCGAGCCGTCGACAAGCCTCTGAAACAACTCATACATCAAGAATGGCCGTGAAACAAGCATCACTGCATAGTAGTACGATGACAGCACCTGGCAGGCTCCTGTGACCTGAGCCTCATTGCGAGCGGCAGGTTGTGCAATAACCTCTTTTAGTAGGCCAAGCCATTTCCCAGACCACCCTCTCAGCTTGAGGGATATTCCTTCGGTCAACTGCATAGAGATCTTTTTCCGCCCGTATACTTCCAGAATGATGTTTTCCAGTATCAGCAGGATCTGCACAGAGGCATTGAGCAAGTCGAACATCTCCTTCCCATCAGCTCCTTGAGCGTGATAAGGAACAGTGCAATCCACATCTGAAGTGGCGGGAGGGCGTCCCATGGAGCTGCTGAGAAACAGGTCCAGCACCCGTAGACTCTTCCACAGCTGGTCTCTCTGCTGGTGAATTTCGTGTCCAAACCGAGCATTCACCTCAGTTCGATGCAGGCCAATGGAATAGGCCGCCCTCGCAGCAATACCAAAGAAGAGAAAGGCTCCATTGATCTGACAGGAACACAGCATGTAAACCGTAACCAAGATGAAGGCTTGCACCGTCTCAACACCAAGACTGTCGCTCAAATCCGTATACGCCAGATCGCGAGCATACTCGAAATACTGCTGAGACAACCCGTCGTCCTCCGCCTGCAATCCAATGGCAAGAACAAGAAAGTGAATAATAGTCGTAACATTATCTGGCTTGTGCGTCAAGTTCGCCCATATCGTCAAATCATCCAGCAGCTTCGGACTGTCAAACAAATCCACCAAACTCGCTGTTGTCGACAAATACGCCGAAACCGCAGGGGTAACATCCACAGGCCGAACTTCAGGCATCCTTGGATCTCTTACTGATCTCTTGGATTGCCGTGCCGGCGCATTTTCCAGGACTGAGAATCGACTCGTCTGCGGCGCAAAGGCATTCTGACCGACTCGGTTCGTCACAAGCCTGCGCACCGACTGGAAGAAGGACAATGGCGCGCAATCCCCAATAAAGGTCAGTTTTCCATGGGCGTCACACAGCAGCCGAGCATCTCGCGGCACTTCAGTCTCGTCTTCAGCCACAGACGACTCCTGAGCCTGATTCAGTGCAGATGCCGACGATTGCACCCGATGCCGCCTCTCGCCCCCCATCGCCGGAGACGCAACAGAAGCAGAAGCAGAAGCAGACGACACGCCCACCCCAGCCACCGAAGACACGCGCCTCGAAGCCGGCGTCCGACTCGGTGACGCCGACCTCACCGACGAAGAAGAAACGTCCCTAATATCCCGATCCCGATCCCTCTCCTGATCCCGCGACTCCCTCACCGACGGCGGCGGCGACCTCGGCAGCTTCTGCGACTGTCCTTGTCTCCGTCTCCTCTGCGGCGAGTAATGGCACACTTGCGCCCTCTGCCGCGCAACGCAAAATCCGCATGGCAGTTTCCCGTCGCACTTGACTTTCCGCGCCTTGCACCCGTCACAGGCATTGGCGATGCGGCTGCGGATGTAGCGAACGGGCTCCGATCCTGAGCCATGGTCCATGTCCATTGGAGAACAAGGGAGGCGATTTTATGCTCGTAGTCGTCTGGATTGGCCAATGCGACGCTGCGGATGCACGGCGGTCAAAGAAATCATTCGTCCAGTAATTGGTTTGTTTGTTCTTCAAGGTGTAAAAGGAGCGGGAAGGCGGATGACGGAAGTACGGATGTCAGAAGGTGTTATATCCACAGAGTTTGTACGAAGTTGATGGTGGTGGATAAGAGCAAAAGCGGAAGCACTGTGCTAAGACAGATGAGTCAGGCAAGCTTATACAGTATTTTTGAAGATCATCATCACACTGTATTACACAAAGAACATCCCTTCCACCATTATTCTTCTCGTAAAGTATAGATAGGAGAAAGAAAGGGAAGAGAAGGAAGAGGAAAATGGGATACAAGAGATCGACAGATCTGACGTATTTATATGGTAAATAGGTATCCAGAAACTACATACAAGCAGATTACTTACTTGCCTGAGTAAGACAAAACCAATTACAGGCACTAGAGAAAACATACACTTGATCGTATCATCATTATCATCATCATTATGAATGAGAGCAAAAGAAATCAAATTTCTAAGCCCTCTCTTTCCCATACGTATGCATACAATCAAGTCATACACAAAAACATCTAGGTTCATCATATGCCAGTTCTATGGCCCAATCCTTCTCCCCAACGCCAATACTCATATATATCATCTTGTGACCTAAAAAGGCACAATATACCGTAACGCCGTTCCTTGTTTGTGAAACCAAAAAAGCCCGATGCTTGGCAAAATATAGAGGGCTAACAAAATATTAAAGGAAGTAATATATATAAGGAAAAGCAAGCGGCCACCGTCGGTATGGCCTTCATCTAATTGGCATACCTCCTCGGCTATCCAACCTTCGGTGTGCAGAGACGCCTGCAGCGGCAGAGCCTGGCCCAACTTTAATAGTGACACGGTGAGGACCTTCTAGACCCATCCCGTCACGTTGGGCAGCTCCGAGATTTTCCAGTCGTAGGTTGCTTCCCATGTTCATGCGTCTCGCCTGGCCAGTAGTGAGATGGTCCTCTGAATCTGGGGCTGAGAACAACAGCGGTGGGCTCTTTCGGCGCTCCAAGCTTCCTCTTCGAAGGCGGGAGATGCCGTTGCCGGCGCTGCCCATCATGGGCATGGTGGATCGTGAAGGTGGTCTCTCGATGGACGGAGGGGCGATTGAATTCACCCTTCTGGCCACGGGGACAGAAGTTTGGCCCACGAGACTCATTCTCCGGGGCTTTTTCGAAGCAATAGCGTTACGGAGTTTTTGCATATCAATCGTGCCGGACTCAGAGTCGGATCCCGAGCCGTTCGGCGGGTTATTTTCATCCATGACCGACTGCAGTTGATGGTATTGTGGGGGACTCGGTCGGGGAACCTTGCTTAAGGAGAGCGGGGATGAATTCTCGGCTCTAGGACCGTCTAGAGATGTTCTCAAGGGCGGCGTTCTGGCCACGTCGGGAGAGCTCGAAGAGCGGAGGTGCATACTCAAAGTAGGGGGTGACGAGGACACGGGCAGCCCGCTACCTACAGATGAGAATCGCGCGCCCCTTGAGAGGAAGCCAGCTTGAAACCTACCGGTCTTAGCGATTGGAAGGCTCGGTGCGTCCGACATCTCTAGGCTTATCGAGGAGTCGTCGTTTGAGGCAGCATCATCCTTAGGAACACTGTTCAGCTGCGGCGGCGAGGGAATCTTGCTCTTAACTACTGGCGATGGCTGCACCGAAGGGGAGCTGAAAAGGTTCTGCGGCGTCTTCTCGAAATCTTCCAGTGTGCCGTCCTCCGTCTCGTCGTCCCTCCACCTGACCCCTCGGCTCTTGGTGGTTCGCTTGACTGGAGTAAAGCTGACTCCCTTTTTCGGCATACCGAGGGCCTTACGCCGTCTCGGCAATGCCTTCATGGGAGTTGCAAACACATGTTCGTTTTGTACGGCCACGACTGCCGGAGGCACAACTGGTCTGTAGGCAGATAGGGATTTTCTCTTTCTTAGCGTTCGCCGTGGCTGGGGATGAGCGTCAGGCATAGCAGCCAGAGAACCATCGGGCTTGACCACCTGGGATGCTGCCGTGAGGCCAGTCTGTAGGAGGCGAGAAATGGCCTCTTTGGCGTGCGACACTGCGCTGTCTTCGTCCATCATCATGATTCCAGAAAGGGACGAGATTATTTCAAATTGGGCAGTGAGAAGCATCTGCATCATGGCAGCATCCCCCGCTTTCTCCTGTTCCAAAACTTCGCGATAGGCCTCGCGGTTGAACTCTGACTTGAGAAGTTCAGCCTCGCGTGTCAAGCTCTCAATTTCGCCGGTATCAGCACCCTCGGCCTGTTCAAGCTGTCTGATACCGTGAGCCAAAGCTGTGTCGAGATGGCGCTCCCAGGCCGATTTATCCAGCCTTTGATGAGTGTGATGTCTGCTGTTCTCCAGCTCCAGCATGATCCCCTGAGCAGTTTTACGAATGGCTGCGAGGCTTTGTGGCATTTCTGCGTCATTCTCCCTCTGGTCAGCAACTGCATCAAAGGCCGCGATCCACGCAGACAGCAGACTGATGCGCCTCTCAAAGTGCTTAAGTTTTCTCATAGAGGTAATACGCTCCTGACGCTCGGCACCTGCGTTGTCATACGCAGCCCGAAGCCTCTGCATGGCCTCTCTCGCGATGCCGTCTCGTTTTTCGTACTGCTTCCGGAACTTGGCGAAGCTGGTTTTCTCAGACTCCCTCTGTTGTGCTCTCAGTTCGTTAATCAGGGCCATTTGTTCGTCAATCTTGATCAAGAAGTCTTTCACGTGGCGATTAACGTTGAAGACGTTGCGAGTGACCTTGGTCTGGATGTTCTTCGCTCTGTTCGCATAACGCAGGGTGTTTTGGGTTTCGTCATAGTGAGCACTCGATGGTGAGACGCAGACAATCATGACAGTCTTGCAGTTGCCACCGAGTGAGAATTTGAGGAGTCGAGTGAGCTTGCTGTTGCGGTACGGCACGTGTGCCTTTCCTCGCGGGTCGCAGAGAGCATTAATGCAGCCTCCTAGAGCAAGAAGTGACTTGTTGATGTTGGCACCCTCTGTCAGGCGCTCGCCTCGGTTTTTGGTGACAGACGCACGCTCAGAGCCAGCCAGATCGATGATGCTGAGAGTTGCCATAGTGTGAGGCTCATTGACGTCGGCATTCCTGTCCTTTTGCGCAATATTGATCTGGAGCACGGCGTGGGATCGAGACGAGGTTGCGTTTGCTTCGGTCGGTGATACGGTTCGGTACTCGTTGCCCTGAACAATCATGTCCATGACCTCTTGGACATCCCGAGGGCGATGGCTGGTCAGGCCAGGAACGGCGACCGCTGCATTGCTGTCCTCGCGAAGAGGCAGGCCGGCCTTGCTGCCACCGGGCACCAGCAAATCTCGGATTGTTTCGTTGTAAATCTCCAGGTAGCTCAGCGTCAGCTCTGTAGACTTCTCGTGGCTGCGTTCTTCAATCTTCTCGAACAGCTCCTGCATCGTCAGGAAAATAATCCCGGGATGCTGTGCTGTGCCGGTAATGGTATGCGTCTTGCCGCATCCAGTTGCGCCGTAGGCAAATACAGTTGCATTATATCCATCCAAGACGCTATCGAGTAAGCCTCGGGTCGTGCCCTCGTAAACCTCAGCCTGCGTTGTGTTGTCGTCAAAGACTCGATCAAAGGCAAACACTTGATCTTTCACTTTTTTCGAGGCGGGAACGACGGTTCGGGAGAATTTCTGGACGGGGCTTTCCTCTGGCGGATCGAATATTCTGCAGCAGAATCAAGAGTCAGCCGATGGAGGGGACCACCAATGGCATTCGGTAAGCATGCTCACAGGCAACGATCGTCCATAACTTTGATAACATTTCGGATGCCCCCACGGTGAAGCTTGGGAGTCGGTGCCGAGGCGAAGGAGCCATCGCCGAGGAAAATCGTGCCATCGTCGTTCCGCTGCCTAAAGGTTGAGTGTGGTTAGTATCGATTCTACTGCCAGGAAGAAGAAGTCCTACAATGAAGCTGCTTCTCGGATTGTAAAAGGCCGGACTCGGACTGCACCATTCAACGTCAGCAAACCACCGTCCCTGCCAGAATAGAACAGAACAGAACAGAATAGACCGTGAACATACCGGCCACTGTGATGGACGACTGCCCCGAGTCGGCCATGGTTCACCGCTTCCCGTGATAGACTTCGTTGTGCTCCTAGCTCAAGGCTGCCGTGTTGTGTTCTCCAAGGTCGTGCAAATTGTTCGACACAGGCCCAATTCCCGATATCAAGAGGTCGTCAGTGCGCAATGATGCCTGGTCAAATCGGTGCTGAACGATCTAGATAGAGAATCGGTGACCAGGGGAGGGGGGGGGCGGCAGAGCTGAGATGGAGGAATGCCGACGGAGTTAAAGAAGAAAAGACACAGCCAGCCCCAAGAACCAGATCAAACACGAGCAGTAGCAGCAGTAATTCGTAGGAGATATCGAATAGTCAAACACAATGGCTGCAAACAAAAATGTCAAAATGGAGAGAGCGATTGGGCCTCAATTGATATCCCGTAGAGGCTCGATATGTACGAACAGAACAAGTCTAGCTGGACAGTGACGTGCCAATCAATCGGGTTTATTTGTTGACCCTTGTCAGGAGGGAAAATGGAAACTGGCGGTGTTGCCTGGACAACATCTAGCGCTGCGGGAAGCTCCACCCACAGGGCCTAAAGAACAGAGTTTCGCAGCGAAAGCTACCCTGCAAACTCTGGAGAATTGCCGGGATTAGCTTTAAAGAAAGCGCCAGCTCAACGGCCAGGCGTTGATGAGAATGGCGGTCAGATGGTTTGCAAAAAGTTCTATCATTTTCAATTGATGAGAATGAAGGTGTCGGTGACGAGCAGTGTGGAGATTGATTGGCCACAGACACAATGTACATGTGCTGTCTCTCCCACCCTTTTACGGAGAACGGATACACTGCTGGGCCTATCAAGTTGGAAACGACCAGCACATGTGGGATGAAGCAACACGACAGCATCGCACCCATGACATGCACAGCAGAACTTGCGAAAGCAGCGAATAAACAAATTGACCTGTACTGAAGCTACATTAACTTATGTACAAGGTACTACTAAAGCATCTAACACAAGACCACCAGGCGCCATGTAGACTTACCTGTTGCGTAATACAAGAGAAGCTTCGTCGTTCCAGCGCACCAAGCTTCTGCACCAAACTCTGTGCTACATACATTGGAGGTCGTCTTTTATCAGCACAAGCTGAATAATGTTTCCAGCACCAATAAACGGCTTCTGATTTTGTTTATACTTTCATCATTCGCACAGCAACACGTCAAGAATCTCGAGTGTCTAACCTACAGTACCTGTTCAAAAGCCAGGAGTTGTACCAATCCGCTTATTCACTCGAAACCATGAATGAGCAGCATTCAAAAGCTTGTAGCATTATCGCGACATAGATATCATCCTGATTTCTCCACGTCAGATCTACCTGCGTCAAATTCCGTAGATGCGTGAAAAAAAAAGTCCACTGTATTATACACAATCCCTGACGCCTATCCTTGTTAAAAGTGCCTTTGACCATTATTTGTAAAGCGAATTCTGCAGTTTGTGTGTAACCCTTCCTCGTCCGAGGGTGAGCTGTCCTGTTGGTTGCTCAACCTACCCAATAGCATTCTTTTGCACAAAATCAAGCTCCGACTGGCGTGTACGCATAGCGAGGAAGAGCTGCCATCTTCTCTTCGGGACTGAACTCTGCATCGTCGTAGATCATGCGGCCCTTCTTGTCCTTGTCCTTTTTGCTCTTGCCTTCTCCCTCCTCGCCCTCTTCCGCCTTCTTCTGTGGCTTGACACCGGCTTCGGCCATGCGAATCAACTGATCAATCTCATCGCCAGAAGCGGCAGCTTGAGATGAGCCGCCCCAGAATCCGGCCTGTGTGGGTCGTTGAGGCAAACCAGGTGCTCCAACGAGGCCTGAAGAAGGCCGTGCCGGAAGGGAATCTGAGGAAAATCCGTAAGCCGCTTGTCCATGCGGTTGCTGTCCAGGAAAGCCGGGCTGGTTGAACGATTGCTGAGGGAAGGCGGTGCCTGTCTGTACGACACCCTCCATGGTACCGCCGCTTGCTAACGCCGCTTTTCGCTGGACCCGATACTCGGCAAATCTCTTTAGGAGCTCCTCTGCTGTCTCAATCTTGATCTTCTTTCTCGGGTTCTTCGATTGGCCAGGCGGGGGGTTGCCGGTCGCAATTCTGCGGTCCTCCTGTGCTTGGTAAAAGTTTTGGATGATACGATTCCGGTGCTGTTCGAGGACTTCTTGCGGAATACCCTCCATGCCGAAGATTTCGACCTCGAGTCCCTGTCTATTGGGCAGCGCATTTTCAACCTGGCTGAGCGTCTCTTTGTGAACTTGGTTCAAGTGGACGGAGAGACCTGAAAGCGCGCCAATTGTTAGCCAGTCTTCTTTCCCTTTGCTCGCGAAACCGGAGCTCTTCTATCCACCAAGGCTCGCACAATGGGAAACATACCTCCGGCAGTGTTTAGGCGTCGGCCACATCGGTCGCATTTGAAGTGCTTGGCTTTTTGGTGGGAGATGAGGAGCTTCAAATCTTCGAAATCACGCTCGCCTATAGAGACAACATCGGTTAGCAGTGTGAAAAAACGAGACGCCTCGGGGATTGTGGATGAAGTTTGCACACACAGTAATAACACCATGGTCGCGAGAGGATTTCCTCGACATCGGGATGGCCGCGCTTCTTTTTGCCCATCTTGCTGCACTGCTCTGCTCAACGAGTGGGAAACAAGCAACGAATGCGGCGCGTTGCTAATCGGTTGCGGAATTGAGAGCGCCGAGATTCAATGGAAGCAAACGCGACGGATAGAGGCTGCGATTCTAAAGATGAACTTGGTGCTGTGGTGGTTTGTAGGTTGAAGCTTTAGTGATGGTGAGCTCACTGTTGGTTTGGAAGATGTGCCGGTTGAATCTCGGATATTCATGAAGTAGCTTTAGTGGGCCGAGTTCTATGGACGCCGCAGTGATGGATGTTCTACCAATTGAAGATATGGCAATGCTTTCTACTAGGCGCCTAACAGAGTATTTATTATTGTGTGAATTGACTAGCATCAGTAATAATGGATATGTGGCTGAGATGCCTATACGTAGAGTTCAATTGAATGCTTGCAGTTTTAGAGAGTGGCTGTCTGGCGGCTCAATTTGGTTATCCGGTGCTAGACCCCCCACGGTGGGCTTAGGTGAAGGTTCATACTGAGATGCAGAGGAAGTATCTTTTATCTACCTGGTGGTAAATTTCCTTTTTTTTTATATCTGGCAGTATCTGCTGACATGATTGTCCGTATCTTTTATTGATATATTAAAATTTGCAGGAATACATCGGATCGAGACCTTCATTCTGCCATAGGCTTCTGGGCTTGCTCCTGTCGATAAACTGGTCACAGCTCCATGGCACTTTTTGACTGTCAGCGATATTTGGTTCAGATAGTAATGGACAGAGACCCTTACCAAACGATTGCTCCCTCATGTCAGCGTGAAGCGACCTTCTCTGATTATACTTGTGAGTCCTCGCGACTTGCATCATCAGCACCGCCAGACAACATGTTCCTTCGGGCGTTATTATACATGACGTCTAAATCATCGTCCCAGATCCATTTCATTCGATCCTGGAGATTTTGTTTTAGACACTCTTCAGACATCGGATCCTTGAAAGTATTCGACGGAGCATGCAGATTATTTCCGTTTTCTCTCGACGTCGTCTGTACTCTTTGAGCCCGAGGGAGTCGAACTGATTGGTAGACATTTGTTAACCAATCCTCTAGAGTGCGAGGGCCTGAGTCGTTCAGATAATCCCTCAAACATTACCCAAGTATATACCCATCTTCTATAACCTGACCAACGCCCGCACCTATGGAGTGTCAGTAAATGATGCACAAGCTGCCTTGCAACACGTACCTTGATGAGGAACCATAGCATGGGCTGCATCCCCTAGTAGTGCTACTTTACCATTTGAGAATACCCACTTGTTGCAAAGAGGTCTATCATACAAGATCCATTTGAGAGGGTTTTCGTCCAAGTGTTGGATGAGACGGTTCACCGTAGGGTCGAAATCCGCGTAATCCTTCTCCAGATCGGATCTATCTCCTCTCAGTGTCCAGCTTTCTGTCTTATTCTTAAGTGATTTGCCATCAGTCGCGACGAATGCACCGAGATTCAGCAAAGATCCATCGCTAACGGGGTAGACAATAAAGTATCTGCCGGGACCAATCCAGATGGGAGTGTAAGTGTCCAGCGGCCACCAGTCCTTGATATCATCCGTTGGAACCAACCCGCGATATACAACCATCTCACCGAACTGGGCATCACCGTTCTAACAGAGTTAGCGCTCTGTATATGTATCGTTGCAGGGAATTTGGGTAAATGTAGCGTACATGGTAGTGTTGACGTATACGAGAGTGAATGCCATCAGCCGCAACAACAAGGCCTGCCGTGGTCACTGTACCGTCTGCAAAGTTTAGGACAATAGCGTCATCTATCTCCTAAGACTGGGATATGAGATACTATTTCAGAAGTCTTTCACGAGTGTTCAAAAACTCTTACCTCTATTGTCAAGCATTTCTTATTGGGGTGAAGAGTTGCAGCGGCCCTCTCTTTAATCGTTTGTACGAGGAGGGCTAGAAACTCAGCCCTATGCACCGGCAAATGTGATGGCTCATCACCATCTGCTCTGATCCTGACAGTCTCTTCACCAGTGTCGTATCGCCGAGCTGATAACCAACTGTCAGTCTTGCCTGCCATCGCATAGGTTTGCTCATAAAGTCCAATTTGTTTGATGACTCTCAAAGTATTTCTGCCGAGGCTGACGCCTGCACCGATCTCTTTGTACTCCGAGGCCTGCTCGTAAACATCAATCTTGACGGCAGTTGAACCACAGAATGAGTGGACACAGAGGGCCGCCATCAGACCACCCAGTCCTCCCCCAACGATCGCAATCCTCAAACTCTTGGAAGGTGTAGACATATTGTTGGAAACGAAAAGATCTTCAGTACTTTTGATCAAGCTTAGGCTTATTCGAATGGCAATTGGTTGCTCGTAGCATTAACACAGACTGTCTGCTTGGCGGAAAGTTGGGCTTTTTATTGTAGAAATCTATTGTTGTAGTGTAGGGATACATGTTGACACCTCCTTGACAAAGTTGGTGGATAGGCTGGCACATATTCGTGCCGTGCTACCCTGACCAGGGAACCTGTTTTCTTCTCTTTGGTATCTTAGGCCCCCAACTTGACGGCATCAATGGTCTTCCATCTGAGTTTTAATTCCAAAGAGTTATATTCCGACAATATTCCAACAACCCATGGTGTCAGCCTCGGCGAAGATCTCTAAACAGGCCCACTGCGATACCATACGTGTCATTGATAGATTCTACCAAGGTAGTTCTACCCCTACACCCTCCAATTTACCATACAAACCGGCTTCCACGGCACTTGCATATCTTTAATTGTCTCGTATTTACCCTATTGGCGTCATCAATGTAATCAACGGCTCCTTCGGAAACAAACGTGCGGCCTGTGATTGTTGTTGAGCTCGTCATCAAGTCATGAACCTGGCTCTACAGTGATAATGCACACCTCTACTTTGCCACTACCACCACCATCGCTTTAACGGCTCTAACAATCATCTCCAACAGTTATTAGCAATGCAATTTTAGACGGGTGGTTCATACTAGTTGTTATCATCTCTGTAACGGTGAGGGCAATCGCTTGGACGCTTCTATTACATGAATTACTGCGGTATTAGCACCAGCTTCTCTGAGAACCGCTCGAGCAGTAATAATGGCGGTGTGTCAACTCCTAAAACTGTGGTTACATTCGTTGCAACACTCGTATAAATTGCAACTGAGACAAGTTAGCAGCGCGATCCAACTAATGACCGGACCAACGTGATCATCCCTTGTAAATAAATACAGATCGCATATCCCCAATGGGCACCTCTTTGGGATGCAGTTAAAAGACAATAGGCTCCTCAATGTATCCCTGTCGGAAGAGAAGCGCAGGCAAGAAGTGTGCCGACCCATAATTATCTCCGTTCGAATTGCGAAGGCACGGAAATATGGTAGCTGTGATTCCGTGAATAGACTCGCCTACAGGCCTGAAGTAACGCAGCATGCTGAGCTTCAGTTAGTAAGGAGTATATACGTATTAACGAACGAAGGTAAGGTTTTAATTGTATTATACCACGGAAATTATCCAGGTCCGTCCCGTTGGCTAATTATCTGAGTCAGACTACGAAGCTATACTAAGATGGCTCATCAGCATACCAGACACTATGTGAATCAGGACGTAACACAACACCTACTCGAAGTATAAAAAGGCCCGTGATTACCATCAAATTGCAGCTTCTCAAAGCCTCTTTATACCTTCTTTAAACCACTGTATTATTCTCACAATATGGCAAACCGACTTCGCCAACCCGGAATTTTTGGTCAGCTTGGCTGGGACACTTACACTGTAGTCGTTCTTGGGTTCCCCGATCAGCCCGGAGTGCAACAGGATGAAGTCATGACAGCACTAGACAGGGCGGCCATAAAACTTCTAGAGGCTTATCCATTCCTTGCTGGTCAGGTCGTCAAAAGAGGACAATCAGCTACGAGCTCCGGCAAATATGAAATCATCCCATATCCGCCTCATAACGAAAAATCTCCCGTCCGCCGAAAAGACTGTGCCGACTTGTGTCCTTCTTATGACCAAATCCTTAGGGCCAAGGCACCGTTTGCCATGCTGGACGGGGATATTCTATGCCCCAAGAAAGGCATGGGCTATGTGTATACTGAGGAGACTGAGCGCCCAGTCTTCATTATACAGGCCAATTTTGTAAAAGGGGGATTGCTTTTATGCTTCGCTTCTATGCATAACGCCCTTGATATGAACGGACAGGGTATCGTTCTCAAGATGTTTGCTGCTGCCGCACGGGGGGACGAGCTGGATGCGGAGCTGGTCAAGGCTGGAAATCAAGACGCCGATACCATTGTGCCACTGCTGAAGCCAGGAGAAGTCGGCCTCGATCACAGCGATCTGAGAAAGCCATCGTCCTTGGGTCAGTCGGGCCACCACGGCGCGCCGGGTAAAGCGCCGTGGAATTACTGGCGGTTCCCAGCAGAGAAGCTTGCAAAGCTCAAGGAGATTGCGTCGAGTGGGCGCACTTGGGTCTCTACGAATGACGCCGTCACGGCATTCTACATACAGCGACTTACGGCTGTTCGCTTAGCTGCGAATCGCGTGGCACCAGACGAAGATGTTCACTGCCTTCGAGCGGTAGATGGAAGACGAAAGTTAAATCCGCCAGTCAGTGAAGGATATCTTGGCCATCTATGCGGTCTCGCCGACACAGCCTGGCCTACGGCTCGTGAACTTGTTAATGGTTCTCTTGCCGATGCCGCCATCAGTATTAGAGAATCACTCAACCGCATCGACGACTTTTACATGCGCAGTCTCGCGACGCTCATCAACGAGACGGAAGATAAGACGACGATTTTCTACGCAGCAAAGAAGAAGATTGGAAAGGACATATTAATCTCATCATGGGTGCAGCTGCACTGGCTGGCAAACTGTAGCTTTGGTACAGCGATTGGCGTGCCCGATTTTGTCCGTAGGGCCAGGCTACCGGAGCTGCCAGATCTAGTGTACATGATGCCGAAAAATAAAGAAGGGCACATGGATCTTGGCATGAGCTTGTTTCACGAGGATTTTGTTGGTCTAGCAAATGATGCAACTTGGAGAGAATTCACTGAGCTGATAGGTTAGGATGGAGACGACAAGCCAAGAAAATTGGCAGCGCGAACTTGTACAGTTTTATGATAAATATTATTGGACCCATAAGAGAAACAGCTTCGTTGCGATTGTGTCAAAACTTTCCATCCACTCCTGGATCCCGAACCCGCGCAAGATGATGAATTAACTAAGTGTCAACCATGCTGCTATTTATCCAGGTCATGGCTACCGATGAGATCCCCTAGTAGTTTCAAGGCGTTTGCGTATGGAGGTATCTTAACACATATCGTGCTTTCCGACAAAGCATCAAAGAACTTTTCGAGTAAGATCTTGTCTGACTTGAGTTTTCCAATGTCTGCAGTGACTCCCAACCACAATGCGCAGCTGAGTGTAACGTGCATGAATATCCACGACCGTCTCAGTGGATTGTCCAACTTGAGCAACTCTAGGTATGTTCGCAACACAGAGCGACAACGGCTCATACAGAGACTGCCAAGTTCTTGGCCATGTTCATGATGGCCGGACAATACAGCTGGACGACATAAACATAACATGACTGAGTCTGAAAATAGCCGAAAGAAACAGTGTTGGAAATAATCAGTCCGGCCCTGACATTTCAACACATCTCGTATGTGGGGAAGGGAACGAGACTCGACTTGATTGATCAAGTCCTTGAATTTATGTATTTTCAACAGTGATAGGGGCTGTTTTGTACATTTTGCGTACTGAAGGGCCTGGCCAATTTTATTTGCAACCATGAAAAGATTATGGCTGCTGTCCGAAAAAGAGTCAAATCGGACTTCGCCTCGCCCAGTTGGAGTTGCTAGTATTACTTCTTCTAGGACATTTATACCCAACGGCCGGGCGTAACACAGTGATATCAGCGTATCTTGCCATATTAACGAGCGCCTAGTCCATAGTTTTTAGTATAAGTCAGGAATTAATGCCTATTGGTGATATATCATACCAGATATCATGGTGTATAATTGCCTCATCCTTTTCAGTCGGGTCGGATATGCTCTCAGGGTCAGGCGGGCAATGCATCCCGATGGCTTGAGCAAGTCGTATGGTTAGACCTAAGAACAATATTCATGTAAGTGCGTTATGTAAACCTTGATGAAGGAGCTGTTGTACGTACCAAGTAGTGACCATGAAGCTCCTGCATCAGCCTGGTTTCTGAGAAAGTTAAGTAATAGTATAAGTGTCTGGACGATCTCAGCATTGGGAAAAGAGAGGAAATTGCTGAATCTCAGGCACTGAAATGAACAACAGGCTGAAGTCAAGTTAGATGAACTATCACTGGTAGAATAATTGCAGTGCTTGATGGGTATCTCACCGAAAACACGAGCTTTAAGTATTTCAGAATCCACGTCTGTTGAAGCAAGCTGTGCGCCACATGCTAATATGCTGAACAGAAGAGCAAACCACGAGGAGGTACAGTTTAATGGGGGATTCGTTAAGGCATCCGGTCTAGACTTTGCTCTCTCATAATGAAATGAAGAAAGGGTGGCTTCAAACTGTGGGAAATTTATGAATGGAGGCAAGATACTAAACAATGATTCCTGACAAAACTTAAGATGACTGTAAAATCATCAGTAATAGTGAATACCAATGAAAGAAAGCCACTTGCCTCAATATAGCTTCGTCTTCTGGTAGGGCACTGTAAACCTTGTCTAGGCCATCCCCGGATGCCCAAATATTCGTGAACGGAAACATTGTGCTTGAGTCTTGGAGGCACAGGAGCTCAAAGACGGTCTGCGGACTTGTAGTGGGCCCGAGAGTCCACGCTTTCTGAGCCGGCTGTGGCTGGTTCGCGCTTATTGTTTGGTAAATGGAGATAAGACTAGGAAGCGACTCATATCCTACATGCACCCTAGTGCTGTAGTGTGAGAGAGGGTCCAGATAAGTCCTTGGTCCATGTTGATGGCTGCTGCCCTTTCATTAGTGGCACCAGATGGCTTCCCTCCATCACTGATGTCCCGAGGATGTTGCTCTTTGCCGGGAAGACTTTGGACGCCATAGTCACAAAGCTCTGGGTGGCCCCGGATAACGCAACTCCCACATGGCTGACGGAGATTACATTTGACTTTCCGACGCCTACATGGGTAACATGATTTTGCTGCGCGGAGACGACGTCTTTTACGGAGGAGCATATCAAAATCACGCGCCGGCAGGTTCTTGGTTCCCTGACCGTGAGTAAACCTTGCAGGACTGTGTTAGACGCGCCAGTGATGACGATGTTGAGCTCGGACAGACATACTTTTCTTCCATCCTCGAAGCGCGTGTAGTTCTTTTGGCGAGCCAATATGTATAGGAAGAAGTGCCTCGTGTTTACCCGCTAACCATCACTCCTCAGGAGTTAATGAGACGCGATCACTAGCGAAATCCTCGGAGAGCAATGCAGATTGACGATACTTCGCGCTTCCTGATTAAGCTGATTTATCATGTGAGCTTACTAGAGAGTAGCAATGAGGCTGTTCCTTATTTGGAAAACACCATTTGCCCATGTAGTAATGTGTTACAATGTAATTGTACGGAGTAGGAAGAAGGGATCGGTAAATTCGTACAGGGATGAGACATGTTCCGATAGGCCAATCCTCTAGGCCCAGTTTCAATGTTATTGAGAAAGCGGGTCAATGCGATCTCTTCGTAAAAGATGGACAACTACTTGTTAAATGACTATGGGTGATAGCTGTCTCATATCATCAGACTTGACACAAGTAAATGTTGATATGAAAGCTGTGCCGTAAGGACAGCTTTCCTTCTGAGTCTTGACTCACCGCCAATCCTGTAGTATTGTAGGCACTAACATTGGCTAGATACCAAAGACGAACTCCAACTGGATGCCTTCTAACTCGATGTGTGCCGCAGTTCTTCCCCAAAGCATAAGATTTACGTCAACATCCTACATTAACTCCGGCATCCTTAGTATATGTTGAGTTGGATTCATACTGGTGAATGGCGCTTGCGGCCCGTCCGGGCTGATCACCATCTTAGCGTTGCATGTTGGATAATACTGCTGAATCCAGCCTGCGCATCTAACACGGAGTTAAATGTGGAACATTTGACGGCATACATCGGCCCCACACAACAGCATAGCCGGCGAGATACGCGGACAATGACAAGTAAAGGATCTCATAGACCTCGATAGGACCAGTTCAGCATGGGTTACCTACCGGGAGTTTGCTGTGCCGACTTTGCCTTGATTCCAAAGACTCTTGCCGCGTCGTGCCGGACTTTCATGGTTTAGGATTACAAGCGCTCCTAGACTGATGCCGGTTGAAGCCCCAACATGCAAATGATTGTAATAATTGTCTATTCACAGGTATAATGATGGAAATCCATGTGCTTCATATTGGTGAGGGAAACCTGGAACGCAAGAATTGACTTGTCAGTTCACAGATACCTTTTAAATAAGCGATGTGTATATGGGATTGTGGGAGATATCTTCACATATAATATTACATCTATAACCATAGTCTGAATGGCGACCAGCTAGTTTATTCCCGGCCGTTTATCTCAGATTGCGCCATCATCCATTCAATGCCTTCTAGCAAATCATTATCCCAACTCTTATTAGCTGGACAGTTTGGAAATCGACGAAAGAAGTGAGGGTATCCCGGATATATGTGAAGTTTGGTTGAGACACTGGAGGCGGGAGCGGATTAGTAGCTGTTATTCACAAAAGAATCATTATCAAGTAGGCAAAGAGCTATGCTTACCGTAAACGGTCGAGTTTCTGTTTCATGAGCATGCCATGGTCGCGGAGAGGATCATCTCCACAGACCATAATATGAGAAGGCGGCAGGCTCGTAACAACCCGTTCATCAAACAATAAGGGATTTATCACTGGACTGTCACGAAGCGATTCTGGCGTATCCAACATATCTGCGTACTTTACAACCCAGCTATGTGGAAGTAGTGCCGCATCTCTGCATTGGGTTGGCGAAGCTTTCTCTGGAAGAATCTCTTCGATGGGAAACTTTTCGGGCAGGCATAACCACGGTACGCAGAGGCTTTGGCCCTTGATAACGGCCTCGCCTGACTAGATGGAACATCGAATTGTTAGTCTAGTCATGTTGACTTTGTTGTTAAACGGCACAATACATACCTTCCTCTCCCGAATAACAATGCTCGCAGCCAAACAGGCACCAGCACTGATCCCCATCACATAGAGATCGAAAGGCGAAGAGATACCACGAGCTTCTGGATTCTGCAATACCCAGCATCGGGCATCCCAGGCATCTTGGAACTGCGTTGGAGCCTTCCATTCTGGCGTCAGCCGGTAACCAACACTGACTACAATCAGTCCGCATTTTCGAGCCAGATTTATGCACGCAGCGTCATCTACAGACAGCGACCCAGAGAAGAAACCGCCGCCATAAAAGTATAGAAGGACTGATGCAGGGCTTCTTCGTTTGGGCGGAGTATACAGTCGAACGGGTATTTCGAGATAGTCACTCGTAACAACCATGATAGTTTCGCATTTGACGCCGTGATCAACCATTGCTTTCAATTCCTCGTTCCTTGCGAGGAACCTCTGAGAATTGATAGCCTGACGAATGGCTTTCATATCGAGATTGGCTGTAAAATTTGGGCAGGGTGGCAGTGACAATTGCTTTGAGAATTCTACCCATTCCGTAGAGGGGCCTCCAAGATGGCTGAAATCTGCCATTCTGGAGTATTGAGAGCAAAAACTAGAACCAAAAAGCAGCGTAATGGTCAAGATCATCCGTCGAGATCCCATACATGAGAGAAGAAAGATGGAGGAGTGATGCCGTGAGCGATGACCATGCAGCTATATGTCTCAGACAAGCATCAAGGAATAGGCAGCGTGATTCGGACGGATTACTCTATTTCCAATTCAGGCAATAATCACTCCGGGCGTATCCTTCATGTAGAATGATGATCCCAACCCACAAAGCGGAACTACGGAGATACAAGTCTGCCGTGCATAAAATCCAGCGTATTTCCTTTAGTGCGAGTTGATAACTTACATGCATCTCGAGGGTAGGGTATTAGTGGTGGATGGCATGGGCAATCACCACCAGCAGCCGAGTCACCCGCGCTGCATACCCTACCTAAGCTACATATGCTTCCTCTAGAAAGTACATAGTTTTTACGTTAATATAAGCTGAGTCCGAGAGAGATTAAATAGACGTCATTGTCTAAAAATGCCAAAGGTTTGTATGTATGCCTACGCATACGGCACCACACTTAAGCCGCACCCTCGCGTATTTTCCCATAGTCTAACGGCAAAAGACACCGGCTTCTCCCATGGCACGATAAATACCAAGAGCTCAATGGTGGCGATATACCAAATTGCCCGTTTGAGTTTGTGGAGGAGCGTGCTAAGTGAGCTGAAAATAAGGCCGTGAAGCCACCCTGGAGGTAAGGGAGATGTTCCTTTTCGCATGCACTGTGAGACATTTTGGGGTCTGGATCAAAGGAGCGACTACTTCGTTTGATTATGGCTGCTTTGACCTCTTCAAAATGACGTGGTAGTGCATGATTGGTACATGCATGTTGTTAGACGCTCGGTAATAGAGATGTGTGGATATATGTGTATCAATGCGCAGAGTTGGACACTCTTAAAAAATATATGAGTTAAACAAAGCTATTTGGAGAACCTTCCGGTGGATAGACTTTTTTATAAACCATAGTATAAACTGGTAGCTATCGGAGTTGCACTCAGCCCCCACAAACTGAGGATACCGAATAGCCAGCTCATGGCGATGGTTTACCACTCCCTTGATAATACGAGATGTCCATCTCATTCAAGAATTCGGTAGATCGGTGCGCCCTCAATGGTAGTCTCAAGTCTAGAAGCATCCACACTCCGAGCCGAACCGAAATGACAGCTGCCTAGACATTTTAACCCCGTTTGTGCCACGCAAGCCATGGTCTAAGACACGGGAAATCAAGACGGCCATTTATTGACACATTCAAGCTACGAGCCTTCCCTGCAAACGACGGGATGTTTCTCATTGGCCAGCCTCGAGCTGTGAGACACGCATCTCCCCATCTCGATCCAATTACGATGCTTCAAAACTCTATCGTAGGCCACTTACAAAAGAACATTACCTTTCTCCGTGGGAAAACACTATTTAGAGGGGATTAGCTCCCAGCACAGGGCCATCGGGGGGATCCTAGTAATGTCTTTCATCATCTTGGCAGAATCACGTCTTGACTTATGTTTTGCGAGACTAGACTCTCGTATTGCGACTTGTTTAATGTCTTCATTTGGTAGGTTTCATGTGCTCCACGCATCCGAATGCACGGTTTTTAGGCTTCAATCGTAAAAAGTGGCTTTTTTTTTGGTAATCTCGAAGCGACATCTCCCTTACATTTATATGGAGGAGCGGTGTATCAAGTGATTCTTTGATGTGTTGTTCATGACACAGATGCGCCAAAATCGGGTAGACAACTAGCCCTTCTCGTCTCATAGGCAAATCATAACACAGCCCTCTAGGGATAGAGTTTGAATTGTCGGGGAGTAATAGTAAAACATAATAAAGCGGGGAGAAGAATGGGAGAAGAAGAAGAAAAACTATATAATAACATGCTTTAGACCCTGCTATATATCCTCTAACTCCCCGCCGACCTTCACTCATCATCCGCGAACCTAACAGTTCAAGTGTTGACACCATGAAGCATTCGTTCTCTTCACTGGCCGCTGTGGCCTTGACACTATCTACATCAATTCTTGCGTCTCCGACGCCTCAACTGGTGGTGCCGGGAATCATTGATGATGTAACCTGCCTGGCTGTCAATGTCATCACCGAACTTCTCGTTGGAGACCCCCTGGCGATTGCCTATTGCGCTGTAAGTAATCATCTTCACATGTTCAATGCCAAATCTAACCATGTTGAAATAACTAACGCCAAATCTCATAGGCTGTGGTTCCTCTTCCTTCAGTCATCAGGTCTAGAACCACCACTATCGTGAGACCAACCACTGTCACAGTGACGACGACCAACTCCAACGGCGTTCGTCCGACCATCACAAGCGGCACTACCGTGTAAGTATATGGCACTTCAATACATATTTATCATGGCATCAGTCTAATCGTTTCATCCAATTGCAGAACTGTCACCAGCAGCTCTTGCAATGCCATCCCCACGCTGTTCAAGCGACAGTTACTTCCACCAATTTACATCCCGCCCATCCCTGCCTGCGTCACCCAATTCCCGACTCTTGATGTCACCAAGGCGTGTAGCTGTATCGACCTCCCAACTCCTACAGTCACATCTACCAGGACCGTCTTCGTTTCGCCCACAATCACCATAACCAGGACTGTTGGCCCCGTTGGAAACGGTTCCCCCACTGTAACGACATCTACAGCCACGCAAACCATTACGACAAGAGCCTGTCCCGCGCCCTCTACTTGTGGAAACCAGGGCATCGAATTCGCATACTATAACAGAACCGTCGATGGTGATTTTGCCGACTGGCGCCCTGAAGAATACAAAGTATGTTACCAGATATCGTGGTCATGCCCTCATGATCCCATCAATACTAACGCGGACTTCACCACATAGATAATCCAACCGGAGTACCAAGGCGTGACCAACGTCATCGGTGGCATCAGCTTCCAAGACAGCGCCCCAAAGAGCGTCTACGGCTCACCTCCCCTCTCAGAGTCTGACTTTGTCCTCAACCATCGCGGGTACATCTACGCGCGCCAGACGGGCACCTACACATTCACTCTCAACCTAGTTGACGATGCCGCCTACATCTGGATCGGCCCCGAGGCATACTCTGGCTGGACTGGCGCAAACGCGGATCTAAAGGCCGTCTACAACAACGGACCTGCAACGGGAACTTTTACTGCCGACCTCCAAGAAGGCCAGTACTATCCCTTCCGTATCGTCTACGGTCAGGGACCTCGCATTGCCGAGTTCGATATTGAAGTCAGCGCACCGGATGGAACCACTTTCCTGTCGTCAGATACGACCGGGTCACCGTATCTCGTCCGCTTCTCTTGCGACAGAGCTACCGCGCCTCGATTCTGCTCCTTTGGATTTGAGTTTTAGACGCCGAAGGCTCTATTCTCCCGAGATTTCACGAAGATGGGCCGGGTGTGGCCGTGGAACTTACACGTATAACTAGTAAATGATGGGGTGGATATAACGAGAGCGAGATAGGCTTTGTAATTTGTTCGGATGGAATATCTTTTGTTTCTTCGCTTCTTTCCTCCTGCTCCGGCCGTATAGGTATGTGGCGGAGGCCCCTTTTACCGTAGATGCCGAATAAGATTCCGCGGCTGAATATACTGTCATTTTGTTTGAGGTCTCTTCGATTCCCCAGTACTGTGAACGCGCGGTATAGTTCAAGATCTAGAGGTAAACAAATACATAAAGCTACCAGATCTGAGCGTAGAAGAGGCGCATCTCCTATGACAACGGAGATAAGGTGCATCCTTCCGCCGCGCCTGGAAACAAATGATCAAAGTCTTTTCCTATGAACTCAAATAGTCCCCATCGTTTTCTCTCTACCTTGAACGCCATGAGAAGCTTGCGAGGGAAAATCGCAAGTCACTCAAATATTGAGCAAGATTCCCTTCGTAACGACGAGGTTGCTAATGCAGTCCAAGCTCGGTGGGAGAGGGCGCCACCGGACTCCGAGCCCGTAATTGGAGAAGGGTCTCGAACATTCAATATGATACAATTCTGCGATAAACCTCATGTATCCATCCTCTCAAGGCCCTTGCTCGTAGAGCTCTTCGTCCTCCTGAGGCCACTCGACTTCAAACACAACATCTCCCTCATCAGCATCCATCTCATCCTCTTCATCTGGTCCAAACGCAAAGGCCACAATGTTGTTATCCTTGATGCCGCACTTGCTAGGAGTATTCGAACCGTCGCTTCCAAGTTTCAGGGGCTTCCATCCCTTAGAGGGATCGGTGGGTACACGAAGAACACCATAGGTCAGGTTTGCTGTATCTGGCACGGGTGTCTTCTCATCTGGTGAAGAGCTTGACTTTGTGAGACCATCGGGATATCTATCTCTGAGAACCTCCAATAGATCTTGTGTGACAGAAGAGAAAGGCGCCAGTGCGTCGATGAAGAGAAAGATGGTGTGGATGCCGTACTTGAAGCGCACGGATATGTGTGCGTCGTCGATCTCAGTTGGCTACTACATTTAGTATTTCATTCATCATAGATGCCCGCGAGGAGGTTCAATTCACCATTTTGAAGTTATTTTCTCTCAGCTGTGTCTGTAAAAAAAAAATGATTTACTCCTCTGTATAAGTACCTCTTGGGTCGTTGGAGCCAGATGATCTATTCTCTGCTCAAATCGATGAAGTGAAGTGTAGCTGCGTAAGGTATTGGATGATGTATTCAGTACTGAGGCGTGCAAAGTGCGGCACTGCCCCGCGATTTTAGTGAGCGCGAAGCCACGTGAGCACGCGTTGAGTGATTTAGCTGGCCACCTGCATACGGAAAAACATGCGATACGGAGAGGCAGAGGCTCCTGATAAGATACCTCAGTATTATAGCTTCGTGAGCACCATATGGAATTCAGCAACAAGATGCAGCCACTGTAGCCAATCAGATCCAGGAATTCTACGGAAAGGATACCCGAATATTCACAGAGGTTCCCTTTTGCGCCTAGGGAACGGGCTTTGCTCGCAAACTACGAGTACGAACGACTGCTAGGAGTCTAGATCCAGAACCAGCTCTAGGTCCTTCATCATGACGAGAACCTCAAGCAGCGATGGGCTGTTCCTCAGTGCGCCTCGCTCGGATCCCGTTCACCAGCCCGTCTTCCCGGCCGACTCGCATCCCCGACTGGCCATCATGACTCCCACCCGGCTGCTGTTCGGCTCCGTGGCCGCCAGCATGGTTGGAGCCTCACTCGGGGCGGTTCAGGGAGGCCAGATGGCGCAGCTGCGCTTCCGGGCCGAGCACGCGCACAAGATGCCCGACACGACGGCAGGCTGGTACCTGTATCACAAGTCCAAGAACTACCACGCCATGAAGGGCGGCATCCAGGAGGGCTTCCGGATGGGCTTCAAGACGGGCTTCTGGAGTCTGCTGGCCTTGTCGTTGGAGAGCACCGTGGACCGCTATCGGGGGAGCAGCGACATGTTTTCGACGGTTGTGGCGACGCTCACCGTCGCAGGAGCATTTTCGCTATGGCGTGAGTTGATTTCATTTTCATTTCACTGTTTCTTCTATTTTTATTTTTATTATTTAATTTTTTTCTGGTTTTTTTTTTCGTTCTTGGCTTTCGCAAATTCTTCATCATCTTGCACTTTGTCCAAAAAAGGTGAAGGGAACCAGGCTAGCCAGGTCTGGCTTTCACCGGCTTTGAGCTTGTGCCTGTCACTCTCTCTTTTGCTTCCCCACGCCCCTACTGGCAAGTGTCGGATCAAGATGGCGAGAGTCCCCCAAAAGGGCAAGAAAATATCAGGACGGTGGGAACCATTAGCTAACAGAAAGCCGATCTTCGGCCGGCACTGGGCTTACAGATCGATTCTCGCTTTCCACCGCCGCGCGCACCGCAAAGTACGGGCTGGTCTTTGGCCTGGCCTACGGAGGTGTCCAGGATCTGGTGGGCTTAGCCCGCGGCAGACCGATTGGGTATGTGGAGATGATCCGACGTCGGTTTGGCTCTGGCGCTGGGTCACGAGAAGGCGACGACGTCTAGAGTCTAGAGGCAATCCCAGCGCCGTAAGCAGCCGCTTTCGTTTGCAATTCAGCAGTGGAGATGGCCTCATTTCGTTTCCTCTGGGCGTATCGGCAACCAACGGAGCACGAAGCACCACTTGGACGTTGACGTGATACCAATGCCCCGAATCAAGTAAAGAGGGAAAGGGGGAAAAGATGAGCAAACAGGAGACGACAGGAGAGGACGGAGCCGCATGCTCCGGGCAGACGGGCCAAGTCCCCCCACGGTCACATGTAAGCTCAGTTTGACGAACGCTTCCAGTCGGGTCTCACTTATTCCAATGTGATACGACTACGTACAGCGAGCTATTACAGGATGGATGAATGGATGAATGAAAAGCAAATTGGAAGAAGAAGAAAGACAAGAGGGAAAGAGGAGGTTTAACACTCTTGTATGTACGAGTACCTATGTCCGTATATACTGGCGCATGTATGCTCTCACATATCAGCATGACGCGCGCTATTCTCGCCTGCATGAGAAAAAAAGCACAGAAGCATCATGTCATGATATCATTGAAGAGAGCGAGGGAGGGGCAAGAGGGCGGCAATTGGCGATTGGACGCAGCCCTCGATTCATGCATAGTCAATAATACAACGCGAGTTCACCTGACAATGGCTTGCATGCCTTCATGATGCACATGACGAGAGGCGCCGTATCGGAGCTTTCAGCTGTACTCCGTATGTAGAACGCAGCCCAGATGGATGCAACAAGACGAAGCAAGCCGGGGGTTTAGCATCGGCGTGGGGGTGCCCAAAACACCATAAACGAACCATCTTTCAATTCCATTTGCCCAGACCAGGACAGGCCAGGGCATCCTCCTCGCCTCCCGTCCCGTCCATATACAAATTGGCGATAATAATTGATGAGCCAACCCCAGTGCAGGCAATTATTTTCCTAGTGTCATCGTAATCTACAGTTAGCTCCAAAATCCCTAGCCCGCGGCTACTCTCGGCTGCACCTCCAAAAATCCCCCCAATGAGGGGCGCCACGTGATGCCATTATCGCCCCTCTTCTTTCTCCAAAAAGTACACTGCCCAGCTTATCAATTGAGTTGCTCGCGTATAATCAAACAGCCCAAGCTGGAATGCGCCCAGCCCATTGGAATCTGGAGATTTTGTTGGCTGGGCGGGCAGTTCAAACTCTGGCCCCTCTCCTCTTCTTCTCTTGCAGCGAGCGGCCTGATACGGAGTTTTGCGGAGAAGCAACCAAAAAGCCACACCCCCGGTTCGCTTGGGTCCATGACCATGCTTCCATGCATTATCTTGTACATGTCCACATATTTTATTAGACGCAGTACTTCCTAAGCATCTAGACTCTGCGAATGGTGGCAGCACCGGCAACGGAGCGTTTTGATTCTCTAATCGTAATCGCATCCCATCTTCCCATCTCTTGTGGTCCCTGAACATTTTAGATCTCGCCTCTCTTCGGCCCTCCGTAGCTGCCGGGTGGCTCCTAGATAGCGTCCCTCTTGTGTGCCTGTCCTGTCCTGTCCTGATAGAAACATTAATAAATCCTATTCTCTTCCCCCCTAAGACCAAACCCTCCTCGCCATCTTCTCACAATCCCTCCCCTATATCTACAGACCCTTTGCAGGATAACCTCCCCCATCATCGTCTTTCGGTTTACATATCGTCTCGTTTATCTGATACTCGGCTTCAATCGCTTTTACAAGCCACACGGGTAGATAGTCAACGCCACCTCGTCTGTTTGTGTCGCGCTACCAAAAAGCAACCAAGCCAAGCCTCGTCTTACACAAAAATCCGGTCCAATCTCACCAAGATCTCTGATACAACCCATCGAAACTCAATCCATTCATTGTAAAATCATCATCATCATTCACCTATAGTACCTATACTCGCAGCATCAACCTCGTCTGTTTTCTTCTGCGTGCTCAGCCAAAAGATGCTTTCCGTCCCAGGTCGACAGGCAATGCGCCTGCCCGGCTCCCGGACTCCCCTTTCCTCGTCTCTTCTCATCTCTCATCTCCGAACTTCATCATCAGCATCATCATGCTCGTCATCACGACTTCTCGCCACACAAAGCTCCGTCAGCCTCAACTCGCGGAAACACCACCGCAGCATACACTCCTCCGAGAAGCGCACGTCGACGGTGGCTGATCTACCGGGATCCATGCCGCCTGTAGCACCACCAACCATGGAAGCAAACAGAGCGCCACTCTCAGTCTTGCCGCTCAGCATGATCCTCCGCTCGCTGGCAACGACAGTGGTCTCCTCTTCTCCTATTCTTCTGCCGCCCTCACTGCGCATCATGGTGGCGCTGGCACACGCCCAGTCCCCTATCCTGAACCCCGATAGAAATCCCCTTCTGCGGTTCTTCTTGAAAAAATCCTTTTACGCCCAATTCTGCGCTGGTGAGAATGCGGCCGAGGTGCGGCAAACGGTTGGCCGGTTGAAGAACATTGGCTTCACTGGCGTCATTCTGGGCTATGCCAAGGAAGTTGTCTTGGAAAAGTCTGATGCCAAGGAGTTGACCATTGCCAATCTGGGCCAGGAATCGGCACGCGACATCGAGAGGGAGATTAACCCTTGGAGAGACGGTACCTTGGAGACGGTTCGATTGGCCGATCCTGGTGATTTCGTTGCACTCAAGTAAGTTTTGATCTTCGTGTGACTTGTCTTAAGGAAGAGTAGGTGCTAATCGTCATCTAGATTCACCGGTGCTGGCAGCCTAGCCCTCAACCAGCTCAAGAACGGACTCCCGCCTTCTCAGCATCTCAGCGAATCCATCGACGCCATCTGCCAGCTCGCTCGTGACCGCGGGGTGCGCCTCCTCTTCGACGCCGAACAGGATATGCTGCAAGACGGCATCGACGACTGGACCATGCAATTCGCTCGCAAGTACAACGACTCCCCGGACACCGCCACGATCTATGGTACATATCAGGCATACAAGAAGAACTGCCCTGCTGTCGTATCACGGCACCTGGCCGCTGCGCAAAAGGAGGGCTTCACCCTCGGCATCAAGCTGGTGCGTGGCGCATACCTGGGCTCGGATCCGCGAGATTGCTTTCACGACACCAAGGAGGATACAGACGCCTGCTACAACAGCATTGCCGCCAGCGTCTTGACTAGACAATGGTCCGCTACTGTCCAGGGCCAGGGCGAATTCCCCAACGCTCACATCGTCCTCGCAACTCACAACGTCGAATCTGTTCGCCGTGCCAGAGCCATTTGCGATGCTGGCGGCGCCAAGTCGGACATTGCATTCGCCCAGCTCCAGGGCATGGCCGACGAGGTGAGCTGCGAGCTCGTCGAGGCCAGCCAGTCGGCCCAAAAGGACAATGCCAACGCTCGGCCACTGCCCGTTTACAAGTATCTTGTCTGGGGCACCACTGGAGAGTGCATGAAGTATCTCCTGCGCCGCGCTCAGGAGAACAAGGACGCGGTTCAGCGAACGAGAAACGGAAGAGATGCCATGTGGGCTGAGCTGGTTAGACGATGCAAGACTGCGGTCGGCATGGCCTAAATTAAGAAGTAATGAGATAATGAGGAGAGGGGTGGAAAGGAGAAGGGAAAGGAGGAGATATTGTGTGGGTTTGCATTTATGGATGTGAACAAGCAACTGGTCAAGGCCGGTCTTTTCGATACCTGCGACATTGCACAGTTTGGAGTTTGGCAAGTTTATTTTTGCGAATTTGTTGATAGAATTGGTTATTAGAGTATCTAGCATTGAATGTGAATAGCTGGCGAGAGAGACTGGAAATTTACAGAATATTCAACTTACTGGTTCATCCAAACTGAATTCTGACGCATCCTGCGTCTTTGACGTGCCTCTGTTTCTTCCCTCCTTCTTTTTCTTTCCTCTTCTTCTGAGCATGATAACATGCACATATGTAGCCGAGTTGTTTGTTACGACTTCCAGACACATCATATCCAAATCCCCCCTTCCTTCATACTCCCCGCAGTGCCATGCCTCCTAGAACAAGCCTCTCAATCTCTTTTCGCTTCACCAGCTCGTCCTTGATACCATCCAACCAAGCCAGACCGTTGAGCTTGTAGCTTTTGCGAACTGCGCGAACGTCTGTAATCGTTTCGATAGTATCGTCGGTAGCGGGCACGGCATCCCCCTCAACATTATCCATGAGGTGCTTCGAAATGGCGTCGGCGGATGCAGGTACGGGGTTGGTATCGGTGGGGAAAACAATTTTGACAACGAAGAGGTCTGTGGTGGAGGGCGAAACGCCGAAGCGTCGATATGCGTCGGCAATCTGGAACGCTCGTGATTAGTGCTCTGCGCAAATCTTTGGTGTGGCTTCTGTTTGTGATTGTGGGGTGTAGCACTCACGTTACTTGAGGAGCTTAGTGATACGACTGTTTCTGAATGGACGTTTGGTGTTTTGAGGGCCCCGTTGACTGAGTTGTTGACTGCCTTGAAGACGGCCGAGAGGAGGTGGATGCGGGAGACAATCTGCGAGCGCACAATAGTCAGTAATGGACAAAAGATTTGCCTTGTCCGGTCATTCTGAGTTCTTCACTGATCTTCGGCGAGACAATGCAGCGAGATGTACAGCAGCGTTCAGTTTCAACGTACCGTCGAAGCGTCGATAAAGGCATATTCAAACTCGGCGTTGCGCGCGAGGAGCTGCTGGTGCAAGAAGGCGGCGTTCTTCACATTGCGGAAGAGGGCGAGGTAAACTCGGTACGACGCCGGCACATGCTCGAGCTCTATTGTTTCGACGGCCATGGCGAGAAATGAAATGCGATTGAGGATGATGGTGGGGGATGATGTCGAAGCTGTCCCGCGCTATCGTGGTGGGATGAAGTTCTTATCGCTCTCCGTGCGAGGATGTTTTCTTCTGGGTCAGTATTAGCACTGTGTTGTGATGTGCCAGCTGCTGCCAGCTGACAGAGACAGCATCTTATAACAAGGGCATGAAGTTCAAAATTGTAGCAAAATGAAGAGGAATCATGGTATATAGGGTAATAAAGGCATTTTGCACTTCAATATTGATAGTGGCATATACTAAGAGAAAGAAATGTAGCCATAGGGGCAGATACTGGAAGAAAGGAACATGGAATGATGGCATCAGGTTAGTAACAGAAGCAGATACTCCAGGAACAGATTCAGCAAATAAAGCCATCATCAAACATCCATCTATTTTAAGCAACACGATATTAAGTCTTGATAGGAGATGCGCAATGTAAAGTCGTATCATGGAATTTGCTCAGTATACCAACTTAAATCACCGCATCGATCTCATAGAAGAAAACAATCAGCTAATGAAGAGAGCTATTAGGCCGCATGTATCAATTCTTAATCAAGCTGTCCTGTTTATCTACATCACATATAATCTGCTTATGGAACATCCTAGATATATCCAGCTTTTGCTACAGTCGAGAGTTTCCAATTTTCGTTGCCTGTTACTATGGAAGCTTTCAGCCTCTGCCGCTACGAAAATCTTTATCTTCTGTTGCTATAGAGATCTCCAATCTCGATTCTTATAAAAGCCTCCATCCTCTGTTGCTATGGAGATTTCCAATCTTTGTGGCCATATCAGGGGGCGTATAATTACACCTCTCATCCGAGAGAAATTATAAGTACCTATGAGAGGCTCCTCTTCGGTGTCTTTGAGGAGCGCCACTTCTCCAGATTTCATTCTCTCTCTCATTGGATACCGGGCAACCTGGTGCTCCCAATTGGGAAAAACTCAAATTAGTTTACAGTTCTCAGGTACCTACTCATGTATTCATACATGTCGGTGCGAAGATAGATATTGTATTGCTGGCCCGGGTAAGGCTGAACTTTGATAAGAGGAACCGGGGAAAGACAGAAAACGGCGTCTAGATTAGTCATACTCTCAACGACAACAACCTAGCAACCGCCAAAACGACCAATTCGGGCTACAAATACAGCTTTCAAGTACAATTACGCTTGTAATGCATCAATTGTCTGCCAACATCAGCATCGTACATGAATTATACAGAGGCGACTGAAAATGAGGTGAAAAAAGATAGGCAAATATCCCTGGAGACGCCCAACCGGACTCAGGGGTGGCGGCCAACGTTAAAGCGATCCTAAAATGACTGCATTGGAGTATCACGAAAGGCTCTCCTAATATACCAGAGTAGCCAATTTGGCTCACGATCAATGGAACTGATTTTAGATGAAGAGAGAGGCATAATGAAGAAGGTTTGGTCAGCCAGCATAAGGGTGTGCTGTACAATCTCGTAGGGGTGAACTCCGTGGCCGTGCACAGCAGATCTTGCAGAGTATGGGAGGGACGAAACTGTATTCACAAACGTGTGCCGATAGAACAAAAGTGCTACAGCCGCTCTTTCTGCACTGTAAAGGCATTTTCTCAATTACTAGGCTGGCGATTTGGGTGGTTCCAACGCCGCCAGGCTGATAACAACGGGAAAACTCGGAATTCAATACCACCAAGTTATTCGCCTCGATACGCAAAGAATTGCTTATACAATGTTGATAATGGTAGGATATTAATCTGGCCATGTTTATATACATGGACATCATGAACCTTTCTTGGAACCCTCAAAATTGTACAACCCATGTTTGTAGAAACCTCTCGTTTTTGTATTCGTAATGAGAGGCGTTCCCATCATAGTTCAGTTCTCGTAGAAGCTTGACGAAGTTTACGTGTTTCTTATCTATATCAAGTCCATGTAAACATTGAAATGTGAGTTTGAGATTTCCTTTGTGGCTATCTCGCCAGCAGATCGAGATTGACTCTCAAACCCAGTCGTTGTCCCATCAACAGCCCCCATTACGCAGCACTTGGAAGAATCGTGACACGCCCAGGTGGTCTTTTTCTTGCACTTCTAGAGGTTCCCAGAGGCCAATGTCTGTGACTCTTAAACTGTATCAGAGCCAGATGGTACGTCCCTGGACTCCGATACACCCCCCAACGAAACTCTTCTCCTCCTCCATATCACTTCCTAGAAAGAAGTACATGTATTAGGCATTCGACAGTGAGAAGTCCCCTAGTAGAAATATCTTTATTGCACATCCATCGTAATATCATTGCAATTCCCCCTGCGTCTTTTTGTGTCTTCAGCCGGTAGCCGTAGATGCAATATCTTTCTGTATTCGTATTGTTGCTAGTACGGTGGAGGTAATAGCAGGAAACGCCGCCCAGAAAGAAAGCTTTCTGAAACCAAATTACCCTTTCTGTATTTACTTTCTGTATTTACTTTTCATCCATATCTAACGTATCAACCACAGACGGTCTCCCAATCGTGCGTTTAACTTTGGAATACCATGACGACGCTGATACCAGCAAAAAGCCACTCTCTCCAACGTTCAACGAGCAGATAGTAAACAAACATATTGAGTTTTACTCTTCATTTATGATCTCGATCCCAAAACGTTGTTTTGTTTACGATTTGCTATATATTCCCTGCCCTGCCCATGTTTACTCCCCATCCAACGCTCTTTCTACAACGCTCACTTTCAATACGCTGCTAGGACACACTCTTCACACAGCTCTCTCTCTCTCTTACACACACACACACACACACACACACATGCTTTATCAATCTTTTACAAAAGAGAGATATTATCTTGCTTCTCTTCGGCTGTCATTCTATATATTAGAATCCCCTTCAGCCCCCTTCAACATACCAATCCATAACCAAGTCATATTTACCACCCATAAACAATTCCAACGTCGACGACAATATGGGTCCCGGACAAGACTTTAACATGGACGACTACGTATTCCAGTCAGAGGGAGACCCTGATTACTTTTATTTGGACGGAGAGTCCAACTTTACCACGGGGTTCCAGGAGGTACCATTGGTTCCCCAATTTCATTTTACGGAGGATATCAACTCCGGTATTATGGCCCAGGAAGTGCCATTGGATCTTCCTTTCAGTTCCAACGAAGGGCCCAACCCTACTATTGGGTTCCAGGAAGGACCATGGGCTACCCACGCCACTTTTGGTCAAGGGCCCAGCCCCAACGTTACGCCTCAGGAGGCGTTTACTCCTGACTATATGGGAATGAATGTCAACTTCCCTACTACCTACATAGGACAGGATGCCATACCTGCTCCTATGCCCGCCCCTGATACGTTCCAACAAAGGAACGGTATCCCCTCTCCTCCCATGACACAGGGAGCCGCCTCCACCACCACCACCGCCACCACCTCTTCCACCGGTCCATCACCTCCTACACAGACCGCTACACCTCCAGCCGAGGCGCCAAGGCAGAGGAATAACCCAGGCCCCCGAGGTTATAAGCGGTCCGGCAAGGCTTGCACGCGGTGCCGGAAAAACAAACTGAGGTGCGACGACAACCCTCAGGGATGTGCAAACTGTGCTGCCTCTGGATGCACATGCATGGCTTCCACTGCCAGTGGAGAAGTGCCACGAGTGCATGCGCATAATACCGACAACCTAGTGCAGGTATTACACAGGCACATGGTGGCACTCGAAGCCTATATTCAGGCTCATGGTGGAGTTGCCCCGGAGAGGCCAGACGAGTTGAAACAGTGGTAAACAGAGGGCGACAACTTGGTGGCAGTTGATTCAACTCTGTACTGATTTGGCATCTTTGGCGTCTTTTGGGGATTTTACTTTGGTGGTTTGGGTATTGTTGGTGTCTTTGGTATTTTTGGTGTTTTGGTGTTTTGGTGCCTCTGGTCACCTTGGTTACTTTGGTGTCTTTGGGTTTTTTGGGTTCATTCATTTTAGGTTTGCATTGGTGGTGTTTAGGGAATTCGGTGATGAATTATTCACGGGAATGCATTCCTATAGACCTCATCGTGAGACAATAGATCGTTGCATGCAATACGGCTTCATTAGTTACAAATTCAGTGGCAATCACAATCATGAACAAACCATCCAGCATCTCACGTCCTAGTTAACATTATACATACACAAACAAACAAACATATACAAGTGTGCAGCAGTCTATTAGAACCCACAAAGTATTGATCGGCTACCCAATTTTCGCCCATGCGCAGGGATGGCAGTTGAGTCACCGGCAGAGCATCCCGCGATCTGGTTGGATGAAGCCTCGCAGGCAGCCGCAAGGCGTTTTCAAGGCAGAAACATTAAGCCCAGCATACATGTATGTACATATGCAGATAAGACTGTGTCCTACCGTGACATAATAATTTATATAGCCTGCATCATTAGGGTTTAATAAATTAAAAATAAATAAATCAATGGTGCGTCTCTTTTTCCCATTTACCACAAGGAAGTAAAAGAATCCGAAGACCATTCATACACAAAACTGCCCGCCATGCGCTTTCGCGACATCAAAGACATTGACCGCGAGGCCATTTCCGACTTTGCCTGGAAATGGCGCTGCAAAATCTTTCCCGTCAAAGATGCGACCTTCTCCAAGGAATCCGGCAATGACAAAAACGCCGCCGTCTTGGACGGTGATGATTCCAAGGCCGGCGCCGCAGCCAACAGCGACAAAGACGCAAATTTTGGCTCAAGCCCAATCATCAAAACGCTCTACGATAAAAACACTTCGGACTCGTACTCGCCTCATGAATGGGTGGATTATCCGCCCAAGCAAATGTCCAAGTCGGCAGCTCGTGCCCAAGACCGAGTCGCAATCAAGGTGTACAAGGCCAGAGACCATCGCAAGCCTTGCATCTCGGGGCGAATCCCACTCAAGTATCACAAGATCGAAGTCCAGAATCTTACTCTGGTAGCCGCGCTGGCACCGATTGTGAAGAAGGAGAATCTTCATCTCGATGTCAACGAGGCTGCTACTTTTGAAGAACCCTTCCGCAGCCTTTGGTTCTGTCAAGACGACATCAAGGAGCTATACAAGAAGACGGAATCATCTGATCCATTAAAGGCCTACGTGAAGCTATTCATCCAAGTCTTGGATGACATGTTCCGCGAGATGATTGTCAAGCGACGGAATATTCAGACCAGTCGCTTGGTCGACTTCAGGACAGCCTGGACCTTGTTCCCTCGAGGTTCAACTGTGTACAGCTTTGGCATTAACGCAGAATTCTTTGCCAAAGTCGACAGCACAGTCTACGTAAACAAGAACTCTGGCAATGCGCTACACATCAAGACCAAGATTCTCAGATTCAACGGCGAAAAATTCGTCTGGCAAGACCACCTTCTCCTAATCGAAGAATTTGAGGGAAACAAGCCCATTCTCGAGCTGGGACATTACCCGCTCGAGTTTCACCAAGATCCAGAAGGCGTCAAGCAACGCCTGACAGTCCGCGGCCGCAAAGTTCTCGATCTTCAGGGCCTTCAATATCGCCTTTACAACGGAATTGCTCTCCACGACACCGGAAAAGAGTGCATCGAGAAGCACAATGTCGAAGGCCGCATCCTCCTCGACGCCGTTGGCTACAACAAGTATCACTTGGCCAAGGGCAAGCGAGAAAACGACAAGAAAGACGACGAGTCGACAGTGGGCTGGCGTCTGTTTGACTCGGACTCGGACTCTAGTTCGAGCTCGGATTCAGACTCGGATTCTCTAAATGAGACTTCAGCTAAACGGACTGCGGTGCGGCGACTGGGAGAAAGGGACTTTTTGCAGAACAAGCAGCACATGGAGTCGCGAGAGGAGGATCTTTGCTTCATTTCTGGAATGCTGGGCGGGTACGCTTTGAAGAACAAGATATGGAGTAAGTCTCTGTTGACCCCCTACCTGATGATGATCGAGCCAACACTAACATAACTTACCCAGTGGAATTTTACATTGAGGATGTTGAGCCCATGGTTTGGAACGATACAGCTTATTCACATCTTGTCTATGACGATCAGCAAAAGGACCTCGTTCTCTCCTTTGTCCAAAACCACAATCCTCACCGCATCGCTTCAGCAGCACCAACAGCCTCATCCTCAGCTTCCACAACATCAGCCTCCGCAACTCCAGCGCCAATGGAAGACGTCATCGTCGGCAAAGGCCAAGGCCTCATCATCCTCCTCTCAGGCCCTCCCGGCACCGGCAAGACGCTCACAGCAGAAGCCGTCGCAGATCGCACCCACCGACCGCTCTTCTATCTCCAAGCCGAAGATCTCGGCATCAACGCAGCATCTCTCGGCGCCAACATCAAGCGCGTCTTCGAAATGGCGACGGAATGGAACGCCGTGATCCTACTAGACGAGGCCGACGTCTTCATGGCCGAGCGAAACCCCAACGACATCCATCGTAACGAGCTGGTGAGCATCTTCCTCCGAGAGCTGGAATATTTCCGCGGCATCATCTTCCTCACGACAAATCTGTACCACACAATCGATGCAGCTTTCCGCAGTAGAGTCAGCTTGCATCTCCTCTTCCAATCACTAAACAGGGAGGCGCGCGAGACTGTCTGGCGAAAGTTTCTGCAACGACTACCTGAGCAAAAGGGACTTGAGCTACCCTCCAACGAAGATGCAGAAGATATCACAGAAGTAAAGGCACCTCTTGGAGATGCCGAGCTTCAGCAACTATCATTGTGGCAGCTGAATGGTCGAGAGATCAAAAACGCAGTCCGCATGGTGAAGAGCTGGTGCGACCACAAGGGCTATCTGATGACGCTGGAGAGGCTGGAGAGCGGAATTAAAGTGACGAGCCCGCATGCGACCAAGGATGGTGACATTGACAAGGACTTGTACGAATAAAATGGGATATTGGCCGTCAGGGGATATCAGGTTTTTCGGGTTACACGGATCTTGTTATTGGTTTTCTAGGGAGCAACAAAGCGGGCTTGCGTCTTGCAAGGGTCTTTGTTTTTAAGTATTGCAGTATTTATCATTCATACATATCTGTAGTATTTATTTTCATTTGTTTTTTAATATCCCCTTGTAAATTTGTTGTTAACTATTATAATATGCGAACAAACCTCCACGACTTCACTCCCCTTAACACCCACCAACTGACGTACTTGATCCCCTCTCCGCAGCTCAACCATCCCACATGCAGTAGCAAATGCCGATTCATTGCCAAAATTGGAAAATGCTGGAATCCGCTTCGGTGTAATGAAACAAAGATATTCAACTGAATTGATGTTCAACATGTTCAACTGAGGGCGTCGCATCTCCGATATCGGCCTCCCCCCAAGTTATAAGTACTTCGTACCGTGAGGCTGAAAGAGCAGCATGTAAGAGCCCCGAATCTCCAAAATCCCAAGCGGCCAAAAAAGTATATCTCATCTTGGTCAGCACCATCTGCCTTAGCCTAGATCTATAGCATCATCGCATGTTATCCTGTGTTTATCTCCCCATCCGTTTGCTGCCTCCCACTCGTCACTTCATACGCTTTATACACTGCAAAACCACCACCATGTCCAAGACTGAAGGCGCCACTTACACGCATGGCCACCATGCCTCTGTTCTCCGTTCTCACACCTGGCGCACTGCGGCCAACTCGGCAGCTTATCTTCTGCCGTATCTCAAGCCGGACATGAGGATTCTCGACGTTGGCTGTGGCCCTGGAACAATCACCGTTGATCTAGCTGCAAACCATGTGCCGCAAGGCCACATCACGGGATTGGAGAATGCTGCCGGAGTGCTAGTGCAAGCTCGCGACCTAGCCAAGGAAAAGGGCGTAACAAACGTGGATTTCGTCGAGGGCGATGCTAATGCTCTCACATATGCGGACGACACATTTGACGTCGTTCTCTGCCACCAGGTGCTTCAGCACGTCAAGGATCCAGTGGGCATCCTGCGAGAGATGCGCCGAGTAGCCAAGACAGGCGGCATCGTCGCCGCCAGAGAGTCCGACTTTGGAGGCTTCATCTGGTATCCCGAAGTCGACGGCATGGACGACTGGCTGGCATTCTACTCAGCCAACGCGCGATCCAACGGCGGCGAGCCCAATGCCGGCCGCCGCCTCCACACCTGGGCCAAGCAAGCCGGCTTCTCGCCTGAAGCCATCACCAACGGTTCAAGCACCTGGTGCTACAGCACAGAGACGGAGATTGCTTGGTGGAGCGGATTGTGGGCAGAGAGGACGGTGGCCTCGTCGTTTGCGAAGACGGCGATTGAGAATGGCACGGGCACCAAAGAGAGGCTGGATAAGGCGGCTGAGGCGTGGAAGAGATGGGGCAAGGAGGAGGAGGCGTGGTTTTCGGTTCTGCACGGAGAGATTATATGCCGCAAGTAATGGAGTTATATGTATGAGTTGATGAGACAGGATGGATGAAGTAACGAAATCTGTGCTTCCATAGGTAGGCAGTGATATGCTGCAAGTAACGGGAGAATACACCCGTATATAAGTTGATCGGACAGAGCGGATGTAATAATGAACACGAGACGGAATGAGCCGAATGATGAGGTTCATCTCTTCCTATTAGTGATGTCGCTAGATGTGATGAATGAATGGAGTAGTTGTAACGTGAGAACAATATGATTAGCTCACTAGGGACACTGGATGAATGAATGCATACGACATAAAATGAATCTGGTAATGAAACCCCTAATCTTTTCTTTGTTTTCCCCCGTCTATGTATAATGTCATCACCGTGGACATCAAGCAAAGCCACGATAGCCGCTTCCTGAAAAAAGAAACCCGTTTGCGCCGCAGCTATAGCAAATAGTACATTTTAACCTTGTTGGCTAGCTATGAGGGTATTTCATCCACATCCTGCATGCCACGCTCGAACCCGTTCAAGCATCCAAACATACCCAAGTATCCAGGTCATCTCTTAGAGCGTTTACCGTATGTCTTCTGCCGTCCCATCCTCCTTCCATCGGATATCATGTCGAAAAGAGTCTTTGGCATTAGTGGCGCCTCAGAGGGTTGCTCGACCTGTTTCGTCTTTGTGCTCTCTCCTAGCATCTCTCCTGAAAGGCGGGGACGCCTACCAGTCTGAGGAGATGTCAAGCTTGAAGTAAGCGGCTGAGCCCAGGTCACAGACGATCGCTTGCGTCTGGTGCCATTTGCTGCTACTGCGTCTCCAAGGTCTCCCACGTTGGGCAATTCATCCTCCTGAGCATTCCCTTGAGTTTCCTCTTCGTCAACAGCGTCTTCCATCGTCACGTCATTACTCGTGCGTCTTCTTTTGGCAGCTGGTTCTTCTTCCTCTTCCTGAACTTCCGATTGATCAGGTCGCCCTTGCTCCTCCGCTGAGTCGAAGTTCGCAATTGCCCTTGGCGGCCTGCCACGCTTCTTTTCTGAGGCTGTAACAAGCATATCCGTCACAGGTAGAGGCTTGCCTACGGCCGCTGCCTTCGGTCTGCCCCGTTTCCTTACAGGTGTTACCTCCATATCCTCCTGTGCCGGTGTAGAGGCTGTCTCGCCCACATCCAAGTCTTTCGAGACATCGTCCACAGGTGTTGATAGCTCCTGGGGCTCAGCCTGCTGAGCACCCATGCCAAGACCAGGCTCTACAGTTGCACTAGGCAAATCTGCAGGTAACAAGGATTCGCTCTTGGGCGGCCTACCTCTGCCCCGTCTCTTCTTGGGCAATGGAGACGGAGAGCCATCTCGTTCTTCCAATGTATCAACCTGTCGAAGAGATCGACCTCGCCGGCCAATAGATTGCGAAGGGGGCGAGTCGACTGCCCATATATCATCTTCTGTCTGCAAAGTCTCAATTTCTGTTGGCAGTAATGGCATAACACCTTTGGGAAGTCTTCCACGTCTGCCGGGTGTAGTCGTCGAGGTTTTGACGCTTACTTGGGATGGTAGCCCTCCTGAAGCCGGAGTTGCGGTGATCGGTGTTTCATCCACAGCCAGCGGAACCTCGTGGGTGGGCACTTCCGCGGGAGTAGCTTCCACCACGTCACTCTTCCTAGGCCTCCCTCTTTTGCTTGGAGCTGGTGTTGTAGTTGCCGGTGCCTCAACTGAAGACAATTGAAGTTCCTTAGTCGAGGTATGAGTTGCGTTGAGAGCAGCCCTTTTCGGGGGCCGTCCTCTTTTACTCGGAGCCCTTGCCGCAGTTGATAATGCTTCAACTGCGAGCGGCTCAACTTCTTCCGGCCCAGCTTCTTCGGTAGAGGCTTGCAATGCGCTCATCGCATCATTTTTCGGGGGGCGCCCTCTTCTGCTCGAAGATCGTGGTACAGCGACGACTGCTTCAACTGTGAGTGACTCAAGTTCCTCAGTGGAAGCCTGTGCTTCGCTCATCGCATCACTTTTCCGAGGCCGCCCTCTTTTGCTCGGAATCGGCGTCCCAGTCGTTGATGCTTCAACTGTGAGTGGCTCAACTTCTTCGGTAGAAGCCTGTGCTGCTCCCATCGTATCACTTTTCCGAGGCCGTCCTCTTCTGCTTGAAGATCGTGGTACGGAGACGACTGTTTCTTGAACTTCAATAACAGCAACATCGCTCCTTCGGGGCCGCCCTCTCCTACCCGAAGGGGCTCCAGTTTCTGCTACCTCAACTGCGGGTTGCCCGAGTTCTTCGGTGGAAGCCTGTGTTGCGTCTGTCATGTCACTCTTCCGGGGTCGTCCTCTTTTGCTCGAGGTTCGTGCTGGAGCTGTTACTGCTTCCTTGGCTGCATTAGTAGTTGTTGCTGCCTCCTGGTCTGCTGTGATAGAAGCTTGTGCTATATCCAACACATCGCTTTTTCGGGGCCTCCCTCTTTTGCCCGACGGTACTTCAGTCCGTGTTATTTCAGCGACAGGTGGCTGAGTTGGGCCGGGAGAGGTTTGTGTGGCAGCGTCCACCATGCTGCTTTTACGGGGTGTTGTTGCGGTTGGTGCTTCGGCGGCAGACAATTCGTGGGCGATTGCGGTCAACTGTGTTGCATTTACCATGCTTTTCCTCCGAGGCCGTCCTCGTTTTCCGGCTGCAGGTGCTGCTTCCAGAGTCAGCTCGATATCCGTCGCTTTCGGTGGTCGTCCAGGTCCTCGCTTTGCCGAGGTTGGTGCTGTCGCTGTCTCCGGCTCTGAAATCTCGCTCCTGCGTGGCCTTCCACGTCTTCTCCCGGTCGGCATTTCCTCAGCTTTGTTGAGATCAGCGCCATCAGTGACAGCTGATTCCACCTCTTCATTTTCGGCATGGGTATCTTTTTCGTGTACAGGTATCTGAACGGCTGTAGGCTGCTCTGATGTTAGAGCTGGTGGCGCTTCCACGGTATCACTCCTCCGCGGGCGCCCTCGTTTTCTCGGTGTTTCCTGAAGTGATGGCAATTCCTCATCGTCGTCTACTGCTGGTCGTTCATTGGATTCGGTTATGAGCTGCTGCTGCGCTCCGGTATCCGGTGTAGGTTCCTCCTCGCCCATCTCATCTTTTGATATTTCTCCGTCTTCGTCTCCTTCCCTTTCTCCTCCTTCCTCTTCTTTCTTGTCTCCTTCGTCTCCTGACGTTTCTCTTTCTTCGTCTTCTACTCTTTCTCCTCCTTCGTCTTCCTCCCTTTCTTCTCCTTCGAACTCTTCCCTTTCGCCTCCTTCGACATCTTCCCTTTCGTCTCCTTCGATTTCTTCCCTTTCTCCTCCTTCATCTTCCTCCCAAGCCTCTCCTTCGTCGTCTTTCGTCATCAAGGCGTCTTCAGGCTCGTCATAAACATGCTGATCTTCTGTCTCCGTCGTTGGCTCTTTCTCTTGCTCTCCGTAATCAGGCGTTTCTACACTAACAGAACGGGACTCTGATATGGGTGGCGTGAGCTGAGGTGCATGTGATTGAAGCGCTTGCAGGTTCACGACCTCTTCCGTCGGCGTCCCTGCGTATGAGCGACGCAGTACTCCGTTCACCACGCGGCTAGCCGTCATGGCCGCACTCATCTCAATCTCATGAGAGTATGAGCTTTGATTGGTGACATCCACTTCTGCAGCCACGCTGAGGAGTGTGGAACGGAAAGTTTCAGGCGCATCCTGCTCTCTCGAGAGCATAGTCGGTTCATCGATTCCATGCACATGGCTTACTTCGTGCCCCCGGGCTTCTGGCTCAAAATCGTACTGCGAAGCGGCGCCTTCCTCCAACATCTGAACGCCGCGGTCATGGTCATCCATCAGACCTCGAAATGATTCTGCTGGCTCCGTCGGGAGGGTGGTTGAGTACTGAGACTGAGGCGACGATCGACTCTCACTGTACATGTAGTCTGCCACCACGCCGGGTTCATTCACCTCTATGCCCGCGCCCACGCCCATGCCGTCTCCATAGTCGAAGCCCGACTTGGACTGCAGCACCCGCGTGGCCAGGCTCGCAATCGTGGCAGCATCTTCGTTGTCCAGGTCGTCGGTTGTCTGCCAGTAGTCCCTGAGAGGCGTGTCTTCGTCCATGGGGTTGAAGTCCATCATGTAAGTGTAGCGGGGGAAATCATCGCCCCTTGACATTAGGAACGAGGTGCAGCCGTCATAAAGACAGCGGTTGTGATGGTGAGAGCTGCAGCAGATGCTGGCGGCGGATGACAAAGGCACGGATATGCATGCGCCTGGCCCTGAGACATGGAGCTGCCCTTGTTGAGCTGTGTTTGAATGAGTGTGAATGTGAATGTGAACGCGTGTTTAGATGATACGGGGCAAAGGGAGACGCGCTCAAATTGGTGAGCGAGTCACGTGATGCGAAATGACGTCGGGGCCCTTTGTTTTTGAATGGCTTCCAATCGGTGTTACTTGACAAAGCTCTGCTGTTTGTGAAAATGCCCTTTTCTGGGCGTTATTGGTTCCGTCACTTGCTGGCCATTTTCATGCGTTAATTTTTCCTCTACGCAGGCCAGGCCTCAATCTTGGCGAGGCTGGCGGGGTCGCCGAGGCTGCAAGTAAGCCCTGCCCTGCACGGCGATCGATTGAATTTAGCCTCAACTGCTTGCAACAATCCAAACTGGTATCATTCTGTCAACTACAAAGCTCGCTAACTTCTAAGTAAGAAGAAAAATAAATATGTGACAAAAGCAGTGTCAAGATGTGGCAGCGACTAGGTGAAAATCTCAGCGGCATACCGCGTCTTCTCAAAGCGCTTGAACCACTCCTGCGGCGTGAATTCCCTTTCAGCCTCCATCGGTCCAGCTGTGTACACCAGATTCGCTACCAAATCCTTTACCTGCGAGGCCATTCTCACACTTCCACACACATAAATCTTTGCTCCAGCATTCCACAACTGAACAAACGCATCCTTTTCCGCCTGCATGCTATCCTGGACGTATCCTCTCCTGGTGTTGGGCTTGGAGCCCACGTCTTCTCTGCTGTAGGCGCGGAACACGCGAACGACGCCTGACGATTCAAAAGCATCAAGCTCGTCGCGATACAAATCATCATGTGACGATCTACATCCGAAAAACAAAGCGGCTGGTGCAAGTTGGACTCCGTTTTGCTGCTGGTAAGCTCGCTCTTGGATGAATCCCCTAAACGGTGCAAGACCGGTCCCTGCTGCAATCATGATGGTTGGTGCTTTGGATAAGTCGGTGGGCATCTGGAAAATGCCTTTGACTGGGCGTGTGGCCACGTGAATCAGATCGCCTGGCGTTAAACCGGCAAGATGATTCGAGGCCACACCGAGAAAACGCTCAGAGCCATCTGTGGTCCCTGGTTCATCCAGTACTGAGAGAGTCAAGGTGGCACGACTCGAGTTCCAGGATGGTGAGGACGAAATAGAGTATGTACGTAGTCGAAGGGATGGCAAAAGGGTCAAATAGGTTCCAAAGCCGATGGGAATCTCTGGAAACTTTTCCAGTAGATCGAGCAGCGAGGTTTTCTTTTCTTGAATATCCTCAAGGTAGGAGGTGTTTGCAAGATTGTTGAGGAGCGTCTTGGTCGCTTCGTCCTCAGCCGCAGCCGCAAGGACTCGAATATCCTACATACAGTCAGCATCAATTGCTCAAGAAAGGGGATGGTTCGACTGATCAACGAAACCAAGAAGGAGAAGCAACTTACCCTCGGTGTCGCCGGCTGAGCCAGCTCAAAGTAAGAACTCAGCAGCTCGTGCACTGTCATGGCCGTCTCGACCGGTATGCGAACAGAGTCATTTCCAGATGCTCGCACAATAGTGTCCCACGTCAAGTGAAAGCGTGATAGAACACGCTTGACGTTCCTCATTGGATTTACAGGCAGCACAAGAAGATGGTCGCCAGGATGATACGACACCCCTAAAGGGAGCTGTATATCGATGTGCACCTTCTGGCCAATAGCAGAGGGTGTTGTCAGGCTCCGTGATTCCATCACCGTTGCCTCTACAAGCTGGGAATATTGTTGTAGCTGGCGCGGCTCAGAAAACTCGACTTTGAGCAGCGAGTTGATCAATTGGCCTTCTCCATCGTTGTCCGCTTTTCCATCTTTCTGGGAAATAGCTGGCCAAACGGAGTCAGTGGTCCATTTTTCGAGTTCAACAAAGAGATCCATCACCGCTGAGTCTGCAAGACCTCTAGTTGCAAATCGTTCGGCACCGGCCTTTTGCAGAAGATCGTCGATGAGGATAGGGATTCGTTGAAATGTTGCAACCCAGTCTCGATGTCCACAACCAAAGACCGCGTACGAAACTCCTTTCAAAGAGTCCTTCTCAGCTGTGTTTAGCCAGTCAAAGAATTCTTCGGCATTGTCCGACGGCAAACCATCATAGGACGCGGCAAGAATGATGACTGGTTCTGATTTGGGGAGGCTGTCACGGGCTGCGTTCAAGGGCGCAATCTTCCGAGCATGGAATCCGTGGAGAGTGGCGTCAGATGCTAGCCTGTATGCCAAAGCCTCACATGTGCCACTGTTGGATCCATAGAGAATCGTAAGCGGCTTCTTGTCACCTCCAGCGGCCTGTGCTGAGACAACGGAGGGAGTAGAGCTCGTCTTGGCGGTGACTGAACCCACTGACTGTAATTCACGCTGAAATTCCGTGGCAGTGCCGCCACGCCTGAGCTTGGCCCTCATCCGAAAGTTATCTGGCTTGACTGTCAGAGTTTCTTTAACTTTAAGCTTATATCCAGGATCCGCCATCTCAAACGTGAAGTTTTGCAACAGCATCGCCACAATCAAAAGCGCCTCTTGGGTAGCAAAGGCTCTACCTATGCATCCTCTCATCCCATTGCCGAATGGTTTCCAGGAATTGGGCGGCAGCTTATTGAAGTTTTCGTCCAGCATTCTCTCCGGCTTAAACTCGGCGACGTCCTCGCCGTAAACGGCCTTGTCTTGATGGACCATGTGAAGCAGAACCCCGATGGGGACATTCGCTGGGATGAGATACTTGCCGCCAATGATCTCGTCTTTGTCTGCGGCCAAGATGAAGCCAGGAGCTGTGGGCTGAAGACGGAGCGTCTCCTTGAGAACGGCATTGAGGTAGGGCAGTTTGGAAAGATGCTCGACCGCAATTGGGGAGCCTTGGCTGACTTCGTCAACCTCTTGGCGTGCCTTTTCCATCGTCTGTGGATTTGCCAGCAAGTAGTACAAGGCAAACGATAGGAGTCCCGAAGTAGTCTCATGGCCAGCAATAAGAAACGTGAGCATGTTGTCAATGATGGAATCGTCGGACAGGCCCTCGCCAGTCTTGGGATCACGACCCCCCAGGAGCGCTGCCAACAGATCGTGGGAGTCTGGGTCCGTCTTGCCCTTTCGTTTATCAATGATGTCTTGACATAGTTTTCTCATAAAGGCTGTGTCTTTCTCGTACCGGCGCCAGGACCTCTTTCGGAAGGATTGGATAAAGCCTGGCAAAGCCGCTTGAACACTGGCTTCTTTCAACGTTCTCACCATGCTGTCGACAAAGGGGTGCAGGACTGATCCGTTGTGGAAACTATTGAATCTGAAGCCCATGGTGCACAGCGCAAGCGTATCCAGGGTGAGTCGAGTGAAGTCGGCTGTAACATCAATCACGTACTCTTCGCCATAGCGAGCCCTATTTCCCATCCAGTCAGCGCAACCAAAGCAAATACAGCATCGATTCAAGAAAGGCCAACCATTTCAAGCACAGCTGCTGAGCGAGATCTTTCATTTCCGGAAACATTTCACGAATCTTAATCGTGCCGAAAACTGGCATCAGGATCCTGTGAGCGATTTCCCAATTGCGCTCCTCGTTCCTCGCGGTGAACAGCGCGTCGTGGACGACATAACGCAGCTTCTCAAGCTCTGCTGTTACGATTTTGTGGAACCTTGACTCGTCGCAAAGCTCATTCAATAGCTCAATGCTCGACACAAAGATGTTGAGCTCGCTGCCGAATGTGAGCTGGCAGATGGGCCCCAATGGCTCAATCAGCTCTATTAATGAGAATAGCGGCGAATCGAGATCAATATTGTGTAGATTGCCAATCACCGGCAGGCCTTATTGGCAAATTCATATCAGTATCTTCCACCCACTCCATCCTCGGGGAATAGTTTGACAGCACCTACCTTTGGGCTTTGGAATCTCGACCAAATTCGGATCTTTGACGGACTTCATCTTGCCCACGCTAACAAGTTTCGACAGCGGCTCAATTGGCTTCTCCATGCCGTTTTGTCCTCCATCATGGCCTCCCAACTTCGTCTTGAGTGCTTTTATATATCCCATTTTCTTTGATGATGAAGCAATCCTAACATGAAGAATACGGAGCTGGAAGGTTCATGTTCCTCCGTCGACTCCGCAACATCCTTACAAACGAGATGAAGTGCAAGTCAGAGGGTGAATCTGACCGCTGTCAGGCCAGGCCAATACGAAGTAGACTTTCTATCCCCAAAAGACCCATGCTTCGTCATCCGCACTTGTTTCAGCCACTTGTCTATGCCCATCGAACTATGCCCATCGAACTATGCTTCTGCTACGAGTACAGCGCGGATAAAGCTGACGCCAACCACGCGATTCACCCACGCGGCGTCAGTTGTCATTAGTGGAACCCGCGGATTCCGCCTAAACGAGCCAATCTCACGGCGAACCATTGAGGTGAAGGATCTCTAGTCCCAATCCTCCGAAAGCTACAATTCCGTGAACAGATGAATCATCTTACTTGTCTTACTTATCTTACCGCGATCATTCTTGGCATGTCTGCGTCTTACACCTCACTACTTGACTAGGGCTATTTGAAAAGCCGCGCCCGCGGATACCGTTGCCGAATGGTAGCACTGCGCGCTTCTCGGATTGCGGCGCCGCCACGTAATCTTGTGTACGGACAGAATACAGATGTAGGATGCCGTCTTGGACACTTTGGACTCTAGAGTATATAACATCCACCTCTTCTGAGATATAATACTCGAGCCAAAGGTCTTGCCAAGGCCAGTGTCTAGCAAGCACTATGCCGCTGTAATACGAACATTCATGCGTATCGAGCTCCCGAGGTCCTTTTAAAGTTGCGCGCCCCTCTTACATCTGATGTCAGACTGTGTCTATTAGTAGCAATATCACAAAGCTAGTATTCCATGGCATTTGCTGATTGCGATATGGCCTTATCGGACCCCATCTCAGTCTCCTGAGTCGGTATGTGAAAGATTGTATGAGGTTTGTGGATCAGTCATCAACTTCACATCATGAAGCTGTTTGCCCATTCAATTCTTGAAAAGCCGAGAAGAGTAGATCATTGTCTTTGGTTACGCATTTGAAGGAATTTAGCCCAGAGAAACAAATTTTCATCAGCTTGACAAATACAGTCAGTCAGATCTGCGACTGAAGTTTTCGTAGCAATGGAGACCTGTTGGTTGAGAGGGTGGCTGCAGATACCCTAGAGAACATGCATGAATTCACGCGGCTAGATGGTATCTGTACACAGACAGTTGTTCTTCCGCATCATTTACCAGATATTGTCTTTCTTTTGTTTAGATACGAAAATAATAGAGGGATATACCCTTTTCCCCCTTCTTCTCTGCTCTTGTGCCGCATTATACTGAACTACTTTATTGTTCCAAGCGCCAAGCAGCTAAAGCGTTGAAGCCTCCCCCTAGCCTCCTAATGAAGCGGCAGATATCTCGATCGCATACAGAAAAATCAATCACCACAATCAGCAGTCTATAATATAATATCCATCCAAACATGGCCATTTTGCCGTTTGATTGACATCTAGAAACATTCTGCTATCTCCAAAGAAATGTCCGTCGACGGTGTTACGTCTCCAGCGGACAATCCACGGCGAAAGCACCTCGATGTAATGTCCGCTTAATCGCCGTCATGAGTCCAACACCTGAGCAATTGATATATAAAAGTCCTATATAGAGAGTTTTCTGCATCACCCATCTTTTAGAAATCAAAATCTTCTATTAGCAAGCAAAGTATATCCAGATGTTGACCCTCCCATCATTTCTAGTCGCAATTGCGGCACTGGGCTCCGCCTCACTTGCGCAAATGGAACAGACGCTGCTAGGACCCTCTTTCGAGCCACCAACTCATCTTTCAACTCAGGCATTGATTCAAGAGGCTGCTTTAAACATTAAAAAGTCATTGAATCGCGCCATTCGCACCAGAGAAAGCCAGTATGGCAACTTCAACAGCAGCACGACATCTTTTTCCTTGACTGCCGTTTCGCAGCAAGAGTCTGCCCCGATCATCGACTTCCATCACACATCTGGCTTTCTCAATATATCTGCTGGCAGCACGTCAAAGGTGACAGCTGATACAGTCTATCGAATTGGTAGCGTGTCAAAATTGTTCACTGTTTACTCTCTGCTCCTGAACAAAGGCATCAATTATTGGAATCGCCCTGTCACGGACTTTGTACCCGAGCTACGCCAAGCTGTTCAGCATCCGTTACACAAGTTGTCGGTTATCGATTCTGTTCAATGGGACCAAGTCACGGTTGGCGCTCTTGCATCGCAGCTCTCTGGTATGGGAAGAGATTGTACGTTTTCTGCTTCGCTTTCATCACAGTTGGCACTCTTACAAGAGGAGTTGCAGATAATTCGGGAGACTTGTCGGTTCAAGATTTCCCAGCGAAAGATGCCGGATTGCCTCCTCTCTCTCCTCAAGATATTCCTACCTGTGGCATAAATGATAGCCAGTTACCATGTCCTCGCAAAGGTAAAAGAATACACCGAGTGCGGCTACCTACTGGCAAACACTAAGATCGAGGCTCCAGAATATTTCGAAGGGCTTATCCAAAGACATCCCGTTTTCCCATCATACTCAAAGGCCATGTATTCCAACGCAGCTTACAGGATTCTTGCATATGTTATTGAAGAAATTACCGGCAAGTCGTACGACGGAGTAGTCATGAATGACGTTTTTCAGCCTCTAGGCATGAAGCATTCAAGCTCACTGCCACCATCTCGCAAGGGTACTGGAGTGATTCCTGATGGAGATGCGGGATGGAGCAGAGTTTACGGCGATGAGGTTGCGTGAGTCAAACAAGCGTCACCGAACACGATACTGTTCACAGCTCAAGTTCACTTACTAATTCCAACATTTTTTATAGCACTGGCGGTCTCCTTTCTTCAACAAACGACTTGGTAAAATTTGGACGCGCCATATTTGCCAACAAGCAACTCAGTTCCATGGAGACACTTCGCTGGATGAAGCCCGCCTCCTTGACATCTTCACAATCCGTCTCCGTCGGTGCGCCCTGGGAAATCGTGCGAACTCAGAGCGGCATCACGACCGGCCGCATTGTCGATCTCTATACCAAATCCGGCGGCGTCGGCGCCTACAATTCCTTGCTTATCCTCATACCCGACTATCAAGTCACTTTGGCCATTCTCGCCGCTGGACCTGATAGTGCTGCAGCATTGCAAGTTGCCACCGAGATCGTCATTCAAACACTCGTCCCCGCACTGGAAAAGGCCGCCAAAGCAGAGTCATGTCGCAAGCATTGCGGAAAGTACGCACCAGCAGGCGCCGAGAAGAATACATCATCCCTTGTCCTCACTGTCGACGATGGACCTGGCCTGTTACTCAAGGAGTGGATTCACCAGGGCCACGACATCATTGCCGCCGGACAAGCTTACGCGAACGCTACACGTGGCGGCCGTATCAACGCTGTGAGACTGTTTCCCACAGGTCTGCAGACTGGGAGCGAGGCTGCGTATCGGGCGCTGTTCGAGACGATTCCATACCAATACGAACCGTCAGTCCATATGGTGTTTGACCCGACAGCAGGGATGTGGGGGACGCCGGATCAGCTCATGTATGGGGGGATTGCGGCAGACGATTTTGTGTTTCATCTTGACGCCGGGGGAAGCTCAGCTGCAGTTCAGCCGCGAGTGTTGAGAGAGGTCTACAACAGAGTGTAGGGGAACAGAGTGTAGACGCTGTCTTGAAGGGCAAGGATCAAGCACCGTCAAGCTACTCGATGAGACTATTCCATTTCTATTCGTGTATTGATAGGAAAATTATTTATGCTACAACCCAAATTTGGAAGAAGAGCGTAGCATCCCGATACCCCTACCATCTACCTGGTCGCCGCTTGCTGCCGACGACATGCATGTACCTGGTCTTGGTATAGATTGACAGGCTTTATGAGTAGCAGTAGCGAAGTGACAGACCAAAAATAAGAATAGTAGTTTGCTCATTATGAATACTAAAAGAGAAAACAAAATCACCTTTGTCTGGGGGTCATTTGTGATATATCAACTCCACGCAAAGCCTATATATAGGCGGGAGTGCAAGGGGGGCTACCATGATTGCCCCAGCTTCGTATCGAGCAGCGGATACATGTATCTTGCAATCTTGCAGCGGCTCGGATTTATTCTCCGCACTGGGGCCGTCGGAAGGATCCCCAGAACTTGACATGCCAGGATTTGGAATTGCGAGGGTGCCTCTCGAGGCGCGATGTCACACTCGTGCTGGTCTGGTGCGTTCGAGTATGAGACATGATGATGATGAAGCGAAGCAGAAGCAGGGAGAAGAAGACCCATGGAATCACCACCTCATTCTATCTTGCCGTCCGAACTCATACGATATACGGTCAAGCATACAAGCACCGTTGTTATCTTGCCTCTTACGGAGTAGTCTATGCTTTGTTCTAGAGTGGGAGCACAGACAAGAATGCCACCTTCGAGGAGACGTGGCTTGAGACTGGGATCAATGCTTTGACACGTCGTCCACCTTGCATCCGCGCCGAGGAACAATCCAAGTCTCACAGGAATTATATCGTGGGTGGAGCGGGCAACGTGGGAGAGAGCAAACATGGCGCCACCCAATAATAGCAGCCCCCAAGACAACTCATACTCGTACGAGCTTCCATCATCCAGGCGTCTTTCTTTATGCGCGTCTGTCTACTACGAGTACATACTACAGTTACGGCCAGCAGACGAGAGACATCCATTCGAAACGAAACCAGCCACCGCACTTATAGACAGGTACTAGTAGGCACACGACAAGGAACGTGCGATGCGGAAATTGCTGGAAGAGGACTGGTTGAGACGCGGCTGAGTGCATCCCCGGACGGACTCTAACCGCAGCGACAGGGGGCTCTCCATGCTACGAGGCTCTTCCGCGGGATGCTTCATGACCGTATCCTTTTTTTCTGCCTCTGTCTCTGCCTCTAGATTTTTTTTTATTTTGTTATATTTTAATTTATTTTCATTCCTTTCGCTCTGGGTAAAACTGTGCCCATGCATCCGGCCCTCATCCGGTCAGCTTTTTCTTCCCGCTTCGCTTCGTTTCTTATCCCATGCACATGCAGCCTTGGAGGGGAAAAAACCAACAACAGCGTCCAATAACAGGACCTTGTTCGGCCGATTGATACCAGGCCTCTCACGCCATGGTCACTTATCACATAGGGAAAAAAGCAAAGAGGCTGCAAATCATGCCAGGGATGGACGGTAAGACATCTCAATGGCCTTGGCGTTTCTGACTTGGCAATGAATCCTGCGGAGCAAAAATAAAAACAAAAAAAGAAAAGAAAAGAAGAAGCAAAAGCAGTGTGCCGCAGACCGGCCGGATGCATGCGACGCTCTGCTTATATTATGCTTAGCACATTGCATTGTTAATACTGTGCTTTCTCAGATCGGGGAGACAGATCGGTTGCCGCCGATTCAAAGTTGCATCTTCCCCAGGCTGGCCTCGAATCCCTGACAAGCAAAGCCTCACTCCAATCGGACGTCTTCAAGGGGGAGATGAGAGAACCCGTACTCGTGCATATCAAAGCAAGGCTGCGGATGGCCAGCGCTCAACTTAATGTCTAGGACTGAGGAAGAAAAAGAAGAGAAGAGAGTCGTGGGCTAGCATCCGTCCAGTCTGTTTCCACACAGCTTTCGCGCCTGTGCCCAGTCCTGAGGCTGTCGGTTGGACCATCTTGCCTCCCCCTTACATGCTTGTTATGGGACCTTGCCGGTGTGGCTGTTCTCTCTACCCGCCTTCTCTTCCCATTGAACCTCGACGGGCCTCACACAAGCACAAGGACCCCCAGCTTGTGAGACCTGCCCGTTATGCAAGGAGGCTCTTCCACCCCAACCGGATAGGGTTCCGGACAGTCCCCCAAAGCCCACTCTTGCTCTACTGCACTGCTGCTTGGAAGATTGCGCAAAACCATCTGCCGCAAGTTGTCAAGAGAGACAGCAAAAGACAAGACGAGAAAACCCCCCGGCGGCAATGCTTCGTGCGTCTTCCGGGAGTTTTCGTGCTCGCTCGCCTTGGAGGCCCGTGTGATCCTGGGATCGACGAGACAGGCACCCGGGCTTGCCCACATGGTTAAACCAGGCATGGGGAATGTGCGAGTATGGACATGTATCTGCTGGCTGATCCATCGGGGGCCGGCTCTGCGGCCGAATAAGGGACCTTGGAAGTTTGGGGATTTCGTCGAATAGGCGTTGACGATGGCTCTATCAATGCCCTATTGGGATGCCTTGTTTCCTCGCAAACTTCGTATTCAAAGTCATATGCAGGCCGCTGGTGCTGAAGCGAAAGACCAAAAAAACAACTTCCAACCAAAGCTCAATGCAAAGGCACAGGGGCAGAAAGGAAGAAAAGCAGGCAACATGCATGAAGAGCCACTTTCAGAAGAGAGAGAGAAAAGAGAGAAAAAAAAGGCAAAGGCAAACCAAACTGGACGATTCTGTCATGTTGCATCTTATCCTGTGCTGAGGTTTTCCCCTCTTCTCTTCTCTCTCCTTTTTTCCTCCTCCTCTTCGTTCTCTCCAGCCCACGTACATACCTGTATTCACTCCCTATTGCCCGAGTTTGGGATTTGTGCGGTCCTCGACTTGGGACGAAAACGCCCATTCACCCACCTGGGCCCAGCTATTCAAGTGCCTGACAATGCCCCGGTTTCCCCAGAGTGAATGATTTGTGAATTTTCTTCTCTCTCAAACACCCGCTCGTCTATTTATTTACCCACGCATCCCCCCCGGCGTTTGTTTTCTTCTTTGCACTCTCTTCTGTTTGACAACATTCATCAACGATCCTATCTGTACGCATATTTTGTATTTGCTTCATCCCCTTCGCTGCCTTTGGCTTGTTTAGCTCTTTGTCACTAAAAGTTTGTGCTTCCTCTCCTTCTCGCAGCTCCGTTTGCCATTCTGCATCATTCACTGAGCCCGCGTTCTGGAGCCTTCTAGGGTTCAAATAGACCTGGTTATAGCCCCCATGAAGACTTGATAGCTACATCTATCCTCTTGCTCAGCACCCTCGATTCTTGACGCAAACGCATCCTGCTTCTCTCAGTCATCAGGCCTCTTGTCTTCGATCCCGTCTCTAGTCATGGGTTCCGCAGCCTATCACGACTTCAACCCCGACGGCTGCGGCGTCGACGACGTTCCCAGGTTCAGCCTCTCCCACTCTCCTGAGAGCCTCAAGACGGCCACCACTCCAGGCACCCCAGACGACCTCCAGAGCGAGTTTGGCGATGCCATCGCTGCTGCTCAAAGCTCCTCTGCTTCTGCTTCTGCTTCTGCTGCCAGAGCTACCTCGGCCCTCAGAGTCTTCACCCATCGCCCCAACGACTCCATGTCGTCCATCAGCGAGTTTGCCACGGCTGCCAATGGCCCCAAGCCCATGCTCGGCGCCGATATTCCTCGCTTCTGCGGCAACTTGGGCATTGGCAATCGTGCTGCTGCTCAGATCTGGGCACCGCCGTCGGTGCCTCTCGACCACGGCGCTGCTGTCGAGAGACAGAATGCCGCGCACTTTCGATGGGGCTCGTTGGACGCTCACAGGAGCTTGGTTGCTGGCCATGGACATGAGAACCCATTGTCGCGTCTTCCGCCTTTCTTGGCCAACCAGCACCAGCTTCCTACCATCGTCGACAGCCCCATCAGCGTGACTCGTCCGTATGGCCCTGAAGCTGTTGCTTCTGCTCGTTCATACAGCTCCGAGACTGTTGCTTCTGAGAGACCATTTCCTCGCCAGCCATTCACGCAGCCGAATGTGCTTCGTCAGTATCACCATGACAACCAAGGCCTCCCCGTGAGACGCTACATCCCTCCATCCAGCAAGAGCAACTCTTCTTTCGACCTCTCGGAGATCCAGAGTGCCTTGCTAAGCTCGACTGCTGCGTCCGAAATCGACGACACTCAGCCTCTTGGGATCGACATCCTCCGTCTCTCTCCTCCCCGAACTGACCCTATCCGACAGCCTATCCCTCCTCCTTCTACCGTCCAAGTTCCTCCCAACATCAACATCAACACCCATGAACAGCCTCATGGCTTCTTGCCCATGCAAGCCGTAATGCAACAAACTCCCCCCGGAGTCTTCACCCACGAAGCCTGCGGCGACGGCTTTGGTTCGTCCAAGTTCTCGACTCAATATCACGGCATGCACACCGAAACCAACGCCAGCGCCGAACATCTCGCTCCCGAGCAAAACTGCGCTCTCTGGCTCACCAACCTGCCCCCCGGAGTGTCCACCCACGAGCTCCTCACCGCCATCCGCAACGTCGGCCGCGTCTGGTGCAGCTACGTCAACTATCCCGACTACGTGACCCATCAGACCGCCGCCGCCAAAGTCGTCTTCTTCACCCCCGAGGCCGCCCAGTCGCTCCTCAGCGTCTCCTGGACCCGCGGCCTCTACATCCAGGGCTACCGCGTCAAGGTCTCGCACAACCGCATCAAGTACGGCAGCCACGCCATCACGGGCAAGATGTCGCGGTGCCTCATCATCACGGGCCACGCCGACTTTGTCAACGAGGCCAGCCTGAGCAAGTTCTTCAAGGACCGCTTCATTTACCAGGTCGACGAGGTGGTTGAGCTGATCAAGGCCGGGGGACGGGCTGTTGTGGAGTTTAAGTTTGGGAGCTATCGCTGCCAGTCGCAGATGGGCAAGATGTCCCTGGAGAAGGATCGCCCTGCTGGCTTTGAGAAGGTCGAGTTTGGAGACGATCCCTGCGAGGTTGGCGATACCATGTCGTCGTATGGGATTGCCGCAGAGAGAATCCAAGGCAGGGGTCTTTGATTGAGCAAAGTGTCAAGTTTGGCCCGCTTGGGTATGCATAGATGGTTTTGAAGGAATATGGTTTGGAATGAATGGTCATGGAAATGTTTTCTCTATTTTCTTTTTCCTTTTCTGTTTAGCACCGACGACTTTCTCAGGGTGGACATTGCTCTAATCAATGACTTTGTTGGTTTACAGGTTGGATGATGGTGGATTTTTTCTTTTATCTTGCTCGACAGGACATCAGGCATCAAGTTCGCAAGGACATATCAGGACAGGAAACTCGGATGTTTTATTAGGTTGCTCCGACGCTATTTAGCACACACAATTCGTCAGATTACATTACATGTACTCAATGTATGAAAGAAAACCCCGTTAGACACAACCGGTCTCATTGCGCTCGTCCACCAAACCCTCCCAGCCATGATGTTCTCTTTGCCCTTTGTCTCCTCTCACTCTTCTCCTGCTGATCCCTTTCTTGCGCCCTCTTAACCATGTCAGCCTGAAAAAGCATCACCTTCTCGTCCATCTGGCTCTCCGTCAGCCATCCTCTGCCTCCATCCGGCGCTGTGTCCTTGTCTTGAACACCGCTATAAGTGCCTTGGCCGACTCCAAGCAAAACACTCATCCCCTCTGCCTTTTTCATCAACCACTCACCATGTACCAGTCCATCTCTCCAATGTAGAGGCAGGACTTTGTAGCCCAGATACGCACCAAGAAGAGCGCCCGCAAAGCAAGCGTTTGTATCGGCGTCGCCGCCTTGCATGATGAGATTAGTGATAAGTGGCTCGAAGATGGTTTTCTGCGTGGAAAGACGGCTCTCGGGAGAAACAAGGGCTCTCATGGCAAGGCGAAGAAGATGAATGCCGGAGCCAAAAGTCTTGTATGTGTATCCGATCTTGTACATGTCGTCGAGCTCAAGCTCAGTGAGATTGCCGACTTTGACATGCCTGTTGAGCTCTTCCAGATCCAGCTCTGGATCCCCTTTACAGCTGGAGTCCTTTTCTATCTGGCGCTGCCGGTACGTGGGAAACCACTCGATGGCCTTGCTGACAATTTCGTCAATATGTTCTTCGTTGTATATTTCCTGCCGCACCAGTCCCCTGATGAGTGCCGTTCCGATGGCACATGAAATGATGCACCGTGGGTCGGCGTGTGTAATAACAGAGTAATCGGCAGCAATCTGGAACGTTTCGTCAAGTGATTTGTGAATGCACATGAGGCCCAGCGGATGTGTTCTCATGATGCTTCCATTAGGCGCAAGTTCGCAATTGGCGTTCCGCCAGTGTATCCTCGCAGTCTCTTCTGGATATTCTAGGAAGGTCTTGCTCCTCACAATGGAACCAACAGTTCGGCCCAAGCCCAGTGGCAATGTATCCAGTGCGCGAAGCCCCATCCTGACCCAAATATGTAGACGAGATGCAAAGTCTTTGGTATTCATTTCCTTGCCGTCCGAATGGAGATACGACAGCAAGATGCACATGGCGTGATCGGTGTCGTCTGTCCATTCTCCAGGCACGTTGGGGTCGCGATGCGCGTCTCGACGAAAAGGAGTGGCTTCAGATCGAGGATAAAGAGTGAATTTCTGGGATAGATATGAGAGGCGAGCTGTTTCTCCGGAGAGAAACTCTGTGTATAGCCCTATGGCATCGCCTAGGGCTGATCCGAAAAGACAGCCGACGATGCGATCATGCATCGTCTCTTTAGCCAGCGCTTCGAGAGCATGTTGTGATAGTGGCAACGTCGTCGTCATTGTAAGAGCTGTGAAATATATATAGAAGAGATATGATTAGATAGCGATGATGGTTGATGAGAATTTGAGCATCTTTATAAGTAAACACGAGACAGAGCTACCCAGCCATCGTCTCAGTGTCACAACGGGAGGGCCTGACCATCGCGGCACAGCCTCCTTCAGCCGCGACACTAAGACGCCAGTCAATGCATTTTGATTCGCAGAAAAGACAAATAGTCACCTCAACTGCCGGTAAGGTTAAATACTAGGCAGACCTGCCAAGAATTCAGGTGAGATTCAGACATCTCGTGATGCGATGTGACTTGTCGTGGAAATTGCAGTTTGCTCATATCCCTGTGCTTGGTGCCTGGATCCGTATTGCCAGGGTTCTCTCCGAAAGGTCCACCTCAGCACCAGGCAACCAGGGGTTTGCAGATTCAATCAATGGATCTCATTCAATCGGTAAGAGACGAACATGAACTCTATGTATTAGTTGCTCTTCTAAATCATACTTGGTGAAGCTCACCAAATGAGAAGCAAACCGGCTATGCAAATGGTATCTGTAACATCAACAGTACTCAACCCCCAGCCCAAAACAAACATCAAAGATGAACCAAACCTCACACCGTCTACTCCATCTCATCCATCTCTCCCTCCAAGAAAACCTCATGTCCGCTACCGTCATGCATCCCCATCGCAGTCCCACACGCCAAAGCTGACATGGCTGCAACTCCCCACCACCCCCAGGCCACCATGCCGATATCCAGGCCGTAGCCGTACCACCAGCCTCCAATCACGGGCCCGACTGTCCGGAACAGCGCAGATACGCTCTGTCCTAGGCCGTGAATGGTACCTAGCACGCTCGGGTGCGGGCTGCAGTTGTTGAGCAAGATGATGCTCGCCGGGAGTGTGAATGTGCGAGCCATTACCTGGAGAAACAGGACAACGATGATTCCCACCCAGATGAAGCCTCCCGACGCCGGCTCAGAGGGTTGTGACCAGGATGGTAGTATTGAGAGGTAGGGGGCGACAAAGTATGCAACTGGGAAGAGAAACAGGAACCACTGAAAGGACCTCATCGTGCCGAGACGTGCTTGGACGGGAGGGTATAGAGTCACTTGTAGCAGCATCCCCAGTGATCCTAGAAAAGACGTCGCAACGCCAACCGTCGACGCAGGCATACCCAGTCCGCCGGTAAACAAGAGAGGAAGATATCGACGTAGATGTTCAGATCCCTCCGAGCTTCTCTTTGTCGGGTTGAAATATCGAGGTGTCGACAAGAACAACGACCACATATTGCCAAAGGCGCCGAGGTGGAAGTCATAAAATGCCCCGGTCAGCAGCGTAAACAAGACGTTTCGCGTCCAAAGTCGGCGGAAGGGAAGCCGATTCAGTGACGGCGCAGGTTTCTCTGCTGGGATATGCTTGTCTTGGAAATTCTCCATGGCACGATCCTCCCATTCGGGAACGCGAGCATAATCGTCGGCTTGCTCACTACCGAAAATGATGGCTTTAAGCCGAGACCCAAGGTGAAGGCCAAGGTCAAACTTGTGTTGTCGTGATCTTGATGTCTATTTAAATGTCAGCCAAATCACCTTTGTCAAGAAAATGGGCATCTCTCACCTCCTCCAAGAAGAGAAACACAATCACCGTCACAATAGACAAGCTAGCAGCATTGATCAGACTTGGCAATGCGTACGCATAGTCTCGTATCCACTGAAATCCAAAGACTGCCTTTTCTCCAAACAAACCAGGAAGCGTCTTGCTCGAGTCAGCCAACATGCCTCCCATGACTGTACGAAACCATAATGTCAGTAAGCCAGCTCAGGGCATCTCGTTCAGTCTTGCTCACTTGGACCCAAAATTCCTGCAACGTTGAAACTCATAGGGAGAATCAGAAATGCTCGAGATTGGTACTTTTTCTCTTTTGTGATTTCGGCAATCATTGTGCGACTATCGTTTGCAGCTTCTACGTCAGCCATCTCTTCTTACATATCTACTCACCTCTTCCTTGTATAAGAGAGGACTCACATAATACCCACGGTCCCATTGATGGCACCGCCAAAAACCCTCCAAAAAGCCGCCCAAAAGAAAGTCGTCGCAAAGCCATAGCCCAAACACGATATTGCCGTCCCAGCAAGTCCAGTTACCAGCACCCACTTACGACCACACCAACTCGCATCCGCAGCCTTGCCCCATAGAATGGCCGTCATTACCTGGGCGCCCGTGAAGCATCCCTGCAGGACTCCCGCCTGCTGAGAAATTTGGGCATCTGAAAGAGAGTCGTCAAAGGCTTTGAGTTGATAAAAGACGTATGCCTGGAGAGACGCGACCTGCAGGAAATCGACAAATCGTGAGAGGAAGAGAATGAGGAGCTGGTCTTTTCGAGGAAGAGACATCCATGTCACTGGGCCTGAAGAAGTTTTGGCTTGCGTCTTCTCCATGGGTGTCGCTGGAGTAAGCGGCCGCTGCGACTCAAAGTCATAGCTGGAGTGGCTGTTGACATCGTCTACCTCGTCAAGCGTTGGAATCGACCGTTCATCTGAAAGCCATGTTCCATCTGGCTGATCTTGTTTCTTTCGTGGCCGAATGGGATCTAAAAGTACGGTCGAGGTAAAGTCGTTGCTGGAGGACCTGGCATGCGAAGACGCCATGACAAGTGAGTTTCGCCAATTGAAGAGACAAAGGAAAAGAAAAGAGGTCACAAAAGAACAATGTCGACGAAAATAAAGTAATTAAAAATTATTACAAGGCTGAAAATTATTGATGGACAAGAAGTGGTGATGATACTGGGAAGAGAAGCTTGAGTGGCTGCATGATGCATGGAAAGATGTGACGACACAGCATCGGGGCCGAAACACTCCGATTTCCGCTCAACTTCGCTTCCTTATTTCCCTTTTTCCCATCTTCTAATCGGAAAAAAGTAGGTCTGCAGCAGTTTACCTCGCCAAAGTCGAAGCATACGACGCGCAACTCTCTGTATCCGGGAACCAGGCTGAAGATCATCCGCAAACGCATGGATACATGATTTGATGATGGAGGCAATTCCGTTTCGCAAGTCAAAGAGAAAGTGGCGGCTGGAATGGGTTTAAAAGTCTTGGCATTCAGGCTCAAGAGAATTGAAACTCCACTGGTTCAGCTTTTTGCGGATATTAACAGGACATGAAGGAGATGGCGTGTGAGGCTGTTCGGCAGAGAGGGAGTATGTGCAGTGCGCAGCTGTGCTGATCATTTTGTGTTCGGACTATCGGCGATGTCCAAGTGTGTCCAGTGTGTCTATAAAGTGATATTTGAGCAATAAACTCTTCTTTTTTCTCAAGAGTTACAAAGGCGACGATCCGAAGCCTGATGGGGTGTGTGTGAGGTTGAAATGGGGCGTTTCTATATTCCAGCGCTTCACAGTTTGGGAAAGTGATGATCAGGGGCACCACGTGTGGATAAGAATAGGGCGCCTTTTTCCATGTAGTCAGGAGACGTGAAAATCGTCATTAGCAACGGAACAAGTTTAACAGCCAATCATTCTTTACTTTTCCTGCATAGGCAGCTTCTAGAAAGGAATCGCGGCTTATCATATCCGCATCTCGAAGATATTCGAAGAGTGCTCGCTCGACTAAAGTCGGTTAATTAATTGCGTTACAGCTTAGTTAATATGACCAGAGTTACTGTTCTTTATTATTTTCAAGCTTTCGATTGCATTGGATTCATAACTTCTTTACCACGTGAACGGTGACGCAAGCAGGCACACGCAATGGTTCACCACTTATATTTTATATCAACGCACCGACGCGTGGGCTGACCAACTGATACAGAACGGCTACAAGCGCAGCACTTTCAAGCTGATCAAATTATCTCTCCTATTATGTGAAACAAAGAAAAAATGAAATGGTATCCATTTTGCCGCGTAAGCCGTCGTTGTGGAAATGCCGATCTCTTTGTGGCGACTATACAGTGCGGAACTCGGGGGCCGACGAGCCGGTGGTGTTTCTCGATGGTGGATCCTCTTGATACAGCAAAACGGAGAAATAGAAGAGATGGTTGGCTGGTATCGATAGTATTGTTGTTGTTTTTTATTCCGTCCCTGATGATCATTCTTGGCATTGACGATCAACACCAGCCACAGCCCAAGAGAGTACCGGTATCTATTTTGGCCAGATAACGTTGTGCCTTGGTCTTTAGAAAGGGTTGTCCGAGTTATATCTCCAAGAGCCTTCAAACTGCTAGAGGTAACTGGTCATAGTAGTATCAATAGCAGAGACCTTTCTAGACAATAGACATAGATTCGAGGAATGGCTTATAGAAAGAGATGACGTGTCCGAGGATCACCAACTCGTTTCCCGTCGTCGTTCAAGCACTACTCACGATATCTTAAACCGGAATCCATAGTTATTATGGATCACTTCCCTGTAACATAGCCCCAGTAAGGTGGACAGGAGGAGCTACGAAAACAGGAGCACTCTCTCCAGATTGAATCTTCTCAAACTGTGCTATACGGACAAATATACAACATGGCTACAAGAGCCGCTCGTACCATGGCGAGTGAGTTGACACTGGGTTCTATGATTAGCAGGAGGCGATTCGAGTTTGATACCTAGTTACGATACAAGAGTCGGCTACACTTCTTCGTCTGGATACCCCTAATACTTAGATCTACAAAGTGCAATATCCATTTGCCTGAAAGATAACCCATAACTTTCCCCATTCGACTTAGACCCTTGTTGATAGCGGTTTAGATATGCTCTCCTCTCATTCTATGTTGAGACATAAAGTTTGCTACATCCCTTACTATCTAGAACAAATTACTCGCCGTTCGTTCATTAAACGTTCATCTTTCAGTTGTCGTTCTTGAATCGTTTGACAAGCGTCATTCTTTATAGCATCGTGCTCCTCATACAACAACACTCGTTTATAATACATTACATTCACAGAGACTGCATAATACACAACATTCAAGATGGCGTATTCTTCCAAGTACACCTCTCGCCCTCGGACGGACATCTTCACGAGCGATACCGATATCAACCGCCGCAAACTCGGCCGTGTGGTGCCCATGAAAGTCCTCATTCTAGGCCTGGGTCGTACTGGCACTGCTTGTATGTCTATTCTATTTGAACCAAGTTCTCTATCCTAGTATCTTCGTCCACAAAGTATAATATGATCCATATCGCTAACTTCAAGAAGCCATGCGAGCGGCTATGAAACAGCTTGGTTATGTAGACACATACCACATGATGAACACCTCCATCGAAAACCCTCCAGATGCCCTCATGTGGATGGACGCTCTCTGCGCCAAATACGACAAGCAAGGCAAGCCCTTCACCCGCGAAGACTGGGACCAGCTCCTCGGTACATCGCAGGCCGTGTGCGACTGGCCAGCCATCGCCTTCGCCAAAGAACTCATCGAAGCCTATCCCGAAGCAAAAGTCGTCTTGACCAACCGAGACGTCGACTCGTGGCACGCTTCAACCATGAAGACGGTGTACTGGCGCGTGACGGACCAAGAGCTGCGCTGGCTCTCCAACTTTGACTGGGCGGCCAGCATGTACTATCCCATGCTAAAGAAGTTCTTCGACACCTTCTTCGAGGGCGACTTTCCGAACCGTGGCAAAGATGTCTTCAGGAAGCACTACGAAGAGGTCAGAAGCCTCGTGCCGAAAGATCGCCTGCTGGAATACAGAGTCACCGATGGATGGGGGCCTCTCTGCGAGTTCCTGGGCGAGCCCATTCCCAAGGAATCTCCGTTCCCGAATGTCAACGACAACTCAGACTTTGTAACTCGATCTCGGCGTCGCAACCGTAACCAGATGAAAAATGTGGCATTTCGATACCTTGTCAACCTTATCATTTTTCTCGCCTTTCTAGTCATGCTCTATCGGCTCGCAATGACATTGGGGCTTTTCTAAAGTAGCACTTGAGTACATTTTGGGATCTTCGTTTTTTAGAGTTCATTGCTTTCAATCGGGATTGGAGTTTGGGTTTGTCCAGTGAGTCCAAGAGGCTCTAAATATCTGGTATAGAACGTATGCGGTGCCACATCAATGGCTCCAAAGGAGTTGGGGGTCTTCTTGATTCGTCTCATAGATAATGTATTATATGTTATATTATGGCTTCTTTTTGCAGATGCCTTACGTGATTTTCACATTCGCAGATATCTGGGATACGAAACAAGACGGTATGAGTGAAAGTCGGCGAGTGATGGCAACTGAGTCAGTTTCTCATCATGGTTCATTGTCTTCGTTATAAACTGATGAAGTTCTGCCAAGATCAATTTACCAATGGAACTTCGTATGATAATAGAAATATTACAATAAATAATAATAGAGTAATTGTATGAACCTATAAGATATTAGGTGGAATTATCCCAGGCATTTCTCGACAATGGCTGTAGCGGCTGCCATCAGCTACATCTTTAGAGATCTGTCTGTCTTATTGTCATAACTTCCGCCTGCAATTCGTTTACAAATATTATCATTGAATAGTATCATGTCAACACGATCATATACCGAACGGGATATACCTCAAGAAGAGAGAAATAAGCGAAATGCACATAAATCATGACTTTCTTTTTACAAGTACGTGATATAACTCTCAAAGAATGATATATTAAAGAAAACAAGAAAATTAATATATTTGAACATAATAAGCCTGTATATCATGGTAAATATATATATTGATCATTATACAATTGGCATCCCCGTCCTATTGTTCAGATCCTACTCACTTGTACATACCATTGTGCACAGAGAATGCAGATTCACCTTTCCCCGTCATGGAGTGGATTTTTCACACATATCCTTGTCAAACATGTTAACTCTAATGCACCAAGGCTTTGGAATATGCAGCAGTCACAGGGTATCCGTATATGACATCCATATAGACCGATTATTACTTTCGAACCCGGCTCGATAGCCGGTATCCCCCGGTTAGCAATTCCGGAGATATATCACATAGCATCCGGTTGGCAAGAACATCGATTCATCACTCATATGATCAATACTATTGACTTTTTACAAACAATATATCATCGTCGGAATGCTACGGCTTTGGTACATGGCCACGTTGAGAAATTTTGCTTACACGTGAACAAGCCGGCGCGTCGTATGACTTCCCCTTCGGACAATTTCTGCTTCGGAGCGAGCCTAGTTCTCGAGATCTGCTACATTCCTCGCAAGGTTTATAACCATATCATACGATCCAAGCGGGATCGGTGACTACCGGGCCCTGTAAGGGCTGCTGCGCCAGATCACCTCACTTATCATGCGATCTCCCTACCAGGGATAAAGAAGTCAGTGCAACAGCAAAATTCCCGGATCCGGCCGGCATCAACTATCTTGTTTAGCCATGCCCTTCACATGAATGAAGTAGGGGGGTTCCAATTAATTAATGCGGGATCCCCGTGGGAAAGAAAATTTCTTCTCGCGCGGAGGACCTCCTCCTCTACAACGTGCGTATCACCTCACTGTCAAAACAGGTTTCTTGTGAAGGCGTCAATCGCCAGCGTACTATTGGATTTGCCTACGAGTAGACCGTGTGACTACGGCAATTCGTCTTGCAGATTCTTGAATGACTTCAGTCTGTGATGCGGAGATGCCTCTGGATGGCCCTTTAACCAAGCCCCGGGCACCCCTCTACCACACCTCCGATGATCTAAAGTCATGCCATTTCAAGTAGTGAATGCTCGAAAAACGTCACTATACTGACAATAAAGACACAGTCCTTCTGTCAAATCAGCACTGACGCCTAGATTTGATAATAGAGCGGATAAGCAGGCTATTGCTACTATACCAAACTATTAACGAATGCTAAAGTAGCATCGACAGCCACTCGTTCAACGGCTCTGTACGGAGTGCCCTATCATTAATCACAAATTTCCCCGTGGGATCTCCTGAGATGTGGTTTCATATGGCGTTAGAGAATTAGGCCATGAATCGTTGGACGCTTCTTGTACGGAGTGCCCTATCATTAATCACAAATTTCCCCGTGGGATCTCCTGAGATGTGGTTTCATATGGCGTTAGAGAATTAGGCCATGAATCGTTAAACGCTTCTTGTTAATTATGCCGTATAATGCAACATTAGTCCAATATCACAACACTGCACCACTTGTGCTTTATTCTCATTGGAGAAATCCAGCCCATGGATGTATACATATGAATTTGTCCGGTAGAAGCATGTTAAGACTTTACAGTCTTGAGCTTGCCTGACGCGATGAATGGAGTAGCCTCTGGAGGTGGTTTCATCGCCATCAATGCGCTAATATGCTCTCTCCAGATTCCACCAAACCACATTTCATGAAGCAGTCCATAAGCGGGATTTCATCATGGACGTAATTGTTTTATTCACGTATCACCAAATAAGTGAGGTTTTATCACATAGTACGGAGCAGTTATCGCTTCGTGGTAAAGACCTTAGGTCGTCCCGCCGGGGTAATACGTGATCGAACTCTTCCTATCCAGTCGCTGATCCCATAAATCTTCAAAGCATAACAGAGTTCAGGCCACTCGGCCTTTCTTTCCCTGCCAAGGGAAGCCCCAATGGATAATGGCTGACTTGGCACAAAAGGGGCGATCAGTAAGAAAGAGGAACGTTATGTCATGTTAGAGCAGTAGTCAGCCATTAACCGACAGCCGTTGAGTTGCCACCGGTCAACAATTAGCTTCCCACTCAGGACCACAGCTCCAAACGTATGACGCCTCTAATCAGGAACTAGGCTCTTGGAGAAAACAAAGCATTGGATATCTGCACTGAGTAATTCTCCATGTTAATCGCGATCTGCCATCTACCCCGCCGTCGCCATTCTTGTTGCTTTTACTTCAGTGGCGTTCGACTTCGACCCGGACCTGGGAAGTAAACTGCCACCAGTCTGGGCAATTTGGTATCTCCAGGTTGCTATCCTTCAATTAACGAGCAGGATTGGGGTTAAGCGAAGGGAGCTCTGGCCACCTCTTGATTATCCCGAGAGAGCTCTTCTCTCACACAGCCCTGGAAGACTGATCTGGGGCTGTGGCTTCTCGTTGCCGGCGTGCGCCATCTCGAAGCTCTAGCTCTCGGCGAACCGTCAGCTGTTCCTTGGACGCCAAGCATCATCATAGCTACTAAGGAGAGCAGTTTATTGAATTATGAGTGCCTCTTTTCGAATAGTATCTCCGCAGTCGATTTGGGGCATACTATGGTAGGTCATTGTCCTGCTGAACGGCGTCATTTGGATTCTCGAACATGATATCAGCTTCCATGTCAGCAGCTTGTTTGGCATTACCGAAACTCAAACCAATGTAGCGCTTCAGAACGGATGATCTTATTAATTGATTGCTAACGGCGTCCCCTTTCAGCTCTAACCCATCTATGACAAAGAGTTCAGACCCGAAAACTGCGTACGTAGTCTAGACGCAATCCGAGCACTTGGACGTCATATGCTATTGGATCATCCAAGCCCAAGCCCACGCCCACGAGCCCGAAAGTAAAGTTATTTCCTTTCCCCTTCCTTGGCTTACACGTCTCCCTTGACGTGCTCAGACATCGCCCGGCCCGATAAAAACGTAGCAAACACATTCCAGAGATTCAATCCATGTGAACATCGGATTCTCCGGCCCCACATTCCCGATCTCCGCCGTCCGTGTCTCGCTGTATTCCGAGACGGGCAACAGTCTGGAACCAGGGAGGAGCGCAGAACGCGGCAAAGCCATGTCAAGTGAGCGGGACAAATCCACAGCCGGAAAAAGAAAATCTCGGCAGCAGAAAAAAGAAAGGGAAAATTTGACTGGGTCATGCACACTCGAAACAATGGACAGCTGAGCTATCGACAGGGCGGATGCACTAAGGCAGCTAGTGGAAACTGTGATTTCCATCCTGCACCTAGCGGCCGCAATGGAGTTGGAAAAGGCGGCATTACCGGTGCGGCTCATGAAGAAAAAGGTGACGCCGTCACAGAGGCTCGTACGCACCCGTAAGCAGTCTAAATCCAGAGCAGAGCGCTTGCTCGTGCTGCTCAGTGAGACTGTGGCCCCGGCGAGATGCCGAGATGAGTGGCGTGCCCTGGGCCTGGATGACTTGCAGGCAGCCGCAGGGACTAGCTATGCATGAGCCTCCTCGTCCGCATCGCCTTTTTGCCTCCTGGCGTTTCTCCAGGCGCCGGTGGCAGGTTGAGTAGCAGTGTTGGACTGCTCAATATTGATCCTTGGCTTCATTGGCCATCAGACGTTCCTAAGAACAACATGTTGTAGCTATGGATGCCTGCTCGTAGCCCTGTTTATGCGGTACCGCCATGTGGTTGTCTCACTTTTTCTTGGGAGCGGCAGGGAGGCAAACGAAAATTTGGTTCAAGGGCATGACCCTGTGCACATGTACTGTAGTGTGATGGCACTGGCAGTATGCAGGGTTGCCGCAGGCCGCAGAAGACTAGCAGTGGTCAAACTCTACACGTACGAGTTAAGCAACCGGTTTGATGAGCGAGACATTGTTGGCGGCTGGAGAGCTGCATGTCTGTGTAATGGTGGTTAGTCTGCCCAGTTAGACAAGGCGGACTCCAGACTCCGCATCGGCTCATCCGCCATCGGTGTCTATCGAATCTTGCAGTCGATTGAGAAGGAAAAAGACTGAAAGAAAGAAAAACAGGTATTGTATCAGGCATGTGGATCACTGAACATGCAGTACTGTGCTGTTGCTTTCATCATCCAACGCGATCGATCATCCTGTTTGAAGATCCATGCTTGCTGTTTCGCCTCAAGTAAACTACCCTGATGGGATATATGATGAATGGCGAGACAATCATCAGTCGATCTACGACTTGGTAGCCCTGCTGACAAAGGCCGGTTGGAAAGTTGGTTCGCGAACCTCCAGCCGCCGTCATCTCTCCCGAAACTTGGCCCTGGGATGGTGCGCAGACGGCGTTGCTCAGCTGAGGGCCGGTTTGCCACGATACTGCAAAGCCACCACTTGAGAGATAGTGGGCGGCACCTCATTGGATCCCGAAGCCGCTTTTCCACTCGCCTTGTGTTGCTCCCGGTTTTACCAGATCCAATCATCCAACGCCTTGTTTGCTCTAGTGCGTGCGGTTGTAAGAGGCATCAGAAGCTGCTGGAATAACGTTGTTTTCCCCCTTTCTCTGATATCGGGACCAGGCAGGGGGGCAGGATAGGAACTGTGCCTCTTGGTAGATTTGGCCTCAGGCCACGAGAAAAAACCAATCTTGATGTCACACTGATGGATTCGAGCCAGGGCCAATGTCATGTCGGAACCATCCTAAGCGGAATATGCTCCGTGGACCCAGGCGAAAGGGCTGGTAGGCAATCTATTGAAAGTGCACACATGGGCTCGTAACACTGCTAGCAGCTGTGCAGACTCCGTACTAGTTGGTTCCAGCACCTTGTAAATAGCAACTGGACCAAGTTGGGGCCTGGAGGGATGGAGCATGTGAGCAGGTAGTGGCAGGCAATGGCAAATTACCTGGGTGGAGGTCAAGAGGTATAGGGTATGTGTCGGCGGCAGAGCGAAACGGCTCCAAGTTTGGCATGAGATGAGTCCAGACAAAATGGCCGCTTGGTACATTGACACGTAATGAGTAGAGTAGAGTGGCACAAAGCCGCTGGAGTTGTCTTGTTAAGCGCCTGCCTGTTTCACTCTCTCTTCAAGACAGCAGAAATGGCCACATACGAGCAGCCCTGCATATCATCTTGGACATGCTTGCTGCACTTCGAGCCGGACGAAGAAGCTCGATCGAAAAAACCATGAAGCCATCGGTTATCAGTCCGTCCACAGTGATGGATCGCCGTGCGGATCGCAATGCAAGGCCAAAGGCCCGTGTTCGCTGGCCAGTTGCCAGGGATCCGCAGCAAAGCCGAGAGCCCGTGCTCTGCCGTCCATGCAAGTAGACACACTCAGTCTGCTGCCAACTTGCACTTACAGTAGAAAGTGTCATGGTCATGGTCCATGGCCAGTGGCACGGCAGGATGAGATCGGCGGATCCCAGCAGTGAAAGGATTCACATTCACGCCGAGTCAAAAGCAAGCACAGGCCACGCAACAAGGACAGGCCCGGCTCCAGAGGCCAGATCCAGGTCTTGCGTTCCCAGGGATGCTATTCCGAAGCCGGCTAGAAGCGGGCCATCCGCTGTGACATGGCGTAGAGAGAAACTAGAGAGAAAAAGAACCCTGGTTGAGAGGCAGGGCGAATGGCGAATGTCGCAGAAGGAAGAAAAAAAAGGGGACTGAGACGGGTTGATTCAGAGATGCAGCACAAAACACCAGACCGCCTGTTTGTGCCGCCCCGTACTGGGTACAAATGATACGTGCGGATAGCGGATTTGTCGCACGGACCGTATTCCTACGTGTAGTATAGTCTGGACTCGCGGCGGAGAATCAACGGCCGCAGACTGTGTACGTGGCCAGGCACGTGTACAAGTACCTCGTATCCCTTGCGTCGTTAGCGGGCCAATGACAGCGCCTGGACGGCCCGTCCTTCGCCCAGGGTTCTATCAAGATCTAGACAAACTCTATCGAGTCACGACGTGGACAAAGACCTGCGAGGATCGAATGACTAACTACAGCAACACCAGTGAATTGTGTGTTTGGGGGCATCACGCGGCCGTTCATCTCCGAGACAAGAGGCCACCGAGAGGGAAAAGCAGCGCCGGGGATGTTTCGAGGCCTTGCCGTGAAGATGGGTGGATGGGTGGATGGGTGGATGGACGAAATGATGGATGGATGGACAGACGCAACGGCAGAGATGATGATGCAGCCCCCGAATAATAAACAACATCAACAAAAACAGCAACAGCCACAACAACAGCAACAAGCAGCAAGTCACACCCCCTTGCTCTTCTGCTCCAACACAATCGAAACAAATCGAATCATCAGGGCCATTGGACCGCCTTGGCCTCACACTGATGGACAAGCAGACAAGCCACCGGCCCTCCATCTCTGCCGCAATGCTGCTGGAAAGCGTCGTGAAAATCAGTCAATCTGCAGGCCGGTACCAACGGCGGCTGCCAAGTGCATCAGGTTGACTGCGCAATATCCCACTTCTGCTTCTCAGTGCCCTTCCATTGGACGCCTCCTTCTTCAACCCCGTACATATCATGGACGCAGCACGAGCAAATGCAACCGCAACGGACCCGGAGAACAGAGAACAGCCTCACTGTTTGGCCTAGAGGGTGGGACCGACCTCTGTCTGCCCTTGTCGACTTGAGATTGCTCCAACGGAAAACAAGGCTGGGGCCAAACATTGCATATAATTGATCCAAGCCGGCGTCGGGTGGGGGACCTGCTGTGACTGTGGCGGGTGATTGGTCTGCTTCCTGCGTCTTCAAAGTGCCTGGCATCACGTCCCAATCAGACGACAACGCCACAAGCGGATGCAAGCCTCCGCTTTTGGCCAGCGCCCTGTGGTCCCTTCATCGGCTGAGCAGTTGGCTCATCTCTGCTGCGGGCGATATTGGCCACGTTTACTCCGTGCTCACACGGGCTCGGTTGCCGCTGGCTCTTCTGCTACTGGGGTGTTTAGTTCAGCACGGCACAGGACCGAGCGAGAGGACGAGTACAGGACAGTAGACAGCAGGACGGTGGCGACACTTCTACGGCCTCAGGCTCGTTCGTTGTTACGGAGTACAGTGCAATGCAATGCACACTCCAGCGGACTCTGGCCACGCTCGCTCGCTTCCGCCCAAACCACAGTGTCGATGCTTATCCCCCTTTGGCTCGGCTTGCCTTCATCCAACGGCGTCCACGTCCACTAGACCGCCAGCGCAGAGGGACATCGTGATGCCAACGCCGGCCGAGTTGTCGACCACATGGCGCCTAAGTATTATTAGCAGCTGCATTGCATTCCTCAGAATTGCCATTGGCCGACTCTTGCTGTGTTTCCCGCTCTCATTTGGCCAGACAAACGCTGGCACAGGTTGATCCGGAAACCTCACACTCCTGAATCCTACTGTCTGACCGGCAGCGTCTGCACACAACACAAACAAGCACTCCCGACGTGGCGATTCATACTGTGCTGGCAGAGCACTGCAGCGCCGTGCCAGGGTGTGGACTTGGGTCTGCATACCACTCGACCAGTCACGTAGCAGCAGCCATCACCATCCACCTCCTGCATTACTCCTCAAGGCTGGCCTTGCTATTGGTTTGCGGTGGCCATCAATATCAACCATCGATGGGGAATGCAATGCACAGATGCATTGTACAGCGGAGATGGCACAGTGTCAACTGAATGCTACGCACCCACGGCTCGTCCACCTTTTTTCCCTCCTTGTTCTTCCTGTCCATGCTGCCATGTTACTGTTTTGGTTGCAGGTGGCAGAGAGTGCTGCAATGCAGCTTTCCTACCCACTGAATTGATGCTGGCCCAATCTCTTACGACGCTTGCTGCCAACTCGAATGGACGCTTGCAGTCATTGATCTACACAAGCAGCCATCCCCCGCTCCAAGTGAGGTGGACGGTGAACTGGGCTACGCGAGGTACAGGTAGCAGTAGCCTCTGTGTCAGAATGACTATTGATCACAGTCAAAGCGATAGGCAGGCAGGCGGGCAGGCAGCATTGCTTCATGCATTTCGGTCTGGCTTGCTGCCTGTTACCCACCAGAACGCCCTGGAGTGAGGGTCAGCGTGTTGTTGTGCGTACTCGTACGTACGGGTATAGACAGACACCAAACAAAATGGAGCAGCCAAGTAAACGGGGCTCGGCCAGTGAGCGAGCGCATTGACTGCTGCCATTGCTCCAGCAGCCTGAAGTGGGAGCGAGACGAGGACCCGGCGCTTTCGTAGGTATCGACTACTCAACAGAAATCAGCTGCTAGCAGCGAGCAGCGGAGTACACCGGTACTAGGTCCTCCCGTCTTCTTTCATTTTCGTTATTCGCCTCCGCCACGGGCTCATTGGCCTGACAAGATTCATCCGTCCCATTCCAGTACGTTGTACCGTACTGTAGGTGTAGTCACACTCAGTTGGCCCAAAAGAGCATGGCCAGAAGGGCGAGTCAAGCCTTTCCCTATTGACTTTCTCACACTCACTCACAGAACGGAAATGTCATGCCAGTCACGCGGCCGACCATGACGCTTTTGCCAGGCAGTGAAGCGGGTGGGTGGTGGGAAAGCACGCCAGCCAGTCAAGTCGAGCTGTGCAAGTGGCACGGCCTGGTTGATGAGAAGGGTGTTGACCTGCTGTGGCCCGCCGCAGATCCGACATCCTCGCCCCATTACGGCGGTTCAACCTTTTGACTATGACACCGTCGAAGCCGACTGGATCGGGGGGGCTGGAATCGCCTAGCTGTTTTCCTTTGGCCACCATGTTGACGTTGTGTGTGGGACCAAGGGTCGCTAGTGCAAGCCGAGCAGAAGGGGGTGTGTTGTGTGAGGGAGGGCGAGCAAGCGGATGACACACAAGTCACAGCGAACCGCTTCATTTGGTGTGTCAGAGTATGCTCGCTCTCGTATATTGCTCAGCGTCGCGCTATGATCCCTGCCTCGTTAGTCTGGTGCCCACCTAAGGCTGTCGACGAACCTTGCAGCGCTGGTTAAGAATAGCTGGCACATTAGCCCCCCCCCCCCCCCTGGCCGCCTAAGACAACGCCCATGCCATTCATCTCTTCCAACAGGGCCAGGGTCTGATGAGCTTTCCACAGGTGGGTCTCTTGGGTGTGGATGCTCCGCGCAATTCGCAGGGCCCCGAGACGAGAGAAACGGGTACGTCTTGTTCTGGGGTCTGAACACTCGCCCGCCTCGCTCTCTAAGGTCTAGTCATAGATCCACGCCGTGGCCAAGGTCCGGTTTGATATCTACCTCTTGTTGCCCACTCTCGGCCGAGGGTCAATTACACGCATCACCACGTTCACGACATTCCTTCAACGCTCATCTTCCTCTCTCACCTCAATTCAAGTTTTCTTTCTGGATTCCAGGACTCCAGGACCCGTCTCACACCTCTCATACTATTATCCATTATTAGTCCGGTACCCTCGACACCCCGAAGCCGTTGACAATTCAACGCCGTTCTTGACCCGTTCGTTCGGCCGTTCGAGAACTTTTTCCTTTGCTGTATGCGGCTGCTTCTGGTATCCCATTGGAACTTCGGCCTGTGATTTATACGGGACCTCCACTCCCGTCGACAACTTCCAAAGGAAAACAAACCCAATCAACTCGCTCCGTCCAAAGGATCCTTTTCTTTCTTTTTTTCTTTAATTCTTTTTTGTTAATCTAATCCTCTTGCACCTCCCATCTTCGGATCTGGTACTTGACCTGAACCCTTGAGGACCACCGAACCTTTTGGAGAGCCCCCTACCAAAGTCGCTTAACATGCAGCACCATGCCCCGTATGGATATCCCACTCCCCCGGCCTCTCCCGCGTACGACAACCCCAAGTGCAACGTCCAACAGCCCTTTGCGACACGCACTTTCCAGCCCCGATGTGTACCCCTTGCCCCAGAGCAGCGTTTAGGACGTCTTCTCGAGGGTAAGCTCCAGCTAACAGATATCCTTGGTACCGGCGCATATGGCGTCGTCTACACTGCCCTGGATATCAACACTGGAGCTCGGTATGCTGTAAAGTGCCTGAGCAAGTACAATGCCGACGGAACACCACTGGAACGCCGCCAGATTGCCTACCAGCAGCGAGAGATTCGTCTGCACTACCACGCATCGGCGCACCCTAACGTGGTGTCCATGTTGAAGATTGTCGATGACCCTGACTGCATCTATGTTATTCTAGAGTACTGCCCTGAGGGTGACCTCTTCTTGAATATCACTGAGCGCGGTCAGTACGTTGGTAAAGATGAACTCTCTAAGAAGGTGTTCCTTCAGATCCTGGATGCCGTTGAGCACTGCCACAACTTGGGCATCTACCACCGGGACCTCAAGCCTGAGAACATTCTCGTCACCGACAATGGAGAGACCGTCAAGCTGGCCGACTTTGGACTTGCTACCAGTGAGGACCGCTCCGAGGACTACGGATGCGGCTCAACCTTTTACATGAGCCCAGGTAAATATAACACAACCACTCCACCAACACGACGACAAGATGCAATTGACTAACGGAGACGACTTTGCAGAGTGCTTGGACCCTTCCGCGAGAAAGCCCTACTACATGTGTGCCCCCAATGATGTCTGGAGTCTGGGAGTCATCCTAGTTAACTTGACTTGCGGACGCAACCCATGGAAGCAGGCTTCCTTTCAAGACTCCACCTACCGCGCATATGTTCGCTCCCAGGACTTTCTTAAGACCATCCTCCCGTTGACTGATGAGCTCAATGACATTTTGGGCCGCATCTTCAACCCCAACCCCGAGCACCGGGTGACTCTCTCTGAGCTGCGTAACAGGATCATTGCTTGTTCCCAGTTCACCGTGCCAGCAGTGCCCACCATGACTCTGCCCACACCCACCTCTACCCAAGACCAATACGTTCCCAACGAGGACGCCATAGTCGACGACTATGACTGCGACTCGCCCCTCTCGCCTGTTTCGACGTCGTCCAATGAAGGCTCGCTCATCTCGAGTGTGTCGACCATTGATGACTTTGACAACGATGATGAGGACGAAGACTTCATGGCAGACCAGCAGGACTTGCCTCGGGAGTACATTCCCCAAACCTACGAGCCAGAGGAATTTTGCGAGCAGCAACAACAGCCCGTGTATCACGGCCACGAGTTCGTCCCACAGCAGTACACTGGCCCTGTCCCCGTGCCTGTTCTGCATACTCCCATTGTTCCCGTTCCTGTGGTGGCAGCGCCCATACAACATCTGCCCTGCCAGCAAGTCCCGGTTCCTATCCAGGCACCCATTCCTGTGCAGCCTACTTGCCAACCCAAATCCTTCTTCCCTCTGTGGGAAGTGGTCAAATACGTTCAGCAGGTGCCAATGATGCAGCACCCTGTGCCTTTTCACCAACAGGTGTCTTTCTTATCATCCCTTCCTGGCTGCTACTAAAGACCAACACTCTGGCGAGGGCAATTCAACATTGTAATACTTGTTGGCCTCGTCACTCGACTTGAAAAACTTTTTCTTTTTATCTTTGGCTTCATTGAACATAATGCTACCGCTACCTTTACACCGGCCTTTACAGAACCAAGGCTTGAAGCCAAAGAGCCGAGCTTACATCTTTTTTTAATGCTATACGCATCCGGAACAAAACGGGAAAAAAAAGGCGTCTTGACAATTATTACAGCGACAAAATTGGACACCTCATTTTGGAGTGTCAAAAGCCTAATATTCGATTCACAACTTGTATCTATCCAACAAATTTTTTTTTTCTTTTTCTTTCTACGATTCGCCTTTGCCGCACTGGATTTTTCCTTTATAGCGGGGAGTTTTTTGTTCTCTTTTTTTAACCCACAGGATGAGGAGTTTGGGAAGCGTGTCCTTCGTATCAGAGGCATCAGTACCGGCGCAAAGAAACTTGTATGGAGAGAAGACCGCATACAACGCAGTGGCTTTTTGATTTGTTTGGGAAGAATGAAAGACGGGGAGTTATTTGCGAAATTTTTTGATGGAAATGAGAAGGAAACGACGCTTGACGAAAGAAACACCCTGATTATGAGAAGGCTCGCTTTGAAGCTGGATCTACTACGCATTCATTCGCTACTGGGACGGCAAAGGAAGAATTCCGGTTGTCTTTTTTTCTTTTTTGTTTTACGGTGGACTTGGGAAAGACTTTTGGGATGGGAGAACTGTAAGACTCGGCTCCTGATTTTGGTGTTCTGTTTGTGAGAGATCACACAAAGATAGAAGATTTTGGGCCTCAATAGCCCTCGCGGACCTGCTAAAAATTGCTGCCGCAACACGTTTTAACTAAGAAGAGAAGAAGGCCGGCTTCTAAGCCACTGCCTTCAAAACCAAATATACGTTTTATCAGACATCAATTACATATTTTCCAATTCTTTGTGATTTGACTTCATTCTTGGGTTCTACTTGGGCGATGTTCACATTCGAAGTGAGTACCTCTCATGACCCCCGTTCAATCTCCTTCAATCTACTTCGACAGTCTACTGCTTCGTATACTCGTATGCACTCAGACGGCAATGGTTTGGGAGACTACCTGAAACGGGGACAAGATACTAGCCATGGGTGGCATCTTGGATGACGCTGAGCATCGACGATGAAAGCGAACGATGGGCAGCCAATGTCACTCACTCACTACCTGACCCAAACACTACCGTGACTCTTTGAATGGAGTAACATGTGGTGCCAACGCCAGCGAGCCAGTTCATCCCCTGAGCTAGTGGCCGCAGGTTCCGGGACCCAGTCACAGATTGAGAAGATACAAGGACCAAAGAAAGAACGCGCCATTTTTGGAGTAAAAAGGCAAGGCAAGGGGGTGAGAGGAGCGAAAACACGCAGCATTAGTCAACCTCAAGTTCTCATGGGTCTGGTCTTGGTCTATCGGTAGTCCTACGGCTGGCTGGGGACTGTGTGCGTGTGTGCTCATGGAGATGGAGATGGAAGTAGTGGGGAACGGAGCGAAGAAAGAGGGGACCGTGTGTGTGTGTTTGATTCTAATCGTGGACTTTAGGCGTGGCGCCAGTCTATTCTTTCTCATTCTATCTCCAGTCCCGTTTGGAAGAGATGGAAGATGTGGATGACGCCAAGGACAAGTTGAAGGTACGATAGACGAATACTAGCGTAATCCATTTGGATGTGGAGGCTGACGGGATTCTAGGTGCTTTGTTTGGAGAACGTGACAGTTAGTGGATGGGGGGCCATTGCCACTAGCAACTCTGTGGGTGTCTGAAGCAATACAGTAGGGAAGAAGGGCAAAAAGAGGAGAAGGTCGAAGTGTGTCTAGCTAGCCCAAGGTTAGGTAGGAAAGGCAGAAATTGGCTTTCTCGGTTCTTCCTGGCTCGATGTGACGCTGTGGGGTGGGAGGAGCCGAAGTTCGAACATGGATTGGTGATATGAATGGCACTTGGACGAGGCGGGATTAGTCGAGGAGCAAGTGGGCAGAGCGGCTTGAGAGAGGGGATGGATGGGAAGGATGAAGATGGGCTACTATTCGAGGAGATTGCAGATGATGATGATGATGTGAGCGAGGAGCCAATGGCTTGGATAGGCGTCGATGCGTGTGGAGAATGGAGCCAAGCAGCTTGTTGATATCCGGGCAGTGTTGGATGGATCATAGAAAGAAGAGAGGGTCTCGACTTGTGTAAGGAGAAGAGCTTCTACTGGCTTAGACGGGAGCGCCTGTTTCGTTCGGGCATAGACTTGGAGAAAAAGCTGCTTGATGCTTGATGAGGTGGTGTGGTGAGGTGGTATTCTTGCTGCAAGGCAGGGGGGTTGGAGAAGCTGCAGACGAGCAATCCAACGACATCTTGTTTCGTCCTAGCATCAGGTAGCGTCGATGCGGGAAACGAATGGGATTGGAGCAAGACGGGCTTGCAGGAAGCGAGGCAGAGTAGACGGAGATTGGGAAGCTTTGCCCATAACAAGTTAAAGGGATAGACAAGAGAGGAGAGTGGGCATGAGAATGAGGAAGAAAAAGGTGTGGCGAGGATTTGTGCCTAGCGCCTCTGAGCGAGCACATGCATGAGATGAGAGGGGCCAGTTGGTCCTCCTCTTGTTTGTTTGTTAGTTATCCCGGGCCTGACAAATGGGATTGGCGAAGGGGCGAGATTTTGGGTGTGAGGCGGCAGACGGTGATTGGGGCGATTTGGGCAGCTCTGCCAAGGGTTGGGTTCGTTCATTGAAAAAAAGGATGGGCGCGAAAAATACGTGTTAGTGATGTGAAGCTCCATGATAGTACTGTATGATGCTCGGAATGGCGGGCGGATGCGGTCATGGGCTTTTGGAGATTGGCTTTTTGGTGGGCCGAGACGGCATCTAACTGGAGATTCGAAGGGGATTTGGGCTATCAATATGCAGGACTGGTTGATTTCGATTTGATGGCCGAGACGAAACTTGTCTGGAAAACTTGATTCGGGGGGGAGCAAGAAAGATTGCCCAACGATCGGGTGCTTTTCTTTCTCACTCTGTCTAAGATGTACGTCGGCGGCAGGGCGAGCACAGAAGCCAGCAGCAAGGGGGGTGGACTTTTGACGCAGACGTACAGAAGAAAAATGATGCAGGGAGCGTCATCCTCCCGCAAAGATGTCACAGACATTTGTGATCCATCCTGGCTTGGGAATCCGGCCTTTTGCTTTTTTTGCCCCAGAGTATTGGGATCTCAAGGCTGAAGGCTCCGTCCCGAATACCTGAGCTGCCCTGCCCTGGCTTGCTTCCCATGTTTAGAGGCGTCATCAGACAGGAATAGTGTGTAAGCCCGGCTAGCTTCTCATCGAAGTGCTGGCCTGGAGGTTTGTTTTTTTAGTGGTAGAGGGGAATAACAAGGTAACGCGTGTTTGTGTTAGACGCAGGGCGAAGGAGGATTTTAGTGGCTGGGGGAAAAGCTAGCAGGCATTGATTGTTATTTTTCTCCAAGCCGCTGCCGAGTCATCATCTTGCATGGGGTTTTATTTTGTGCTTTTGGTATGGGTGATAAGGAAGGGAAGCAATGCCTACAGGTCCTCGTACTGTATGCAGCATGGCATGTAAGAGGAGTGAGGGATTGGGGCTGTGGTTGCTTCTTTTTCTGGCCATCCAGGGCTACTATCCTGGGATCCTGGGGAACCCTTGGCAAGCCGTGTTTCTGCCTTGATGATGATGTTTGATTCCAGGGTAACGGGACTAACACAATGTGGCTGCAAAGAGAAACAAGAAGGCGTCATGATGGGATTCTCATTCTCCCTTGGCCGGTGTCATCCAGAGCTGCAAAGTGTAAGCCGGCTCTGTTCCGGTAGCGCCATCTCTCTCCTCTCCTCTTTACTGGCTCCTAGGCAGGCTACCAGTCAGCCGTTTTACGCCAAGGCATGATTATCATTATCACGGCACGAAACAATCACATAAAAAACCAAACGAAGAGAAACAGACACACCCCCGTTGTGTGATAGAACCTCACGGGACCATGAGACACGGCAGCATGGGTGAACTAGTAGCAAGGCCGGTCTCTGCATCGGTCTGTCCTCTGACCGGGGTGAACTGAGATTCCCTGGCTGAGAAAGATGACTGCTGGACTTTTTTTCTTTTCCGTCTTCCTTTCTGCTTGTTGGGCCGCAACCCCCTGTCACGCCGCTTCATGCCTCATGGCAGCCTAGCAGAATAAGAGAAACAGAAAAAAAAGCACGGACTCGAGCCCAGCAAGACAAGAGGCCAATCACAGCATGGCATTGAGCTATTCCTGGGTACTCGGCAGAAGGAAAAGGGCAATGTTCCATGTCAATTGTCATCTGTCTTACTCTTCGGTGATGGACTAAGAGTGGATGGCTTGATCATCACACCGCTTTTGCTTGCGAGCTGAAAAAAGAAAGGAAAGATGGAAAAATAGTAAATAGTACTACATACTACAATGGCCAGGATGATGCTAGTAATCTAGGAGAGGAGAAGATATTCTTGGTGGCCCAGCTGAAGCGCCAGGAATGACAGGCTGACATCCAGTGCTGGGCCATGAGCAATAAGCGTGAGAGCCTTTGTTCACCGAAAGCGCGGGGCTGCTTAGGATCTGGCTGATGCTTGAGCAAGGCTTACCGTTGAGAATGTTTTTTACGCAGGCATTGGATCCTTGTTTGTGGTATGAGTGTAAGTCCGGAGTTGGAATCATGCCGTGCCGCATCTCTCAGGCCGGCTGTAAGTTACCGAGCGGCATTGCATGATGATGCTACACACAAATATGTAGGACTACGGAATAATACTTGCTCAAGAGACGCGGCACAGGGTTCGAGGCTCAGATCGAGGCAGACGGCGAGGAAGAATGAATGGGCAAAGCAGACTCACTCGCTCACCCTCTCACTCACTCACTCACCCACTCCAACTTTGCACGCTCATCAGAGTCTCGACTCAAGCTCGCGCACACGGTCGAGTCCGTTTCCGTCCTTGCATGAAATTTGCATGAATCCAATGCAACTCCTCTCCACCGTCGCTTCTCAGGCAACAGAGCGAGAAAGAGAGAGAAGAGAAAAAAAAAAGCACTCATGGCCACACATTCGCCTGCGTCCAGCTTCTCTGCCACCGCCACGTATTCGCATGTAATGCGCATGTCCCAATAGCGCCACTGCCAGCATGCATGTCTCTCCAGAAGCGGGAGGCTAAGAGAATCCGCCATGTGCGAAGAGAGAGGAGCCAGGCGAAGAGCTGTACTGCGTATGACCACTTATCCTTGCCGGGGTTACTCGTCTGTTGCTACCCGTTATAGGTGGCATCAGGGCTCTTCTGCTAGCCATGGACGAGTACCACAATGCATGCAGAGAACCTCGGCCAATGTACAAGTACAGTTATCGTATGCCCTTCTGGACGAAGATGAGTGGACAAAGGCGAGGCAGCAAAGAGGGTCAGGCGGCGTTTGGGCTTTGCGCTACTGCTGGTGACACGAAAGAGCACGCAGTCACATGCGGTGCTTACTGCTTGTGGGAAACAGTGGACTGTGGTCTCTTTTGTTTTGTCTGTTTTCCTTTTTGTGAGCTCTCATATTGGCTTGTTGCTCTGGGTGAGAAGGGGGAACGAAAAGGTGAGAGTTGATAGGGTCGACGGGATTCGGCTGGAGTCCTTGGTTTTTTTTTGCTTGGGCTGCTGTGCATGCCAAGTTTGGGCGACAATTCTATGTACCTACTTGTCTTTGGTTCCTTGATTTTCGTGTTAACCATGCTTATTTCTTGATTTATTAATTTTCAGGGCACCGTGGCGATGATTGGGTTGCCATCTGTCAGGGCCAACGGACGGAATGGCTCTCGCTTGCAGCATCAGGCATGAGTGTCATTTCTATTCTGTGTGATTTGCCGTCCGATGAAGCTCACGCTGCATCGATGCAGTAAGAAGACGGCTCGGAGAGCAAGCACCTCAAGGGGGGGTATCACGGAGGACTCCGTACGACCAGCCTCAACGTCCACTCTGGGGGTTACATCCAGAACACGGCAAGCAATGCGGTCAGAAAGATCTCATGTTACAGGTAATTTTTCTCCTTGTTTTTTTTTTATTGAACATGCAACCCGAGTCAAACTAGTAGCAAGGAACGGGAACTCAATAGACAAGAACTCCTACGACTTACTATCTGCAACTGCCGGGCTGCTCTCCACAATTCGCGGAAGGATGTCGGTCTCCATGTTACATTTACGTGCCATGGCCCTGAATTAGTTAAAGCGATGAGAAGAAGCGGCAGGTTATTTGACTGCTGACTGCCTTTTCGTTTTGTGCTTGTGCTGCGGAGATCGACGCGCTCCACCGGCAGTTGATTGTGTAGTTTCACTTACAAGCACTGTACAGTAGCAGTAGCAGTTGAACTTTGTAATCGTAGATGGGCCTGGATTCCGTGAGATGAAAGGGACGACGCGATTTTAGGCCCGTGTGAAGTTCAGCTGGTGGAATGATACCAGTTGTGCCCATCGGTAGTCTCCCACGTAGCTGAGTCCTAGACCATCAATGTCATCCGCCGACAACATGAAGTGCCGATACTCTAGCGCGGAATCGGTGATACTGTATTCTGTAATACTCTCTTCGATATACTCGTTTCTTGGCTTAGACTTGGGCATCGTGCCGACATTGGGCTGCAAAACACGGTACACGGCCGGTGTCTGATACAAAGGCAGGGCGAAGTGTTGCCTTTTGGCTCTCGGCATCTGCTTTCATTGGCAGAATCCTGGGCTGTCGGGCACGGAGGATCACCGGACCCCCAAAACGCCAAAAAGACGCCGTGTGGGAATTGGCAACGTGCAAAAAGGTTCAAGCCCGACCCGGTGCCATTGCGTTGGAATGAAGCCAGGCGAGGATTTGGCGATGGCGACACAATTTCCATCCTCTCCCGTTGCTGTATCTACTAGGCTGGCATTGGTCTAGCTAAGCCACTTTGTGAGATTGTGTGATTTGATCGGGAGACGATCCATTCTTTTTGTTCTCAGTGGTGGCAGTGTTGTGTAAAGAAGGACACTGTCCATGTAATGCAAGAAGCAAACAAACCCATGGCCGGCTATCGCCCAAAAGTCAAAACTGGCTTGCTAAGCACGGGATGGCGTTTGACCTCGTTGCCCCAATTGGGCTGAGAAGCTGAAGTGAGGCCACTCTCCATTGTGTCTTCTCGCAGCAGAGCCCAAGCAGTGGCAAAGGTTTATTGTTGGATTGGTCACGGGGGGTTTTGGTGGAATTACCGGCCGACACGCCGCTCCGGGATGCGGGCGGCCGAGCCGGAACTGCCGGAGTTGCGTAAACTTGCCTCGCCGCGGAGGGAGCAATAGTAGAAGCTCAATAGGGGCAGAAGCAGTAGCAGTAGCAAAGCCTGTATTTCCGGGGCCATGGAGTGTTTGAAGCTTGCGAGATCCGATGCTGGTGCGCAAGCCCACGGGATGGTATTTAGTACTACATGACTTGTGAGGCTGGATCGGGTTGACTAAGTTTGGAGAGATCTGATACTCGGCGGCGGAGACTTTTACTCTCTAGGCTGAATTCTGATCAAAGTATCTTGCTTACACATTGACAGCGATAGATACACACAACATTCGTTTGCCACTTAATATGAGGCTGTTGGGGAAATGTTTCCATCGGTCGACTGTCAAGAAACCGCCGTCGCTTAACGGTGGCGATCAAACTAGTAGCCCTGCCGAGGCTCAAACAACTTTCTGAACTTCTAAACCTCTACAACTGCCATCGGCCGTCTACTCGTCTACTCGCCGACGCAGTTTCCGCGCATTCCATCTCCAAGGCAAAACTCATCATCACAGAGCCAAACGGATCCCGATGAAGAACTCAACTTCCCGTCTCCTTTCCTTTCCGCGTAACCGGAGTAAACGGAAACAAAAAGGTTCTTCCAAATACATAGCATGCCTGTAGCTCGAAACTGAACCGCCGCCTCTACGTTGCGTAATACTGGAATTGACACTCTACGGCATGCCGTGAGCAACGGGATCTGTCATTGTGGTTCCTTTTTGGGATTGAGGGTTTTCCCATCATGGACAACCGGGGGGTCATGTTTACCAAATTTCGGCCTCTTCGGAATCCGATGGCAAAGAGATAGGCTTAATCAGGAGGAATGGCTGCCTTGGGGTGCTGGTGTCACCATAACTCCTCGGAATCAGTCAACTCCCCGACGCCACGGCAAATGGACGGAAGGCCCAGACTTCTAGGCATCCTCCATGTTGGTAGATTAGGAATCGACGAGGCAAGCTGAGTGAGGGTTGAGCAAGATACTTTCTCGCTATTGCCACGGCTCAACACTAGGTTTTGCCGGAATGTGCTGCTTGGGGAGTGATGATGACGAGGCAAGCGGCATGTGATGGAATTATGGATGAAGAATCCTTTTGCCATGATACATGCTGATGCCGTCTTACAAACGGAATTAGAAGTGAAGGCGAATCAACAAAGACTTGGTCAGCAACTTCTGATCATGTGGGCTCTCGAGATTTTATGAGATCTAAACTCCGATGACGAGGAATAATGCATTTATGTAAGCGTCAGCTCACTAATATTGAAGCCTCCGAAGGCTTAGCCACCGGAAGTTGTGATGGTTCGGCGCCGGAGGGAGTCGGGGCCGCAAACCGGGGTGGGGCCGGGTCTTGATCCCGGTGTAGTGGTTGAGATGTTGGGAAACGGGGGTTGAGTAGATGACTATGTGAAACTGCATGGATATTGAAGGCTAAAGGCCGATTCTATTCATCAGAATGGCCTTTAAGCTCATTGCAACGGCGGAAAGAGTGGCATGCCTTGGCTAATGTGCGAAAAAAATTGACGCAATTTGAACCAATCTACTTCTAATTACTCAACATATACACGACTATCCCATCAACTCTATACTAGGCTCTTGACAAAGAAACAGCAATCATGCTTGTGTCCGCTCGACGACTTTGCATAATCAGGACATATCCCCCATTCCGTCCACCCAGTCCTTAAGTAAAACTGCCTCGCCGGAGTCTCCTTCGACGTGTCCAGCAGCAACAACTCCAACCCAAACTCCTCTTTCGCAACCTTTTCGATCTCGTCCATCATCCGCCGTCCCAGCCCATGCCGTCGAAAATCGGGATGTACCATCAGCTTCCTGATTTCGCCTTTGTAAGTGTGCGTCTCTTTGGGCATCCTTGCCAGCTGCACCGTAGCAACGACCTTGTCGCTGCCGGGAGCCGTCGCTATGAGAAGCGTTGTTGTTGCGCCAGGGCCAATGACTGATGGTAGGAGTTCGAGCCAGTAGCTGCTTGCCGTGTGGTCTGTCAAAGGTGCCAGGAAGCCGAGTGACGAAGTGTCCGGCTCATCGTTGATGCAGTGCTGGAGAAGCTCTCGAAGCGACGTGAGGTGTTTTTCCACAGCTGTGGCGTCTGTCACGGGGGACAAGACGAATGCAGGGTCTTTGTTGCTGCCCATGTTTGGTGCTTGTGAAGGCTCAACAGATATCCTGATGCTGATGCTGTCGGAGTTTACCAGAGGCACCGTACGAGGCTATCGATGATGCGTGTGTGAACAAACTCACTGCGGCTGCACCACTTTTGTCACAGAAACATCGGCCCGGGTTTTGACTCATTTACCGGCGGCCTTATATATCACGTATGGAGTATGTTTGTCATTTCAGAAATCGAGTCATCACGGACACACTCATCTCCACGTTTGATAAGAAAGATGTCAATATCTTATTATATCAAATTGACATTATCAAAATCACGGAGAAGCAGAAGAAGAAAAAAGACTCACGCCCTTCGATAAGAGACCCGGCTGCCGACGCTTATTCGGGGCCCCGAAAAATCGGTCGGACCAAGTGGAGCGGCTGGTCCCCAGACGGCATCAAAAGCCGACTTGATGCGGGGATTGTTGATTGTTATCGGCGACTGTTTATCTGCCAATTGAAGATGTATTTGGCTTGTTTGGCGGGATTCACAATGGAAATGTTTGGTTGATGTAGCTGTAGAACATGGCAATTTACTTGTAGTACAATTACACGGCTGTGTTGGGAGTATATCGTGGGCAGTGCGATGGGGAAAGCAACTGCAGACATCACCTCACTGCATCACTAAACAATAGCTGTTTGATCAAGCAAAGTGACACTGTTAGGAGTCGTTCATATTCAGAGCCTTCATGACAAACAATCCTGGCTTCAAATCCGCTGCGTCTGCGAACCGTGGATGCTGTCTCATAATCTCATTGTAGCGCGGCACAGATATTCGTGCCGAGTGATAATCTGCCTAATACGGCCCTTCAGTATCCCTCCCGAGAGGCTTTATTCGCCAAATTAATGGAGTGAGAGTCTAGACCTGCCGATCCCAGTTCCGGAGCACATGGTTTGCCGACGTGTGGTGTCTTGAACGTAAAATTAAATACTCTGTACTTCGTAAGCCAATATGCAAACTCTTCCATAGATTCGGCTAGGACTCTAAGTAGGCTCATAGACTCAGGTTCGACATGAGTCATAACGGGATCAGTCGAATCCCATCTCTGCGAATGAATATTCGTGTAAAACAATTTGTCACCACCGCTTTGATTCAAATACATTCATATAGGAACAAAATTCTCAGTGACAATGACAAACCTGATAACCCAATGGCAAAAGCCAGCTCTCACAATCATAGACGGCAGCACTCCCTGTATTTGCCATCTTCCCGGCAGCCAATTTCCCTAGAATCTCAAAGTAATCACTCATGGTGAAACAGTGTCTCATCCCCATTTCGGCTCTGCAAAGAAAAAAGAAAGATTCCACAAAACTGCATTCAAAAACTGAAAAGTTCGTTCGTGATGGTCAACAACATCGAGCTTCCTACTACACCGCCGCGAAGGCGCAAACATGGGATTAAGACTCGACACACCGCTCATGAAACGGCACTGCAAGCAAACATGAGAAGAAAATAACAGCTACGAAAGTACACATTAAAACTATAAAGCTCCCTTGAAATCCCACGACAGCTTCTCTTTTCTCTTCATCAAGTTCTCACGCACATCAACACAGCAAACACAGTCACTCTCTAGATTTCCTCTTCAAGACTTTCACTTCCAAACAATTTCACTTCACAAGAATTTCAAAATGGTTTCCTTCGTTACCACCACTCTCACTGCTCTCTGCCTGGCCCTTGCCAGCTCTGCGGCTCCCACTGAGGCCGAAGTCCGCGCAGCTTCTGCCCACAGTGGCTCCGTCACCTGGTATAATACTGGCCTCGGCGCCTGCGGCCAGACTAACAACGACAACGAACTCGTTTGCGCCGTCTCGCACTCTCTCTACGACCGCGAGCATCCATGTGGCCGCAAGATCCGCGTTAGCCACCAGGGCCGATCCGCAGTCGTTACTGTTGTCGACCGCTGCGAGGGATGCGCCGAGAACGACCTTGATCTCTCGCCTGCTGCTTTCCGCGCTGCAATTGGTCCGCTCGATATTGGTCGTACTACTGCAACTTGGGACTGGGCTTAGATTGGCTTGGCCATTGCGATGCACTTTGGGTTCTTTGTCGACATGGTTTGATAGATGGAGAGGATCGAGGATAGGGGAAAGAAACGAGGAGTCATGATCATGGCGTTATGAAAGATGGATGGATGAGATAGATTAGCATGACTCTAGCGAATTGATACGAACCCAACTTTATTTAATTCGTATCGGTCCATCTGTTCTCTTTCTTTACCTTGGATGTTTGCATCTCTTTCTATTGCCTCCCTTACAAACAAACAACAACAATATGCTCCCGCGTGATGCTTAGAATTCATTGCTGCTACTTAAAACAAACATCATAACCTCCAATCGCATTCTTCCAAGAGGAAATTGAACAAACTGTCGTCCAACATCCGACGCTTCGGCCCGTCCAACCCCACCTACAAACCCCTGAGGCCGGACAAACCCGGGGCCAATGGAATGCCATGGCACAGAGAGCGACATTAATAGAGCAAAACACCAAACTTTTGGCGATAGGATCAATACTATTGCTATACCAAGAAATGTACAACAGTAGAGGATCCTATCTTGCCCAATCATTCAGTTATACTGCAGATGAGTCGAACGATGGCGCTCTTGGCGATAACGCAATTTGTTTACATGTGTTTCTGATCCTGCGTATTAATTTACATGTACTCACGGAACCTATAATGCAATGATGACTGGAAGACATATCTACATTGGTCTTCATTTCTTCGAAACACTCCTGGTACCGCAATGCAACCTGGCAACAGTATCGTCGTCAGCTTAACTATGCATATACAGTATCACAACTCACCAGGGACCTCTGGACAATCACCAAACCTGACGCATGCAAGCTGGCAAGCTGACAAGGCCCTTGACTTGAGCCGTTGGAACTCCCCTCAACTTCCCATTTCGGCTGAATTAGAGAGCTAGAATACCCATTCGCCTCAGTTCCACATTCTACGTCTCGCTTTGCGCTTCAATGCACCCCATCACACTACCATACCTAATCTCAAGCCTGACCGATAACCTCAAAATGTCTCTCACGCAATATCCATCCAAAAAACTACGCCCTTGCCATACATGGCAAGTTTAGCCCCCCGTCGGTCCACCAGCCGCAAGATATCCCCAACTTGAAACCTCAACGTCATCCCCCGAGCAACCACCACGATGATACCAGACGCAACAGTAATGAAGGAATCAGATCATCTCACCTACGTAGTGTTCATATTGATTTACCATACCCATACTCTAGTTCGAAGTGCAAAGCAAGAAAAAAAGTACCAGCCAGCTCCCCCCGATGTTCCCACACAGTTCCGGCACTAAAAGCCCATGATCAGCGCTGCTCCATGACATCAACCACATAAGCTCCCCTGAACAGAATCCATGACGATGACTTATATCATACTTACACTTCTTCAATATACTGCACTGGAAATGCACCTGTTACCATCGTCTAACCGACTGAAAATCCCAAATCACAATGACAACAAGATCATCATCCCACACACCACTTGTTGTATATAGTTATAATCCCTTACACACACAAACTTCTACATCTACTCCCTATCAACACCAAAAGATCTTCCACATCTCACAAGAATTGAAACTTACCCTTTCACTCCCTCCCACAACATCGCCTCATCCCGTCCACCCCCTTCCATCCCATCTCCATCTCGATCTCCATCACACACTCCCCCTCCAGTCAAGCAAACTCTCCAAGCCCTACTTTTTCATCCCAAAACCTCATCCCAAAACCTCATCCCATTAATCCCTCACCACGACACAAACACAAACATTACCTTCGTGAAACACCAAAAAAGACCTATCGGAATAAATGATCCTCGTCCCTATACACCTTCAGCTTCCCTCCCATCTCAAAACAATATAGTGCTCAGCCGCTTATCCCGTCACGCAAAAACAACAATTTGCTAAAACATACTACTGTTACCCAACACAACCCAAGCAAGACAGTTACCGAAAGGAATCAACGAAAAAGAAAAACGCTCTCTACTCTGTCCTCCCGGAAAGCGGCGAGCTCGGCAACATGTCATCTCTCACATGAGGCGTGTCGCACAAAGAAAGCCCGTTTCATACCGCTCTGCAAGCTTACCGTCGTACAAACAATCTCATCCTTCGACATTCCTCATTTGCGCCATCGCATGCATCATCTCGTGGTACAGATTGATACAGAATAGTTTAACATGTACTACATTATGGTATTCTATGGAGCAATCGTAAATACATTGGCGGAAACCATACGTGGCCGCCACGTGTAAGCAAGAGATGTATCGTATATGTCTACCAATCTTTGCAACATGGCATGATTGAGCAGCTCGTACATCCACGAGTGTTATGTAAATATGAATCAGAAAATGCGGGCGCCATCTTTGAAGATGAAGCATCATAGGCTTCATATTGGTCAAAGATGAGAAGCCTATCCGGTATCCACACGAATCCCCAGCCTTTTGTACTCCGAAAGCAATGGTATCTTAAAGCGATGAAATCGTACATAATAGACACGGACAGCCTAGTTATGATTTGATGTCAGCGACAAACCGTTATTCGAAGTTGCTATGAAGAAGTCCGGAGGCATATAAGACGTACAGTTCAAAAGTAGGCAAAGCACTATGAGCAACCATACAAAGGAGCAATAAACCCCGGCAATAAACCATGGGAGGAACAGTCGTATGCCTCATACCTTCACTCAACCTTTACACCCGTTGGCCCTACCGCCGTGGTGCTCCAGAGCGAGTGACGAAGAAGGGATGCTTGAGGGCGTCCGCCGGCTTGAGCCTCTTGTCAGGATTCAGGGCCAGACAATGATCCAACAGGTCGATGAAGTGATTGAGCTCTCTGCTCTCTGCGTCATTCATACCACTAGAGGCAGCAAGGAGTCGAGTGCGTAGATCTCGGGTCGGCTTAACAATGTTGATGGTTCGTAGTGCCGTCTTGCCAAGTACCTTGTCGCGCTCAACACTGACGAATTGTCCCTGGTCGTCAAAGTGGGCAGCCGATAGCTGACCTCGTTTATACAGTTTTGGCGTAATTCGACCACGAATCTCCATGATAGTTTTGAGCATCTGGTTATTGCTGTCTCCAGTGAAGAGAATCTTGCCCGTGTAGAGTTCGTACAAGGTGCAGCCTATAGACCACATGTCGACACCGTAGTCATACGGCATGCCTAGAATGATCTCGGGGGCTCTGTAGAAGCGGCTCACAAGGTAGGGAGTGATTTCCGTATGGGCGGTTGCAGCATCAGAACGGTCGATTGCCGTTCCCAGATCGCATATCTTGAGGATACTTCGAGTCTCGTTGACCTAGAGTATTGCCCCGTTAGTCATGAATCGCTAGAAAAGAAAGAGAATATGAAAGGGCCCCGCTTACCAAGATATTGTCAGGCTTCAAATCAGCGTGGATGATGCTACATTTGCGCATGTGAGCCAGCGCGACAAAGCACTGGTACGCATATGCTTTTGTCGCTTTCAAGTTGATGCCTACGTTGTTGCCAAACTTACGCAAGACTTCGCGCAAATTCATGCTCAGATTCTCAAAGGCCATGCAAAGATGGCCTCGGTGGTCAAAGGATCGCTCAAACTTGACAATGTGCCGTTTGTTTTCGGGGTCAGCGTCGTTGAGTTTCTGGAGAATGGCGATTTCTGTATAGCCTCCCTTGCGAAGGGCATCGTTGTTTCGCATCATCTTGATGGCGACAAGCTGCTTGGTAGTGATGTCAACGGCGCGTGCGACTCCTGAGAACATACCCCTGCCAAGCGTGGCCTGGACCTGATAACGACCGTTGAGAACTTCACCAATACGGATCTTGTAATAACCGTCCTTGTCATCGCCTTCGAGAATGCCTCCCTTATCGACTGCTTCCGCCGCATCTGTTGCTTCGTCGGGTGCTACCGTTTCAGTGACCTGGGCCTTGCTTGCGTACTTTTCCTCATCGAAATCTTCTGCAAACATGTCAAAGTCATCATCCTCGTCTCCTTCGCCTGCAGGTGGCTTCGGTGGCGGCGCACTAGGCGCTTCTTTGGCAGGGTTCTGCTCAATCGCCGCCGCAGGCTCAGGTTCGCCGTGGATGACTACTTGACCGTGACGCAGTTCATCTCTACGTCCATCTTCCATCATGTCTACAGTAGGGTCGTAGTCGGCAGCAGAAGGGCCGTCTTCGTCGTTGGCTTTGGCTGCCGCGTGTGAGTTTACGAGATCTTTGCCATCAAAGACATCCATTGCTCCGGGAGACGGCACGTCGTGCGATAGGGGCGATCCGGGTGAGGCAAAGTCTATCAGATTAGTCGTTGTCGATAAGTGAGGTTTGGTAGGAGACTTACTTGAACGCGGAGACTGGGGCGGTTTGCTATCTGACCGCTGAGACATTTGCGGCGTGTCGGATTGAAAAGAGGCAGGCGATAATGCTTGAGCTTTGGAAGTGGCAGCCCCGACAGCGTGAAGGAGGAGAGGCGTTGCGGAGCTGGATTTTGCCATGAGCTCCTCGCGCCTCTTGCGGCGGCGTTCGATCTCTGCTTCCTCGTCAAATTCTTGAGGCTCTTCGTAGTCATCCATCATTGGAACATCCCTGCTCTTGATGTTAGCATATATATCATGGTGGTATTTCTTAGAGAGAAAGCATTCCACCCACTTCGAAGTAGCTGCACCAGCAGAATCACCGTTTTCAGTAGTGTCCTTGTCAGATTTAGCATGACCTTTCAGTGCCTGGTTTGAATCTCCTACGGAGGCTTTCCTAGCTGCATAATTGTTGCCTCGAGCGCCGACGTCGGCGTCATCGTACCGCAATTCCCGTGAGTCGTGCCGGTCAGAGTAGCCTTCTCGGACGAATCGATCACCAGCTCGTTTGTCTCCCCGACGGTATTGGCGAGGGGAAGGGCTTCGAGGGCGAGGCGACGGACGTTCAGAATATCGGTCTCGGCCGCGGTGGTATCGATCCCGGTCGCGACTCCGATCGCGCTCTCGGTCCCTACGACTGCGCCAGTCGTAGCCTTGGTTCGAATTGCGTGCCGCAGGGCGGTCGAGATCGTCATATGCGACGCGCGATCTTTTGGGGCCATCCCTCCTATAGTCGTCGTATGCGCCGCGATCATGGCGAGGATCTTGATCTCGGGCTCTGGCAGGAGGGAACTGATCCCTGTCATCGCGCGACCGCTTGTACCCTCGCGGTGGCGAGCGGCTTCGTCGTGACGAGTTGCTGTGTCTGGAAGTCGTATCGAAGTCGGGCGAGGAATGTCTATTCCGCTGTCTATCCTGACGGTCAACACCGTTTCTCTCTGCGTGCGACAGTGAAGTTGCCTTCAAATCTCCAGCTCTCTGCTCAACAATTTCACCCTCATCGGAGCTTGACGTCATCTTGAAGCCCTTTATTTATTTATTCTGCCACCGGACCTCTGATGGGGCTCCCTTTCAGTGTCGACAGAAGAAGTGTCAGTAATGGACCAAGGCAACGGGTGTGTGTGGCAGGCAAAGAGTCCAACCAGGTCAACGTTTTGACTCGTCCCAAGTGCAGGCAGGCAGCACGATAGCTTCGAGGAGGAACGCGGGGGATTGTTTTGGGGGAGTTGAACAATGATGGAAGCGTGCAATTAAAAGAGGAAAAAATCACTGGAATGACGAGGTGAAAAAGAAAATCACGGAGCGTCAGCCAGTCGATGGTGAAATGTCGAGTGACGGCGATGATCTCGAGATGATGGCAAATGGGTTTCAGATTCAGATTCGCTGCAGACCGGATTTTGGAGGGTCTGGTCGTCTTCAGCCTAGCGCGGGTTGACTAAGCAGCCTGCAGGATGACCCTGAACAAAGAATCAGCCTTGGAGGCCTTTTCTGCCAGCCACCACCGACTTTGTCCAAGTAAACTCTCTCTTTGTCTTGCGTTGCTCTTACACTCAACACTGCATCTTACACTACATTTCTCTCTACAGCAAATTCATCATGGGTGGTTCCAACCGAGAAGGTGATTTTCTCTCGTCCTGCCATCTGCGGCCCCCGCCAAACTGCCCCTCCATGAATGTCGAGACTGACGGTTGAAATTTCCAGGCGGCAAGGCCAAGCCCTTGAAGGCCCCGAAGAAGCAGAACAAGGATCTCGACGAGGATGACTTGGCTTACCTCGAGAAGAAGAAGGCCGGTACGACTGTCCCGACATCCGACCAACCACTGCGAGAGCGAAGCGACAACGACTGACTGACTGTTTGCAGATGAGAAGGCGCGCAAGGAGATGGCGGCCAAGGCTGGTGGCAAGGGACCTCTGAACACCGGTACCCAGGGCATCAAGAAGAGCGGCAAGAAATAAACGATACAAGACGAAGCGATGCGTTATTGAGAACATGATTTGGGACTGCTAGCTCTAACAGGCGATGTTGCGGAAAGCCACAACAGGTGGTTTCCCGTGGCGATGTCTGTTGGATTAGGCTGAAAGGCAGCATCTGCGCTTTGGGACAAGGTCTGTAGACTGTGCGGCGAATATCACTAGGCGTTAGGAAATACACATTTTGTTCTTGTCCTATCTGGACATGTGCTGGGAATTTGCTGTTCACGGTGGCAGATGAGATGCAGGTGAAGCAAACTGCGCCTATACAGCGCTTATACCTGACATTTGGAGTACCGCTGACTCACTATGGAAGCGATGCTATGGATTTAAATGCCATGTTGCCCCAGAAAATAGCAAGCTACCTACGATATGATGGCTATATGTACATGTATTTTTATAGGTGGGTATTGAAGATTTTATGTCATCTTGCATTTGCGTCTTGCCTAGTGCTAAATGTGAGGATATTATACCGGGGCCGGCATTCAGCAGCGAAAAGCGGCATCACATGCCAGCAATGGTACATAGGTAGGTAGCCAAGATGACATCTACAGTACACCAATATTCCATGCTGCGGGAATCACATAGCCTATTGATCTCCTGGAACTAAAACAATCCCATTGAATAAACAAGAGATTTTCCCCTCTAGCACATGCGCTACCAGTCTTAAAACTCAATCCACCATCATTCGAGTGCCGAGCCCCAACCATTCCGCCAAAAGGTCCACTCACGCCGGAGCATCTCACGTTTGAAAGGCGAACCCCAACAACTTACACGTTCTCTCTCGCCCAACATGAGCATGAAAAATATTCATTAAATGAATCATATTTCCTTTCACTCAAATCATCTACCTCGTAAACTAGCAACACCATGAACTAGGTAGGAAGAAGATACAGAAAAGAAAGCATCAAAATGGCCTCCTCCGACCCGTCCCTCCGCCAGCGCCGGCCCTCCGTCTCCGTCTCCGAATCCCTCCTCACAACAATCAAACAAGCCGAGCTTAAAGTCGAGCAAAAGCTCCTCCTCCTCTGGGACGACCTCCCCTCCTGGCGCCGCGACAACGCCTTCATCCGCTCCGGCTACCGCCCCATCCGCCCCTCCTACGCCGAGTCCGCCCGCTCGCTCTTCTACCTGCACAACGAGTCCGTCAACATCTGGTCGCACCTCGCCGGCGCCATCGTCGCCATCCTCACCGCCCTGTACGTCTATGTGGTTGTTCGCCCGCGCTATGAGGCTGCTAATTCGTCGGATGTGCTCGTCTTTGCGTGCTTCTTTGGGAGTGCCGTCGTGTGTTTGGGCATGAGCGCTACGTATCACGCCTTGACGGATCATAGCCAGGAGGTTGCCAAGTGGGGGAACAAGCTCGATTACACGGGCATCGTGGCGTTGATTGTGGGAAGTTATGTGCCGGCGCTGTATTACGGCTTCTTCTGCCATCCGATCTTGATGGCCGAGTATCTAAATCTAGTGAGTTTGAGAGAGCCTGGGATATTTACATGTGACAAGGTGTCTAATGACTATTGGGTAGATATGTCTTCTTGGCCTTGGATGCATCATCGTCTCCTGGGTCGAAAGGTTTAGGACGCCCGCTTGGAGACCCTACCGCGCTCTCATGTTTGTCAGTCTGGGCCTTTCTGGCATCATCCCAATAGGCCACGGGCTGCTCAAGTTTGGCTATCAAACCCTCGAGGACAGGATGAGCCTCAGCTGGGTCGTTCTGCATGGCTTCATGTACATATTCGGCGCATTTCTCTACGCGGTTCGTTCCTTCACCCAACCTACAACAACAGCCTTCATATTTCTAACACATGCGTTCACACAGATTCGCTGGCCAGAGAGGAGCAACCCTGGCGCATTCGACATCTGGGGCCACTCCCATCAGATTTTCCACATGTTTGTTGTACTTGCAGCAGCAACTCATTTCTACGGCATGGCCAAGGCGTTTGATCATCACCATGAGGGCATGGGCTCGCAGTGCTTATCATAGACGATACCCATAAAATAGGTAGAACATTGGATCACGCATGTACAAAGGTATACACATATTTCATTACTTAGACGGGCTACTGCTCTTACATTTGCAAAACGCCTTCTTTTCGCCGAACAAATCATGGCGAATCACGCCGTGCCCTCGGGGTATTTCTCCAGTCCCAAATCAATTACTCTTACAAGTCCCGATCCCATGGCTACCGCTGCCCAACATCCATAATCCTGGTTTGGATTCCATTCAATGGTGGTGATTCTCGTCAGCGGCTCGTGCAGAGTAGCTCGAGATGGGTCCGTCAAATCGCCAGCTTCGTCATCGTCCTCCTCCCCTTCCCCCTCTCGCCCTCCCTCTGCGCCTTCGGCCGGCTCCTTGGCTCGTAACTTCTTGCCCTTCTTTGCAGTGGGCTTAGCCTCGGGCTTCGAGTTTCTGTTCCTGTCCACTGTAAAGCCGTGCAAGATGCGACAGACGCCTCGAGCAGCCGCTGGAGAGTCGGGATGGAATAGACGTCCCGGCCGGTGCTCGTGCTGCAACACCCGTATCTTGTCTGTCGATTCATGCCTGTTGCTGAACACCTCAGTTTGCGAGTTGAGACACCACAGAGAGCCGTCCGTTGCTCCAATGAGCAGAAAGGGGTGCAGCTTTCCGACAGCCAAGGAAGTGAGAAAACTATCCCCTGTGAATACCCTCCGGCAAACAGGAAAATGTGCGTGGTGTAAGAATCCAATAATCGTGTTGAGCGCACTAGCAGATGGATAGATGGATAAGAAACCAAGAAGATGGTCGCTGTAAGTTAGGAGTCCTGGTTGTGTATGCACCAAAGGTCTCTGAGCTTCGGTAGTTTCGTAGCTCGGAGCCTGAAGATCAATGACTCGAGCTGTGCCACCTACGGGAATTGAAGCAATAATGGTTGGCATAGTCGGGTACCCCGATACCATATCTATGATGTCGTTGTGATGAACTGGGTGTCGAGACAAGAGGCGTCGTGGATGGATGGACCAAAGCGCAATGGACCCATCAGAATAGCCGACAGCTATTCGATTACAGTTGACCCACGTTATTGCAGTCGCTTTGATGCCGTACTCGTCGAGTAAGGTGAGTACTGCAAGTGGTTTCTGTAGTTTGTCTGTTATTTTGTTAGCCAAAGGGGCGTCTCAAACAATGCAAGTGTCCTAGCTGAGCTTACAGTAGAGGCCCTCTTCTTCACCGTCGAGATTCCCAGCATCAGCAATGTACACGCTACCATCACTGCAAAGAAATGCGATATGGTTGCACGATGGGCTCCATCTGACTCTTCTGATCCTTCCGTAGTCCACACACAGTGTCTTGCGCAGCTTCGCAGGCTCACTCGACGGTCGAATAAACTGGTCGTCTGTCTTGGTGCTCCGAAATTCCCAAATCTGAATGATTCCTTGCTTCTGGAAATCTGGCTTCACGGATTCCTCCTCATAATTATATATGTCCTGGTCGGATTGGGGTATGATTGCCAAAGCAAGCAGCTGTTTAGGGTTCTTGTCTCGCCGAGGCGCCCAGTCCATGCTCAAAACGAGGCCACCCACATCCAGCATCCATCCACTCTCCACCTTGTCATCATCTTTGTCTTGGTCAAACGGTATGTTGCTCTGTGACATGGAATGGCAGTGTCCAGGCTCCATTGGTATCTCTAGCTGCGTCTCGTGCGGGCCCGTCAAAACCGGCATGCTCAGCTGCGGAAATCGATACATCTCGGTCTCTGAAAAAGATATTTCTGACCAAGCATCGTCGGAAGGTAGTGCCCTGACCAGTTGCGCGTGCCACTGTTTGGCAAGCCGAGCTTCTTTGTCGAAACCACCGGGAGACCAAAAGCCCTTGTCCGTCGGCTCGTCCTCGTCTTGCGGCACCTTTGGAGGAAATATCGTCCACCCGCTCCATCTCTCTAGCAGCTCGTGAGCCATTGATATGCGCTCAGGACTGGGTCCGTACAGAGTTCTCACAAGGGCCTTGCCGCGCATGCCTCGCTCATAAGGTCCGACATAGCCCTTGTGCTGACCCTCGGGTGGAATCAGTTCAATGTCCAGATACCCGGTCACCTCCATGTCGCCCTCATCGGATGACTTCGCAGGCCTTGTCTGCTTTGGCTGCTTGCTCTGTTTGGAGCGCTGACGGGAAGGCTTCTCGGCTCCATTTACGTCGCTGCCGCTGTCATTCATCTGGCCGTCATCCTCATCTTCTTCCTCTTCCTCTCCAGCACTTTGCTCCTCAGCGGCTGCCTCGAAATTGTCATCATTGTCGTCTGCGGTTTTGCGGCGCCGTTGAGGCTGGTCTTCATCCCCAGAGCTGAGGAAATCGTACTTGTCGAGAGTATAATGTTTTGTACGATTCGATCTTCTGGTTCTCATTGTGAGTCGCGTGTGAGAATGGATTCATGCAAGTTTTGAGTCTGAGTCTGAGTACCACAGCTTGGTGGAGCCAAGAATGCAAAAAGTATACATTCCTTTTGGTAGCCAGCTGGCAGGCAAGCTTCAGCCTCGCAAGATACCCGGGAGTTGGCACGTCATAAGTTCATCGATGATTATTTATTTTTACTCGTATTTTTTGATTCAGGGATCAGAATTTGTATCAAGATATACAGGATGCAGCGTTACATGCAGGTCGATGGCTTTGGTCTCCCATTCTAGTCATTTATATGATGAGAGAATGGCCGAGGATTATCCAGCCATCCCTACCACTGCTATTCGCCTAACTCATCTCATCTCATCTCATACCAGACACATGTACTGACCATATGCGATCATTGAGCTCACCAACATTTAATGTTCAATACCTTAATTATTCCACCATCGGCCATATATCATGAGTGAACAACCGAGCAGTCCTGCACCGGATCAAGGCCACAGAAGAAACAAGCCATCTATAACTCGGTGTATGTGCTGCATTTTGAAGGCCTAAGTTCAGCGAACTTTACAGGCAGCTGCCCCTCCATCACTGTCAACGAAGCGCCATGTGGATGAGAACATGATTTACAGATGCTGATATTCACGCACAGCAACAAGACCAAGGTCCTCTACCAAGGGACCTCTAGATGCCGACAAGTCAGTATGCAAATGATTATGACCAAATTCTCTGTCTAACGGGCTCTTAGTGGAATGTTGACATCTCCAACTGCTTCGGCCTCTCAGCTCAGCCCGTCTCTCCAGCCACCATCACGATCTTCTTCAGCCAACAACACAGCCCAGCCTCGGCCTCCGCCGTCTCCGACTCCTCAGTTGGGAGAGGCGAGACCAAAGGATTTCACATTCCTCTTGCAGCCCGAGATCTACCATCCCCTAAACGTACAGAACATCCCTCCCGCGTTCCGAAACTCACCAAAGCAGCCCAACTCGGAGACGCCCATAGACGAGCTGCTTGCCAAAGGCCACTTTCGAGCCGCAGCCATTGCGGCAGCTCAAGAGCTAACAGGCTCAACTATAAACGGCACTAGTATCGATCCTCAAGATGCCAGTAGGATCTTTAGGCTTCTGTATACCCGACTTGCGTGTCTCACCCTGATCGATGCTACTTCACTCGCAGCCCAGGAAGCCAAAGCGCTGGAGGATTTGAATGATGCCCGCAGATACATTGATGACAATACGAATGAGCATCTAGTGCCGTGGGAGCTGCGCGTGCTGCACGTGCGGCTGCAGGCATTGGGCTTTGGAGATCCCCGCCGAGCCGTCATGAGCTATCATGATCTTGCCAGAGAGGCAAGGGACCGCATCAGAAAAGCATCTCTGTCACATGACAACTCTGCTAGAGAGCTGTGGAAGTCACGTCTCCATGAGCTGGGCATCAAAGTCGCCGGTGCCCTGATTGAGATGGACGATCTCTCTGGCGCAGCACACCACCTGAATAGTCTAAGAGATCGGGGTGATGGTAAACTGGCGCTATCTAAAGCATTGCTATGGCTTCATCTCGGCGATATAGGGAATGCGAAGCTTTGTGCAAGCCAGTGCTCCGAGGATACCGAGAACGTTGAGAAGCTCATTCTGGCCTTGTGTGACATGGCGGATTCCAATTATGAGGCAGCATTGCAGAAGTGGCAAGAGTTTGACATAACAATAACAGATGAGATGATTGGAGTAAACCAGGCCGTGTGCCTTATCTACCTTGGGCGGATTCAAGAGGTGAGTCTATATACCATCCACACATTGCGGTTATGGGGATATAGTTGTATTGACCGTGGTTCATAGGGGCGGAATATACTGGAGAAATTAGTCGACTCAGGTCTGTCATCGCATACCTTGCTATTCAATCTCTCGACGACATATGAACTCTGCTCGGAAAGGAACCGGATTTTGAAGGGGAGGCTGACGGAGAAGGTGGCTAATATGGAGCAATCACCATTTGGGTGGGAGAAGACAAATGCCGATTTTAAGCTGTGAAGAATGAACAACTGCTTTTGATAGAAGACTTCATCAGCTAGGTGTAAGCTTTTAATCGAATGCTTCAATGAATTATCTGCTGTAGAGATCATGATCTGTAAAATAAAGGAAGTGTCTAATACTACCTAGGGATCACAGCTATCAAAGGTTTCTAGATTATCATGAAGTGACCAGCCTGCGTAGTGTTTCACCTTGCAATATAACATCATTACAATCCACTCAATAGCACCAATTGAAAACATTATACACCATGAATAATAAAAGGATTCCATGCTCTTAACAGTAAACGAGGTAAAATAATAATTCATCTTCCTTTCATTGAGACTACCGGGTATTTCAACGCTACCCCACACTGGGGCCGTCCCCCATTTTCCTAATCCAGCCAGCGAACCGCGGAATCGAACCTCGGTATATTAACGGGATATAACATCCATCAACACCACTGTCCCTTCACTGCTTCTCTTATATCATTCTTCACAAATCTCATCCTCTCACTCAAAAATCTATACTTCAACTTCTTCATATCAAATCTCCAAAATGTCAGACAGAGTCTCCCAGGTCGTCGGCCACCTCAACTACCCCAAAGGCCTCCTCGCCAACCAAACCGCCATCATCACCGGCGCCGGCCAAGGCATCGGCGCCGAAGCAGCCATCCTCTTCGCCAACGAAGGCGCAAAAGTCGTCGTCGCCGACATTGACGCCAGTACGTAGTCTCTCTTATCTCTCCCGTAAAAAGAACCTCACTCATTAATATGAAACCCCCGTAGAGAAAAGCAACGAGGTAGTAGAAACCATCCGCAAAAACGGCGGCCAAGCCATCTCCGTCCCAGGCGATGTCCTTGACCCAGCATACATCAAGACCCTCATCGCCAAAGCCGCCGAGTTCGGCAACGGCAAGATCCACATCATCGTGGCTTCAGCGGGATACACCTACGACGGCGTCATCCACAAGATGACCGACAAGCAGTGGGAGACCATGATCGCCCTGCACTGCACCGCGCCCTTCAACATGGTGCGCGAGGCCGCGCCGTATTTCCGCGTCAAGGACGGCGAGCCGCGAAACATCATCACCGTCTCATCGACTTCTGGCATCCATGGAAATGCAGGCCAGATCAACTACGCGTTGGCGAAATCTGGTCTCGTCGGCTTCACAAAGACCATTGCAAAGGAATGGGGTCCTGCGTTTGGTGTTCGGGCTAATGCCGTTGCTTTTGGCTACATCCAGACTCGTCTGACGGCGGCCAAGGAGGACGGCGGGTTTGTGGTTGGGCCTGATGGTGAAAAGATTGCCATTGGCGTCCCGGGGAGAAAGCCTGGTGTTGCTAGTCCTTCAGATATTCCGCTGGGTCGGCCGGGGAGTGCCAAGGAGGCTGCGAGCTCGATCCTGGCCGTGGCGAGTCCGCTGTTCTCATACGTAACAGGGCAGACCATCATGGTGACAGGTGGTAGGAACATGTAGTCTGCGAAAAGACAGATATAATGCAATGAGAACGTTGTAAATATGATCGTTAAATGTTGTACGAACATGACAAAGAAAAAAATGGCAATGGTATATTGAATTAATTGTGAGGCGGAATTGTGTACTCTTTTCCGCTATATCAACGCCGACCCACCCCAGTTCTGAACAACTCGTGTAAATTCATCCTTAATTTCGTCCGTTTTCATCTGTCTCCTCTCCCCTTTCTCTCTATGCCTCTCTGCTTAGACCTTGAGCCACAGGGAAAACACTCCCTTGGCGTACTCGACAATCTCGTCACCACCCAGCTTGCTCTCGCCGTACACTCGGTCCACGAAAGAAATGGGCACCTCGGCAACAGTGCAGCCCATGGCCTTGGCGCGAACCATCATCTCCATCTGGAACGTGTACCCCTTGCTCTCGGTGCTCGCTATGACCTTTTCCAAAACGCTCTTCTTGTACAGGCGGAAGCTGCCCGTCAGGTCGCTGACGCCCGGCCGCAGCACGGTGTCGGCAAACAGGTTGGCGCCGCGGCTGACAAACTTGCGCTTCAGGTCCCAGCCAAAGACGCCGCCGTTGCCAGCGTAGCGCGTGCCGGTGACGATGTCGTAGCCGCCCTTCTTCTGCAGGGCAATCATCTCGGGGATGAACTTGGGGTGGTGGCTGAAGTCGGCGTCCATGATGATGACGAAGTTGCCCGTGACGAACTGCAGGCCGTGGACGTAGGCCGTTCCGAGGCCCAGCTTGCCGGATCGAGTCTTGAGAACGACGTGGGGGGCGTAGGCCTTGACGAGCTGGTTGGCCACCTCTTGTGTTCCATCGGGTGAGCCGTCGTCGACGATGACGAGTTCCCAATCCAGTTGGCTAGAGAGAAAGCAAGAATTGTCAGTTTTGACCAAGGTCCTTGGGTATGATTTGGGGGAGCAGAAGAATGGTCTTACTTCTCTGTAAAGGTGCGGTTCAGCAGCCAGGCCACGATGGGGAGGTTCTTCCTCTCATTGTACGTCGGCAGAATGACCGAGAACTTGTCCTTGGTGCTCTTTGCGGGGGCCATTGTGTAAGTTGCTGTGCAGGAAAGAAGCGCGTAATTGGCGATAAAAGAGTGTGCTGAAGTTGGGTGTTCGCGTCTTTGCAGCTTTCAATGATAGTTGTCCTCCGGCAAGCTGGCGTCTGGCCGAAAAGTGGCAGTTAGGGGGTCACTGGCGGCCGCGGATGACTAAGCACGGAAGTGGCATTTTAGGTATTCTGGTAGCAGAGAGACGCTCAACACAGCGCTTTTAAGGTAAAAGAGAGGTTGAAAACTCGATACTTGGAGATACTGAGAATGGAATAGGAAACAGTGAATAATCAAGCACAGAGGGTTGAAAGGTCGGGGTTGGGACCGGGCAGAGCATTGAACATCGGGAAGGGATCTAAAGCGCTGGCCGGGAATTTATAGCGCAAGGACCTCGTCTAGAGACAATTTGAATCTTTTTGCGCGTTTCAAGCCAGATTGTAAATGCCCAGGTGGTCAATTATATGTAGGATGATGTTTTAAAGATGGTCAACGGGAAGAGGGAGATGATCAGTGCAGATTGTGCACTTGCATGGTGCGTCGACATTGCATTCAATACGGGTAGCCAATCTCCAGACAAGTCAACAAGCTACCATGTGTAGCACTTGGGTTCAATTCTCATCGAGCATTGATGATATAAAGCAAACATAATTGCAAATACCGAGTCTAACCATCGTTTTCCACATCAAAAGCACCAGACTTGTCCTCCTCATGCAAAATTGACGGCGAGCCCCGGACGTCCAACCTACAACCTCCATTAACCGATCCCCGCCTCCTCCGCCAATTATGCACCCATTCCAGGCACGCTCCAATAAGGATTTCCCACCCAACCACCTCGAAAAAAAAGGCAAAAGCAACAAGAAGCCAAACAGACGTGCATGCATTGCATCGGTACATGATCGGTAGCCGCCCCGCCGTCGACGTCGTGACTGGACGAATCCGGAGCTGAAGGACCTCATGGTGGCGTCTTGTCCATGTAAACTAGCCAATGCTTTGCTGCAGCTCCAAGCTTCTTCCCCGCAAGAGTTGCTCGTTTCAACCCACGGTCCCGATGGCGACAATTCACACCGTCCAGTATCCCTGGACACCTTCAGCCAGATCCCTCCCAAGCACTGTGCCGCCTCACTTTTTTTGCTCTCTCTCGTGACGAGACTGACTGCTTTGTCTGACTGCTTTTTCCCTTACAGAAACGTAGACGGTACCCACACGGCGCCGCCGGCATAGCCTTTCTAAGTGCCATGCCCATACTAAACCATCCATGGCTTCAACGGCAAAAAGCAACAGGTTCCCTGCCACGGTAAACTGGCGGGCGCGCGACTTCATCTCGGATCAATTAGATGTTACCAGCGTCCATGTACATGTAGTAATCGAACCCATCTGTGGAACCGCGGGTGAAGCTGGCCACCACTGACTTGCTTCTGCTTGTTCTTCTTCCTTTCTTTGCTTTCCTCCCTCCCTCAATCCCATCGCCCTCTCTCGCCCTTCCATCGGCAAACCAGCCAATGCTCCTGTTCTCTGCTTGCAAGCGCGCATCTCCTCCACCAGCTTCACCTGCGTCTTGCCCGGCCTTCTGATTCCAGCCTCAAGCTGCCATTGCGCGCGACGCCCGTCCTGATTCTTACGTCATCAACCTCGTATCATGTCTGACGGCATTGCTCCAGCTGTTGACAAAGGTATTGCTGCCATATTGTTGCGCGCGACTCTCCAATTGATGTTATTCCGTGCCATTGAAAACACCACATGCTCCTCCCTTGATTGTGCTGCTCAAAATCCCCGTCGCGTCCCAGCGTGTTGACACCATTGAAAACATCCTGCTGACTTGGAACCTCCATCAAACAGTCGGTCCACCTGTGCCTACAGCTCCCGAAGCTCAAGCTGGAGCTCCGACCATGGCCATGGACACAGACACTGCCAAGCCGGAAACTGTGAATCTCCCAACTTCTCTTGAAAAGCCCAAAGAGCCCCCCATCATCGCTGAAACCAAAGCTCCCGAGGAGGCAAAGCCGACAGAGGAGCCTCTCTCAATCGCTGATGCCTTCAAGCTGGCTCATAAAACCCCACGGCCCGTCGAAGTCCAGTCCGTCCCCGAGACTCCCGTCAATCTGGCGACTCCCGTAAATGGATCACCGCGGCCGGAGCTGAACATCCCCACTGAGCCAGCAGAGCCCGAGAAGCCACAGGAAGAGCCCGTCATCATCACTGAGGCCGAGGAGCCGCTGCCAACTCCCACGGCTTCCGCCCCCGGCAGTGACGTCGGCCCCGACTCCATTGTTGACAAGCCCGTGACTCCAAATGGCGAATCGAAGCCAGCTGAGCTGATGGCCGGCGCTCTTCAGCCCAGCGCCGCAGACGCCAAGTCCGAGACGTCGGAAACGGCCACTGGCGAGAAGCGCAAGGCCGATGCTGCCGTCGCGACTGCGGTTGACGAGCCGGCAGCCGAAAAAGAAGAGTCTGAAGACAGTGAGCCCGCAGACAAAAAGGCCAAGCTTGACAATGGCAACGGCAAGGCGACCAATGGCGGACCCCGGAAGCCAGGCCGCCCCAAGAAGGACAAGAAGGCTGCTCCCGTCGTGGGCAAAACCTTGCGCAAGACCCGGAGTCAGGGACCTGTGGAGATTTAAAGGCGAAACAGGCTGAAAAAGAAAAGCAACTCTTTTGCCGAAGCCTTTCCCTTTTCTCTCTATCTCTTCATTTTCATTCTTATCAATTCTTTCCTTAAGGCGAAATGGCTCGCTGTGATTGATGGGAGTGCTGGTTTCTTCTGGTTCATCGCTGTATATTGTTCCCCACGCAAAAATCTTGTGCCAAAATGGATGAATGGTATGACTTACATGTTGGGTATACCTGTATCATTGGCAGGCTTCATTGTTTGTTTGTTTCATTTTCTTGGTAGTTTTCAATGATAATGGAAAATTAAAGATACAAAAAGCATACATGTACACAGCGATCGATTGCTGTTCTTCATGGCAGGTTGTGCAATGTACCTCGTTCTCGTACCTTATGTTGTTGGCGCATCTCCCCGTAACTAACTGTAAGAATGACTTACCATCGATATTGGGGCCGTCTCTAGTGTCTTGACAAATCAAGACCCCAAGCAGAAGACATCAAGTCGGAGGAATTATCACTAATTGGCATCTCTTCTTAGTACCAGCCCAATGCCTCGAGACTCCTTATATACCCTCAAAAGTTGTTTCCATATAGAGGCTGAGGATTATCTCGTCAACATTTTAAAGGACTCCCTCAGTATATCTAGGCGCTCGATGTTGTCTTCTTTCGTGTCTAGACGTGAAGATCGCTCAGTATGGTCGCCTGCTACTAGGTAGTATATCACTGCACCAGACTAATCTTGTCACTATCGACTGAGAATTTTTTATCCATGGATGCGTATCAACAAGATCGATATCTTGGAAGTATGCAAAGCCGCAGAAACGACAGCAAATCTCCTATGACAAGGGGACATCACTGAAAAGATAAGCGTGAGCGGATGAAATAGTGCTGCATATATAGGAGAAAGTGATAACATGCAATGCCCAAAGGCTATGCTGAAGAAAGCCCATTCTGGCTGCGGGCCCGAAATAGCATTCAATGTGTTTTGAGATTATGTACATGTAAATTACAGTGCTGTATCCATAACTACGGCACGCTTGAAATGAGATTTTATGGTCTTAAGTTTTTCCTCACCCAGCATTTATTACAAGAAGTGGTTGAATTCTTATAGTTCCATGCCTTGCAGCGCACCGCGAGGCTTGATCTGTCTACACAATAAGTGGCTACATGTGCCGAAGCTTTCCGTTAACACCAGGCTCCATTGGGTGCTGCATTAATATTATTATTTTGCGATGCTACTGTGTATACCATCTCCTAACATGGTGTCCGGTACCATTGACCATACAAATACAAATATCGTAGCGCTGGTAATGAGGTTAGTATATTACAACGACGAGGCACGAAGAGCAACTTTGCGACAAGTATAGCTATGGAAAGGACTAAAATGTGAAACTTAGATTAAGAGATAGTTCTATTTAAGGCTATCTATACGAAAAAGGGGAAGATTTAAATTAAATCATCCGATGGGCTATTCTTATCTTCCTTTCACTGCCTCACTGCACGTGTATGTGCGTACCTAAAGCATCAGCAAGCACACCTCTTCAGCTGAGCTTAGATGAACGTCGAAGATGGCTACACGTATATTTACGATCTCATATCGGGTGCATTAGAGATGTAAAGTCCACTTAGATGCTGCATTCGTTCTATATAAAGCCTCTGCTCGAATAGTGCATCAGACATATCATTGTCAGCTCCGGGAATAGACTCTCCCGTATCCATACATACATGTATCTGCACTGATGAGTGTCTGGGACATGCAAGTGAGCTGGAGCACTGCACTTCAGCACCCCAGGTCCCCTGTTCTCCCCGGATATCCGGGCATTCTAGCACTCCGTAGTGGAGTGGTTGGGCCATTGGCGCCCACCAAACGCAATGCACGGCCGGGATCGCAGATTCAGGGGGAAGAAATTCGCCGTGCCTGGAGTCCCCATCCCCCATGAAGCGATTTTCGCTTGAATATCAATGGCAATGGTTTCGACGCGAATAGCTGATTACATCACCAATGTTCGCCGCGGCAGACGATGCTCGTATAGCATTTGCCGGCTTCAACCTATGCAAACGCGGAGGTCTCGCCTCTTCATCTGTTCTGCGCAAGTCTCAATTGCAGCGAGAAATCGAATCGCATGCGTTGATGTCGCGTGACAAGGAGAGCAGTGTTTTGTTGCCCGTTACACTTCCTACATAGATATTACTAAGATGATGAGGCCCTCCAAACTGCATGACTACATGTACTACCGTATGTACATGCGCTGCAAGGATTGTAAGCCCCAATTTGAGCTCAACACCCGCGATAACAGGCCGAGTACGACAAGCTCGTACTGATGATGCATACGCCCAGGTATACGACTGTTGCAGAGTCGAGTTTTCAACTTGGGGTTTCCGCTTCCAAGACTCTTTCTAGGACGAAAGTGGCTGTATGATTCAATTGGAATGCAGAAATGGCCCCGGGCATGCCCAGGGATCGTCGCTGTCTGTGGCGAAGCACAGATCGGCTATAGCCGTCCCAACTCCTGGCCCTACCGCTAGACCCGAGTGTTTTGCGTGCTTATTCCAGCTGCTCAGACAGATGTCTGTGTGTAATGTGTGTGGGTGTATTTTAAGCATTTGTGAGTTTACCAGAGTTCGACGTGCTTCGTACATATTTTGACGGAAGCAATTACAAAAACCCCGATCGTGATCACGATGGGTAGTGTGGTGTCAAAGTGTCAATCAGAACCCGCTGGTGGCAAAAATAGCAACTCGGGCATTCATCCCAGCGAGGATCTCTCAAAGGGACCCCGCAGCGATGATCATTACTGCTTGAAATCCAATAGCTTCTGTCAGCAGTTCCCTAGAGAGATAGAGAGAGCCAAGAGAGCATGTACGAGCATGTACTGTAGATATTTTCGTGTTTGAGGCGATAGTCGAAATGAGCTATGGAGCACGAAGCGCGCATGCATGAAAGAAGCAAATACGACGTATGATGTAGAGGGACGGATAAGGTAGGGCACCTACTAATGCATGCAGGCGTGCATATGGCGCGAGGATAAAAATACCTGTACGAGTAACTACCAAGATTGGACTGTGGCTGGCTGGCTGGTTGGAATTTGAGCCATTCATTCGTTGGGACAGTCATTCAGTCATTCTCACTCATTCTTTTTCCTTTGTCTTCTCTCCATCTTACCCAGTACAGATATTCCTGCACATTGGTAGTACTTACTCGTACAGTCCAGTACAGATAGTAACGCCCAGTAAATCCCCCGTCTAGTGCTTATAACATCCATGCTGCCAGCAGGTGTCAAGTCGCCCTGCCGTGTACCAACGCTCTACTCATCAACCTCTTCAATCCTCGTATTCTGCGTCGCTCTCTCCCCACCGCACTGCGGCCCACTCAACGCTGGCCGGTTCCTGGCATCAAACCGCCACCACTCAGGTTCCGCGTGCTAAGCAGCCGCTAACGCTGCAGTGGCTTTAAGGGGTTGCAAAAATAGCAGTTCGAGCTTTCTTGGGCGACCAAACCTTGGAAGGCAAAGAGCCACTCCGCGACTTAGTGGCCACTCGAGGCCTCTTGGGGTCTTGGGGCCCAGCCTTTGCGAGTCCACAAGGGGCAGCGCCGGACAGGGGCGCGGGCCAATGGGAGGCGCGGCGGCGACGCTGTTTGAGCCGTGAGCGTTTGGGCGAAACGGGGGGTGGAGGTGCGAAGAAGAGAAAAAAAGAAGGAAAAAAATTGCCTGAAACAAAGGTCCCCAGTTATCTGTGTCTGGAGTTGAGGCCACTAAGCTGGACGTGGACGGGCTACTTGACAAGGCTGGACTTGGACTGGACTGTGAATTCAACAAAGATGGAAGAAAGATGTAGTGGATGAGATTTTTGAGGGTTCGTGAATGCTGTTCCAGGTTTGTTAGTAGATATCAATACAGCATGTATCAATACTATTTCTACCTGTTTTAATAATAGACACGCTTAAATAGTGCAGTTGCAGGCATTGATCACCAGATTGTCATCGCGTCTTGGGTATCTAGCACACATCCATTGATCTCCTATCGATTACCCGCCTCTGGCATGTGGCCTCACTCAACCCACCACCACCTCTTTCAACTCCATACTTTTTTCTTCCAGCGGCCTCTCTCTCTCTCTCTCTCTAGGGCCTGGATAGAGCGTCAGATGCATCCATTTTAACGGCCCTGGACCCTCCCTTGGCGTGTCTCGCTTCTCCATCCGAGCTTGGGCCCCGATGCCATCTGTGATCCTCGACGCAACACTGGCAGCACACGCGGGCACACCATCCCCATCCAGGCATCGCCCTGGTTCCCTCTTTTCCTGCTCACCTGGCCACTCGAAACCCCCATCCGAATGACCCCCTGGTCGCCTCGAGCCTTTCCTCTTTCTTGTGCTTCCTCTTTCAGTTCTTTCTTCTTCTTCTTCTTCTGCCCTCCAAAAGCCCTGCTCGTTCTGCGCTTCTCTAGCAGACAGCGTCCCTCGTTTTGTGCGTCTCGGTTTTTGCTTGGGGTTTTCATCCACTCTCGTTTCTGGTTTCCCGCCCTTCGCTCGCTGCTTCGATCTGGCGACTTGGCAACCGACAGGCATCATCGCAAGCGACATTGCCCCTGACATCACGCTGGTGACGCAACACTCGGATTGCGGATTCCTCTTGGGGACGCGTTTTCTCGGCCAGCCTTTGAGCTCTTGATTGAGCCACGACCGGCCCTGTGTCCGCTGCTCGGCGCAACAAGTCACCACCAAAGCTGCTACCCGCCTCTTCAACGCTCTCGTTTGCGCGGTAGAAATTCAGCCAGCATCGATATTGCGCCTTGCTTTTCTTCTTCCTTCCTCTTATTCTTTGTTTTCAGTGGACAAGTAGACAGGTCTTCTGCCCTTGGTGGGCGCCCAAATCTGCATCATGACCTACCAAGACCCTGTCATACAATGGCTTCGGGCGCGCGACGACAGCGGCACCCCCAGCTCCGATAGCAACAGTCCTGCGAACCAGCTGCTAAATCTGCTCAAAGATCCCTTCTCGGGCACGGTTAGTCAATAACGCTCACCAGGCGTAGTGTCTTTTTTTTTCCCCCCTAATTCTAACCTGGCGGCTTTGTAGCTTGCGGCGGCTTCCGTTTACTCTGCCTTGGGCATTTCCCTCGGCATCACAGCCTTTGTCGCCATCATCTTCTCCTTCATTAGACCTTACAATCAGTCGGTGTACGCCCCGAAGCTGAAGCATGTCGACGACAAGCACGCTCCGCCTCCCCTGGGCAAGAAGCCGTGGTCGTGGATCTTGCCCTTGATGAGCACCCAAGAAGAACAGCTAATGCAAACCATTGGCATGGACGCCACCGTCTTCCTGCGCGTGATGCGCATGTGCCGCAACATGTTCTGTATCCTCGCCGTCATTGGCATCGGTATTCTTGTCCCGATCCACTCAACCAAGTCTGTCAAGTTTCCGGGGGAGACAACCAACTCCAACAGCTTCATTACCGAAATCACTCCTTTGAATGTCTATGGTAAATGGATGTGGGCGCAAGTGGTCATTGCTTGGGTCTTCGACATCATCGTTTGCTTCTTTCTGTGGTGGAACTACCGCAGGATAATGCAGCTCCGACGCAAGTACTTTGAGAGTGAGGACTATCAAAGCAGTCTGCACTCGCGAACGCTAATGGTAAGCTGGCTGCTCATTGTCGACATGTTTCTCCCTTTGCTGTCTATAGATTACAAAGAAAAACGGCCAACTGACCATGAACCTAGCTCTACGACATCCCCAAGCAAGGCTGTTCTGATGAAGGCATTGCGCGCATCATTGACGGCGTCGCGCCCAACTCATCTTTCGCGCGAACGGCCATTGCCCGAAACGTCAAGGACCTCCCCGACCTCATTGCGGCGCACGATCGAGCGGTTCGGAAACTGGAAAAGGTCCTGGCCATCTATCTCAAGAATCCCCAGAGCCTGCCGCCGCGACCAACCTGCAAGCCTTCTAGGAAAGACCGCTCATACGGCACCTATCCCAAGGGCCAGCGACTGGATGCCATTGAGTACTACACACAGCGCATTCGAGAACTCGAGGTGGAGATCAAGGAGGTCAGAGCCAGTGTCGACAAGCGGAGCTCCATGCCTTTCGGATTTGCCAGTTACTCGGACGTTTCTGAGGCGCACGAGATTGCCTACATCACCCGCAAAAAGAAGCCCCACGGCACTACCATCAAGCTGGCGCCCAAGCCCATCGACATCATCTGGCAAAACATGCCGCTGTCCAGCTCTACTCGAAGTCGCAGGCGGTGGATTAACAGTTTTTGGATTGTCCTTTTGACCTTTTTATGGATTGCGCCCAACGCCATGATTGCCATCTTCCTCGTCAACTTGGGAAATCTGGGCAAGGTTTGGCACGGATTCCAGGTGTCCCTGCAAAAGGAAACTACTTTCTGGGGCATTGTTCAGGGTATTGCATCCCCCGCCATCACGTCCGGTGTCTATCTGGCTCTCCCCGTCATTTTCCGTCGCCTGTCCATCAGGGCTGGAGACAAGACAAAGACGGGACGTGAGAGACACGTCATGGCCAAGCTCTACTCCTTCTTCGTCTTCAACAACCTCATCGTCTTCTCCTTCTTCAGTGTCATCTGGTCCTTTGTCGCTGCCGTCGTCACCGATGCTGACGACGGACTGAACGCGTGGGACGCCATCGTCAAGGAAAACATTGCGGCCATGATCTTCACTGCCTTTTGCAACAACAGCCCCTTTTGGGTCACCTATCTTCTGCAGCGACAGCTCGGTGCCGCCATTGATCTCGCTCAGCTCTGGCCACTCGTCAGCGCCTTTTTCCTCAAGAGGTTCTCCAGCCCTACGCCGCGAGAGCTTATTGACCTGACGGCCCCGCCGGCGTTTGATTATGCTAGTTACTACTGCTACTTCCTCTACTACTCGACCGTCACGCTGTGCTTCGCGGGTATTCAACCCCTCGTCCTTCTTGCGACGGCTCTGTACTTTGTCATCGATTCCTTCTTGAAGAAGTACTTGATCCTGTACCGCTTCGTTACCAAGACGGAGTCTGGTGGCTTGTTCTGGCGTGTCATCTTCAACCGCTTCATCTTCGGCACCATCTTGTCCAATGGAGTTTTCCTGCTGACGTGCTGGGTGCGCGGAGACGGTACTCACATTCAATTTTATGCCGTGTGCCCCTTGCCTATTCTCCTGATCCTTTTCAAGATTTACTGCGGAAGAACCTTTGACGATAAGATCCGATACTACAAGATATCTGCTGCTCAACGAAACCAGGGCCCTGATAGCATGCAGAAGGAGAGCCGCCTCCGAAGTGAGAAGCTGGCTAGTCGCTTTGGCCACCCGGCTTTGTACAAACCCCTCATCACTCCCATGGTCCACCAGAAGGCACAGAACCTGCTTCCGTCCGTTTACTCAGGACGGCTGACTGACGGCAGAGATGGCGCAAACAATGCAGACCTGATGACTGTCAGTGGTTACTCGGACGTGTACGCCCTCAACGCCATGCAAGGTGGTAAGCCCGGCAAAGCTGCTGACGGAGTGCCTGGATTTGAGTACGTCTCGGAGGCGCATATGGACTTTGAGTATTACAAGAACCGGGCAGAGTTTACCGAAGAGCATGGAGGCGGTGAAATGTACGGCAAGGAGTTTGATAGCTTTAGGCCAGGAACGCCCGGCTCTCTCGACAGCAGCTCCAGGCCGGGAACACCGTCCAACCGCCACGCCACGCCCTTTTCTCCCGGAAACGTGAAGCTGCCGACGCCGCAAGAAACAAGCTACCAGTCCTACAGGCCCAGCCCCTACGCAGACGATTCCATCGGCCGCCATCGCAGCCCGCTCTATGCCCAAGATAACGGCAGTTCGTCAGGCCTGGTGAGCAATGCCGTGGGCCCGGCCATGGTGCCGCCCGCGTCGTATCGAGACGTGTCCCAGGAACGGTCACGGAGTCCCGCATTGGGTATGCCTCTGGCAGGCTATCAGGACGTATCACTTGATCGGACCCGGAGTCCAGCAGTCGGTTCGCCAGCCTCAACGCCCGGCGCGGGGGTAGGCGGACCGCGGGGATACAGCGGCCTCCCCCAACAAGAGGAACAGGATGCCGACCCCATGCAGTACAACTACTTTAGGGGCGGATCTCGACCGACAAAACCTCCCGGACAGGGCTGGTAAAGAGACATGTGACAAGAAAGAAAGAAGCAATGGCTTGCCGTAGTCCTTAATAAGGGGGCTCGGATGAAGATGAATGAGGCGGTATATATTTTGTGTTTGACAAAGGGGCTTTTGCAAGGCGTTTACGGGTTTTAGACTAGATGGCTGAGACCTCTGGATTTTTTTGAGATGAGAGGCATAGCACCTTTTTGACATTTTGTTTTTTTTGGAGACTTTTCTGCACTATTTGGATAAAATGTCCAGTTATTTTTTGACTTCTTGGATAGGATATGAAAGAAATATTACGAAGCTTTGTTGTACATGGCACTTTTTTTTTTTTTTTTCCCAATTAAAGTATATATCATATTATTATTATTACCATATTGTTGTAGAGTGTTGATATTAATATTACCCGTGTTCTTTTTTTGCTCATTCTCTTTGTTTCTTTGTCTTTGTCTTTGTCTTTTCTAGTCAAAATCCACATCTAGACAAAGGTCTTGCCAGTCTCATAAAACTTGGCAGCATACGAACTCAGATCCTCAGCCAGCCAGTCCATCACCTCCTCCTTCAACACAGCATCATGCCACGACAAGCCAATCGTCAACTTGGACCCCGCCACACTCGCAACATTGACAGCCACCGGCGGCCCAGCAGCCATAGCTCCATTCGTAAAGAGCATGCGCGTGGCCCGGGGAACGTCTGTCTGCGCTTCCGCCTCTGGGTTCTTGAGCACGCCAATGTTGCTAATTTCCCAGGACTCGGTGCGCGGCCTGCCGTCCCTGCCGCGCCAGAAGTTGAACCAGTCGCCGACGTACTTGAGCATGGCCATGATGTCGTCTTTAGGCAAGGAGTTGAGCTTAGTGGTCAGTTCATCCTTGACGTGCTGCGCATTTTGCCATATCAAGGCCGTGGTGTCGGCATCTGGGGCGCGCAGAGCGGACACCATCTCTGGAGAGAAGCGATGCGTGGTTGCGGCGACGAGACACCGGAGCGAAGTCACGTATGCGGGATCCATGGAGGAAGGGGAAGTGAAAGGCCGGAGACTGATGGGCGTGGTCGCTGCGAAGGCGGGCGCTTCCGTTGGAGAAGAGATGCGGGATGATAGCGAAGTGAGAACGAGAGAGTGCAGGAGAGCTGTGATGGTGACGGAGTGTTCCCTGCAGGCGGAGAGGAGCGTTGCGAGGACCTCGGGCGAGATGTCGACGGGCTTGACGCGCGTCTTGTAGGGCAGGGAGAAGTCGACTGGGATGGCGTTCCAGATGGGCTGCTTGGGGGGTTGGAGGAACGTTGGGCCGAGGGCAGTCCATAAGGTACGCACGGTATAGCTGATTGAGAGGGTGAAGTTGACGACTTGTTCCTGGGGTTCAGGGAGTGACGACGGCTCTGGAAAGGAGAGGACATGCTCTGGCTCGGCTGGGACTTGTTGGCCCTGGTAAGCGGGCGTTGCGAGGAGCATCTCGTGGAAGCGGCGGCCACTGGTTCCGTCCATAAGAGAGTGATGGAACGCAAAGAAGACGTCTTCCTGCCCCTTCAACTGCTCAACGACACCGGCATTGTCGCTGCTGGGCCTCAGGATGGTGATTCTCCAAGGAGGCCTCACAGCCAAGTCCTTGAACTGTTGGTCATGTTCCCAGCCCTGCTGCTCGGCGACTTTGTCCTCGTACTCTTGGACGGACTGGCAGGGTGTAGCAACGACGGAGACTTGGTCGCGCAGATCGATGGAGGGGATGTGTACGAAGTGGGCGTCATTCGTGTCGTCCCCAGTGATGCCAACACGGAGCATGGGCTGGTCCTTGACGACGGTTGCGAGAGCAGCGAAGAAGTTCGGGCTGATGGATGTGCCGTTGGGGAGAGAGGATGGAGGGTGGGAGTAGCGGCATGATACGGTGACGCAGCGGTAGATGCCGAGACTGTGACGGGAGGAGGAGAAGTGTTCACTGGATGAGGGTGTGAGTATGTGTTTGTGTATATGAGAATGATGGATTGTTAGGGTGAGGTGAAGAGGTGAAGGCTTACTTGTCTCCGAGTTTGCGGAGGATCTGGGGAGTGTTGACGGAGCCCATTATGATTCAATTGGCTTGTTTTATGATTGATCGATCGATTGAGTGAAGAATTGGGCTGAAATAGAGGGACAGCGGGTATGTTGCTGCCTGATGGTTTGAAGGAGTGCCTTCGTGGTGGTGAGGGTGAACGGCCCTGAAAACCTCGTCACTTATGTCTAGATACTGAGGTATGTATATTATATGATGGGACGATGTTAATTAGGACAGTAATGCAGAAAGAGGAAGAGCATCAGACGAGATAAGAGGAAGATGCTTTGTTTAAAAGTAAGACTGCAAGCAGATGAATAATATCAAATGCATGCAAGATGCGATTGTTTCAAGGGCGCCCTTGTCTATTGGCTCGCCGGCCGGAGGATGCAGATGCATGTACTAAAGAGGTAGCCAACTCATACTAAACTATTTCGTGCCTGGGGCTAACGGAAACACGTAACACACTGCTCTCTTTGGGGTTAATCCTCGGGGCATCGCAAAAAAAACTATTGTCCGAGCCCGAGAGAGAGAGAGCGAGGACGTTAAGCCTTTAGAGGGCAATCCGCTGAGGTGTCGCTGCGTGTCGTATTAGGACGCAGTGGATACATGGACCTTGAGAGGCTGGGGTGTCTTGGATGTACGGGCACAAGGAAGTATTGAAGTGATGTCCATTGATGAATCAAAACTACATGTACTGACTGGTAGCGCTAAAACAAAATGTGCTGGAAAGAGTTAGCTACTGCGAGGATGAAGACATGATGAGATATGGATAGGCGAGGAGGAGAAGAGAACAATGTGAACAATATGTGCTACAAATGGAAACTGGTTCGAGAAAGAATGGGCATCAGATGACGATGGAATTGAGCTGAACTGAATTGAATTGAGATGTGGCTGATGTTGGTGAGAAACTTGGCTGTTACTGTAGTAGTTCACAAGCCTCAGTTCATGTGCTCCCTAATCTAGAAGGTTCATCCAGTACTATACAAGCTAAAGAACAGCAAACAATGATATACAGGCATTCAGATATAAAGCTAGGCTGAAGATTTTATTTAGGCTTAACACAACAACAATGCTAAAATGGGCGATTGTGGTGTGTTGGCTGCCGTCTTATTGGCTGCGGACCGGCTGACTTGGAGGTGCACTATTTTTTGAGTTTGGTGGTGGCCACCGCTGATCAATTTGGAGGGTGTTACATAACTCTTTACTCTTCCATAACAAATGTCAGTGTCATATGGGCAATTTCATTGAATTATGCCGTTTCAGGTTTGTTGAATCAGTAACTACAGTAGTACTGTAGCAGATTGTCGAGATATTGCTAGAATTAGAGAGACTCTTTCATGGACTGAGAGATGCTGCCGAGCACCTCACCTCGGTAATTTCATCACCTCTCCACGTATTACCCAAGGCGGTCTTGGAATACAAATCAAATCAACCCACTACTGTAATGCATCCAATGATACAGCATGATATAGATGTCGCCAACCAATATTTACAGATGTACACAGTAACATTTCAGGTGATGAGCTCGTTATGCTGGATTCAGGGCAAAAGTCAGCACGCGTGCTCTTTCGAAGCTACACCGACTGATTAAGATGGGATTCATGCAGGCTTATTGGTGACCAGTTAGTCATGTATGTACCAACTTATTGCATGCTGAAGCTCACCATTTTGCATCAACCAATCCAGACGCGGCAGCTTGTCTTCAAGGCTCATATGCTGTTGCTGTGATTTAACAACCCCCATCACATTGGTGCTTCTATCATGTTAATCATATCACTTTAATGAAGGCCAAAGCTCCGTCCAGCTTCGACTCGGCTTGGCCCGTGACAAGTTCGGCAAACCTTGTCCGTGCATCTGACACTTGCAGCACACGGGCCAAATGCCTGTCACGGCGACTTTTTCTAAAAACAAAACCAAGAATACTGTCCATCTATGTAGAATTGAGGCAAAATTAAAACAAGTTTCAGTTGCATCTTCACTTTCAATTGACTCTTTTGCTACATTGACCTGCTGTTCCCTTTCAACACAGTTCAAGTACCTCTCACGGCCAAAAATAGGGCAGCTCCTCGTATAACAATACCCCGACGCACGGGCCAGTGGACAGCAAGCACATGTCCCAAAAAAGTCACAGCACAGAAATCGCCCCTTGTCGAATCGACCGCTAGTCGCCAGAACGCGCTCTCCTTCAAATCTTCTTCCCTTTTGCCTTTTGTCTTTTGCTTCTCCCAGCGTCCAACATATTGATTCCAAGCAGACAGAATTGCGACTCGCTACAGATACGATTTCCTATTAACTTCAAATCATCAGCTTCTACAGCATCTCATCCAGCCTCGAGCTTCTTCTAACTTTGATACTCCCGTCGCAATCCGTCCGTCTCACCAAAGGGCCATGACGCGCCTCGACTGAATCACGATTCACCAGCAAAAGAACCATCGCCTGCTGCAGTAATCATGCGCTTTTTCGCCGCAGCATTCAATTTATTCGATTCGTCTTTATTACAATAGTCACAAAGAGCTTGCAATGCAGGAACATCAAGCAATTGGCGTCCGACAAAATGGACGTCCCGCATCCTTATACGTGAATGACGGCAGCCGGAAGCCGTTATTCGGCCGGACAGAAGACGGCAGTGAAAATCAACTGCACGTGTACACGGCCAAGACACCGGGCTTCTCGAGAATAGGAATGGGAGCAGCTACGAGCATGTCCGGCGGCGACAGCGCGACGAGACTACGGAAGCCGAGGCCCGTCTCCGAAGGCTTCTTCTCGACCCGAGACCAGGCAAATGCTAATGCCAACGCCAATTCCAGCGTGATCTCGTCTGGAGGCACCCGAATCCCCCGACTTAATAGCACGCGCCGAAAGCCCATATCGTTGCGCAAGGCCATGGAGCTCGCAGAGGGCGAGGAAGAGGCGGCAAAGCTAATGCACGAGGCAGGCCTTGACGACCCTGTTGCTGTCGACGGCTCGCCCAGTCCTGCGCCCAGACCGTGGAGGACGAGGACAGCCTCAGAAGTGTCAGAGCTGCAGCGGGTGCTCGGGGCCGACCATCTGGACACCAAAGGGCGCAGCAAGATTCCGTCAGCGCGCAACTCCAACCTCAGCGCAACTCTCGTGGGAGGCAGGGAAGGAGCAATATCGCCGGCCAGGGCCACCCGCCTCACTGGCGCCGACGGCCTTGTGCGACAGCGATCGACCGAGTTTGTCAGTCCTGCCATCCGCAACGCTCTACGGTCTGGAGCAAACAGAGACGCCACCGCTACCACCGGCACCGGCACCGGCACCAGTGGGCTCCCTGAACTGGTCCCGGGCATCGAAGATTTCCCCCTCGACCCTGCCCTCTCGGCGGCAACGCTTGTCCAGCGATCTTCTCCCGATAAGAGCTTCGCCTGGCAGATGGATGAGGATTTCACTGCGGGCGAGTTGCAGATATCTGACAGTCCACGCGTTAGGGTCGGGACTCGGCCATTTGCTAGTCGCCTCGGATTCCGCGACGATGGAAAGCAAGACTTTGACAGCCTGCCCCGTCTCGCCAATCCAGGATCTCGCAACAGCAAGCTAGACGAAATCAGGTCGCTCGAGCTTCGCGCAAACGGCAGCCAGATACCGCTGGCACCCCAAACACGGTTAAGGCCACCAAATACAAAACTCGAAGAAATACGCACAAGGGAAGGACAGGTAGAGCGACAGTTTCCTCTTGCCAGCAGACACCTTGACGGCCTGAGAAACAACACCAAACTAGACGACATCCGGCAGCGGGAGGCCGATGGCGTGTCGAAGCGGGCCTTTGCAGCCGCTCGCCTCCAGGAAATCAAGGAGCAAAATTCCATGGCACGTCCTCGTTCCCCTGATGAGGATCCCAAGCCTCGTCCGACTTTTGGGCTGGCGCGGCGACGCCTAACAAAGCAAGAGCCAGTCGATGATGTGAAGAAGGACGAACAGCCACCGCTTTTGCGTCCAAGGACGTCTTTTGGCGGAGGTGAGTTTGGCCGGCTGACATCAGACGCACCCGCGACATTCTTTGGTCGGGATGCGAGGCGTGCAGAAGAGGAGGACAAGGTTGAAGCGGCATTTTCATCTCGGGAACCACTGAGGGAACCACTGAAGAAGCTGGAAATCCACGAGCAGAAACGGGACAACCTGCTGGCAAAGCCCAAGCCCTTTGAAAGGCGGCCTGATGAGCACGACCTGCTGCGCCGGCTGGCAAGGGCCGCCAGCTCCAGCCCGCCACCTGAAGACGAGCCCAGGACAAAACAGCTGCCCACTCCTCCGCCAGGTGACGAAGAACGCAAACAAACGACCGCCAAATCAATCGCCGACAGAATCGCTTCTCGCATATTTTCGAGACGCGCCTCCGCTGGTGATAACCCTGCTACAACGACTACTGCCACTACTACGACTACTGCGACGACAACCGACTTTAAGGATTCCGAAAAGCCAAAACCCACTGTGGGATTCACTGGCCTGCAACGCTCGCGATCGGTGGAATCTGCTAAGAGCAAACGATCCAGCATGCAGTCAGAACCAGATCCGACGGCTAGGATAGACTCGGAGATCAAGTTGTTTGCGCCATCAGACAACCAGTCTGAACGAGGTTCCATACGCGCCCCATCCCCGGGTCTCGATGACTCGGACGAAGATGACAATGGGCTAAACGAGTCGTCAGCGATGATAACAACTCCAAAGCCCTCCAAGCCTGACCCTTTGACCATGCCGACTCCGATAGTTACAGGTGCCTATGTCGAGACGCCAGTGACGGTCAAGACTGAAAAGCTAGTGCTGAAGCCCGAATTTCCTGCCCCAGAGATGCAAGAGGAGATCAAGGCACCTGCAAAGACATCTGCAGAGGCGCCTGCTTCACTCTTTCAGGCCAGGAAGCCGAGCTTCTCCTCGTGGAGGAGCAGGGAGAGAAGCCAAGACCAGGACACGGCCTCCGATCCCGGCACGACTGACGACGGCGGCGATATCGCGCTTGCGTCGGTGGCTTCAAAGAAACCGCGGGCGAAATCTTTGCCTCGACGTAGGCCGCCCATGAAGAATTCGGCCAGGCCTCCATCCGCCAAGGATGATTTGATGCAGTTGCGCCGGGAATACGACATGGAAGACTCGACGTTTGACGACCTGGACGAGTTTATCGCCAACGCCAAAAAGGCAGCCAAGCTCGCCGCGCCTGAGAGCGATCCCCTTCCTCCATCCACAGTAGCCGCCGACAACTTTGATCTGGACCTTGAGTCAGAGTCTGACCCCTCTGATGTGATTAAGGGCGAGGGCCAGAAGGATGATGAGATGGCTGCCTTTGAGAGAATGAACAAGTCGCTACAAACAGGCCTCTTGCGGATCCGTTCGGCCAAACAGGGCATTGAGCGCTTCGAGGATCGCTTCGATCGCTATTCCCGAGCTCAGCCTCAACCAGTAGCTCCTGAACCGGTTGCTCCTCCAGAGAAGATGGAGGCAAAGGTCCTCCCTCAAGTGAAGCAGGAGACCAAACCCTTGGCTCAAGAGAAGAAGGATATAAAACCCTTGGTCCAAGAGAAGAAGGACACAAAACCCTGGATCCAGATGAAGAAAGACATAAAGACCAAGGCCCAAGCACCCAAGGGCCACGCGCATCACAATCACAAGAATCCCACGCAAGGTTGTCCGTACTGCAAACCATTATCGTCGTCATCGACCAGCTCTTCTGCCACCCCCGTTACATATCTTCACCTTACGTTACCACAACTCTTCCACCGAACTCCTACTTTCCACCTCACTTGGCTGGGCGTGTTCACGCTAATCCTCTCCCTGTGGTATGCCGCCGAGTCAACCATGTGCTCCATGTACTGCCGCCCAACAACCTGTCCAGCCTCCAAGTCTCCTTGCGTCTGGTCCTTTGACGACCCCATGGATTTCGGAACGGCCTTGCCCATCAAGCTCGACCAGTGGATCACCGGCGGACAAGGACGCCAAGTCGCATCTTTTGCATATGAGGAAGCATACGACTTCATCGCCGACATGCAGGATCTCGCTCTGAGACGCGACATTACCCAAGTGGACACGGAGTCGCTCTCTCCTGAACAGAAGCGTCGGCATAGACGGCGTCTCCGGAAGAAGGGCCTTGTAGCTTCTGCCAGAGAGCCGCTACCGGAGGAAAAAGCAAAGTGGGACGAGTGGCGAGCGTTGCGGCTGGCGAAGCAGCGGGCTGAGAAGGGTCATGACGAGAACGCCAAGCCGAAGCCTGTGGATGACGATGAGGAGCAGGGATGGGTAAAGATTGGGCGATGGAGGTGAAGAGGATAACACGACGACGAATTTTTTTTGGCGGCAGTTTTGGTGGGAGTTTTCTCTCTTTTTTATTACTTGCCTTTTACTTTTTTTCTTTTCGTTTTCTTTTTTATATATACTACACATAATAATCGTTACTGACGAGATAATGATGAGGAGCAGGGAAACTGAACAAAAATGGAGTATGGAGCATAATACAGTCATGATGCATTATCTTTGGTGTACCTAGGTAGGGTAGCATGGGTGGTCGAATATTGAATATAGGTGATATAATGAAGAAGGGCGGTTCTTGTTTCATCACACCAAGTGTCGTGTTATTGTTTGAGTGTTTATGGACATTTGTATGATTGTGTATGCATATATAGTTTTCTTTTAGGATGCAATATCTGAAATTGAACCGAGATTTCTTCTTTCTTGTAAAACGCCAAACACCTTTTTTCTCTTCATCCACCGCAATGGTTGGTATACACAAAACCCAGAAACCAAAAATGCAAACGACGCCCTCTCCATCTCGCCAATTAATTGTCAATACCACCCCATTCACCATCCTCCTCACCCTCCATCTCTTCATCATCATCTTCCTCCTTCTCCTCCTTCTTCTCCACCCACGGCAATCTCTCATCATCGTAGCTATCCAGCGCACGCTGTCTCACAGATTTAACAGGACACCTCTTCAAACTCTCCACCAACCCTCCAACCATCTTCACAAACTCCCCCGCATTCTCATCCTCAACAGCAAGAACCCCCTCACGCTCCAACTCATCCACCCAAACGTCAAGAACATGCAACCTCAACCCCAACGCAACCTTATTCTCATCCTCAACATCAAAACACCACTGCTTAAACACACCAGCCACCACCTCCGTCAATTCCCCTTTAAACTCATCCTCCTTCACAACCTTCACATGCGCAGCAAACATTCTCCTAACGAGCAAGAGAAACTTATCCAATCGCAGCGCCTCAATATGCGGCCACTGCACGCCAAGAACGGACCAAAACGCCGCAAGCCATGGCTCCACGCAAGCGGGCTGCAGGTCGAAGACGAGGTTCGCGAGGTCCTGAGCGAGGGCTTGTTGGGGACGAGGCCGGTCGGTCATCCAGAGGGCGTAGTAGAGGCCTGTCCAGAGCTTGCGGGCGTCGAGGGGGGTGAGGGAGCGGCGGGAGGAGAGGAAGGACTGGAGGGAGGAGAGGGATTCGGTGCGGAGTTTGCGGTCTGTTTTTGGAGTATTGTTAGTTTATAACTAAGAGAGAGACGGGAGGGAAGAGGAGAGAGAGACGGACCGCTTGAGGCGAGGTTTTTGATAAAGGGCATCTGCTGCGCTTCTTGCGCAGAGACGGCGGCGGTGGCAGCCATGGCTGGTGGGGAGATTTGTATGTGTGTATTCTGTGTATATGTCTGAACTGGGTCGAGAATTGGTTTAAAATACGAGTATGAATGGCGTATGTACGTTGTGCAATTAACGATATAGTTGAGTACTGGTTACTCTGGGAGAGCAAGTAGTAAAAGTTGGTAGGGAAATTTTGAAAGGCTTGGAAAAAATCAAGGTGAAGCTTCGGTGTGGGTCTCGGTGAAGGGGACGGAGACCCACCTGGAGGCCGTTGACCGAGATTGAAGTACCTGGTGCTTTTGCTTTGTTGCTGCCTTGTCAGTGTTGGATCTTGTTATTCCCTGTCAGTTACTAAGTATCGAGAATTATTACCTAAGACTTGGAATCATACCAGAATACTCAGTAGGAATCAACAGGATATTCCATCTTAAGACGGTAATCATATAACATCAGCCTCTCTGTTGATTCCAAACGCTATCGCAGCTTCGTATCTGTACTTGCCGTGATCCCGCCTGCCCCGCCATCCGGTACGTACTCGGTACCTGGGCGTGTAACAGAACAGACCCCACATCCGTCATACAGTCACAGTCACAGATACGCTCAGCTACAAAGAAAAGCTTCATCTTCTTTGTTCTGCCATCGTCTGTCTGCTTTTTGCTTCCTCTCTCTCTCGTCCACACTCTGTCTCATACCGCCCTCTTTTGAAGTCACCTACGAATACGAGCATTCAACCCGACCAGCTGCGATAGATTATCTCACGCTTCTCTCTCTGCATCAACGACGTCACGGCCGTCCTCTTCGACTCGACCCGACTCGATATTTGTCCATACGAACGAGCGGAACAAAGGACCGTTTACTTTTCTACATCTCGACGGAATAGATAGGCCTCTACCGCCATTCTTTCCTTCTGTCACATCTCTAGAGCAGCGGAATCCAAGCCCATCCATCATCTCCCTGTGCATTGCATACATACCACAACCATCACCATGTCCACCAAACGCATCTCCAAGGTAAGCCTCAACCTCCTATGCCTCCGCCTCCCTCCCATAATCACCAGCTTCTTCTTCCTCTCTCTTCCTCGCTAACTCTCTCTCTCTCTCTTCCAGGAATTCGCCGAAGTCTCCCAAACCCCCATCGAAGGCTTCCTCGTCACGCTCCCCCCCAACAACTCCGTCCACACCTGGCACGTCACCCTCCAGCCCCCAGCCTCAACCACCTTCTACCCGGGCCGCTTCGGCATCGTCCTCACCCTCCCCACCGACTACCCCTTCAAGCCCCCCGTCGTCAAGTTCGTCACCCGCGTCTACCACCCAAACATCACAAACGACTCCCTCGGCAACGTCTGCCTCGCCATCCTCAAGGCCGAGAACTGGAAGCCCAGCACAAAGATTGCCTCTGTGCTCGAGGCCCTGCGCAACCTGCTTGTCGAGCCCCAGCCTGACGACCCGCTGGAGGAGCGCATTGCTGACGAGTACCGCAACGACAGGGAGGCGTGGGAGGCAAAGGCGAAGGCTGCCGTCACTAAGTATGCCCTCGAAGACCCCGTCTTTCCGGCATCATAAAAGGTTTTCTTTCTTCAATTTTTTTTTCCGCATTATTACCAGAGCAGGAGGGGGGGGGGAGATGAGGCGCTGGACAAACAGGAATTTCCACAAGTCGTCGTACGAGAGGCACATACATTGAGTCATCATGGCATAGAATGAATTATGGCTGGCTGTTGAGAGATTTGCAGAATGAAGAGGACGCATATCAGATGATTTACAAAGTCTCAAGAGCAACATTGTAACTAAGAATATGGTATCAGTTTGGTATCAGGTTGAAACCAGACAAGAGTTGGCGCTAGGCTGAGAGTTGGCATGATGAAGAACAACCTTTTTTTTTTCTTGTTCTTTGAGAGTCTTTTACACACCCATCTTTTATAGCTCATATAAATCTGAATCTACACATTTGCCCCTGAAGAATACTTGCTGCGTTAATATATAGGAACCCCGTTTGGCACAATGCCATAAATGTTGTATAAGTTATTGTTAATGTTATTAAACACCGGCTATATAAACAACTCTCATTTACATGAATAAGAAACTCAAAAAATTTCGATAACAAAGCCAATGTGCCTGTTCCACGTCTATACCAAGACACACACGACATACAATCCCCCAAAAACTTTAACACCCCAAAGCCTGGGTATCAACAGTATAATGACTCGCAAACTCACAGCACGCCCCCGCCGGAATCCCGCACTGCCTATTACACGTCGTCTTAATGCTGGGCTTCATGTCCACCACAAAGTTGCCGCGGCCGGTGTTGTAGTGCAGCTTCTCGCAGTTTTCCACCCACGCGTCGTTGACGTTGCCGGTGCACGTCATGGCGCAGTGGTTGAAGGTGTTGCAGCTGGTGTCGCAGACGGCTTGGCCGTTGTTGTCGTCGATGTGGATGTGGACGCCGGGGTTGATGGAGCCTGTTTGGCATGTTCCTGTGATGCGGACGCATGCTTGGGCTGTGACAGCCAGGACGAGGATGGATAAGAGGCGGTTCATGGTTGTTGTAGAAGTTGTTGATGTTATGTATAAGTTGTAGTGGTGATGCTTTTCAGAGACAGAGTTGAGCCAAGGAAGAATGTAGTGTTCGAAGTTATAGAGGAATAACGACTGATGTTGATATCCTATGTGACACACCAAATCAGAACTCGACGGCAGGATCTTCACTGTCTTATATCCTTCTTAAAACGACAGGGCTCGTGGATTCTACGTTGTTGTTTTTGGTGTTGGTTGAAGCAGTTGAAGTTGCTGGAGCTTGCGAGCTGCCTTTCCTGTCGATGTGTTGGTTCTAACACAAGTTACAGAACGTTCACGAGACGATATTCTGTATCAATTATTCGTTCGGCAGTTCGAATGTTCATTTCATCGGTGTAGAGTTTCGGATTTCCAATTTCATGAATAAAATATTCATGGATCTACTCCGAGAGAAAAAGGGGGTTGAATCCTTCTTCAAACCAGAACGAACCAAAAGAAGTATCTGAACAAGGATTTGAAGAAGGACTATAGGCTAAAGTTGAGATGAACTGAAGCTTGAGTCGTTCATCTAAAGAAAAAGTTCTTATTTATGCCCTCGAGTTTGCAACACTCCCTTGTGTTATACATTGCCTCAGCGCCTTCCCATAACTTGACTTTCAAGATTCATATAGTGTATATAGATACTTTACGATATTTAAATCCCCCACGGACTTATTCAGCTATTCGAGATATTTATTTCCAAGCTTGTATAGTAGTATAACCTTCTGGTTGAGAGCACGGTGAGAGTACGGTGAGCTCTCGAAGACATCAGCCAACCAACAAAGCCCAGAACTCCGGGGAAACTCGCCCAAGAAAAAGAAACCCCTAGAAAAAACATTAACCCAAATAAAACATTAACCCAAATTCCATAATTCTAACGATCTTAGACTTGACAATAAGCTTGTCGGCATTCTCCGTGTCTCGGTCCGATTGATTCTTTTCTGTTGGTAGCTGGGGGTGAATGATACCCTTGAACTTGGGCTCGACCAACACCCAAAATCTCAACACATCTGACCGCTCCAAGGACTACGGCGCTTGAATAAGTCAAGGTAGAATAATTTGATATGGCTAGCACTTTGTTCTTCTTCTTTCTGCCAGAAACGAGGTCGCCGTTACTGCTAGATGTCGTTTCGTTGAGACAATTCGTCTCAATTATTTATATGATTCCGAGGAAACATTCTTTTCTTTTTTATATCAGAAAGCGGAGGGTTAAGTCCGGCTTACCTTAGGTGCCGAGCCTAGTTACTAACTGATAGTAGCATCGGTCGAATCCTCCCGCCTAATTACTCAACAGCTAGGATTCAAGCATAAAGGAACTTACAATTTCCTGATATGGTAGCGATGGCCCGAGCAATATAACACTAGGTAGTTGCGAGAGTCCGTATACTAATAGATTGCTTGATAAAAAGGCTTAATAGTCCGTAAGATCCTTCAAAAAGCAAAGTGATACAATATCCACCCTTCTTTCTCTTCCAAAGCGTCAACATTCGGTTCATCGGAATTTACTTGATTACTATTAAGATTGGCCAAAAGAATATAGACAAATGGAACAATTCATCACATCACGCACAAAGCACACATAACACACACACAAGTCAAAAAAAGAGCCTTTCGTTCAAGAATTCATCATTGGCCGCGCCACAAACAACAATTGTGTGTACACGCCAGTGGGTGTTTTGCCAATTACTCCCTCGTTCCCCCCCCAAGATTTTGTGTCCTATTCTATCCAAGTTTCAAGTCAAAAAAAACAAAACAAGCAAAGAGATTTTTGTACATGCCCATCCTTCTATGCTGCGCACCACAGATGTAGAAATAATAAAAGAAAAAAGATGAAAAAAATAACAAGAAACAAGGAGACTAAGGAAAAAAGAACACAGAAGTCTTCTCTTTCTTTCTTGTGTCTCGCTCATTCTTTGGCCAAAACGCATCCCTTTCTTTTTTGTTCGCAACAAGCATTCCGTCTCTAGTTCCTCTAACAAGGGACCTGCCACAGGTTGCAGCCGTAACCGTCGTCATGGTATTTTGAAGCAAGGGGGATATATGCGCCCATTTTGTATGTAATCCGCGCACCCCATATGAAGAAGTTAAAAAGAAGAAAAATAAAAAGAGGTAAAAAGAGGTATAAAGAGAGTTAAAAGTAGGGGACAAAGGAGAAAAGTGATTTGTAGTCGGAGAAGTAGTTGGAGAGAAGAGAAGTGAAAACTGGTGAAAACAAGAGGTGAATGAAAATGCTAATGCTTCATGCAAGATGCATCGTGGCCATTCTCCTGGGCCACGACCTGACATCTCCCTCAAACGCCTGCCGTGCTATGAATTGAAATGATGTAAATGGGAAAAAAAGAATTATAGCATATGAGAATGGAAGATGAAGGTGAAAAAGAAGAAGAAAGACACAAGTGGTATCAATGGAAACTCAAACCACCACCCCTGGGTATTAAGGATATTATTTCTTCAGCCCAAACAGGCTGCCGCCCTTTCGCTCTCCGTCGGCCTCTCTGCCAGTCGCCCCGGTTGTCGCAGCTTTACTGCGAGACCGCAGGAGAAGGTCTTGCTGGGCCTTGTCACGCCTCTCTTGCCGGCGTTCCTCAATCACCTCTTGGCTGAGATGGTTGAAGCCGTTGCGCCTCTTGAAGCAGGTCTCCAAGACTTTGTTCGCGTCAAGCATCTTCCTAGGCATTGACTGGACCACACCAAACATCTCCATCGGGTCCCCAATCGCCTTGATCTCGGCCTCTCCTAGCTTGAAGATGGCCAGGGCAACGCGGAAAAGCGTCTTGGATCCTTCGTAGAAGAAGACGTCCCACACACGCAGCGTCGTCTCGATGGGCAGCGTACCGATGTAGCAGCTCATGAACCACGCAGTCATGCAGAGGGTGATTGGGGGAAGCCGTTCAGACGACAGTGCTGCGTGAGTTTCCTTGCGCTTGAGTCGAGGCGTCAGCGGGTTCAGCGGGTTTCGCACCGACTTGCTAGTCATCGGTCGCGACTGCGGCTCGCCACTGTCCAGCTCTCCTCCAATCTTGTCCCACACAGCAGGCATTGTGTCGCGGAGCTCCGTCATCAAAACGCCCAGGTCCACCTTAGAGCCCTCGAGGCTCATCTCGTGCGTGCCGGGAAGGTAGATGTGTGTAATGACGTTGAGCAGCCAAAACGCCTGTTCTTCCGTGTCAACAAAGAGAAGCAGGAGGCCAGCAATAAAGTTGAGGCTCTGGCAGTATCCAATGCGCGGGTTGTAGACGGCGAAAGCGAGTAAGACGCGGCGAAGAGACGCAATGAGAGGCGGCTCGCCTTCCAACCCAACGGGGCCAGGTCCACTGCCATCCAAGGCCGCTCCCCTCACCGTGGATTGGCTCGCCCTCTCGCTGCTGGTGGTGGTGTCGAGCATATCGGCGGTGGCTTGTGAGGGCTTAAACTGGATGTTGTCAGGGAAAGTTCGGTGAAGGTCACGCTCAATGGCCTCGATATCGATGTGCTTGGCTTGTCTCAGCAACAATTTGTCGTAGAGACCTCCATGCTTAGCCAGAATGGCTGGTCCGCCCGCGTAGTAGAACCATGCAGCGCCGCGCCAATCTGGTGGAATGCCTTTGCGCACGAACCGCTTCGTTTTGGCGTTAGGGGCGGGGAATCGTTGCGGACGGTCAGTCATAAGGGCACTGTCCTTGAGGTAGGAAGTCCACTTCTTCCGCCGGCGCGCGAGATATTGAGAGTATGTCTTATCCCAGGCATCGTACTGCTGCCGGGTGATGAACTGGTTTTCCTTCTTGAAACCGTACCGATCTCGTGAACCCGGCTTCTCAGGCTCGGGAACGGGGAGATGCACCGAGGGAGAAGGGGATACTGATCGAGACTCCAGCATCGAAGGAGGTGAAATGCGCGAGGGACTCGGGCTAGGTGTGGCTCCTCGGCTGTGCGTGGCTCCTCTCGGGTCGGGTCGGACGCCGTCCGAGTCCACAGAGGGCGCGGATTCCACCGTCCTGGACGAGTCGCGCTTTTCCGGAAACTCCAAGTCGTGTTCCGGATCGTGATCGAGGTCGTGGTCGTGGGTGAGGGCAGGCACCGTTGACGTGAATGCAGTGCTAGAAAAGAGCATCTTGGATTGCCTAATTTCCATGTCAAGTGCGGCATGGGCGGCGGGCACCGGAGGCACCGGGTCGGCATCGAATTCGTCGCTGTGAATGCGCTCAGGGCCCGGCTCGGACCTGGCGGTCACAGGACGGTGCATGACGCTAATCATGTTGTCTGGGACGGTGTCGTTTTCGGCAGATTCTTCTTCTTCTACTTCTTCGTCATGAGTAGGCAGAGGCGCGCGTCCGTGCTCAAGGCTGCGTCCGTGCTCTTGCCTGTACTCTAGCTCCTGTTCCTGCTCGCGATCCTGCTCGCGATCCTGCGCCTGCTCCTGCTGACGCACGCGCTCTGGCTCTGGATGTGGCTCTGGCTCTGGCTCCTGTTCTGGCTCCTGCTCTAGCTCTGATTCCGGAATGCGCGGGTATGAATCGTCGTCGTACGGAGCAGCGCCGTAGCCAACGTTGTATTGGTCGTCGTATGGGTAGTGGTGGTGGTCGTATGGGTGTTGCTGGTAGTGTTCGTTGTAATTGTTGTTGTAGGGATCGGGGTATTCGTTTTCTGGGAATTGGTCGTCGTCGTCGTCACAGAATCCTCTTTCGTACATGCCCATAACATCTTCCAGGCTGGGTTCCTCTCCCTCAGCCTCTGTCTCTCCCTCTGCCCCTGCCTCGTTTTCGTTCTCGTTCCCGTAGAGTGACAGGACGGAGCTGTCCTTGGTCAGGACGCTGCTTCGCTCGGTGACGGCTGTGCCAGTGCCAAACGCAGACGATGATGTAAGCTGGGACCTGTAGCTGGATCGCAGTTCGTCGTCGCTCATCCAAGGAGCTGGCCCGCCGGGCGCAGGAGCAAAGGCCGGACTGTCAATGCGGTTCTGGTAGCCCAGCTGGGGGCGATGGCCAGCAATTGGAGGTTGTGCACTCGCGGTTCTCGAGGCTCTCGATTCGAGGTATTCGGCAGTAGGGGGGAAAGATGGAGAGACAGCATAGGAGAGTGAAGATTTTGAGGAGATGGAGGGACGTCGGGGGCGCTGCCAGGAGGGCGTGGAAGAAGGTGAAACGCTGGTCATCTCCGGCATGCGATCCGAGGGAGGGAGGGAGGCCAGCCGGAGGTTACCTGGACCGACAGGGGGCGACCTAATACTGGTACTTTGCTTCCGGGGTCTAGAAAAGTTCTCGACGGCAGGGGTGTCTGGCGTGCGTACTTGTACCTCTGCGCGCATGGACTTTGTCATCAGGGCGCTGGCCGAGTCCAGCTGTAGAGGCTCTGGCGGCCGTCTCCTGCCCATCGATGATGGCTGATACGGATGATGCTGATGATGCTGGATTGCGGCTGGCGGTTGCTGCTGCTGTGGCTGGTATTGTGGCGATGTCGCCTCGTCTAGCTGGCCGTACCGCTCGTACCAGCTGTTTTGCGAGGGCGATCGCGGAGGGAGAGGAGACATTGGGCTATGCAGCAGCATGTTGGAGCCGTTTGACAGCGAATCCCAGCGAGGGGAGACTGGCATGGGCGAGAGCTGAGGAGGTCGTTGGCGGCCGTCGTTTGACGCAGGGAGCAAACTGAGAGGCGGAGGGGGAGCTTTGATGCGGGATGCGTAGGGCGATGTCTGCATCTGCTTGGTGATGCTGGGCTGGCGGCCGTGTCCGCCGCCGGTCTGCGAGACGGTCATTGAATTCATGATTCGAGGGAGCCTTGATTAGTTCTTCTTTTTTGCCTCGACTGGTTCCGCGAGAGCCCAGCAGCGAGCGGCCGGGCTCTATGAAGCACGTGAGGCCGTCTGCTGGATGCCGTGAACGAGCGTGCTGATGCCAGGCCGTGACAGCGACATTCGCGGATGGGAGTCGTCAATACTGGGGGTGAAGAGGGCGCCGCCCCGTGCCATTGCCGCCTGCGCACGCAAACCTGGGGATCCTTTACGGAAGATGAAAATCGGAACGAGATCCAGACCGTCGTTGGAGAGACGGTGTTCGGCTCCAAATGCACCCAGCCTAGCTAGTCTCAGAAGAGCATGCAGCTGAAGGCGGCCGGCAGGTTTGCTTGTACTCGTAGGCTGAGAAAAAAAAAAGAGTGAATCTAGTAGACCTGTCACGAAAAAACAATCCCCACCACACAAGAAGAGAATGGAAAGGATCGATCAACGAGGCAGTCGTCAAGTGCTATACAGGACGGAGCTTCCCCAGACCAAAAAGAGCGGTAGCGGACAAGCAGCTACAGATGCGACTCCAGAGTCGAGGCGGCAACGCCGAGCTTCTCACGTCACGCCGCAGCAGACGGGGAATCCCGTACGGAGTCCTTACGGGCACGCTTGGTGCAAAAGACGCAGAGCTCGCTGCAGTCAGTCAGTCAGTCAGTACGGGCAGCGGCAGAAACGCTGGTGTTGCGGCGTCCGGTTTGTTTCGTCGTTCGTTCGAAGCTGAGTGTCGAGCTTCCAAAGTGCAGGGATGACGAAAGGATCCGTCATCGAAATTCTACAACCCCGGCCGACAAGAAGAAAAAAATTGGAACGGTACGAGCAGTATTAGGGAGCTGGAGCCCGCTGTCAGGGAAGAGAAGAGCGGATTTGAAGCGTCAGGTCAGCAGAGCAGCAGGTCAGGCACGCGACGTGGCCCGACAGCGTCCGCAGCGCCTCCGACGGCGATGGAGCAGTCTTGTGGAGGATTTGGAGAAGCAAAGAGGAGATTCACAGCGAGCGACTTGCTTTTGAGGGGTCTGGAAGTGGTGTGCTCAGGGCAGAATGCAAATGCACATGCAGGCTGAAGTCGGGTGCAATTCCGTCCCTCAATCATCCAATATCGCTGCCCATTCGCTGGTGCATGCGCCGAGAAAAAGGAATGCCACACCTGCAGGCTGCATCTGGTAGCGGGTGGCGGCTCCCTACAGCTCCCTACAGCAAGCAATGGAGCAAGCAGCTCAACTCCCTAGGGAGAGACTGGAGTCTGTCTGTCTGGGGGCCGGGGACCAGGTACAAGTGCACGCACGTACTAAAGTGACGGGCTGAGCTGGATGGATTTGATGGCTTGGGCACTTGTTACGCCACCGCTGCTGTGCTCCTACAGGCGGTTATGAGCCTGACATCAATGCAATGGAATCAATAGTTGAGTGCTTGGCTCAATTCAATCCATCCATGGATAGTACACACTGGCCAGGCACAGGCATTGAATATTTGTGTCCATTCTGCCTAGGTACATGTAGTAGACGAGATCAATGCTGGCCCCCTCCCATCCCCTCTCCTCCCCCTGGAGAAAAGAAAAAAAAAAAAAAAAAAAAAACAGAGGCCAGCCCCAGTCAAAAACGGTGGGCCACAAAAAAGGATCCATCATGGATCAAATCAATCCAAATGGAACAAGATTGGAACACTTGACCGAGTTGCAGCAAACCGCTGCATTGCATGAATTAGCCGCTGGTGCCTGTAAGCTCTAGCGCATCCGGACCCCTCCCATCCGGCCATCCGACCGCTGCGGCCCTTCTGAGAGATCCTGGGACCTGCATTGGGCTGCCGCTACAAGCAGTATAACCATAACTGCTAGCCAGGGGGACGTTGACACCGGCACCTCTGCCATGCGGTCGCCTAGCGTGGGCCAACGCAAATTATCTTGCCCAGCCCGTCGTGCCATCCATGGAATACGAAGGCGGACCAGACGGGATATGGAGAAAGTCAATTGAAGTGTCAAGGGAAGAAGGGAACCTTGGAGAGAAGAAAAACCTTGAAATTAATTGACTCTCCTCCACCGATTACCTCTACTGAGTAAGTCATACGGATGATACCCGTAGCATGGATGGATTTCGACGTGCTGAATAAAAACATGGCGAAGTTACTCCGGCGTGTCCACTGCAAAATCCATCCATCAAATTGATTTCATTCCGCCTCGGCACTTGCATCCTACCAGCATCACATCGTATCTCATCCATCGCTCTCACTTATGGCTAGGTAGGTAGCTATGGACGGAGCAAGGCCACGTTTCGAAACCATAAAATCTCCGCCTGATCTCCAGAAAGCTCATGCGTCAACCTCCAGCTGCGGGCGATTGGCGCGCACACTCCCGCATCAGCTGCGTCATCACTACTACCTGTAACTACTAGCAGCAGCTTTTCTTGGACGCAGTCTCCGTCCGCCGGCCGTCGGCGAAACCCAGCTGACTGGTCTCTTATGTCGATCCCAGGGCGGACTCGGGCTCCTTTCGGCTCTCTCTACGCAACATTTACTCGTCATGCTCCGTGCAGCAAAAGCCCTTCGGCCATTGCCTTGGTAGGAGACAGGACAAGGGGGCCAAAGTCGAAGCCAAGGCCAAAGCAACATGCAGGTGCATTAGCAAAGTACCGTGCCGGTTCGGACGTGAAAGCTGCTTGTTGGCTCTCGATGCAGCCCTACGGGGGGCCGTTGGCTTGTCTCGTCTGGTCTCGTCTCTCTGTCTCTCGCACATCTTCGGCTTGAGACGCGTTTGAGGACCGGGAGAGCAGAGACGAAACACAAAGTCTTATTCTCTTGTAACCATTATCTCACCATTATACATGAACAGGCCCGGGGAGCTGAAGCAGAGAGAAGGGAAGAAGCAAAAAAGAAACAAAAAAAGCCCCATCAAGCCTCTGCCGACTCCTGGCCCGTCTCATTTGCCCAGCTTGCGTGGGCCCCCTGTTCGGCCTCAATTTGCTTGTGATGACCCGGCCGCGTCCCCAATGCCTGGCTCCTCCCGTGCAGGTCGAGTAACCAGAACCAGGCATCTGGGCGAATTGTCATCAAGGAGCTCAAAAAACACCGAGAATCGCAAATGGCAACACCTGTATGCAAGGCACAGACTCCTTGCATGTCGTGTCAGAACCTGGAGGCCGTGCGTTGCGGGAGCTGTCGTCCACCCATTGTTTACTTGCCCTCCCCAGGGGGAAGCTCGAGATGTGTTCCAGCGGCCAAAGAGAGCGAGCATTAACCGCATTCCTGTTTTGTCTTGTCTGGTGTCTTACTGTATTTGATGTCTTGTCTTGAGAGTTTGTCAGCTTCACCCTGGCTTTGCCCATCGCTATATTACCTACCTGTAAGCCGTCCCGGTCCAACTGCAAGTTGAGCATCCGTACATGTACCAGCTCTATTATCATTGTGGGAAATTGCCGAGTCGATGGACAAAGCGCCCCGCAACCTCATGGCCTCTCTTTTTTTTTTTTTTCTCCCCTTCCCATGCGGTCAAGATTTCCTCCCCCTTCCCGTTCCCTTTCCGCTACTGCAGCATCCTTGACAGGGAAATTTCCTGGGCTGCATGTACGCGGAGAATCTCATCTCAAAGGTACCTGTCCAAATCACGGGCACTCGTCCTTGTCTAGGTATGTTCTTTATCCTCAACTGTAATACGCCGTAATCGTACCCGAGTTCCATCCCAATAACGTCCAGGATCCGGCTGTCGCTTCTAATAGCAATCGGCTAACGCACCTCTACCTAAACTTTTACCCAAAGCGTGCGCAACCTGAAGTACATACAAATTGAACCCATCCACTTGATCCATCTGATCTCACATGCTGCTCTGCACGCTCCTTTCCTGCATGTGTTGTTGTCCTTTTTTGTTTTCTCACTCAGCCCGAGGCAACAACTGACTCGTGCCTTGGCTGCAGAGTGACGGCAATTTCTTCTCCCTCGCATCATTAGGGGCTTTTTGCACTTTTGTAGAATAGGACAAGCCAGTCAGCCACCGTAGCTGCATTGCCGCATTGACCCTCAAGCTGTCTTAACACTTTTCGATAGGTGCACGTAGATGTCAATGGATACTGATTAATAACAGCTTCACCCATGTGGAAAAGACCGACAGCTTCAGGTTAGCATGATGCACTTACACGAAGCGCCTACTATGGTAGCACAAGGCGGTACATGAGTCTGCCTATATGTCTATTTCCTTATGCGACGGATGCGCACGATTAGTTTCATAATTGTTTGTTTCTCAGCCCACCGCCACCGCCTCTCTCTGAATTGCACCTAGCCGTAACAAGAGCAGTCGAGACGCCGAGCCTGCATATGCAATCTAGAGTCACCAGATGGTAATTTGGGCTCAACACCACCAATTTTTGGCCCCGGACGAGGCTTTCGGTTGCTTTCTATCTGCCCCCACGCCCTTGACAGACATCACTATTGCATGTAGGTAGTAGTAGTAGTCAACCTTGTGAAGCAAGCATCCAGTATCTCATCTCGGTTCCCGCCGCCTCTCATCAACCAGATTTCGGCCCAATTTGACACAAGAGAAAACACATAATAAAAGCAATAAAATCCCCCCACGTCGCTCTGATGCCATGGCTCCTTTCCCACCATCTGCTCTGTTATCGCCAGTCAAAATTGGCTTAGAAAACCCCCTCTCCCTCACTGTGTCTACCTGGTGGTGCGGCTCTCCCTTGCATATCATAGTTGCCAATCACCGCATCCAAGTGCATCGACCCCGCCTCGGCTCCCTTTCGAATCATGTCCAGTTGTCGACACCAACCATGTCCTGCAGCCATAGCAGGCCATTGGCAGAATCTCTGGTGAATGGCGTCGCTTAGAGAGTGAAAAGCAAGGTTCCCGATGTCCTTAAAGCCGATCCTGCTTGACTTGACATGCTAGGCAAACGAATTGCCACCAGGGAGAGTGCCGTATTCCCCGTAAGATAGTGTCAAGATTAGAATTTTAGAACACACATGTATACAATGTTAGTCAGTATCATTCAGTAAAATTAGACATATTTCTCAAATAAGATGGGGCGGTAATGGCTGCAATGCGTCCTTGCTACACTTTACCATTAAAACGTACTATAGTCAACATATGAACTTAATTGACAAAATAATCTCGCAAAGTCGTTCAAAAGGCCGTTTAAAGCCTGGTAATGAACATATGATTCCACAAACTGGATACATAATGGAGCAAACGAGCAGAGAGAAAGGCCGTAAGCGTGGAAATATTAAAAAAGCAGCCGTTTGATGAAGCTGATAGACAAACTAACTTGGCGAAAGCCGTTCAAAAACCATTGCTAAACCAGGGAAGTGGAAGTCTGCATACCCAACCAAGCACATAATGGGAGTAAGACGGTCCGCATGGAAAGATGTTATAAAGTAGCCGTTAAATGGAGTTGATCGACAAAATAACCAGACAATATAACTTGGCAAATACTGTCGAAAGCATGACAAGAAATCGGACTATATAAGATGCCCACGTTCTTCATCCTACGTCCAGTTTCTACACATCATCTATCATCCCCCAGTTGCAGATAGCTCAATATTCTATAAACTCTTTACTAAGAAAAGGTCCAACTCTCGGTTAGTATCGTTAATACAATATAACTCTTTTGCTACCTAATTCATGTTTGATTCCACGATGCAACGAATTGCAACTATCGCAGCGTTTGCGGTAACCTGCATTGCTTTGCATTCTGGACAAACCCGATACGAATATTACACAAATAACACTCTGCTACCAATACCTGATATCTTTAGTCCTATAAAGCTCAACGGCATCCCTATTAGCACCAAGGTGCTCCATCCGTCTTCTGCAAATGGGGCAATTCATTTGCTCAAAGATGGTCATCACTTTGATCATGAAGATTGGGCTCTCTCTGGGAGAAATGGCATTTCCTGGGAGTATCGACCTGACTTGAAGCACGATCGGGCAAAAAGGGCTGGCACTGCCCAAGGCTTCTATAATTTTGAGGGGTCTGATGGCTTTTGCACACAATAACCTAAACCGCCGATGACGCTGGTTTCATAGCGAAGCCTTTCAACTACGCTTCTACGCAAACTAGCCTTCAGTGGGAGTATCTTAACGAGAGTCACGGCAAATTCGTTATAGAATTCGCAAGTAGTGTTATCGAGACGGTTACTGATATCCTTCAAGGTGATCTTACGAATATTTTCTTCAATGCTTTGGAGATTTTTGCTTAGATATGTCACGCTGATGAGGCTTTCTGACTAGCCTAGGGTCGATTGATCACTTAGACTGGTGACTACATGTGTAAGCCGAGGCTACACTGGGATCCTGTTATAAGAGAGGCCAAGTTTTCTGGAATTACTTAGAAGAAACAAGACATTGAAGTTATTCTCCTTGAGAACACAGCCACGACAACCAGAGTAAATGCTCATTGGGCCTGTTCTCGCTGTGTGGTCCCTATCGTTTGAAACTCGCCGCAATCACGAAATATTACCTCTGGGCACTTGCCACGGGTATACGATCAAAGTAGTGTCCGCTACACATTGCAAATTATGAAGTTTTCATGACAATTGCCCCCTCTCCCCTCTATTCTTTGCCCAACCTTGGGCAAGGCAAATCTGCATTTCTCTCCAACGCATTCCATCACGCTCAAGGTAAGCGTAGCATCTACTGCCTCTGATTGGCCTTTGGCGACTGCAGTGTAACTGGTAATGTGTAATGATCTGGATTAGAAGGCCTTTTGTCTCTCTCTTCTCTCCCCTTTCCAATTTTACGTTGCGAGGCGCCATGAGAACTGGATTGTGAATCCTTATTGTCTACGAGAGGATGCAAAACGCGCGTTCGATTACATCGGTAGAGCCCAGCATCGCCAAGACATATCGCACCTTGGCAATTCGGCATTCATCCACTTGCATCAAGAGCCTTGCAACTGAAATGCCCGATTTCCATAAAAGCTATCATTATACGGCGATATATGTCCTGCGACTGGAGCGCACAAACATCAAAGTCTGAAGCAGAGGAATGTCAGGTGTACAAGCGCGAAACGCGTCTTACAGGGCTTTTCATTTTTCTACGAAATTGCGTGAACAGAACTTGTCCATCCTTAACGCAAAGAACCAACAGGGCGTCAAATTAATTCATTTACATATACACATCCAGAGCAACAATATGGTTCAAAGAAGAATGGATATCCAATTGCATCAACTCACCGAGTCGCAATGCATTCCAGCAGCCAAAGAATGAGGGAATCCGCGAGCGTTTTTACCCCAGAATGTATGGCAGACCGTGTTCCAAGTGGATCACTTTATAGTGTCGCTGACGGCCGAATCGCAGAGAATGTGGTGTCTAGAAGGGGAAATCGGCCAGGACAACGTGCATTGGTGCGGCCCGACGATAGGCGACCCATTTTGCGCTTCGCATCAGGGGTGCGACAAAAGAGAGAGAAGAAGAGCGAGCGAGACAAAAGAGAGGCCCCCCCGCAGAAGAATTTGTTTCTGGGGGACCAGATGTGTACGTGTATGCTGCCCACTCACTCACTCACTCAATCACGCCCCCTCTCACTCACCGGCTTTTTTTCTTTTCTTTTTCTTTTCGCTGCTCCTTTCGTCCCGCCTTTTACCTAAGTTGTTAGTTGGTTGCTTCGTCTTTGTCCGGTGATGGTGTTGGGACGGTAGCGAATGGGATCAGATGGCGATTGAGGCCGGACTGAGGCTGGGGCTGGGCGCTGCTGCAGGCGAGAATTTAGTTGATCCGATCTGCATCTCTCGCACACAACAAGCTTCAAAGGCAACAAAGGGAGATGAAGGAGTTTTGGCGGGCGTCACGTGTGGATGATACAATCCGTTGATCGATGACGCCCGTCCATGACAAAGACTGGAGAACACGCGGCTGCCCGGTACGTACTGAAGCTGTCCTTGGAACGTCGAGCTACATGAATACATGTACATGTAGCCGCACCTCTGCGAAGCCGGAGCTTACCTGTACTGTACTGGGTCCCAAGATGCTGAGAAGAGGGCACCACAGCGAGGTATGTACCTGTACAGCTACCAGACGGGTTCCAAAAGCACCAGACAGAAGCGACTGACTGTACTGTACTGACCCCATCCGCAATGGACGGGACGTATGCCCTCGCGGCGAGTTCCAAAAGGTTGAGACGCTTTGGGCCTAGAGCTGGGGCGCATGAAACACACCTGGGAGTGGCTATATTTCGCATGCACCTCTTAGCTTGCGCGGAGCTCACCCTGGACTGCCTGGACCGCGTCTGATTGGCCATGATAGCTCACTGGTAGCTAGTCCGCAGCTCCAGCCTCATTGCACACACGCCCCCTCGCTGTTGAGGGCCGTAGGATGAGGATTTTGTTTGCTGCCAGAGTTTCTCGCTGCCGTCGCCGTACAGGTACATGCTGGAAAAAAATGGCTGGGCTGAGCTGCGGCTTGGCTGGGCGACTCCCCTTCGCCATCGGCCTGCTCACGCCTCTTGCGCGCCTCTCGCTCATCTTTTGTCTCTGGCCTTGTCCACCCTAAGCAGCCGCCATGTCACCGGAGATGCTGTCCCGACAGCCAGACTCGCGGCAGAACCCGCCGAATCTGTACCTTGCCTCCGATATGTCGGTACCTTGGAGGCTCGCTGGCAGCATGGTGGACAGAAGCTGGGCTGCCCATTGACTCCATGTTGTAGCTCCCCTACCTAACTGTACCTTAGTTCCCATCAGTACTGTAGCAGTAGGCCCAGTTGGAGTAAGACTGGCCTGGCCCTCCCCCTCCCTCTAGCTGTCGCGCGCTCTCTCTCTCGCTCGCAGTCTGTCACTCCCCTACCTTGTCTTTCTTTTTTACCTCCCCTTCCTCTCTCTCTCTTCTTCTCTTACTCTCTCTCTCTTTGTTCCCTCTCACATATAAAAGGCATCCATTCCCCCCTCTAGGATTGCCCAGCGTCCCTCGACCAAGACTTGCCCTCTCCAATTGCGTATCTCTACACCACCCGTCCCGTCTTACACACAAACCCACACCATGTCCACCCGGAAGCGCACCCGTGACGAGGAGGACGAGGAAGAGCTCGTCTCCCTCCCCGAAGAGGATGATGGAGAAGAGGAAGAAGAGTAAGTCATGACAAGACCCTGCTTTAGCTGCCGGCCATGGTTTGGCCAATGTGCGAGATGCGCCTGGGGCCAATTGAACATTGCTGCCGCTGGTGTTTCGCACAGCCCACGATGCACTCTGGCACCCGCCGGAGAGCTACAGCAGCATCTTCTCTAGTCGCAAGACTGCAAAACACTTGGCGAATGGACTGTGCTGACATTTTTTGCAAGATACGTCTCCACTGGAGACGAAGATGACAACGAAGATGACGACGGAGAAGAAGAGGAGGAAGAGGAGGGTGACGTGGAAGATGAAGAAGAGGAGGGAGACGCTGAAGAAGCTGCTGAGGGTGCAGATGCTCCAGTGAACGGTGAGTTGAAGCCACCCCAATATCCATATCCATCATCAAGGCCGCTCCCTTCGCGCGGTAGCAGCAAGATGCATTTGCAAAGCCGTCACAAGACACCACAGCTCCACGACGCACTGCTGCTACCTCCCATTTCTCCCACATCAATATCATCGATGCGGTGGCGCCGTTACTAACAAGCGAGCAGGCGCCCAACCACCTCACAAGAAGCGCAAGACGGTTGAGGAAGAGGTTGCCAACGGCGAGGGCGCCGACGAGGAAGACGCAGAGGAGCAAGAGGAAGAAGAAGCGGCAGAGGACGATGCCGAAGAGGCCGCCGAAGACGAGGCTGAGGAAGAGGCCACTGAAGCTGCTGCTGAAGCTGCCGCCCCAGTCAAGGACGTCAAGGCCCCCGAGGTCGCTCAGGCCACAGACACACCAGAGCCCAAGGCAGTGACTGCTGGAGGCGACGAGTAAAAGAAACTTTTGATGTTGTTTTCTTTATAAGTCCTTGAAGCTGCACGCACTAGGCAGACAGAATGGGAGTACCTTGTTGTACCATGTTTGGCAATATCGGGGGGAGTACATCTGGATATGGATTTTGGACGGGCGTAACAGGGCCCTATTAGTCAATAATGTGATATTGATCTCTCACCAACGTGCCTTAGTCTTCGGCGGGCGCATGCCTCTGCAAGTAGTCAATGTAAATGCTTCAGGGTTCAGCTTCATTTGTCTTTTATCACCTGGATATGTATCCGTCGAGTGCGCGCATGGTTATTGCCAGGTAGGTAGCGATGCCCAGCTGCCTTTGTCGCGTATCATTTCGGGCCGGGCCGTACAAATGTCCGGGCGTCGGAACGAGGATTGGCGAAATCAAGTGTCAATGTCGCATTTGTGTCTCCATACATACTGGATTTTAATACGAAGTACGAGTTTGCTCTACGAATACATAGAGATTTTTTGATGATTGGTCATTTTGTGAGGTTAAGACCTTAGTACGTTTTCAACACAGGCGATAACATGAAGCGCAGTCGGCTTCCAAGCAGCGTTCACTCGCGAATGACCAAAAGGTGGTTTGATTTGTTATATTCAAGTTCTTTATACCATGAGTAAAAAAAAAAAAAAAAAAAAAGGGATTGATAACGGAAAAAGTAGGTTTGCACATCATTGGCTTTAATTACATTCAATCGAAATTCCATCTACCTCGGCGCCCAGCGTTGGCGAGAACATGGTCTAATGCAAGTTGCAGTTCTAATCGCTCTCTCTAGGCTCTCTGCCGCCAAAAACGCATGCCGCTCAAAGACGAAAGAGAAAAAAACACAAAAAAAAAAAAAATTTCATCACAAGGTCCTCACTCTCGCTTTATAGTTTTTGTTTCGGAGGTTTGCTCTCCGCCTCATCCTGCTCCTCCCTCAAAATCTCCGCAATCTGCTGCCTCAGCTCCTCCGCCAAGTGCTCCGCCTCATCCTCGTCCAATTCCTCCCTCTGCCCCCTCCCAAACATGGTGAAGCTCTCGCGATACCGGCCGCTGGCACGAATCTCGGGCCGCGGGATCAGATGGTAGTGCATATGCGGTACGACCTGCGCCGCCGCCGCGCCGTTGTTCTGCACCACGTTCCAGTCGGCGATGCCCGTGGCGCGCACCAGCGCCGCGGACAGCAGGCGGATGTAGCCGCCCAGGTCGCGCGCCTCCGGGTTGGTCACGTCCGTCAGTTTGGGCCGGTGGGCGCGCGTGCAGAGGAGCAGGTGGCCGTGGCTGAGGGGCAGGATGTCGAGGAAGGCGATGAGCGCGGGCGTGGACAGGACGACGAAGGACTGGGGCGCCGTGAGGTTCGAGGGGAACGGGTTGGGGGGGTCGATGGGGGAGAAGGGCGGGTGGGCGGCGGCGATGGCGCAGAAGGGGCAGTCTTCTTCGCGGATCGTGGGAGGGGGGAGCGACGGGTCGAATGAGGTGTGCATTTTTGCGCTTTGAGAGTGTTGTTGTGTTGTCTCTCGTTGTGTTGATGGCGATACTGCTTGCTGTGCCGTAGGTGTGTGAATTGGACGAATTCCCACGAGAGAGAAAAGGAACAAGGGATTGGATTGAGTCGCCCTCTTCTTTCTGCTGCTCTGCTTTTCTTAGCTTGGCCCGAGACAATGGTCAGCTAGAATCGCAGGGCATGGTATCGATCGAATTGGCGGAAAATCGAAGTCGTAATCAACAGATCCCAGCAAAAGACCAAACCCGCTAAATCGACTGCGGCTAAATCACTGGACTGGATTTTGCAAGGCCTTCAGTCTGCAGTGAACAATGTCGGATTTTCTCGTAGACTGATGGTGATGATTGTTCAAATGGCCATATGTACAGGAGTAGCCAATCGGTTGTAGAGAAATGATCGTAAGATGGGCGATGAGAGAGCGTCTGGGGTCGGCAGGCAAGTCAAGCAGTTGCCGAGGTACTGTATGCTGAGCGTTCGCGGTAGAGCTGTGATTACTTAATGCTCGAAGCTGCTTTTGTGAAGAATCGAACTAACCTGCACAGATGGTTCGTGGGGAAATAGTGACCCTATGTAATAGAGAATTGATCACGAACGATTAATTTTCAACAATTGTATTCAGCTATTCAAGAGTCTAGATATCACAGCCTTGTCTCGTGAATTTAGGCAGCTGTTGAATATCTGCAGGACAAAAGAGGTCACTTCCAAAGTGTAAAGCTCCTACATCACCACCCCCCACCGCCCAATTCTGCCGGACAAAATTCTCCTCCACCGCCACTATTTTCTCTCCTCTTCCATCACTCATCATCCACCCGCAAACCATCGCCCACACAAACCAGCCATCCTCACTCCCACATCCTCACCATCTACATCGAAACAGCAGCAGCCATGCCTCGCGAAGAATACCAGGTCCCTACCGCTGGCGCCGGCGCCTCAGCAGGAGGCATGACCCGCGGCGCGACCGGCGGCGAGCGACACGAGTCCCGCTCCGTCATGACATACATCTGCGGCGACTGCGGCGGCAACGTCACCCTTAGCAAGGACGCGCTGGTTGCCTGCCCGCACTGCGCCGGCCGAGTGCTGTACAAGGAGCGTACCAAGCGGTGAGTTTTTTTACGTGCTTGTGCCGGAGACTGAGGTTTTGCTGACGTTATGGGGTATAGAATGGTGCAGTTCGAGGCTCGATAGGCGCATAGATGGACCGGAAATACTACTCTCAGCGGGAACCGCAGTAAAGAACAATTGAAAAGCAAACGCACATTATAGATCGCACTCGAGGAGTTTTTGGGAGATAATCAGGGATTCACAAAGGGAGTCAGATGTCATTATCAAAGGGGAATTTTTGATATTACTTGTTATGCAAATGCGCGCCCCAAAAGCCGCCTAGATTTTTTTTCTTCTTCTTTTTGCGCACCTCAAATCATGAAAATTTTACATAGCCAAGTTCCTTTGCACCCGTGTGTTCACCTGGTTCCCAAAAAACGCCGTAACTACCTGTACGCCTCTCCAAATGCCCCCTCACGTTTGCGTTACCGCTGCATGTGCAGGTATTTCGCAAAGCTCGCGTCGCCCAAGATGCCTTCGTCCTTGCCTTCCATGGCGGCGGCATATCTAGCCTGTAGACCCTCTTTGGTTGTTTCGTCATCCTCATCGTCATCATCGTCGTTGTCGCTTGGGACATCCACGTCGTCGTCATCGTTGGTGACCCTGATAGGTCCCTTCTCGGCCACGTTCTTGGCGTCAACCGATATGCCCGACATGCCCTGCATCATCTTATCCAACTCCTCTTCACGGGTCTTCTTCTTCCGCTCCTCCCTCTCTTCCCTTCGTCGCTCCAGCTCCGGCAGATAATCGTCCAAAAACTCCTTTCGCTTTTCCTCAACGGCCTCGAAGAACTCGTCGATACCCGTTCCCATTCGCGAGCTAACACCCACCATGCTGAGATGCGAATAGAACTCCTCCAGTACCAAACTCATAGAGTTGAGTAGGCTGCCCATGTAACCGCTTCCACCACTTCCAAAGCCTTCTTGGCCTCCAAATGTGTCGGAATTCTCATCGCGGCGCAGAGCTTCTTGGAATGCTTCGAAATCTGTCATCCACTCCTTAGCAAAAGAAGCGTCCTTGACATCGGTCTTGTTGAAGACGAGGATCATGGGAAGTTTCGTCTTGTAGAGAATGGAACAGGCATAGAGCATGTTGGACATGAACGTCGATGTCGAAGCAGTTCGTGGTGTATCAATGATGTAGGCGATAACGGTAGGGAATGATGATGCAAGGGATTCCAACAGAATAGTTCCCGAGGCGGACCATACAAAAGCTTCGATTTGACCCGGCGTGTCAACCAGGATTCGGTCGATGGGCTTGCGTTCGGGGTGTTCGGGGTCGGGCTTTGAGCGCTTCTCCAGCAGATTGACAATCTGATCGACCTTTGTAGCGAAGAGGTTGAGCGATGTTAGAATACCTCCGTTGGGTCCTAGGTTGTACTGCTTCATGACCTCCTCATAGTTGACCGAGTCTCGAATGTCGATGTTGCTTTCGAAGGGGACGTTGAGAACCGCGGGGTCAAGATTGATGACATAGGGAGGTGTATTTTTTGAGTGAAGATGAGCGTTGATTCTTTGCATAAAGGTCGTCTTGCCCGAGCCTATGATTTGGCGCAACAGCGTTAGATGGTTGCATGATGCGAGGAGAGAGTCGCTGCTATGGAAGCTTACCAGCCATGCCAACGCAGACAATGGCGGGGGGCGACGACGCCGATATCGATGGGGCGCCGCCGGTAGATGATGAAGCCATTGTGAAACTCGAGAGAGCTGTAGTTTATCGTATAGAGACGCCTCGAGAAACGAGAAACTGTAGTCAGAAGTGCTTAGAAATGCGGTTGGGTGAAGTGGTAAAAAGCTTGGCGGGTCGAAATTTTGGATAGAGGAAAGATTTCAGCGGCTTCAGCGATAAAGAGCTGCCCCGCCTGCTCCCTCACTGAGCTGCCCACTAACGGAACCCCTACGGCGTACAAGGCACGGAAACAGCCCCGCGGTGACGTCTGTAAAATCCCATTCGATGTAATTATATAAGGTAAGCAGCCTCAACCTCCATCACCAACCTCAATACCGTTGCATGCTGTTTAATATCTTGGATATGATATGCTGCCCTCTGCTAATCGCTAGGTTTCAATGTGCCCCCCTTTTAAAATCCCGTCCACAGAGCCTCCCTCCAAATCGAAGGTCCCAGCCGGTTCCCCCTTTTGCAGCCATCGTTCCCCTTATTAACCATCTGTGCCGCTGCTGCGGAATGTTGCGCAAAGAGCCGCATAGTGGTGCGTCAGATCAAGCACATGCTGTGGCAGGCTTGTTGCTTGGATAATGCTCCTGACTTTGACGGCGCCTTCATCCTCGATCAAGGTCCGGATGGTATGCAGGAGCTCCGGGCTGAATTCGCTGTACCACCTGTACTGCCAGGTAACCAGTCGAATCACTGCCGCCACCGTCTCTCTCGTGCTCTTGGTCTTTTCAAAGACGCGGAGCACGCCGGCCAGGGCCTTGGGGCTGAAGCGGAGGGACAGGCAGGCGCGGTATGCCTCAGCGGCCTCATCAAAGTGCTGCAGACGTTCCGCGAGTGAACCAAGAATCTCCCACTCTTCTGCCGACTTCTTGTATTGTATCTGCTGCGCGCGGTATTGAGCCATTTGCGTGCGCCAGATTGTGTAGACCCGCAGATCTTCATAGAGAACCATGAACAAGCTATCAAGCCAGCGCTCGCAGAGCCGTTTGGTGTTTAGTTTGGAGAGATGGTCATCGGCATTGGTACCCTATACCATCAATGTGTCAATAAATAGAAATGGCCCATAGTTTACGCAAGGGAGCTATCGTCTTGACTCACATTCTCATTATCGGCCTTGACCTCGTCCGGGTCCACTGTACTGGAAGGCTTCTCAACTCCACCGCCCTCTCCGTTGGGGGCTAATGTCGTTGCGGCCGGCTCCGAGGCCTTCTCATCCTCATTGTCCGAGCCCTCGTCTCCGTTCGTAGTTGGGTCTGGTGTGCCGCGAAGGCCATCCATACTTGGACTCCGCTTCGGCTGGGCAGCCTGGGTGGCTTCTTGCTTCTCGGTACGGTACTCATCCTCCATGACAAAGACGTTGCTGCGAATCTTTAAAAGTTGGTCCCAACCAATCTTGGACGTCATTTCCGTCAAGATGCTGTACGCCTTCTTAAATGTGCCGCGGTAGGATGCTGCCCTCAGACTCAGTAAACTCGGGTCGACTTGTTCTGAGTATCTCGACTCTGGTTCGCTGTCAATCTCATCAAGGCGTGTTTCGGGAAGGGTGGGCAGGTGAACGTCTCTCGGCTCGGGCATCAGAGGAGAGTCCTTGTCCTGGTAAGTGAACATGGGGCACGAGTTTAGGATTGTTAGAGCATTTTCCCAGTCCTCCATGGCAACATAGACTTGAGCCAACCTAGCCCAAGTGCCAAATTCGCTGGGAGCAGCAATGGTACTGCGGTCTGCACAACCGAGCGCCATCTTGAGTCTCTCCTCCTTCAACTCCGGTGTCTCGGCTTTCAAGGCTTTCTTCAAGAGGAAGTCTGCCTGTGTATCAAGCATGACATAGTCCATTGGAGTTTGTTGAAGCGATTGATAGAGAACTTTTACTCCCGACACTTCCTCATGGCCCATGAACATCACTTTTGCCAACAGCGAGGCAACCTCGACACTTTGAGTGCGAAGCTTCTCGAAGAGGTTGATGCCAGATGTATAGCGGCCAGTAGTCTCGAGATACTTGAGTAATCCGGTGGTGAGATGATTTGATACATTCGTAGGGACCTGAACAATAGAATCGGATCCCAGTTGCCACCCTGTAATGGTATTAGCCTGCCGTCGTAAACAACTTCAACCTTCTTGAACTCTTCGTACCCCTAAAGAAGAGCTGTTCGGCTGCGTTAAGAAAGCGATGCTCAGTCTCTGTGTTAGTGACGGGATTGAATCTTCGGACGCCGACAATCTTGCGGATGCTGTCGCCACTACCATCGTCGGCGTACGAGTATGCTCTTAGGACGCTGCAAAGATATGTTTCCAGCCACAGGTCGTCTGACGCCTTTCGCTTCTCGCCTCGCTCGTCCACACAGTAACTCTCAACAGTTCCGGGAATCGACACATGCACCCGCATGTCTAACCGAGAGAAAGCATTGTAGCAACTTTGTCAGTGTTAGCATCCCTAAGTTTTCTATCGCAAGCAGCAATCGCATAGGACAGTCTCCGCTACCTACCAGTATACACCCTCGACGATCCTGGTGGTTGTGTTTGGGTCATGGTCTCTGTACGTCAGCGTGTTGATATAGGCCGCAAGACTTGCCGAAGACGACGCATCGACACCGGTAACGTGATGGTAGACGCCGGCCTGTAATTACACCTGAACGTTAGCTGCGCTGTCTCGTGCTCCGGGATTGTCGCTATTGCTAACCTGCTTTCCCGGATTGCGCACTGCTTGCTTCACAAGATGCACAAGATCCGGCGGGCCCAGCTCTCGCAATGCTGCAAGCGACTCTGTCCTGGCATCGATCGACTCGTGGAGGACGTCCTCGGATAATCTGGTGAAGTGTTAGGCGGCGTCGTGTGAAGCTGTCAGTTACGGCGGGAGGCTCACTCAGGCACTGCTGGCGCAACCATGGCGGCAAGCAGGCTCACGCAATTGCGCGGTCAATGGGATGGAGCTGGAATCGAGAGATTGAGGGTTCGGTCAAGCATGCAAAGCAGCCATGCAGAGCAGCAACCGTTGCGCAAACCGTGGGATTGGAGGAGCTATCGAGCTTCGAGCAAGGATTCTTGGGCCACACTGACCACGTATGACCAGCCTCGCTGCGCCTGCACGTGGAGCCAAGGTACATACCAAGGTACGGCATTACAGGCCTCAACTGATAGCGATCCACGCCTATATTTGGCCCCTGGCGGCGGCGTCTTAGTCAGCTGTTGGCGCGCCACATCCCTCTGCTACAGTGCTACAGCGGCTTCTCAAGCGCTGAGCTCCAAGCGGTGCGGTTCTACTGTGGACGCTGCAGGTAACTTCGATACTGTACAGCACAGGACACGACAGGCCCTGATCCATGGCTTAATCTTATCGCCTCGGGCCAATTGAATTAACGCGACGCGCCAGGTTGATTGAGCAGTGCAGCCAAACGTCATTCAAGGGCCAGATGAACCCCCGGCTTCCAGGAACCTGCAACTCCAAAACACACCATCGCGAATGCTGGCTTTGTCAGTGTTCGCATATCGCTTGCGATCATGGTGCGTCCAATTGCCTTGCTCCTCTGGTGATACTCATGTTAACCCTTTGCCGCAGCCCGCCTTCCAGGCCATCAACCTTGAGCCGGAGGAAAACATCGACGAGCAGATCGATACCACCAAGGAGCTTCACGTGAGTTGCACACATACATACTATCGACACCATACAAGAATCCCAGATGCTGACGCCTGCTGCAGGTCGACGAAGCTCTCAAGCGCTTTCAGAATGCGTTAAAGCTCCACGCGCAAGGCATACGGTCCCGCGAAGCCGCCAGCGCAGCCTACGACGAGCTTTTCGAGTCGGAGATATTCAAGTATCGAGAAGCGAAAACCGACTACGAGCGAACAGAGCTACAGAGCGATGGCCAGGCGGAAACTTCAGCACCCGAATCGTTTGCCGATGGACTCGATGTGGCCGCGGGCGGCGCCGATGGAGTGGCTGCTAGTCTTGCGCTCGCACTTTACCTCTCCTATAAGAACTACGGACAGTTTTACCTGGACAAACTGAAAGATGAGAAAAGCTCAAATCCTGAATGGAGCAACAAGCTCCAGATATACTATCGCAGCGACCAGGGAAAGAAAGTTCTTGACAGCTGGACTTCGGCCCTGGATCAGGACCCTTCAGATCCAGAGCTATGGAGAAAAACGGCGAGATTTGCTGGCGCAATGAATAGCGGGAGAATCAAACGATACTGTCTGGAGGCTGCAATAGAGCTAGATGATGATCCGGCTGTAATGGAGGTTGAACCCCCCTCTCTCGCGGAGAGCTTGGCTGGGGAGCAGCTCAAGATGTACTTGAATCTCCTCGGCGACGACATGGCATTGTCACACCCTGCCATGGCGCCTTGGCTAAAGAAAAAATTACCGTCAATATTGAAACGTCACCTTGACCCTATCCCATTCTTGCCAGACCCGACCTCGACCCTCTCCATTCCACCAGAAATGCAGATTACCCAACAGCTACTATCCGTCGACAACGCCGATGAGACCATATCCATTGCGAGCGACGTAGAATCGTCGAGCAAGAATGTTGAATCGTGGTCTGATCTCGGATTTGAGCTCATGAAATGTGTTGAGAGCACAAAGGATGCTTTGGAAGTTTGTAGACTCATCTTGCAAACGGCCAAGCAGGATACAGAGATGGATGAATCGCGAGACGAGACCACCAACGAACCCCAGAATGGCATTCAGCCTGAAGGGAAGAAAGCTGCAGATACAAATGGCAAGGACGAGAAAGCGTCTGTGACGCCACCAGTCGAGTCGAAAGGAAGCCAAGCGTCTGACATTGTCGATGACGCTACCAAAGGCTCTGACGGGACACAAAAGGAGTCAAACGCGCAGCAGTCAGCTAGGAAGCGATCACAGTCCGCTGCGGGACTACCAGACGGGGCTGACGAAGAGAATGTGACTGAAAAGAGGAGCAAAAGAGTCCGTAGGAGAGCGGAAACGTCTCAAGCTGAGGAAGCTCCTGATCCGAATACTCTTATTGCTAACCAACTTCGGCCTTTTCAAGAAGCTGATCAGCATCTCTTTACCATGACGAAGAACTTACTCGAGACCATTGGAGTTGAGGATAAAGAAACCTTTGAGTACCTCGATGAGGTTATAAATCTGTGCGTCGCAGAGGATCGGTTGTCCAAATTCACTCATGTGGGAGCCAAAGACTTGCGCACGCTGATTGCCGATTTCAAAGAGGACGTTGCCATGGTTTTTCTTAACAAGAAAGAACAAGCGACTCTGGGGCTCTCTTCCTTCTTGGAGCATGCCAAGACTGGATCCGAGGATCAAGCTGTGAATGTTCCTTTCGATGAAGCCAAAGGTTTGAGAGATTTCGCTCAGAGAGTGGAGGAGAGGCATGACTATATGACAAGTGACGATATTGTTTTTGAGTGGATGAAGACAATAAGCTCCAGTTATGCCTCCTTTAAGTGGTCAGATGCTATGAAGACTGCGGTGGTCCAGATGCTGAACACGACCGACTCATCGTTATACAAGCTGGTTTCGGAGGAGCTGCAGTATTCTTCACCCGAAGCACTGGCTGACCTTGAATCCTTAATCCCCATGGTATTTGAGCTCTACATTGACATTTACGAGCGAATCACCAACCCTAGCAGCGCTGTTGATTACGCAACTCGCATGGAAACCAAATATCGACTTCAGCGATGGCTAGATTTAGCATCGGCATATATGCGCTTGATGAATCGCCCGCCAACCGACCCCCTATGCGTCAGGTTTTTGTGGGCGTCGGTCTTGGTGTCATCGCTCTCGGACAATCCAGTTAGAGAGCACATTCTCCTCTTGTGGACATCGCTTCGTGATTTCCTGTCGGAAGAGAAAGTAGACACGCTGACTCTACCAAATAATGTGGTCATGCCAACCATCTCGCCGGCGGCTGCAGATCGAGAGATTTCCAAACTTACCACCATGGATTTCTTTCTCAGCCTTTTCCAAGAAGGGATGGAAAGCCCCGTTCACGTTATTGAAACCCTGGAGCCTGTTCTTAACCCTTCATCCGTCTGTATATCAGTAGAGAAGCAGGACGATTTGGCAGACTCGGATGCCGCGTCCTCGGCTGATTCAGAGTCACAGAAGAACAAGCAGTCCATATCGGACTGTGCAACTCAAGGCATGCGTGACCTATGGAAATTTCTGCGTAGCAGCAGCACCGAGCTGAGGCTATTTCTGTGGTCACGACTTGGAGATGCATACGAAGCCATAAAATATACAACCAAGAGGTTCTCATGCCACCTCAGAAGCATTGAGCTTATTGTGGCGGATCTGGAGAATGAAAAGTACGCCAAGCTGCCTGACGAGTCTCGCCTGCTTCTTTACATGAGGACCTTGAAGTCACTCGACGAACTGCTGATTCAGGCACTAACATTGGCCTTGAACGACCCCTCTGCATTCGACATCATCGACGACGACCACCTCAAGTCAAGCTGCAGTGCTCTTGCCAAAGTGAATGCTATTCTTCACACTGCATTCTTGTGCGAGGACGAGGTCACGATCGGAGCCAAAAAGGCACCGTCTTCGAACTCTACATTCCAGTCTCTCATCACCAAACTGCGAGAAATGCAGGTCCGCACCTGGTGTCTACAGTTCACCATGTTTAGGGCAGGACTGCCTCTTCAAGAGTCCATTGCTCCGGAAAAGGATCTGGCAGACTTCCTCGCCGCCATTCATCAAGTAATTGGTCTTCGAAAGTGCTGCAAGGCGTCCAACAAGATCTTCCTTAAAGTGATGCGCATGGAACTGCTTAAGAATAAGAATATTGAGAACTGGGAGGACTACCTGGGGCAGGTGGTTTATGACCTCTATGGACTCAAACTTGGCGTTGGAGTATGGGAGGTTCAAGATCATGGCTGTCCGCATGAGAAGCTCGAGAAGCGTCAGACGATGCAGCTGGTGGAAAAGGTTATGATCCTGGCAAATCGCATGCCAATGAAAGACCTATTGAAGTCGGATCTCAAGACGGCCATTGACCATATGCAACAAACTATTGGACAACCAAAGTCTACACCCCAGATGATCCATAACCTGCGCAACTTTACCGAACTCGTCAAAAAGCCCATCCATCCTCTTCGACTGTATCAAGCGTTATTCGGAGAGGTATCGGTAGATGCTGTTTCGACAAATACACCGGAAGCTGCGCTGGCAAAACACGGCTGGTTTTTCTTGCTTGGAATGATAGCACTGACCAAGTTCAAAGCCGTTGATTTGAACCGACGCCAGACACCAGGTGCAACAGACGACCTTCGCATAGGAGCCACCTTCCTGAGGCTACAGCTACAATTCAGTTCAGATAGTTGGGAGTCGTGGTTCCGGCTGGCCGAATGCTTCGATTACGATCTAGACGAAGCAGTGCTATGGACTGCTGACAAGATGAACAAGGATCGACCCGAACTGGTCAAATTTCAGAGGAACGCAATTCACTGCTACACGTTGGCCCTGTCGCATTCAAGGTATCAGGAGATTGAAGTCAATGACGAAGATCCGCTACATGACTTGTATCACAAGTTTGGAATGCGTCTGTATGCCTCAAGTCGAGAACCATTTGCTATGGAGCCCTTCCAGCACTCCGATCAAGAGCGTTTCTTTATCCAGAATATGGGCGCTGGGACATTCAAGAGGATTCTACACGAGCAGATGACGGAGTACAAAGTATGGAAGTTTGCTGCCAAGCTTTTCAGAATGGCCATAGAGCGCAAACCTGGGAACTGGAAGTAAGTGTTGTATCAGGCAGATTATATGTGACGTGAGACGATACTAATTGCTGGAATAGGAATCCGTATATGCTGGCCAAGTGTTATTGGAAGATGTACCAGACACCAGAGGAAGAGCTCGACAGCAGCGATAGCGGCACCAAGATTGGAGTCCAAACGGTGCTGAAAGCGCTGAAAGACGCCGTCAATGTGGCTAACAACGCGAGAAAGTCCCGCAGTAGCGACCCAATACTCGAGCCGCATTACAAGATTGTGTCTATTGTGCACAAACTTGTGATGCGAGGGGATCTCCCTGCCAAAGAAGCAGCCGAACTTTTGTCGGAGCAACCCTTTGGCGTGCAATTCAAACCGGATGATATCTTTGCTTCATTCTCAGAACCCGAGGACTGGGAAGAGTACATTATCCCGACGCTCGTGAAGCTCAAGGAGAAAGATAAGTCTAACTGGCAGCACCGGATTGTCGCACGTCATGCGAAGATTCTATTCGATGAGAGTAGCATGGAACAAAACAGTGACATTAAGGTGGCGGCACAGGCTGCTTTTGCCATCTTGAGAGAAAACATGTTCACCAAGACGATGGTGATGAATGTATGGAAATGCGACGCAGAGCGCCCAGGCCGTCACCATGTCTTTACCGAACAATATGTGCGATTCATGACCAATCTCCTCGTGATAATGTCCGACAAGACAAACCTGGAGCAGCTGCTTCGTCGTCTCCGGAAGAAGGGCGCAGATTTCTATCACTTTGTCGACTTGTGGCAGTCCTGCTGCATGGCTTATCTGAAGCTGCTGAGAGACACATACAATATCCCCCATCCCACCGATGATGCTTTCAAGGCACTGTCTACTGAGGAGTTTGAAATCATCAGCGAGAGGATCACTGAGTGGGCTGCTCGTGACGAGGCAAACATTCCAGCCTTTAACTGCATGAAGGAGGCCATCGAATTGAAGAAGCTTAATGCTAATTTGATGAAGGTCGCCGGGATCGACGACTTGATTAATGATTGTTACTCAAAGATTTATGTCGATGTGGCTGCAACGTTGCCAGGACAGGAGCCAAGCAAGATTATCGAAGAGCGCAATCAGGCCAAAGAGATTGCTGCCAAGCTTGAGGCGGCGGCTGCGGCCCAGGCCCAGGCTGATTCCAAGCCAACCAGTTCTCTCAGCAACATACTCAATCCTCCAAGCACTCATGATAGCCTTCCCGGCACTGCGACGCCGTTGGAAGGAGAAAAGTCCGAAGCAGCACCGCGGACTCGGAAAACGGGAGTTCGTAGGCCGGACGTCCTTCGGAAAGCGGAACAAGCTGTTACTCGGTCTCTGGAAACTCCAAAGTTGGCTCTGCCGAGAAGCCGTGTTGGAAGTATGTCGAGTGCTAAACGCGAAAGCCAGACGCCAAACGCGGGTGCTAGTGATGCCGACAGCGACGAGGAAGAAGGACCAGACGCACAAGTTAGAAGAGAAGCTGGGGAGGATACTGATATGCCAGACACGCATGCATACGAGGAGGATGGCCATGATGGCCATGACGACTCCAAGTTGGAGGACAAGGAAGAAGAGCTTGAGAGTGATGACGCGCATAGTCTTGACGATTCCGCTGAGGAAAGCGACCTGAGCGATGTTCCGGATGACTATGAAGAGGACGTCCCACCGAGCTTGATGTTCCCGCACCTGGGACGGACTATTCAAAGCGGCGAAACTAGTGGTGAAGACGCTGATAGCGAAAGCGAAGGCGACGAAGAAGAGGACGAGGAGGAAGATGATGAAGACGACGAAGAGCACGGAGATGACGAAGCCGAAGAAGCTGAGGAGGGCGAGGAGGAACACGAGGAAGGTGACCACAGCAAGGAGATTCATGAAGATGGCGAAGAGGAAGAAGAGGAAGAGGAAGAGGAAGGCCATGAAGAGGATACCGAGATGGCGGAACCACAAACGCCGGCAGATCACGATGAATCTGTAGATATGGGAACGTAGACTTGTTCTTCGCAGTGAATTTTGATATCTTTTTTTGGGCGGCAGAGGAGGGGGGGGTTGCTATATTTGCTATTGGGTTGGGTAGCTGGAAGGGATTTGGTATGGTTCAGGATGCGTCTTTCTTGACTTGGACTATTCTGGCGTACTTAATAAAACATGGATTCTTGTGTCTGCTGCATGTCGTAATTTATTGAAGATGGTGATGCTGTTTGTGTTTGATTCGGTGGAGCAGAATCTACAATTTCACTTTCATCTTTCAACATTGACGGTATGATAGAATGATCAAGTAAATTGAGAAAATACGAAACACTCCGTCTCCAAAAGTTGACACTAATCAGATAAATGCACCTTATAACACCCGTTCTGTTTGCCTTTTAAACACCATTGTTCCACAAAAACTTTTCTCATATCTTCCTTTCTTTTCCCACTTCTCTCTTCTAAAAGCGGAATTTTTAACCCTCCTCCTGATCCATATTGTCTCTTCTCCTCTTGGGTCCAGCCGTCTTTCCTTTTCCTTTACCCTTCTTTTCCCTGCTTTCAAGGAAGGACTTCATCTCCACCCTAGTTTCCCTCTGGGCCTCCTCGACTCTGCTCTGGAAAGCCATGACTTCTTCCTTTTCCGTCGGGTAAGTTTCCAGCTGCTTGCCTAGCGCAGCCTCGATGCGCTGATAAATCTCGACATCGTACTGCGTGACGATGCTGATGGCGATACCGGATTTACCGGCACGGGCTGTTCGACCGACACGATGGATGTATGTCTTGGAGTCCTGGGGCAGATCCAAGTTGAGCACCACGTCGACGGCGGGGATATCCAGACCACGAGCAGCGACATCGGTGGCTACGAGGATTTCGCGGGATCCTCCCTTGAATTTATTCAGGGCACCGAGACGAGATGACTGGGATAGCTGTCCGTGAAGTGGGATGGCGCCGAAGCCAAGAGTTCGCAGCAGGATGGCTATTCTCTGTGTTTCAAAGACTGTGCGTGTGAAGATGATGATGGACTTTCCAGCAAACTCATTGACTAGGTAGATGAGATATGTGTCCTTCCGCTTATGAGGCACAAAGATGTAGTGCTGCAGCAAGGTCGACACAGTCTGGTATTTGCTTGAGCTGACGCTCACACGGACAGGGTCCCGCAAACTGGCTCTCTGGAGACTCTCGACCTTGGAGCTTAGAGTTGCGGAGAAGAGATATGTGCGGCGCTCACGGGGGATAAACTTGAGGATCTTGTCGATACTGGGACCAAAGTCCATGTCCAGCAGACGATCGGCTTCGTCCATGACCAGGTACTTGAGGGACCGCAGAGAGAAGCCCTTTGTCTTTTCCAAGTGGTCCACCAATCTACCGGGCGTGGCAACGATGATATGAGGCTTCTTTCCGAGGGCAATGGCTTGGGGAACCATGTCCAGACCTCCGACAATAACGGCACATCTCAGCGAGATGAGGGCTCCCAAAGCTTCAAACGACTGTCCGATCTGGGCGGCAAGTTCTCGAGTGGGGGCAAGGACGAGTCCGAATAACGGCTGGGGCTTCTCGAGGAGTGCCTGCAATATCGGCAGAGCAAACGCGGCAGTCTTTCCGCTACCAGTCTCGGCGAGGCCAATGACATCGCGGCCTTGGAGGGCAACGGGGATGGACTTTGCTTGGATGGCCGTGGGGTGCTTGTAGTTTAGAGACTCGCAGGCTTCGCATAATGAATCGACAATACCCTAGAGAAAGGAACAAATCTTGTTAGTCTTGAGTGTTTTTTATTGCAACATTCAATCCACCACATCTTTGCCTCGTACCAGCTCTTTGAACGTCTTGGGCTCTTCCGGTGCATCTGCAGCATCACCAGAGGAAGCAACATCGAGAGTCGCCGATTCTTCTTCAGTGGGAGGATCCGGAGATGCCTTGGAGGTGCTGGCTTCTGCCTGTTGGCGCTTTGCCGGCGCATCGTGCGCAATCTTTTGCCTTTTTGCGCCGCTCATTGTTGCTCGAATGTTTTGCCTTTTGAATTTGCTGAACGTAGAAACGAACAATGAAGCCTTGCCCAGTAACTTTTTTTTTGGGTCAACTTTGCAGCAGCAAATCAGGACGCAGTGCGATGAACCCCGGTCGAAGGTCGATGTTGGAGTGGATTGTGTGCAGGGGTTTTGAACAATTACGTCTATATCAGGTTTTGTGCGGGAAAAGGGGATTTCGAAATGGCGGCGTTTCACTATCACCAAGGTGTTCAATTGTTGCATCTATTTGTTTAAAGTATGTAAAACGCCGCCTAATGCTATTACAGAGAATCTGCGGAACAATCTTTCTCCTCTAAAGAGCTGCTTATGTGCATAAGTGGGTTGCTTGAGAAAAAGTTGGTGGGGCGCCATCGCTGCGATAAGCTCTTATCGCCTGGCCTTGGCTAAACTTTTTTTTCCTCTTGTGCTGGCTGGTATAATCCATTGGACGTCCGTCTTGCAACAAAGCAATTCCTCATCACCTACAAATCAATCAGCCATGGCGAAACGAAGAGTCAAGAAGCGCACCCACATGGGCGCAAACAACCCGCAGCCCAACTCAGCCGGACATGCCTCGGCCCGTGATCCCAAGAGCATGGTCATCAGAATCGGCGCCGGAGAAGTTGGCTCAAGCATCAGCCAGCTCGCAGCAGATGTGCGGAAAGTCATGGAGCCTGGCACTGCTAGCAGGCTGAAAGAGCGGAGGGGAAACCGATTGAAAGACTACGTTGTCATGTGCGGTCCTCTTGGAGTGACGCATTTGATGCTGTTTTCGCGATCCGAGGGAGGCAACACCAACATGAGAGTTGCGCTGGCGCCTCGAGGACCTACGCTGAACTTTCGAGTCGAGAAGTATTCACTGTGCAAGGATATCCAGAAAATTCAGAGACATCCCAAGGGCATGGGCAAGGAGTTTCTCGCTGCTCCTCTGGTAAGGACACCACTCCACTGAACCCAAATCTGAGCTGCATACTAATGATTATTAGCTGGTCATGAATGGATTCTCTCGACCCGGCTCAACTGCCAAATCAAAGGTCCCCAAGCATCTCGAGTCATTAGCCACCACCGTCTTCTCATCCATGTTTCCCCCGATTAACCCCCAAACCACACCGATCAAGTCGATTCGCAGAGTGCTACTCCTGAACCGAGAGCCGTCGAAGGAGGACGACGGTACCTTTATTCTCAACTTTAGACACTATGCCATCACTACTAGACGGTCAGGAGTCTCAAAGCAGTTGCGTCGAATTAACGCGGCTGAGCAATTCCTCAACACCAAGACCAGCCGACGCAGTCACATGCCCAACTTAGGCAAGCTCGAAGATATCGCAGATTACATGATTGGCGAGGGTGGCGATGGATATGTCTCCGATGTGACGAGCGGAAGTGAAGTTGACACGGATGCCGAAGTTGAAGTCCAGGATACAGCGTCTCGAAAGGTCCTGTCTGCCAAAGCCCGAGCTGCCGCAGCAGAGAATGGCCAAGATGAGGAGCTGGAAGAAGCAAACGTAGAAAAGCACGTGGTCAAGCTCGTCGAGCTCGGACCTCGCATGCGACTGCGGTTAACCAAGGTCGAGGAGGGAATGTGCTCGGGCAAAGTCATGTGGCACGAGTACATCCACAAGTCGGCTGGCGAGATCAAGGAGCTGGAGAAGCGATGGGAGAAGCGAACGCAGGAGAAGGAGGCTCGACGCCGTGAGCAAAAGGCCAATGTGGAGAAGAAGAAGGCGGCCAAGGAGGCGCAGAAGGCATCTCAGAAGGGCGGAAAGGGCAATGGCGACGAGGAGGAGGAGGATGACGAGGATGACTACGAGTACTACAGCGATATGGATGTGGATCAGTTTGACAGCGAAGGCTTGGCTGGTGATGCCGAGTTCAAGGTCAACGAGCAGAAGGAAGAGGATGGCGAGTGGGAAGACCAGGAAGAGGAGATTGGTAATAACTGAGATGGATGAAGTGAGGGTCTGGTATATCCTTGTTTTTCAAGGGAGGGGCATTTGTATGAAACATATATGGCGCATGGGTGTTTATCTTAAAAGTCGAAATGGCTGCAATTTATAATGTACATGTTGATATGCCATCTTTTTGTTTACATGAGGCTATATGATGTGACATGGCTTGTAAGAGATCCCACACTGGTATCAACATCTCATCTGTGTCCAATAGAAACTCTAGGGGTGTTAAATAGACACCATTGGAGTGTTTACCAGGGCTCGATGCCCCTGGCTACCTTCCATCAGCTTATTAACAGGCTCATCGCCATCTTTCAACAATCTCCACCTCCACGCCTTGATAGCAGGCCGCTCTAATCCAACACCCTCAATCACATCAACCACCCAATTACCTATATTGGGGAGAAATTTGAACGCATGTCCACTTCCCCCCGTCGCACATACAAGACCTTCATATCCAGGGACATAGTCGATAACATAGTGATTGTCGAAAGAATCTGTGTACCAACAGAGGCGGCTCTCTGAGATGTGGATTCCAGCGTTGCCCAACTCGGGGAGATATTCATCCAGGAATTTGGTGACTACTTTGTGGGCTTGTTCGGGAACTTGATTCATTACTGGTGTTGCAGTCTCGCCTAGATTGCCACTCCATTTGGTTACGGGTACGCTGCGTTCTTGTCCATCGTATTGCTGTTGAGGGTTTATATACTTGGTTCCCCTGTACCCAATCTTGAAGATGCCGTTTTCATCAACTGGGAAACCGTAAAGGCCTCCGTCAGCACCATGTTCACGCATATTAAACGACCAAGAAGGGAAGCGCGAATGATGGAAGCGCTGGCGAAGGGGCGACGATTCCGGGATACGAAGCATAAAAACAGAACCGGCGGTCGTTTCGCAAAGGGAGTCGAGGGACGGTAGAAGTGATGGTGTCCAACCGCCGCAGCAGATGACGACGAGAGATGCTGGGTGATGTTTCTCGTCCGCGGTGGTGATACCGGTGATGGTTTTGGTGGTGGAGTTCGATGATGAGTCGTATGCGAAGGAGGTGAATTTGCCCAGTACGGGGTCTAGGATGAAGCGCACCCCGAGTTTCTTTGCCTTGTGAAGAGCAAAAATGCAGGCTTTGTCGGCAAGGACATGGCCGCCTGTAGTGTCGAGAACGCCGAGGACTTTTTTGCTAAATGGTTGGAGAGCATATTCGATGCCCTTTTGTGAGGCGAGCTGGATATCGGCTTGTTTGTTATTGATGAGCTGCGAGCCGTGGTGTCCAGCCTTTTCCATGTTTTCAATAGTGGCAATCTCGAAGTTTGGGAGGGTGGTGGAATCGCTGCAATTAAGATAGCCGTTTGGAATAAAGAGAGAGCTGTTGGGAGTTATTCCTTTGATGCCATCTCCATCATGATTGTTGTCGTTGGCAGCCTTGAGTTCTGCGTTCCAGGCTGCCCAAGCAGAGAGAGCTTCGGTGCTGAGATCCTGGTATTCGGTTTGAGAGCCATATGCTGAGCGAATAATCTTGTTTATGTCTATGTGAGTTGTAAGTTGGAGATCAGTTGACTTTGTTGATGGTTTCCGCAAGGAAGGGGAACAACGAACCAGAGGATGCAGAGTCACAGCTGTCAAAGTAAGAGTACAGCGTCTCATCATAAGGCTTACTGTCAAAGACTGTGATGTTTGTATAGCCTCTCTGGGCAAGATGGATGGATGTGCTGAGGCCAAAGACGCCTGCCCCAATGATGATGATGGGAGAGTCTTTGGAGGGTGGTAGTTGAGCCATTGCTGTATGTGACAAGGCTGACGCAGCTGAGAAGATGGAAAACTCTCTCTGTCTGTTCTGTTATGAAAAAGAAGAGGGAAAAGCTAGCTGCAAACAGAAGCAAACAGAAAGCGGGCTTGACCAAAGAGAGTGGTTACACAGATTCCACGTGGCAACTCAACAAGTATGTATATGTAAACTACAATGAAGGAAATGCATGTGTGCGAAATTGTGAGATTTACTGCGTTACTGATGACAATTGCAGAGAGTTGATCTACACTCTGTTGGTTCTACGATAGCGTAGTATTGCGACATTGAGATAAGTGGACAAGGCATGTCCGTGTAAGTCGCTCTGGATTGGCTGCATTGCCAGGAATTAGCCTAATTTACCATTCAATGTGATTCGCGGAGACCTTTGAGATTGTGAGACAGAATCAAATACTTTTTCCATCATATCAAATCATGTCAACTTATATCTCATCATGTAAGTCGTTTCATTACTAGCTACCCAATTTTCGTATACCCAGTGTCGATGTCCTCTTCCATCTTCACTCAGGATAAGCGGGAAAATCCCACGGCACCGCCTTGGCCAACAACTCATAATCCAGCCCCTTCGCTCCGCCATTCAGAAACAAAAACTTTGTAAACGGCACAGTGGCATAATACTCGAAACGAGTGCCCTTAGGAATAAACGCGACGTCTCCCGGGAGAAGATATTCCGTCTTGTAGCCCTGAATCGTCAGAGCAAGCTGGCCCTCGTCCATCTGGATGGCAAAGTGGTTAGGCAGCTTGGCGACGTTGGTCTTGTCGCCCTTGAGTCTCGGAGACAGCGTGAGAGTGCTGATGGTAAAGTTCTTGTAAGGGGTTTGCTCCGCTGTGAGGAGTGTCTGGATGACCTTGTAGCCGTTTTCGCTGTTGAGGTACTTTGGCCCGTAGTCTTTGGCGATGTAGTAAGGATCTGTAGGATCCGTGGACAGCGAATTGTTGCCGTTGTTCCAGACGTTGCTGTTGTGCCAGTTGATGCTGGGATTGCCGGCAGTGCCATTGACAAAGTCTCGTCGCGGCACGTAGACGTCGGCCTGGGCGACGTACAAGTCGAGCGAGTTGAGCTGGGCTTCTTGCTCAGGCGTGACATCGCCAAAAGGCTGCTGGTCGTCTCCGATCAACTGATACGGGGACCCGTGGGGGGAATCAAAGTCTCCGATGCTGAAGACGTTGTATAGCTTTTCGAACCCGGCTGGGTTGTAGATGTGCGTAAGCTGGCTGTCTGGATCCGTGTGCTGAAATGTGTGGATCGTGCCTGGCGGAGCAGTACCAAAATCACCCAGCGTCATGACGCGAGCCTCATCAATGGCACCTGTCACGTTCTTCTTGGTCCAGAGCTCGACTCTTCCCTTGGAGCAGTAGAAATGCTCGTGGGCATCGCGGTGAGTATGAGGGCGCGCAGAAGTCCAGCCTGTCCATTTGCTGGTGTGCTGGACAACGGCAAAGGCGCCGTCAGAAGAATTTGTGGTGATGGAGAAGCGGATGATTTGGCCAGAGGTGGTCAACTTGATAGCATGGCCTTTATAGCGAGGCAGGATATAGGGACGGACATGGTTGGGGGCTACATCAACGACAAGCGGAGGACGAGAATAAGAAGCAGCCGTGGATGAGGCGGTTGAGAGGAAGGAAAGAGATAGCGATGTGAGTGTAGAGGCTTTCATTGTGGCACAAGTTGATGATGCTGACTGATTCTTCAACTTGGGGAATATACAAAAGATTCATTTCTCGGAGCATTCATTTATACGTTTGTAGATTTACGTAGATACAGAAGTTTCCATAGCAAAAAGAATAAAAAAAGAAGCTGTCGGCAGTTCACCCAAATAAGAAGCTCATCCTCATCTGCTGCATACCGATGGTCAAGGCCCAATCAACGAACCCACTAGCGAAGCAAGATGTGAAAATTATCTTCCATTCTAGTTCTCTCACCTTCTTTCTCCCACCTTTTCACCGACCCGTTTCCTTCTAAATCCCGTATTTCACATGCCATGGCCTGCCGTCCTGCCTAATTCGTGTATTATACATATTGGGTGCAACCCGCCAAGACGTCAAAAGCTCGCCCATTGACGCGATGACTTGATCGATTTCTCTCCGAGCGCTAAGAAAAGGGCGAGAAGGGCTTAGCATAGGTGGAAACAAGCAAGCGGAGGATAGAAAAAGCGGGACCAGGAAGATTTCGAACACACACAAGTTAAACCATACGCCTACAAAAGGAGTAGCTGCTATATCTATATATTCCTAGTAACTGCTACTATATCTATCTTAATAATAAAGTTCGAGTGCTGGTTAAGTAGATGTTCTACGAGCTATTTAAGTGCTTATATTACTAAATGTATGTACGTATTTATTTCGTAGTCTCGCTTTTTCTGTCCTCCGCTTGACAAGGTCCATGTGGAATCAAGCTTGTCCAGGGGGGTGACATGGGCTTAACGTTAGCTTTAGCCGGGGTTCATGACTGGGGTTGCGTTTTCTCTGTTTCTGTGTTCTGTGATTAGAAGATAAGAGACTTGATAGTGGTGCAAATACGAGTAGATAGAAGCAGGTGTTGTCAAATAATGCAGGGAATCGGAATCGAGACCATGATCACATAAGAGACTTGTAAGATGACACATGCAACTCCAAGTGATGGACGAGGTTTTAGCATTGTATTCAACCTTCATATCTGAATATTCCACAACACTATAGCTGTCATTCCTCTCAATCTCTCTTCTTCATACTTCATTCACCGGCGCAACTGGTCTCCCCTCTCTCTTCCACTTCAAGACATTCTCAAAACACTCCTTCTCAGCCCTACGAATCGCCTCCACTGTCCAACCTCCCATATGCGGCTGCAGTACCACTTTGTCGCTCGTCCTAAAGTACGGGTTGATGTTGGGCTCATTGGTGAACACGTCTAGTCCCACCCGTTCGACCTTGCCGCTCTCCAAGGCCTCAATCAGCGCCTCTTCATCAACAATAGGCCCTCGCGCCGTGTTGATGAGAAACACCCTGTCCTTCATCATCTTGAATTCGGCATGCGAAATGAGATTCCGTGTCGCCGGTGTAAGAGGGCAGTTAATCGATACCACATCTGCTTGAGAGAGCAATTCCTCCAATGAAGAGCAGTATTCGGCATGACATGCCTCTTCAATCTCAGCGCTCAGCCTCGTCCGGTTGAAGTACTTGACTTTCATGTTAAACGTCTTGGCTTTGACGGACAGATACCTGCCGATGCTCCCCATGCCCACAATTCCAAGCGTCATCCCCGTCGGATCTTTGGTAGGCACAATCCCGTTATACCATAACCCTGCCCGAATTCTCTTCTCCGCAACGTACGTGTTTCTTATCACGGCCAGCGTCAGGAAGATGGCCATGTCGGCCGTTGCTTCGGCCACAGCATCGACAGTGTTGCAGAACCAAATGCCTTGGCTTGTCATCCATGAAACGTCAAACTCGTTGTAGCCTGCCCACACAGAGGCAATGACGCGACAGTGAGGAGTAAGGGCAGAAAACAGCTCTTCATTGAGAGGCTTCAGAGAGGGTGTATCAACGGTGCAGATGAGAGCGTCTATTGGGCCTGACTGGGCGATGAAGCGAGGGAGCTCCTCCAGAAGTTGTTGCCGGTTGGACGATTGAAGAAACTTGAACAAACCCTTCTGCGTGAGTTATTTGAAAGACTAATGGGATGATTCACAATCTCAGTACTCACCTCGATATCCAGCTCTGCTTTGACGCTCTTTAAGTAGTCATCGCCAACATGATTCACATTCCCAACAACAGCCACACGGGGCTTCTTATCCGGTGCCACAGAGCTCATTGATTGTTCCGGTAGCTCAGCAAAGCAGTAGAATCAGCTGTAGCAACAATTCTCAAAAAGCATAATGCAAGGAATGACTTGGGCCGCTTCTTCTTATTGCCGTGTTAGAGGGGCAACAAGCTCCAAGTTTTGAAAATACCCCAACTGTCAATTATTAGGACAGGCATTATGTCAGCCCCCCGCTGTCCAGCAAATCTGAGGCTGTAAAATGCCCCAAAAGTACGGGGTAGAGGCACCTGGAGAGAGATCCGGCTCCGGCTCCGGCTCCGGCAGGGTGGCGATCCAGTCGGCCTTCATGATGCAGAGGAAGCCTACCGAGGACGTTGAAGGCCCTTGAAGCTCATCGCTTTGAGGAACGAGGTCGCGCAGGCATGGCGCATTCGAGCTCTCATGTTTCAGGCATCTGTTGTAGATGCGCGTCGAGATCCAGGTGAAAGTTGTTGATGACAGAGAGACCCAAGGGCGCAACTAGATGTGTGGCCTTCAAGTCCTCTCAATAGAAATTGATTGCTGGAGTTGTAACAACTGTCGTGTTACACACATCAAATTTAGATGAAAAAGCAAGTCTTGCAAGCACATGTCAGGAAAATTTGCATCGAATAGTAAAAATTTGCAGCCATGGATTATTACGGCTATAGAAGACTCATTTCGTCAACAGTGTGCGCCGGAAGGCTCCGACAATCTCCTGACCGAGCTGACCGGGTCAATCACAATTTCCCGCCTGGAGAGCGCCGGCCCCCCAATGAGCAACAACACCAGCAATGAAAAGGATTCAAAACATGGCGTGATCAAATAATTGGCATTCCTTCTTTTTTTCTCATTACGGAATCTCTCATTACGTCGTTGATCATTCAAGTCAACCCATCTTCGGCAAATATCCTTGCTTGCGTCAATCTAATTACGATGACTCCCGATACGAATGATACCTGTAGTCAACGTGCCATTTGATCTATCCAAGAATCTGGTTCAGCTGCAAATTACGCAGCGCTGTGTTTGAGACGAACGAATTAAATTCCATGCTTACTTACTGTATGACCACTTCGCTGCATATCGGGTAAGAATCGTTCGACAGCCAGAATCCTGTAGCGCACAAGATTCCGATCTGGCCCAATCCGGCCACCTATTCCAAGGCATCTTTACAGTACGAACCAATCCAGGGACAGAACAGCCAGATCCTGTCCGAATATGGCTCAAACAAGCCTTACATACAGGGATTTTAGGCTGTGTAAGCCCAAAAGCAAATTTGGCAGCTTTGGAGAAGCCCGTTTTGGGGGTGAGAAGTGAGCAGACCTCACTGCTTGGGTAAGCCAGAAATCACACCACCAGTCTAGCGCAACACACCACTCTCGGACTATCAACAGACAACATCGCGAAATCAAGACACCACGCTCGGGAGAAGCAGGCAAGACCAATTTTATACGATTTTATAAATGCTATTGACGGCTGCGATGGGGAGAATTAAATCTCAGATGCACTGCAGTCCACATTGACTACATATACATACACAAAAGCAAAACATCTTCTGCCATCTTTAGTGGTTTTTCACTTACACCAGCGCGGCCATCACCAAGCTACATACAATACAACACAACACAATACACATCCAGACATCACAGTCTAACATAACACAAGCCGCCAAAATGGTCACTCAACCAGCCAAGATCCCCGTCGCCGCCCCAGGCCCCCTCGCCAGGGCTTTCCCAGCCGTCATCGCCGTCGGCGTCAGTAAGTCATCAACGGTACTTCAGCCTTACTCCGCCATGCATCCACTAACAACGACTTAACTTCAGTCTCTGCCGTCGCGCTAAATGTTCGCTCCCAACTGAAGACTCATTCAGCCACCCAGGACCGCTTCTTTGCCAAGTACAAGAACCCCGAGAGCGAAGCCGTTCGCCAAAAGGTGTTCGATGGCGCTGTCGAGGACCCTCGCAAAAGCTGGTTCAACGTCCTGGGCTGGTGACTATTTGAGGATTAGAGAGATGATTTTGAAACACAACCGCATTACTGGGCGTTTATTTTTATTATTATTTTGAGGAGTTGGAAAGGATAATTGTTGGCTGGTGAAGGCGTCGTGCATCGCTGTTTCGATGTAACCGCCTGGTGTATAAATGATGAAGAAAGGGGTCGTTGAGGGGCCCAAGCATTGATACCAGCCTTATTTAGATGGCAATTTAATCTCCAAAGAAGTTCAAATATCTTGAGTACTCTCATACTTAGAGTGCTACCTCTTATGTTACCAAATGCTAAAGTTGGAAATGGGTTTCCAGTTATGACTCCGAGGCAACATTCCAGACAATTCATACAACCACTATCGAATGACTAGAGTCTCAATTTACTGGACTTTTGCCACAAACCCCCAAATAGGTACCAACGAGATGACATTACTTTCTCACAGACAATGCAAAAGCGCACTCAGAACGCACCAAGCCTATCTACCTCGTACCTTGGCTGCAATAGGGAATGAGATCGAAGATTCCAAGATTCTGCCCTCCGTGCGACAGGTCTACAGGCCGAGGGCATGGAGATTCTACCTAGAGAGGTAGCCATCTCCGGAGCCCTGGGAGGGAGTCTGGCAGTCCTTCTGTTAGCATCACCCCGCATGCATTACCAGCAAGATCTTGTTGATGCTACTCCTCATAGCTAGTCCATCTGCAGACTCCTCGAGCGCTGTTCAACTCCAGCATGCCTCAGGCTCTTCTTTGCATAGCCACCTTCGGGTTGCCTTACAAGTAGAGGTTGGTGGACGCCATGCGCAATGTCTAAGGAGACTAGTATGAGCGACAGCCGGAGCTTAATACAACCCTAAAAGCTTGTCAGGCAAGTCCCCCGAGTCGGACGTCCCGGTCTGCACTCCACACGTTGTTCTTACTTGTAAACACCAGTCGCATGGAATTTCGGTACTGATGCTCACAAGGAAACAGGCAAAGCTGCAACAATCAAGTCGGAGTGGAGGTTAGCTTGAGGCTGGAAACATGGCAGCCCGCTGGCTCAGCTTGTACTGTGTATATATCCCCTTTGCATAGGTACTGATGATGTTGGATGTGGCAACAAGATAAAGAACTAGTCTTCCTGAGCAGCAGACTTCTACAAAAGGCAAAAGTGGCCGATCTTTTAAATGCCATACTAAACTAAACATAGTTTGGACTCAGGAACAAGTTGTTCTCCCCAAGCCCCGAACCCAGCCGCTGTACCACCTTGCTACCATCTGACAGCGGCTCCAATCCGGGGGGGATGAAGGTACGCGTTGCATGCCACGTGGTTCCGCTTCTTCTTTTTTTTTTTTTTCTTCTCCTTCCGGTGGCTGTCGAATTTTGCAGTTTCTAGACTGTATAGGGAGTAGCATAACGGAATGGATGAATCCAGAGGTTGGCCAATGATGAGACTCCCCCCCTGGTCCCTCATCACTTCTCAGCGGCAGTCTCAGTCGAAGCTAGCAAAAAGGCTTCTCAGTTGTCTTCAAGTTGATAGAGATGTGGAGAACCAAGCTACACTTGATGACATACCTTGAGAGTTCTAAGTTTTATATGAGATGGTTAGAGGATAACGAGGATGGAATCGATGAAGGCATTGCAGACGGACGAGTTGTTGTAGACGTAGAGTCTTCACATTGAGAGGTTCAATTAACAGCTGAACCACCCTAAATCACATCAAGTAGATTTGCAACCCACGACCGGAGAAGATTCCGCTCTTATCAGGGGCAAATTCTGGTACATGTAGCCAAGATGGTCTTCCACCCTTCGGCTCTCGAAGTTCGACCCCTGGCTCAAATGATCGGGAGCGTGAATCTGGCGTTTACTCTCAACTCTCGCCGCAACTTTTACCACGGAGGCAGCTTACCAAGGCAGGTGTACCGATTGGTAGAGGCAAATTCTCAAGTAATACCGTCAATGTATGACATCACCAACCACGTTGTCAGTGTGGTGGTGTTTAGTCTACTCTTTGACTCAGGCGCAGCAGTTCTGAGACGCCACGCCACGCGCTTGGAAGGTAGTTGCACACAGTTGAGGCAAGTTCACCGATCTCCCAGGTCCCATCAAAATGGCCCTGTCTAGCGTATGAGACGGTGAGCATCTCCCGCCGTGAAAAGTTTGGTAGTGGCATCCTTGGTACATGTACTGCAGCTGTCACACAATTCTGCGATTAATAGCGTTGTCAGTTTCGAAGTGGCAAACGATGTGATAGAAACTCCAGAGATCCACAAGTTCACAGGCCGCATTCCAGTCGTTTCGACCCAAAGTCATGTCATTGGTCTTCAAGACCAGCCACCCAATCACCACCACTTGGAGGCTGCCCCCTTCTCCCCGCGCAACTTTTCGCTTGTTCTATCCCCAAGTTGATTAAGACAACGCGTAAACAGATTTTTTTTTCTCCCCAGATTTCTATCGAGTAACATTGTTCTGTTAAAACAAGACTTCTCCTCAACAGGAGAACGCCATGTCCGGGCCACGCGTGGCGGCCTATGTTAGCTTTTCGACAACGCCAGAGATGAAGCTGGAGTAGACACCCTTTGTTTCGAACAAGTCCAATGCTGGTTGAAACTTCTTGTCCATCCAAAACCCTCCTGCCCATGCCCCCCGGTGGCGCAAATGGTGAGTTGTCAGTGGGCTGACTGTCCAGGTACCTGGAGGGCATCTCCACGCATGGCAAAGCAACTTCGTCAAAACCGGGTCTGGCATCTAGCATAGCAAGAGTAAGGTAACGTAGAGTATCTAGATTGCCTCCAAATTTGAATTACACTTAAAGCAGAGGAGATTGGAAAATTCGAAGAGGAGGGGATAGTGAAGATGGAGGGGAGCGTGGCTAAACCAGGAGGAAGTGAGAGCACATAGACGTCGTAGTCGGCAGTTTTAGCAATATACTCGACTAGTTACCGATGTCTTTGCGCTCGCATATACCACTAGGGGTCACCATGGCCAAGTGACTCGGCTCTCGCCCACCCCCTCCCCTACCCCTTTCTCTTTGTGGCTGTTTCGAAGACAGCCAAGTTGCTCGCAGAGATTCGAGATCTTAATATATGCCATATTATCCATGTCCATATAAAGGCGTCTCCTCCCCTGATCTTTTCTGCATTATTTCTTCTTTGTCTCATCTCCATTCGCTCTGAAAACAAATCCACTCATTCTTTCTGAGCCCATACTCTCTCTAAACATACATTCCTTCCTTTTCAATCTTTCAAATCAACACTCATTACAACCATGAACTCCATCGAGATCAAGAGCGTCCGTTCTGAAGATTCTTCTTCTTCCACCAGTCACGTTGAGCTGATTGCGGCTCCTGTCCAGCCTGATCCTACTGAAACGGCTCCTCCCGAAGCTCCTCTTCCCGAGGAACCTCCCTTCGGGCCTGTAGCGGACTTTACAATGAGTTCCAACAATTCTACTCCAGTAAGTCCTACTTCTCTCACGCGTAAATCAGCATATTAACACGTTCAACCCAGACAGGTACACAGCTCCAAGCCAGAGAAAACGAGGGAACCTTTCTCCAAAGAGAATGGCAAACCATCTTTCGCGTCGGAATAGTCCTTCTCTCCATCGCGTCCGGCTGTCTCGGGGGCTTCCTCCGCCACGACGCGAACCTGGGCCTGGGAATAGGCGCAGGTGTGCTCGCCGGCTTGCTCGTCCTCTTCGAGGTTCTGAAGCACAAACTTCGTCGCGCGCGACAGAGACTGGTCAGCCAGTCCTGGTGGCCCACCTCCTCTAACTGTTAATCAACCAGTCTTGGTGGCCTTCCTCTAACTGTTAAAACAGAGTGTCTCAGTTTCAACTTCTACTTTTTGTGGATCTGGTGGCCTTGTACTGCTGGAAACGAAGATTTACCTTGGCCTTTTACACTGACATCTTTATTGTATGACACGACATGAGTTATGTTTAACGAAAATACCAAAACCTCCAATAAATATTGCTTTTTCAACCTCACAAAGAACCGTTAAAGACCTATTACATTATCAGTTACCGTTTTATCAAGGCCCCGAAACCATTACCGAATACTGCTTTTACAACAAACTCAAGGAGCCATCAACCATAATTCACAATATCAGCTACAATCCTGTTTCACTCAAAGACAAACTCAAAAATTCCCAGTTGAATATAATTTTTTTTGCTTCGCTATGTGCTAAAATTCCCAAGGCTATATACAACATGATATCGTATTTACAAATCATGAGAGCCATATATAGTCTCCCCCAATTTTTTGTTTCCACCTCATCCCTTCAAATCATAACCTTCATAAAACAAATCCCATTCCAGTCATTCGCTTATTTCTGAGCCCAGCCGAGACGCTCGTTGCCGAGGTCAAAGACAACCAGGGCAGCCTTGAGGGCAACATCACCAAAGATGTTGATACCAATGTCAGCGCTGCTCTGGAGACCACCGAAGCAGGTGGAGCTGCCCTCCTCGATGGGGGTGAGGTTCAGGAGGTCGCCGGAGATGGTGATGGTCTGGCCACCAACACCGAAGGAGAAAGAGGGGAGGTCCTCGGAGCAGTCAAAGACAACACCCTCCTGGGAGTCGTCGTACTCAGCAGACTCGACATTGTTGTAGTAGGCGTCAACAATGTTGTCGGGGAGGAGGAGCAGGGTGGTGCCAGTGTCGGCAATACCGGTGATGGAGTTGCGGTTCAGCTGGGCACCGCCAACGGAGTAACCGGTGGCAGTGAAGCCCCAGTAACCCTCGCTGCCATCAGCGGGAGTGTAGCCAATGGTGCCCTTGGCGAGAGAGGTGTCAATGAAGCCAAAGTTGTAGCTTCCGGTCTCCTGGTGCCTCAGATCGGCAGTGAAAAGGGGCTCAGCCAGGCTGCTGGCAGCGTTGGAGAACCAGGTCTTCTGGGGACGGGGCGAGACCTGGTTGCCAATGTCGAAGCCAAGACCGACGAGGCCGGAGATGACGGTGTCCTGGACGAACTGGGTGGAAACCTTGGTAGCAGACTCAACAGCCTGAGTCTTGACGCTGAAGCCGCCAATGGTGACAACGTCGGTGTAGACATCGCCGCTGGAGCTGCTCTTGTCACCGTACTCGATGGACCAGGTAGAGCCGGAGAGCTTCTTGGCAGTGGAAGACTTGGAGGGGCTGTAGGTAACGTGTCCGGAGGCGGAAGACTTGGGAGTCTCGGAGCTGAAGACCCACAGGTCGGAGGAACCGGTGTCAAAGTCTAGGGGGAGGACCTGAGCGGGAGTACCAATGGAGACGCTGGTGATGTACTCGTCATCGGCGCTGTCGCTGGGGTTGGTGTTGGCAGAGCCAGTCTGGCGCTTGGTGAGGGAGTGCTTGGCAGCCACGGCAGCGCGCAGGTTGTCGCTGATGGGAGCGCCGTACTTTCTCTTGGCCTTGAAGAGAGCGGTAGGACCGTGGGCAACGTAGTTCTTGTTGTAAGCAACCTCGATGGAAGCGGTCTTCTGTCCCTCAGTGGGGAGAGCCGCAGCCATGCCGCTAGCGGCGAGGAAGGAAACGAGGAAAGCACCGAAGGTCTGCATTTTGAAGGATGAAGAAGCTGACTAGACTGATTGTCTTGAAGGCTGATGAGACAAAAAGTTCAACACCAGATCGAGGGGAGATGAACGACTTTATATCCATCCAGGCTCGTATGCCAATCTATCTTTGAGGTCAAAGATATTGGAGTTGCTCAGCTCCACGGCCTTGTTGACGGCTTCAAGAGCATGGTTTAGGAAGGTCATTTTGCGCCATCATCCTGGGTATTCACACACTTGCTGGGGCTTGGTGATGGGGAGAGGAGTCAAGATGGTGGAATCGACATCAGTATCCAGCTTTGATAGCTGATAGCTCGTAGTCACCAGGCTGTGGGCGAATCAAACTCTCACGTCCAGGGGTGGAGAAGGCGCCTAGTTGTTTAGCCCAGAGAGTGAAGCCCGCCGAGAGCGTATTGCCATTTCTGCCTTGCTTCAATGGAGACTCTGGAACCTTTGTCGATCACGTATCGTCCTTCATCCCAAGATAGAAGTCCAGAGTATTAGTTCATGGCCACAACTACTGGATCGGGGACCGGCGCTCCAAGGCGGTCTCCAGAGGGGGGATAGTACAGATGGTTCTTTGACAATAGTCCTCGCCACCATAGGCGCTCCGTCCAATCCGGGGTTATTGTCGTCTGCGGCTTTAACGGTGGGGAGAAGGGCCCTTGAAACGAGGATTCCCCAATGCCGATCTCTATCAAGCAAGCGCCTTCCTGACACTCGAATCGCAGTCCGTGCTTCGTGACATGACTTGGGTCTCGTAGCGAAGCGGGCCGACGCGACTTCGGCGGAAATGCTGCGCCGCAGTCTTTGCTGCGATGAAGTTGATCCGGAGACAGACGACGAGGCTAACCCCAACCTGCCCGAGCGATGTTGCCATGATGTTCCACTGATTCCCACTGCTCAGTCCCCCATCAGTCACCTATCCAGCCGCAAACACACGCAGCAAACTCTCATAACACAACTCACGTCAACATTGAGCCAAGCCAGCCAAGACGTGCCATGCCGTGCCTCGGATCTGTCCCGTGGTCCGTACATACAAAACAAAGCAAGGCACTAGCGGAATCGGCCAGGGATCAACCGCCAAGAAACCCCATTAAGTTTAATCCCTTAGTTAATGTTAATCCGCGAACCCGTCAATCAGAGAGGGCCGGTGACCGGAAAATAGCAGCCCAATCTGCTGTAGGCTCCGATCCGGGGGGGTCGCTTGACCTGCCTCAGGGCCTTGGCTCTGGCACTACTGGCCATGGGCATCGACTTGGCATCCGGCAGTCAGGGGTGGGAACTTGTGGCAGAATCGCCATCTGCAATCTCCTCCGGCCAGCCACTGCGCGCAGAAGTTCGTTACAGCCAGCTCAAGCCCAGAGCGGCATGTCCAAAAGGTCCCAGCGGCGCCTTTTACTCGTACAGTAGAGCTGCCGGACAGGGGTCAGAATCCGCCCCAGGGCTCGCCCAAGGCTCGCCGTTGGCTCTTGAACGCTCTGGGCCCTTGTCTGCGGCCGGGTATTCGGCATGGAGCTGACGGGGTCCTGGAATCTCGAGAGGGATCGCTGCTGGGCGTCACGGCCATGATTGGCTGTTGCATGGCGGCCTTGTGTCCAGCCGCTGCTGGCAGTCTTGTGCCTGCACAAGTACGAGTAATTACGCCCTCGGAGCAACGAAGCATGGCGGAACCGGCCGAAACTGGAGGCTGCTTGTCACGGAAGTTGCACGAAGTGAGTTTTTGTCTTGTTGTGAATGTGACGCTGCAATACGAGAGACCAGAGAGAGGTTTGTATCGCCTACGGCACGTGATGGCAGCGATAGGACTTGGTCCGAGAGTCTGGCCTCATTCTGTCTTATACTGCTTCAACACCTGCCAATACAGCCGTCTTTTTTCTCTTTCTACGTACAGAACACCAGACACGCACTCATCACGGCTTCAATACTGTAGCTTCTGGAAGCCCCTGCCCAGGCGGAAAATATCTCCAGCTGCCCAGACCGTCCAAGCCGACAGCCGATCCCGTCACACGCATCGCCAAGAAAATGTGCCAAAATGCCGGCAGACAAGCAAAATGCTACTGGCAGGTCTTGGCTACATGCTGTGCCTGTGTGTGTGTGTGTGAGTAGGCCCTCGATACAGACAGCTTGGCAAGCTTAAACACAGCATCGAACCAAAACCCCATGCCGCCAATCTGCTTCAGTCCTGGCGTCGCTCTTTGTCGGGCCCTGACCCCGGTCCCTATCCAGGCGACGCCACTCGGAGACCAAGACAGCTCTGGAAGGTGGCTCATGAGGCATCAACTACGCTCTCAGCTCGCGTTTCAACGCAGACAAAGGACGATCATCCAAACGGTGCAGGTGGCAGCGTCAAAAGGCCCTGGGCTTCGGGCTGTTATCAACGTTCGTTTCATCGACGCCGGCCTCGAGAGCCAATAGACATCCTTACCGACCTCCCAAAACGGGAGGCAATTGACAAAGGCCCTCTCTTGCGGCCGCTTGTCATTGTATTTCCTTCAGCCTCTGCTGTTCGTCCTTCGTATCTCTTTCAGCCCCATCCCACCTTTCCCCCGCGAGACCCGAAAAAGGGAGAAGGGGGATGCTAGTCAACCCGACTTAGATCGCATGTGATAGACCTTATTTCAGACTGCCGCGCTTGTCACGGCCAATGATGCAATCGTCAACTATCATAGGCATCTGCTGGATGGAAGATGACCGAGCTGCTCGGTGGGACAAAGCGGACTCTCACCCGGCGTAATATCAGATCAGGACTTACCAGGCAATATGAAGCAACACACCCGGCTGACCTTTGGGCGTCACTCAGCATGAGAACATGAATACGAGCCGGCGATAAGAACGTGAGTCCTCAATGTGGCAGAAGATGGAAGACAAGGCTCCATGAAGTGAGGCCACGGCTACTACATCACAATCAGGACATCCACGAGCATCATACAGTACTCCGGACATGTCAGCAGAGGTGCAACTTGCTTCAAACAAGGCAAACTACTGCGAGGCTAGATGAATCTTATCCTCTGCGCAAAGGTACCCAATTTCGTTCTAACTTGTTCTACCTCAAGGCGTAGAACGACGCGCCTTTCGATCTATGCGCTAAAGTAATCGACGCCAAAGAGGAAAGCTTTGGCGCCAATCATGCCCGACGAGAGCGTGACGGCTCAATGTACGGATACGGAATGTGAAAATGTTTCAAGAGTAAACAAGCTATGCGGTCAACTGGGGCATAACAAGTTACTAAGCTTCTATTCCAACTCCGCGGACGTGCATCATAAGATTACCTATTCTCATAGCATTGCAACGAATCGTTGCTTCCAATGTGAGTCTCTCAAAGATGCTTTGACAGTTCACCACTCTTTGATTATGGAATCCACAAGATAACAAACACATTGACTCATTCCTAAGCTAATGATAATATCATGATATAATATCATGATAAGAAAGATATTCAGATTACATGAAAATTTTGCTTCAATTATAGGGTAGGTTGCATTGAGTGCTACGCAGCTACTGCAATGCGCATTGCGTTGCATTCTGAGATCCATTGCGGCCTTTGCCGTGCTTCCCGCTCCCAACTGAGGGTTTGGCATGCAGCAATGTCCAGCAGAGTATCATTATGATGTGGCTTCTCAATAAGGATAACTTTTGCGAGCGCTGGTTTACTGTACATGATGTCTCTCGTACTTTGGTCATCTTTACTTCCTTGCTGAATACCATACCATAACACCTCCTCTTCATTGCTATCCATTACATCATGACACGTTTTCTTTCTACTGGACAAGCGAGAGAAGTTGCCTATATTAGCCGAAACAGCTTCATCTACATGTGATTATCCGCAATCATGGCTCTGCCGCCATACCTCTTGCCCAATCCATCTCCGACTTGGCCAATATTGCTAGCCAGTACTACAATATCAAGAATATAAGTCATACGAACTAGAGAGCTACAATGTCTTACTCTCCAGACAAACTACTGGGTAGGTACGAGTACTCTCCGTTATTACAGGGTACCGTACCACATCCGTCCCTCCATGTCTTAGAGCCGCATATTTCGCCTTGCTCCAAAACCTGCACCTGCAGAGTACACACCCTCTTCTCAAGATTAGCTCAAAACCGCCACACTCAACAACAAACGTTCTTTCTCCAAAGAACTACCATATTCGGAAACATCCTCTTCTTAGCTGCTGTTCTGGAAGCTTCTGTGTTTTTTACCTACATGGAGACATATGGTGAGAGAATCTGAAAGTACCCAGGGAGGCTCAGCTTGAATGACGACATTTGCGTGAGTATTGTAGTGACTGGCTAATTTAGTAATAGTGACTGATAGTTTACGAATGATGGGGCGATGTTTATGACAAAATATCGCTATTAATAGGTAGGTAAGGACAGGTCTGTACCATGTGGATATGGAGACTATATGTTCCCGTCCCCGAATGTATCAATCCCAGCCATGCCAACTGCTACTCGCAAAATGGTGTGTATATATGTCCACCAAAAAAGCTGCGAACAAGCATGGTCAAATCTAAACGCTAAATGCCTTCAAGTAGCCGCTGATCCTTTCAAGATGTTGATCCTCCAAGATTGATCGTCCAAAGAGATTGGTCTTGCCATCTCAATGCATGCTTCTTAGTCATCCTCCAGCCCATATTCATTATCCATATCAGGATCATCCTCGTCATACCCTCCCTCGTATTCACCACCCCCTCCAAACTCTTCGCCCTCACCAAACTCTTCTGGCTCCTCGTAGTCTTCCTCCTCCCCATGCTCCTGGACATCATCACCAGCGACACTCTCATCAGGTGCCTCGCTGGCGTCATCGTCGGCACCAAAGGTACTGCCAGCAATGCTAGTTTTCCGGCTCGTTGCCGCAGATCCAAGTCCTGCATTTGGTATATCGAAAATGCTGCGAATGGCATCGTAGTTGATCCTCTTGGACCACGCTCGGTCTTTGGCCACGCCAATGGCGGCTTCGGCAGCGGAGCTGGCAGGACTTGTCTGGCCCTCTCCCATCCTGGCACGCTTTCTCCTCTTGCGAGTCTGCTTGGGCCGTTCCGCCTCCATTTTTCGTCGAAACACTTTTTCTTGGTGCTTCCTGAGCCAATCTTTGTTTTGATTCACCCAGATAATCTCCTTTATCCGTGCTTCTTCTGGTGATAGCAGACAGTTGATGACCTCGGGGTCGTCGGCAAATTCATCTTCGGTGACATCGGCTGCCATGGACACCTCCTTTTGTGGTTGTTGTTGACGAGCCCAGAGCGAGTGAATTCGAGCTCGCTGTTCGGCATTAGAATATGCAAGGGCGTGTTCATAAGTAAGTGGATCGTTGAAAATCTCTTCAATGACTCCTTCAAGCTCCTGCTCATCCTGCTCCCATTCTTCGTTAATCGGAAGCTGAGGCTTGGCCTTTTTGCCTTTGCCCCGGCCACCAGATTCCTGGTCATCAATTTCTTCTTCTAATGCATCTCCGAATTCTTCGGCAAGATCCTCTAGGCCTTCGACTTCATCATCATTTTCATTCTTTGAAGGGTTCAGATTGATGTTTCCTTGAGGAATCTGCGAAGGTAAAGGAGGTATAATGAATCCATCAGCATCTCGGCGATAGTTGACTTCAGGTGCTTTAGATAGATCTGCCCCTCCTTCTATATGTCGCTTAAGTGGTGCATGTTCTGCATGTTCTGGTATAGGCTGTACAGGATCTTCGCCCGTGATCCCGCGCTTGCGTTTTCGTGATTTTTCTTCCGCCTTCTTCCTGTACTCATCCGATTTTCGATAGAAAGAAGGTGGATCATGTGAACTCTCTAAGAAATCTTGTTTCAAAAAGTCTTCCACTGACATGCGACTTGATTCGGTGTTATTGAATTCTTGTAGTCGGTTCTGAATAGTGTGATTTGTGACCTTGACGATGTAAACGACTTCTCGAATCGTTCGTCGAAAGTTGTGCATACGTGCAGCCATGAGCAGACAGGCGCCGCAAATACCAGAGGGTCGACGGCCCATGACCATCCAATCCCTGCTCATTCGCTTGACCAGTCGAACCGCATCCTCGGCGACCTTGGCTGTGTCTTGGTGAAACTCCATCTTTGTGGCAAATCTCCAAATGAGATCTTCGGGATATACCGGGATCAGTCCATCAGTTCCAATCGGTACCACTTCGTTCAGCTTCTTAAAGATTCGTCCCAACTTGAATACGTTGAGCTGGACCAGATCGGCCAAATCGATGAGCATGACTTTGCAAGGCGGCTCGGCACGGCAAGCAGCATAAAGGCAAACAGCCGCAACACTCGCCAGCGTGCGTCCCTGGATGAAGTTGGCGCTAGATGCAAGCTTGAAGACCTGCGTGCCTGCAGTGACAAGACTATCGCTGATGTTGAGCTGCTGGGCATAACCTTGCATAAGACCTCTTGCCTCCCGGATGCTCTTCTCTCTGTCTTCGCTGCCACCCACTCTCCTAAAAGCAGGTCCCATGCCCCTAACACCAGCCTGATCAGCACCGACAAAGGTTCCCTGCACCATGGCAGCTCCGGACGACGTCTCGCCGAATTGCACCTCGGACACAATGTTGCTATCATCAGCGACACGACCGCAAGTCTGGCAAGTCCCGTCGACGACGTTGGGCTTCGGACAGGCCTTGTTGGCACACTGCTGATGGGCCGGGGTGACCACGCCTGGCCTCTGCGTTGACGAAAGACGTGCTGCTGCTTGGGCCGCATGACGGCGTTCTTCACGCTCACGGAGGGCCCGGACGGGATTTGGTCTAGCAAAGCGAGGTTTTGAAGGGCCGCTGCCCAGGCCTGCTGGCCGTTTTGCCGGCGCTGGTGTGAGAAACGACATGGCGGCTACCGCTATGCTGCTGATAGCCGTGTCTGGATATAAAGCAATGCGTCGATGAGGCGATGGATGATGAGTCGCGATAAAAGTTGTAAGTGAGAAGTGAGTATCGATAAACAAAAAATATTCCGGTCCACAACAGAAGTTGCTCTTCTTCCCTCCTCCGCGCAAATCCGGTTCTCACGGGAAACTGTTTATCCTCTGGAAAAGGCTTATCATCCGTTTCTCAAAGGTCATGAGCGCAAGCGATACAAAGCAAATCTGAGGCCCAAAAAAATGCTGCTTCGTGAATCCCGATGATGATAAAAATCCGTCGTCGCGCTCTGGTGGGCAGAAGAAAATGAAGAGAAAAAAAAGTTGGGCGGGGCCCTCGCCCGAAATTGACTATGGCGGGATTAGAGTGGCCGAGTGGGGAAGAGGCACGAAAAAATGTGCAAATTCAGTTTTGCCCAGCAGAGTTTCCAGTCACGGCAGTGGTCCTGGTTCGAGGCGGCCGCCGGTTCGAATCTCGACGCCTCAAAGTTTTTTTCGAGCTGGCAAAAGGGCGTAAACAGCTTTATTCGAGATGCGAGAGAGTATAAGACAACAGCCTGCGCAGTTTTTGTTGCGCAGAATTGCAGCCGCGAGCTCGTTGCAGAGTCGAAAGCGAAATGCTCTCAGCCCAAGGCAAAACTTTGACTCTTTACTCACAAAGGTTCTGTCGGTCCGACCGCTTAATTATCGGCTCAACCCGCATATAATTTCGTTGTCACCATGACTCCCATCCCGCGCCCTCTGTCCCGCATGCGTCACTGAAACTACGGTTTTTGCCGGGTTGAGCATCCTCTTCGCTGTGGCTGTGTACATTGTACTCGAGTAACAAGCAGAATATTCATTGTCGTAACTTTGGCAAAAAGAGGAAATTTCAAAGTGACGTCTGATTTAGAGGATTATGTTCTCCAAATGCTGTCCCGTTCCCCGACATTCCCCGTCCACACGCGATTCGTATACTCCATCTTCCCCCACCTTTGACATTTCCCCGATCGCTGAGCAACGAGGACTTGCCCCAGAAGCTAAAAAACGATCTAAATGTTAAAGAGCAACATTGTAGAGTTGCGGAGTATTTGTCAAGAAAACAGCAGTATAGGCCGGTGAAATAGTACTTGGCATCTGACTTGACCTTATTAGTTACCCCGATTTAAAGGCTGTGGACACGATGTAGAGGGGCAGAGATGATGTGAGGCATCTCCATCAGCTCATGTTATAAAAGCTCACAAACCATCCGCTCTAGTTTCTCTAGTTCTACACACACTAAATCCTCTGTAAATCCAGCTTGTCCATCATCGTATCTCATTTCATCAATTTATTGTAACAAATCATCACCATGGCTGACTCTACATTTACCTTTTCTGCCCCAGCCAACACCGACGTCTGGAAGAAACCCCCTTCTCACGACGTCTTCACCGGTAACCTCCTCCACCACATATCCATGATGCAAACAACTAACTCACCCTTCTCCATCCAGCCCCCTACAAATCCCTCTCCAAAAACCCCTTCCCCCAGTTCAAATCCGCCTCCATCACATTCACCTCAACATACACCCACCAATTCGACCAAGCCGGCATCGTCCTCATCTTCACCAAGCCCTCCCTCCCGCGCAAGTGGATCAAGGCCGGCGTCGAGCACTTCAACGGCCAACCTCGCCTCTCCACCGTCTGCTGCGACAACTGGGCCGACTGGAGCGTCGCCGACGCCTCTTCCGCCGCGGAGATCCAGGCCGGGCGCAAGGCCGTCACCATTCTGGTCGAGAGGCTGGATGCCCATGATGGGTCGTGCTTGTGGGTGTATCGCGTCGATGGCGAGGAAAAGGTTCCGATGAGGGAGATTAATTGGCCTTTTGGGGATAATGGTGGCCAAGGGTGGGAGCTTGAGATTGGTGCTCTGATTGCGAGACCGGCCAAGGATACGACGGATAGCTTGGAGGCCAAGTTTCAAGATTTCCAAGTCAAGTGGGATTCTGCATAAATTGCTAGTTGTCTACATGTAGCAAGGTCATACACACTGAGCGTGATTTTACGACTTCTCAAATTAAAAACATGGCATTCACGTTGGCAAGGAACAAAGCATGTGAGGTGCGAAATTGTCTCATTAACCTCGACCCTGACGCGGAACTCATGTCAGGGAGGACCGCTAGCGACCCTGTAGAATATTTTCTCTTTTTTTTTTGGCCTGCGTTGCGCCCCCAGGGCTGTGCAGCGTTTCTCATGTCTTCGTTAAAAGGGAAAAAAGAAGAAAGAAAGAGCAAAAGCCAGAGGCACGCTCTGAATGTCCAATCTTGTCCGAGATGTTAACAATACTCGATCCGTAAGCAAATGCCTTGTCCAGGTAATTGAAGTCTTCCATTTTATCCATTTCGTAAGTTGTATCCAAAGCCCAAAAAGAAACCCGTTAATGCCGAAGCAAACCAAGCAAAATCCCGTTCTGAAAAAGCCTCCCGGGCTGTCATTTTCCCCCATCTTTTATCATGGTGCTGTAGATTTGTATCAAAATCCCGAAAACTTGGCAAGAAAACACCAAGGACGCGATCTAGCGCCGTAGAATGAAAGCAGAGTGGAGTTCCGAGACTTGGAATAAAGCCAAGATATGTGCAAAACACACTCAATGCAAGCAGTCCGTACAAAAAAAGATTGCGGCCCGTAGATGAAGCAATGATAAGACTCCCGTAAATTTGCACTCATCAGAACATCAGACAACCAAAAAGCGGTAAAAGAAAAAGAAAAGCAATGAAAAAGCAACCAAATGCCTGCTCGAGCTTATATCGATCCGATTTACCATGTTGAGTTTTTTTTTATATTTTTTTGTTTTTTTAATCCTCCGCTTTCCAACGGCTGTTGTATGTACTCAGCCCATGCCGAAAAGCAAAAGTCGTTCTTTCATCGTTGTGCCCTATTTATACAGTCTTGGGCGAACGGTTATTAGTGACGTCAATGACGTCGTCCAAGTGGTTGCACATGGCAACGAACAAGTCGAAGAACAGCTTGCTGCCGCCGGCCTCCATCTCAGCTTGCATGGTGCCGCTGCGCTTAAACGTCTTGCGGCAGCGGATGATCAGAGCAAGGTAGTGAGCACGGAGGCGACTGTCCGAATCAGGCGTGTTGGCATAAGCGTACTGGGCAGACCGCAGGATGGTGCCGACGTCGATGCCGGCATGTAGCCCTTGCTTGCGCAGAGCCAGACGCTTCAGCTCCTCGAGGCCGTACCTGTCGGCGGCACAGTAGATGACTGTGTCACGCAGGATCTCGGCCCCCACGCTGGAGAGATAGACGGCGGCATCGGAGCCCGTGCCGTTGTCAGGGGTTGGTGGTGGCTTCTGAGGAGTCCTCATGCGGTCCTCGAGCTCCCAGGAGTTACGGTGCCTGTTGTGAACCAGGCGCGGATAGTAGTCTCCCTTGTAGAGATACTCGAGCACGGCCGAGAAGATCTCGGGCTCCTCATCGGGAAGGGAGATTCTCTTGTTCATGGCATCAGACGAGTCCTTGCTGCAAGCCGCCTCGAAAAAGGGCGACTGGCTGAGGACATCCTCGTGTGCCGCAAACAGACGTCCCTCGCGGCCAATGGTAAGGGTGACAATCGGCGAGGGCGTGATGTTGATAGGCTGAGCGGGTGCCGCTTCGTGCTCTATGATAGAGCTCTGCAGCTTAGACACCTTTGCTTTGACATGCTCCTTGGCGGAGCTTGGCTTCTTTAGTCTTTGAGCCTTGTCCACCCGGTTCTGGTTCTGGTGTTGGTCCTGAGACCGGAATGCACGCTTGAACATTTTGGCGGGTATATATTTGAACTGGCTAAAGAAAGAGGTGTCTTTGTGGGAGATGTGTTGGCTGTGCATAAGATATGACGCTCTGACTCTCACAGTCTGCAGAAGACTAGCATATAGATTGACTTAAGAGAGCGACGAATAAAGGAATGAGCGGATGGATTGGGAAAGCGAGATGATGTGAATGATGAATGAATGAATGAATGACGCACAAAAAGGAAAAACGATTGTCGGGGTCCGGGCGCGACAAGACCACCTTCTTATAATCAAGAAGATGACCCTTTCGCGAGAGTATTTGCGACCCTATCTGGCTTGCGTGTGGGGGAGGAGAAGAAGCAGAAGACAGAAGAGGCAGAATGGGCACGGATCCACTATTTGTACCTCTGATGGCCGCCGACAGGTACCGATTGACCGTGAATCTCGCAGCCGGAATTGCTGTCACAGCCACGGCGGCAGCCAGCGTCAGAACAGGTACCCAGTACTTGGGCCGCCGAGGGAAAGCTACCGCCGCGCGGGTTGCCGACACCTGGGCTGGGGCGTGTGTTGTACTGTGGCCATGCAGGTCGACATCATCCAATTGGTAGTGGCAGGGCTGGGCAGATGACTGGACGGAATGGTCGAGTCTACTGTATCGCCCCTCACGGATGAATACTCGAACTCGTACAGTACAGCAGAAAGGGGAGAGATAAGTGCAGCTGCTGCTCGCCACCAATCGGGGAACAGGAGCAGCTGAATAACACGGCGAGCCAAATCAATGGGCAACAAGTGTCGTGAACAAGAGCACGCCCGACCTGAGCACCGAATCAGGAAATGTCTCTCCCTCTCTCTCTCTTCACTCCCTGCGTATGTATCTATACTGAGACAGACAAGGCATTATCTACAGTGCAATATTAAGATCAAACAAGTCATATCGCATCAGGAGACTCGGTCATTTGTTGCTCCGAGTCACTCTTCTTTCTCTTTTACTTTTTTACTCATTGTTATCGGTATACATTACCTCCCTACAATGCATTACAGCATCTCCCTCACAAAAGAGAGTCATCCACTAATAGGACACACACTCTCTTGCCCTGAAGCTAAATATAGCCAAATAGCAACTCGCTCTCCCATCGAAGCGACCCACACTTCCTACAGCAGCCATCAGGTTGTTTACATTCTTCCGTAGTATAGTGGTCAGTATGCAAGCTTGTCACGCTTGAGACCCGGGTTCAATTCCCGGCGGGAGAGAAGAAACCGCCAGCTTCGAAATCTTTTTTTGCCCGTTCCTCCTTACTTTTTTTCCTCATCAAAACATCGTCCAAAGTAAAATGCCCTTCACTTCCCTTTCCCTCCCATCATTTTTGCCAACATCACCCCCTCCCCTCCTTGATTTGGAAATGGCACGCGCTTCATTGGGCGGGCATCTTGCTGGTACCTCTACCACGTGGTCCCGCCAAACCCCTCTTCCAAACCTGTAGGGACAAAGTACCTGTGACGTGTTCCATGGAGGGGTTTGGCGGCCCCGAACTTCTCATCGCCTCACCCTCACCCTCACCCTCACCCTCACACTGAATCGCCCATGGCAACGTTTCGTTTCGTCCCCTGCGATCCAAACGCCGTCTGCCACGCATCCACCCATCTTGACGTGACCAAACAGATGACCAGGCGCAATGGGCGTGTCGACGTGTACGAGTACCGACCATCTGCACCGCCTGTTTCAACTCCCATCTCCTACGTCTACAGTCTACGGGGAACCCATGCAAGCAGCGCATCATGTCAGCAGTAGAAGGTTGTGGATTGGTTCTAGTCAGGAACGCAAGCACTTCTAAAATTGGTTCTAGGTTAAAGAGAATACTCTAGAGCTGCTCTCCCCACACTGACAGCTCATCAATGAGGCTTTTTCATAGGGCGAAACCACTGCCGCCGACCATCGGTCAGGACCCTTGATGCGTCACACTACCATGAGATGCCTCCGATTCCTCCAGATTCAAAGAGTCACCATCATTACCCCTCCTTTTGGTACAGCAATCATCATTACCCCTCCATCGACTCTCGCATCTAGGCCCCAAGACCTTCTTGAATGATGACGTGGGGTCGAACCAGCGACTCTCGGATGCCAACGAAGCCCTGCATGAAGATGTACACTGTGACCATCGTCAGTCGTCTCAACACAAGGACGGCAGATATAGGGCCTTACTAATTGGAGCCAAAAGGACGAAGCCGATGGCGTATGCCGTCACCGCTTCTTGGGAGCCGGCCTCTGCTGGATCAAGCCAGAAAAAGGGGTATATGCCAGTGGCGGCGTGCCCAATGTAGGCCCAGCCAAGGTAGAGGCCGGCAAAGACCATGAGGGCGAAGAGGTAGGCACTGATTGTCTAGCGGCACGTTAGTTTGGCATTTGGCAGCAGTGACTCGCATTGCTCAACTCACCGAGGGGCGTCTGATGCTGTTGAGGAAGAGTATCTCAAACACCATGATGATTGACGTGATCCCGAACAGGTTGACAATGGCAAAAGCCTTGAGCCACCCTTCGCCAAAAATGTCGCTGACTGGAGAGTCATGTTAGCAGAGTCTTCTACCGAAGCCATGAGAAGATGGCCCTACATGGTGTGTTGGGTGCAGCTGCTAGAAAGCCATTGCCGTCTCCATTGCCATTATTTCCATTACCATTATCATCATCCCCAGTGCCGCCATTATCGTTGTTCTCCAAGTCATACGGTCGCGTAATGAACCAGTAAATTACCGTGTTCATGAACGAAAAGACGACAGTAGTAATGTAAAACAGCGTAAAGTAAAACTGCTGGCGTAGGCTAGCCAGGTTTCTGGGCAGAGACATGACGTTCACAACCCATGATTCAATGCCTCCCTCGATTTCTTCAGGGTCCGGATAGTACAAGTGGGTGAAAGTCCACGACTGCAATCACAAACCCACGTTAGACACTGTGACAACTCGACGAGGTTGTGCATTTGACCTACAAACGTGATTATAAAGTACAAGAGAACCATGGCGCCGCTGATGATGGCAAAGTCGAAGAAGAGGCGAGCATTTGTTTCACCTGGTGCGGCGTCTGTAGTCTCGTAATTCAAAACCAAGATGGAAGCGGCGATGAGATATGCGAGAATGAGGCCGCGGAAGAAGACGAGCACATTTTGCGGTATGAAGCACCATGGAGAATGGCTAGCACGGAGGAAAACAGGCTGTTCACGACGACTCTTTAGTAGAGAACCAACACCGCATAGATGTTGCACTGTAGAAACAAACAGCATGTACTCACATGGTCCTGTAGAAGAGCTCGGCCGGCTGAGAGCTCGTTGCTGCCAACGAGTAGAGGCGTGGAATCCATTGTTTTGCTGAAATAGTATAATTACCAAAGTAGAAGATGTGTGTAGCACAGTACCACCGTAATGATGCTTCAAAGAATAAGCTCCGCTCCGATCAAGTCGTGGAGCTGAGGAGGTGAATATGAGGAGATGTTTTGCGATAGGTTAGAGTCACAGCGGCATGACAAGGGAGAGATGATGGATGCTGTTGCGAGAAAAGTGTCCATCCAAAATAAAACAGGAGATTACATGTAAACAACAGTTCGTGAATGGGGAAAGAGAGTTGCGATAGTTGATGTGGAAGGTTCGAGGGCAAGATGCTTTCAAGTAGCCATTGAAACGGAAGGCGAAATGAAGCTTCACTTCTTCGCATTGTTTGATGATACTGTATTTGGTTTCCTTGTTATACAATTGTTATACACTCAGCAACGTCGTAACTGATTGTCCAGACGTTCCGCAGCAGGTCAATCCCGTTCTCTTCAGTCGTTCCTCTTATGCGAACTTGCCGCGCCCTCCTTCTGCATACCCTCGCACCCAGTCAACTTTCCAGCCCACTCTTCGGCCTTTCCATATCCCTGGTTGGGATCCCTCTTTTCACCGGCCTTTTTCAGGGCTTCGAGGGCGGCTGCTTTATCCTGTGCTCCCGATGCGGACCAGGCTTGCGAGCCGCTGATACTGCCAATGGTTGCCTGTAAGAGAGGAAATTGGTTAGTGGATGATGATACAGGTCGAGCAGTGAACACAGTAGCTTTGCAATGATGGAACTCATACCTCTCCGACGCCTTTGATATACTGCGCATGAGCACCCATCAGGCCCGCCTCTCCTTGCTGCTGCTGGCTGTTGTTGTTGTTGTTGTTGTTATTGCCACCCTCCATGATTGCAATTGTAGTATAATATCTGCCTCTAGGGTATGTAATTGGATTGGTATGATTTGGCTTTGGACGGCGATGGAATTTGGTACAATTCTCAGTTTCACTGTTGAAGATGGTATCTTTGTAGTGACCGGAGCAGCTGGAACAACAAAAGACGTCTGTCCTCGATTTATACCGCCCGTCCCAACCTCTAGATTGCAAGCGATGACATACAGGCTTTCGATGGCTTCCTTGTCAATGACATCAGATTCGCTCTCCGCAGATCGAGCTCGAGTCCCGAAGCCTCCAAAAACAGCAATGAGGTACGTACCGAGCAGGCTTGAAGCACCGGTGGGACCCACAGCCCAACGCAGCATCTGATTGGCTTGAGAGCTTCCAAAGAGCCACCATGTCCAGATCGTTGCCCATTAATTGAATTTGGGACCCAATGCATTGTCATCAGACCACCACATAAACAAACATCCAGCTTCAGTTGTTTATATCTTGGCCATTCTCCCCAGCAGTAAACCTCTTCTTTCTCAACTCGACACTCCTCATCCAAATCACTACGAAGAGAGAGAGGCGAAAATGTTTGCAGGTCTCCAGAACCCGCGGAATTTCGCCGCCCAGCTCATGAACTTTGGGCTGGTGCTGTCCACAGCATTCATGGTGCGTTGCTGTGCTGATCCGTCACAGACCCCTTCTGAACTGTGGGACGAAGCTAACTGATTGCTTGAATAATAGATGTGGAAAGGACTCTCCATCGTCTCTGATTCTCCCTCTCCCATCGTCGTCGTTCTCAGTGGCAGCATGGAGCCGGCATTCCAACGAGGCGATCTGCTCTTGCTCTGGAACCGCGAATTGATCAGCGAAACTTCGGTCGGAGAGATTGTCGTCTACAACGTAAAGGATAAGGACATTCCCATTGTTCATCGAGTCGTGCGGAAATTCGGTCATGGGTAGGTAAAGCCCTGCCATCTACCTAGTCATGTTCGCTAACACCTTTACCAGCGACAAGGCAAAGTTTCTTACAAAGGGAGACAACAACGTGGCAGACGACACTGAGCTCTTTGCCAAGGGTCAAGACTACCTGGAGCGCACCGACATCATCGGCAGCGTGATTGCATATGTACCTTTTGTCGGCTATGTCACCATCCTGCTGTCGGAATACCCATGGTTGAAAACGGTAATGCTGGGCATAATGGGCCTCATGGTGGTGTTACAACGGGAATAAAATATGATGCCGATAATATGGCGAATTCAAAGAAATTGGACTGCAGTCAAGATGCAAAGGATAACCGGTATGCCAGCCATTCACGATATTCTTTTGACAGGCGCTAAAGATTTCCTAGGCGGCTCTGGGTCCAAAGTGGCATGGATATCAATAGAGTGATAGATTTTGAGGCCACCTATGCTTTGATGATTCGGCAATGGGGAATGTCGGCTCGACTGATAAAGCCATTTTCTAGGTTCACGACGCGCTCTTGCATGTCCCATACGAGCTTTGGGACATGAAGGATCGTCTCGAGAACCTTGAAAATGGCTTTGGCGTTCGAACTGGCACTTCCCATTGCCCTGCCCCGTTGCACAGACTCGAGACTGATGTGCGACGAGGAGGAGATTTGCTCGCATCAGCGTTTTGCCTTGAGCCATGGCGGCTGGTGACACTGGCCTGTTCTTGTTTTACGAGTACTCCCAAAGCAGAGAGACTCCATAAAAGCTGGATGCCGCCTCTTTAGCTGCACAGCCTAGAAGCATGTTAGCTGCGGTTAATAGCAGCGCTTGGCTACAGGAGTCGCTTCATGGATGTGGATCCTCCTCGCCACCATTTATCGTGCATTTTTTTTTTAAACACATGGGGGGCCTTGGCCCAATTTCCCCGTTGCTCAGCCGTGCTGCTGCCTTTAATAGCCTGGGCGCGCCGGCCCTCGCTTTGATGTTGGTTGATTCCCATTTCTTCTCGTACTGTAGTCATTCGCTTTGTCGTTCGTTTTCGCAGCGCAAATCTCGCAGCCCAAGTCTGGGATATACACTCGCTTTTGTAACACTTTTGGTTACAGCCCGTCGTTTCGTTTTGCACGCCCTTCGTTTCACTGCGCTTTTACTCGATAGTTGATTTTGCCCGTCTGAGGAGATTTGCGTCGCTTCTATACACCAGCACGCACTCTATTTATCCTTCTTTGCAGCTCTTTGCCATTTCAACTCCATTTCTGTCACCAACCCCGAAACATTTGTCGCCATGGCTTCTCAAGAGACTCCCCAAGTCACCGAAAAGACTGCGGCGCCTGTTGCAGTGCCTGCCCCGACACATGCTCTTCCCCAAGAGCTGGTTGCTGCTGGATACCAGCCGTATTACCAGCCCTACCCAGGCCAGCAACCCGTATTACCACTTCCGGAGGAGACGAAGAAGGCCGCATTCACGAGAGTGGGATTCCATGCTGCTGGTGTTCTTCTAGGCGCTATCGGCCTGGGCCTCTCGTTGGCGTCTCTGCAGAATGGCAACATCAGCGGTGCCATTGCTGCAGCCCCTTCTGTATGTTCATCCCCTTATTTCACGACTTGTATGAATAACCCTTACTTACACACTACAGGCCGGTATTGCCATGCTGTGGAGTCTTGCGGAAGTGATTACGAGAGCTGTTCGGAAATTCAAAAAGGGTATTCACCCTGGCGCGCATGTCGGCATGTGTCTCATCCTCTGGATGCTTTCCAGCATCTTGGGCGGCATTCTCTGCACATACGTCGCTCTGAATCCCTACCAAGATGATGAAGAAGACTGCGGCACCTATACTTACTCCGACAGCAACGGGAACCTGCACACAGTAAGTGGCAGTGACAGTTGTGATCCATACAGGGACACATATCCCCGTGGCAAGGTTCTCGGTGCTGCCGTCATCACTTGCCTAATCTTTGGGCTGTACTTTGGCCTCTTCATCGACGCTTGCATCAACACTCACCGACGCAATGTCGCCGCCAGACGTCCCATCATGATGATTGCACAGCCGCAAAACTGGCCTGCTGCCACTCAGGGATGGCAACCGATGCAAAACGACGCTTCTACCGAGGCTGTCCAGATGCAGCCTCCTGCCGCCACCCAGGGGCCCGCGATCAGGGAGTTTTACGCTCCTGCTTGAAGGATGAGAAGCTAGTTTGAGAAGCGAGACAAGACATGAAAACGTCATGTATTGGGACTTTTGTTTTTTTTCGTTTTTTTTCGGGCTTATTGGCGATATGATTCTACGAAGAGCGTTGGCCTTGGCTGGCCGCAACTTAGATCACGTATACCTCTCTAATGATACTTAATAACCTTGGGCAACCAGCCTGAAACTGAAATCGTCTTTCAACTCTGACTCTGGTTTCTTATCAGCCGGGAGTCACTACTTTAATTTTTCTTCTTCAGCCCGATGGGGGCCTTTGCTGCCTATTCCCTAGGAAACCCTTGCAAAACGACTCCATCCGAGACCCTCCCCTCAGACCATGGCAAGATTAAGCTACCCCTGGCTCCTTTCCAGAACAGGAAACGGCCGACATCCAGCCCGTCTCTGCACCATCTGGATATTAACCAGCCAATAGGCTCTCAAGCAGCGCCATTCGCACCAATCACGTTCAAACGCAGTACCCAAAAACTTGCGTATTACAGGGGTTCTGTCATCTTTCGTCTGACACAAGATGCTACCATTACCGCATGAACGGCATGCAGTTATCTTAGTAGCTAACTAAACTAATGACTACTTACACGCACGGCAGTTAGCCCAGTTTTCGCTCTCGCTGTTTACTATTTAGCGAGATGCCGGTTTGGAAAGGGAAGGGCTGAGTTCGTGCGTCTAGTGGCATGCCTAGTGAGGAAGCTCGTATGCGAGGGAGCAGCGAACTACTGTATGTCGTGAGACGGAGTTGTCAGCGTTTCTTTTCTTTCTTTCTTCTTTCCTTTCTCTCTCTATATGCCATTGTGAGGGCTTTTGCGTGGTGTTTTTACGCTTTTTATTTGTTTTCTTCGTTTTTGAGGGAATAGACGTTGTTTGTGTATATTGGTTGGGAAGGGAATTTTGTGCTTTGTCGCGCGTGTTGAGAAGGGCGACGCATTCGCAGGTTTTCCACTCGAAATTCGACCGTTCCGCCTTTTCGAACCGAGAGACAGTAAATCGAATTGATCAGCCACAACCATCACCTTGAGTCAAAACTCTTTGCGACAACATCTTCGAAATAACCTCACTTCCTTTTCCTTCTCCAATTCCAATTACCGCGCACAATGTCTTCCTCCACTGAAAAATCACCTCCTCCCCCCGAGGCGCAACAACACCAGGAATCGCAGCAGACTGTCCCTCCTCCCGCCATCACGATGCAGCAGCAGCAACCGGGTTTCCAGCCATACATCTACGCCGCGACAAACGCACCTCAAGTGTCATACGTTCCCTATCCAGGACCGACGCCGACCTTTGACGACCTGGAGCCCGTCCTGATTAAGCCCTGGGAAATCACAAAGACTGTGTTCCACGTTTTGTCTTTTCTTCTCGCGGCGGCGGGGATTGGATTGGGCTTTAGCAGTCTCAATTTCACTTACTTTGCTTACACGGTCGTCATATCCGCCGCTCCTCCTGTAAGCCTCTCTCTTTCAAAAACCCCTATAACAGACCAAAAGAAACTAATTTCTTCACAAAAATAGTGCATCATCGCCCTCCTCTGGTCCCTCATCGAACTCATCGTCCGCGCCGCCCGCAAATTCCAAAAACACGGCATCCACCCCGGCGCCCACATCGCCCTCTCCCTCATCATCTTCCTCGTCGCCACAGTCCTCACCTCCCTCTTCGGCCCCTGGTTCCAAGACTCCTGGGGCGCATCATACGCCACTCAGTCCTGCGGCAACCAATGGAACTCCACCACACAAACCGTCGTCTGGACATGTACTGATGATGAGGACAATTACGCTGCGAAACACATGTTTGCGCATGAGAGGAGTGTTTCGATTGCTGTGGCGGTGGTTACGTATTTGATTGCGGCGATTCATTTTACGTTGTTTGTGGGTGCGTGTGTGGATACGTCGAGGGTGAATGCTGCTGCTTCGAGGCCGATTTATGTTATTGCGCAGCCGGCGATGATGCAGCAGGGATGGCAGATGATTCCACAGGTTCCTATTCAACCTTCGCCTGTGGTTCAGCAGCCTGTAGCGGATCGTGATGTGGTTCCTGCAGAGAGTGAGAAAAGGACCTGGAGGAATAAGCGCAAGGGGAAGGGTAAGGGCAAGGAGCCTGCTCTGAATAACATTGAGGAGCAAAACGAGACTACTGGTCAGCAATCATGAGGTGGTTCGGGATGTCATCTTGGAGGAATAATGTCGGTGGAAGAGTGGTTTTTCTTTTGGACAATTAATAAGGCGTTGGTTATGCTCAGCATGTTGAATTATACCCCAGAGTTTATAAAGTACATATTCATATATAGAAACACATTGTTTTACTTTACTATTCTTATTCTATTGAATAGCATTTTTAGCTATAATCCTACAGTGACGTATATAGTAAAGTCCGTATATATCTCTGAAATGATACATAGACGAGGAGAATATTCTCTTCCTTTATATTTCTTTGTGAACACCGACCGCTAGCTTCAACTCAGATGCTCTCTCCCAGCTATCTGACTGCGAGACTTCTGACAAAATTGAACCAAGAACTCGTACAGGGTCAATAAAGTACAAGTCTTCCATATATAGAAACACATCATATATACTAGTAATTAATACAATAATGTCCTGCAAAGCCATAATGAAACAGGAATACTATGTCCTTGCTATCAATCCATACAACTAAATCAACAATAAAAACCATATGAAAATATAAAACACCCAATAAAAACCCTCCATCGCCAAATTCCTGAATCACGGGTATCCCATCCCATCCCTTTCTCCCAAAGCCCACATGTCTCTCCCTTTTAATATCTTATCTAGGTCGTGGCATCGTCATTTTTCCAATTACACTGCCCAAAGGAAGCAGTTGTTTTCAAAAATTCATGCCCAGAAGAAAATATGAACAGCGCAGGACAACAACTCCTGCAAAATGCTCCCAAATCTAAACATCATCCGGCTCATCCCAGCGCCTGGCCACCAACCTGCGCACCTTCTTGGGACTTCTAGGCCCATTGGCGCCACCCACATCGCTGCTAATCTTGATGCGCTCAAACTTGCGGCTGATGCTCGTCACGCTGTCATGCTTGGGCGTGCCGCTGCCGCTGGGAAGGACAAAGTCCTCGCGCTCCTCCAGGGGCTTCCGCTTGCTAGGACTGCGGTTCGAAAGCTCCCTCTTGAGGATCATGTTCTCACGTCGCAGCCGCTCAACTTCCTGTGTAAGATTCTCCACCAGGACGTTTTCCTTGTCAAAGTCTTCCTCAAAGCCCGTGTCCAGGCCGCGCTCCAAGATGTCCACCTTGCGGTCCCAGTGCTCCTCATGCCGCTCCTTTTCGATCTGCATGGATGCTTTGAAGCGAGCCAGTTCCATAGCAAGACGCTGCTCGAATTCAAGCGCGCACTCCTCTCGAACGGCGGCCTCCATGTCAATCATTCGATCCTCTGTACTAAGGAGGTGAGCCTCGGCTATAATACGGGCCTCGCTCTGCACTTCGATTTCCTGACGGAGTTGCTCAATTTCCTCGCTCATCCTGGCAATCTCCAGCGCGGCAATCTCCATGGTCACTCTCTCGTCGGTGGCTTTAACAGGCGAAAAGTGGCTTCTCACAGATCCAAAGCCGGCATTGCCAAACGGCCTGGTGTGATGCGTGGAAACCGTGGGACTTGGTGCAAGCGTATTGGCCGTAAATGATGGCGCACGAGGAACAGTGACTTCTCGAGCAAGAGCGCTGTAGCGAAGGATCTGGGATGTTGCGTTGAAGTCGCCCAGGGGATCAGCCGTAACAATCATGACACCCCGCTGGGGGTTTCGGCGCGGAGTGTGAGAGTAGGATCCTGCTGCGGATGGGAACGAGTTGGAGAAGAGGATCTCGGTAAGCTTGCATTGTCTGTAAGGGACAACATTGGCCTGCCGCATAGTTAGAGATTGTTCCTATTTGGTTTCGGCTGTAGATGGATCAACTTACTCTGCCAGCGCTGACCTCGCTCTGGCTTTGGAGACACTGGCCAAGATACATGAGGCTCTCGTTAATCTTTCCCGCTTCTGCCAATGTCGCGCCTTGAGTCTTTGCATCCCTCGCCCTCTCACTACCCGCGAGATCAACAACGGTAAGCTTGCTTCCAGTCCATGAGTTGTTCTGCCAACCAAACGACCTCTTCTTGACTTCGAAGCAGAAGAAGCCATGGCTCCTGCTCGAGACACTGTTGCTCCCCGTACCTGCCACTCGCCTTTCCTGCAGACCTGCCTCAAGCACCAAGAGGGCTTCTCGAACATCGGTACAGACTACCTTGCGAAGACCGGCAACTACCTTGCGATCAGGGGACAGCTCGGTAGGTTTGAACAACAAGGGTCGGCGGTAGTCTTTGTTGGCGGCGGATTTGCTAGCGGGGGTAAGGAGATCGTAGATGCGGTCGTTGTGAACTTCGTACATGGATACGATGACGGCGTATTCGGCGGCGGGATCGCAGGGCACTACAAAGTCGCTGACGTCCGGAGAATAGGGAAGCGAGTTGAGTAGGGTTGAATTTCGGCGCAGGGTTCGTCGTTGACTCGAAAACGTACTTTCGCCCTTTATGTTCTGTTTAGCTGTTGTCTTGAGGCGACTGGCGGCGGTTAAAGACATGAATGGCCGCTCCAGTGCCCGCTTGGGCGACGGAATTCTGGCAGCCGTGTTGGATCTGCTGATTCCCAGAGACTGTTGCGCCGAGCAACTCTATTGCCCTTTGCTATGCAGCGTCTCCTCAGCTTCACTGACAGGCCTGACACTTTTCGGGCTTGACATTGCTGAATCGGGAAAGGAACCAGGCATTTGCTGCACTCTTTGCGGAACTTTACTGGGAGTGGACGTCTTGATCGACGAGAGGGTTGATTGGGTTCGTACCATCATGGGCGTGGTTGATCTTGAGCCGCCGGAACCACGGTATGTCCCCTGCGGTATATCTCCATTCATGCCATCGAGAAAGTACGGTGCCGTGACAAGGGTTGATTCGGACGCATCGCAGGCTTGGAGCGAATCGAGAGTTGGCGACTGGGCGGATTCGACCATGTTGTCGCTGATGGATCGGAAGATGACGTCCACGGCCAGCTGAGTGAGACCTCGCTGGTTACGGCTGCCAAGGATCGTATGCGTCTGCCGCCAGGTTAGATGGACAAGGACGCATATCGTAGCATAGCGTTTGCATCCCCCGCTACCGTCTGCGTACCTTGCCTGAGCCCGTGACACCAAGCGTGGCCACGACAGCATCTGTTCCATCGCCGCCATGGGGCGCCAGCACGCCCTCGATCAGCGACGGGGCATCCGTGCAGTGAAAGACGTCGAGCTGGCTGGCGTCCTCTTCAAACACCTGCGTGAAGCCAAACCGTTCGATGGCCCTTCGTCGATCCGGTGGTGGGTTGAGCGTGATGTGGGACGGATGCAGGTTGTCTGCAGCAGGTTCGACGTCAAGGATGCGCTCAGTCTGCAGCGCTCCTGGATACGGGGGTCGCAGTCGGAGATAGACGTTGAAGAGGTTTTGGGATTTGGATGCGAGCTCCATGGCGATGTGACGGCAGATGCAGCCGGATCGATCCCGTGTTGAGACGAAAAGCAAAAAGCAAGAAAAAAGAGAAAAAATGATACTGGAGGCGCTGGGTGCTGGATGCTGGTTAGACGTGAATCAAATCAATCTAGTGATGCATTGGATCCCAGGGGTCAGGATTATTCTTGTATGCGCTGCTCCACTGTTTATCCTGTCAACGGCTTTTAGGGGATTCTGCTGGCCCGGCAACGCCCAAGCAAGCGCGAGCCCCAGCATCCACTTAGAGTGTATACAGTAGACGCGCGGGTGAGCCCGTCCATCCACTGCCGGACTTTAGCCTATGGATGTGCTGTCAGCCACCAGCCACCAGCCACCAGCCCCAAAGTCAAGCCTCACAAGCCTCAGACTGCCTGATAGGCCTAGAGTGCCCTGTAACCTAACCTTTTCGGCCCCGAAGCGGCGCAGCAGGACACTGTAAGCTCCCGTCCCCCATCTGGCAGCCTGATCCACCCCCTCATTTTCGCAATCTAGGACTTTCATCCTTACTCACTCACTCATGCATGTGCTGCAACAACTCAGCCATCAACACTCATTTCACTCCTCATCATTTCATCCAGAACATGCTGGAATCTTCTTCTATCTCTCATCAAATGCCTCATTCATTTATTTTTCCATCTCCTGAAACGACAGGATCCTTCAAAGGGCGCGCGACATTGTCCAGTCCGCTTCTCGCCCATGATGCTCGTCATTAGGCAGACTCAGCAGCGGCTGGCTTGGATTGGATAATGGTGCCTAGCGTTTGAGGAACCATGTCCTTTCAAGACACCTGACCACCAAAGTTGGCGGGCTGCAGCTCATTTCGAGCCTTCTTTGCTTTTCGCCACTCTTCTACTTCAGCAAGGGCGATAAGAGATGCGTTCATTACTATTACTCAACTCTGAAAATGGTTACAGGTCGCTGCGCGAAACACAAAGATCCCCTCGGTCACGTCACTCAACAAAAACGCCATACGCCATATGCCATTGCCCACTGTCGTCATTCACAGATTGCCTTTCCGCGCACCTTTTTTTCTTCTTCTTCTCAGGTCACAATTCTGTCGCCCTGTCTACTGCTTGAACCTCATTCGCTCAATGTATGCAATTGCATACTCCACTATCGATTGTCAGTATGCACCACTCAAGTGACGGGGTTGACCCCCCCGAAGTGGCTTACATTGAGTGTCCATCTTCTCATGTCCTGCCATATGCCACGTTTCATTGATTCTGCCTTCCTCTTGAATGCAACAAGGACAGAATTCAAAGTGGGTTGGCATGGGCGAGAGCTCGGGCATGGGCAACAGCCGATCCCGTGGTGTGCTGGGAGCATTGGATCTGTTTGATCTCCTGCTCTGAGCAATCTCTTCCTTGTCATAAGGGTCTTCAGCAAAAAGTTCCTGCTGTGGCACTACGATTGGATCGCACCAAGCGCCAAACCCCCGGAGGTCGCGACTTCTCTCTGCTCTGGAGGCACTGGAGAAAGACTCTACCTGGCCACGACGATACCGATGAGACTCATCTGGGGGAGGGGAGGGGAGATGGTGTTTTCTGGACTTTCTGGACTCCCTAGCCAAGTCCTGGCTTCTGACACCTCTTGAGGATACTGATGGCTGAACTAGGACGGAATCGAGTTCACGTGACGAACGATGTGATGAGGAGTCGTGATCAACGGCTTCATACTCTTCAGAGTAACGAGAATGCTTCGTTGAATGGCCTGAGCGGTATTCTCTGTGGCTCTTGTGCGCCATGAGATCCTCAAAGGCGGCGTTGTGGATTCGAGGCTCCATTCTGCCGAGCCGGGTCCTTCTGGTGTCGGCCCTGTGGTAGTCGAGACTCATGAGACGCTCCCTAGGGGGACTCAGCGACATCATGTCCATGTTGATGGAGCTCATGGTTCTTTCAATGATGCAGGATGTGATGCTGGCAGCTTCCTTGAGTTGGTACTATCCTTGGTTGCATCGGCACCCAGTGGTAGGTAGGGGGGGAGGCGACGGCGAGGTGCTGGACGAAAGCTAACAGGGGGATGATGTATAAGGGATGCAACAGCAAGACTCTACGAGTTCAAACTCTGAAAGATGTTTTGCTCTTGTTTCCTGATGAAGTTTGCGTTGTCGAGTGTGAAGAGGGGAGAGTAATGGGGAGGAGGGTAGTTGGGACGGGACGGCTTTTATACCCTGGGACGCCGAGCAGGACCCCGAGGAGGCCCCCCTCGCTGTCAGCCAATGAGCGCTCTCTACCTGACACTACCTCCCCCGACCTACCTCATCCTCCTGACAACTCTGCACATGCTACCCTTTGTCATCACCATCAATCACTCGCATCAACTCCCCAGACATGCTGCCTTTGCATTATTTGGACTATTCCCGTCGTCGGCCATCATTCCCCCCGAGATGCATACACACATATACACACACACACTTACATGACACTCTCTTGGGCAACTGACCGTCACTGGCACCAAGACTCAGTTCTTCAAGGACGAAGATGCCAAGAGAGAGTCCTGCCCTTGAAAACGTTGTTTTACATGCTTTCTCATTCCATACAGGCATGCATGCCTTTTTTTCAAGTCGCCGTCGTGCCGTTCGGCCAGGGGGCATTTCCTACCATCTCCCGCCCAAAGTCCTAGGAACTCTGCTGTGCTACGTCGCTAGCTTACGACGCAGCCTTACCATTTCCTTCCTCCATTGTCCAATTGGGGTCGAATTGCATCCATTGTCATTATCGCTGGTGCTGTCGAATTGATATTCCTCAGTTACTCTAAAGGGGCCATGGCCGAAAGCCTGCCACCACTTAGATGCAATGAGGCCTTTTCTCCCTCGTGCATAACAACACATACCCTGACACCACCCATTTGGCTAGCCCTATGCCATCGACCTCAATCCAATCAAACAATTGCCTCTGTTGTCATCGCTTGTAATTCATGTTCTGGACCATCGATCCATGGTCGTCGTCGCCCTGCCCCGTGTAAGTGCATCGTAGACTCGTAGTACCAGGACAGCATCATCAAATTGGATTATTTTTCATCTTCATCACACTCTACATTAACTACACAATTAATTCAATTGATTCTACAACTACTAAATGAGATATCTCTGCGAAAACACATCGACGTCGTCCGAGGTCAAGTTGCCATGAGGTCCTCCAACTCGCTGAGTCATCACCAGGTGGCTGAGTCATCACTGCAGCCCTGTGACTTAGTCATCCACTCTATCCAACCAATAGCGCGACCCGCCCACGAGGGAATCCACGCAGCCATTGTCCATTTCCATCCGTATTTATCGGCATTAGTCCCGAAAATAGCGAAGGAAGGATTCTTTGCGCCCTCCATCCGATGCTTCCAGACGAGGTCTGGGAGCTTAAAAAAAATTCTGGGCTTAAAAAAAACAAGTTTTGTTACCAAAAAAGTTGAGGCTCTTTTTGTCTTTTTGCGGAGGCCTGCAGCGTATTTCGTATGAACCCGGGGAGCAGGGTAGGGAAGAAAATAAGACGGCACGGCAGTTTTGGCTAATTCAGGGAAATATGCCTGTGCTAGCGATTTTCTGGGGGTGGATCCAGCCACATTGTGGCGAAAGTGTGAGCGCGTGCCTGGATGGAAAATTGGATTTGTATGGCTGACGCGCCTGGGGGACGGAGAGTTTTGTGCTGCTGTACGTACCTTGAGAGGGAGCTCACTCACTTACTCGCTCATTCACAGTCTTTGTTGTTTGCTTGAGTTGTTGCTGCTCTTTTTGATACGCAAGGTTATGAAAAGATAATTTGTTGAGTCTTTGATTTATTGTTTCACTTTCTGTTTATTATCGTCTTTTCATTTAATATCTAATCACAGATTAGACATGCCTCCACGGAAGCGCATCAGAGATGAAGGCGAGGCAGCTGCTGAGCCAGTGGCTAAGCGGCGCTCATCACGACAAGCAGCAGCATCAATTAAAAAAGCCGAAGAAAAGGAACATGTTACGCCAGAAGTGAAGAAAGCCGCTGCTCCAACCAAGAAGCGTGCTGCTACTGCAAAGGAAACCAAGAGTATCAACAAACCAGCAGACGACAAGAAAAAGGCTACTAAAAAGTACAGCAAGAAGACCAATGCAAAGAATGAAGATGATGAAAAGGCATCATCAGGCGATGATAAAGCGACACGCGCCGTCTCCGAAGACCCGGACATTGACTCCATCCCAGCAACGAACCCAGATGCACCGCGTCACGACGGCGAGTGGTATTGGCTGATGAAGGCTGAGCCGGAGACGCGATTTGAGAATGGCATTGACGTTAGGTTCTCGATTGATGATTTGCGGGCAAAGGAGAAGCCTGAGGGGTGGGATGGTGAGTTTCATTCAAGAGGCTCTGGTAGCAGGATGTCACGATGCTGATGGAAGTGGAACAGGAATAAGAGCGTATGCGGCGCGCAATCACATGAGGAACATGAATCAGGGCGATAAAGCCTTCTTCTACCATTCCAATTGCAAGGAGCCCGGCATCGCAGGCATCATGGAGATTGTCAAGGAGTTTTCCGAAGACAGCAAGTTCTACCCTTCACCCTTCTATCACATTTCATACAAGGGAACTAACACAGTCTCACCAGAAAGCGCTCGTCGCCCAGGAACGCCCTACTACGACCCGCAATCCTCAAAGGACAATGTCCGCTGGAGCCTAGTCCACGTCGAGTTCAGAAAGAAGTTTGCCGTGCCGATTGGCCTCAAGGAGCTGCGTGAATTGGGCAAGCAGGGGGGTCCTTTGGAGAACATGCAGATGCTGAAGCAGGGCCGGTTGAGCGTGAGCAGAGTCAGTGCGGAGGAGTGGAAGGCGCTCTGTGAGATTGCGGATAAGAAGGCGGAGGAGGCTGGAGTCAAGCACGAAACGACCAAGTTGACCAAGTGAGTCTGAGACGGAGTGAGAGTTTCTGGATGAAATGGCCATGGAGAGAGGGGGTTGAATGCCTAATGGAGGATGGACTGTAAAGACAAAAGGTGTGGTGAAGTCAAAGCGTTTGACCGTCTTTTCAGGTTGCTCATGGCGATGATTGTGCGTTGTCGTAAGTGGTAATATGCAGAGCAATGCCGTTTGTAATTTTCTTCTCCTTTGCAGCTGTAACATTACCTTAATACGAACAAAGTTCACAAAAGATTACGAGTTGCCTCTCTCAGAATGACGAATATGGCTACATCTTTTCGTCTTTTAGGGCGCCAAAGGGAAAGAAGCAAAGGGAAGGGAAAAGCGAATCTTTGCCTGGCGCGTATCCCGCCGACGGTGCGTCTCCTCTCACACCAAAGCCCCTCTTTCAGATGTCGTCGCACAGGATTGTTTTAACCTCACTAGAGTCAGTCATACGTATCAATTTTAGACTGCCGCGAGATAAGCCGGGTTAGGTAGCGTTTGGTCGCACGGGGTCGGGTGTAGTCGGCTCCTCCCTCGCTGAAGAAGAAAAAGAGATTGAAACATGGCAAAAGCACGCAAGAGGACAGTCCGGTGGATAATCTGAATAGCTTCATCCGATGGCTGGCTCTCTGCGTGGGGTACGGTGCTTGTGCGTTTGTCTGACTTGAATGGTTGATGGGTCGTACGCACGGTAGTTAGTTCAGCGTGAATGGCCAGCCGCTTCATGTGCGATGTTGATCACGTCATGCTGCTCTATGTGTTGACCGAAGCTGGCCGCGACGAGGGAGGCAACGATCATCTGCATGGGGGAGCCATGTTCAGGTCGAAGCAAGAAGACGGACTCGTATATCGAGTGAGCCTGCATGGGTCAAGTGATTGGGGCGCTTTCGGGCATCAAAGCTATGATTGGGCGACGATTTGCTTCCAACAATGTAGCTTCCCAACGGTGGCTCGCTCTTCAGCTTTGGCTATTGGGTCTAGAGGCTTCCATGGTCCAAGAACCAGATCGGTCGATGGTCAAGCAAAAGACACAAGTAGTCGAGGCCTTCTCCCTGGGAGCACTCTCGGCAAGGCTGGCCTCCCAGCCTGTCGGAACCGATATGCCATCGAGATCCAAGATTTCTTAGCTGAACATCCGGGAGATCTTGCTCTAGATATAGTCCACCAGATTTGTGTTCGAGCAACAAGGGCAGATTCCTCGATGACGCCCCAAATAGTCGATGAAGCTTCGCGTCATCACTCTCAGCATCGGTCTTTGCCGTTGGGATCGAGCTTCTCGTTTGGATTTGCACTGATACTTTCCTCTTTCCCCAGTCTTGTTCGATCTCGGTTAGGGTATCACATATCTTGTCTGTTATTCGCTCTCCCGTTCGGTTAGCCCTTGGGTTACTCAGATGCTAAAGTTTGACGTCGGATGGGTGTGTCCAAAATCCATCCTCCATTGTTTGGGTGGCCAATAAAAGGCCACCACATCTGCGCCTCAAGCTTTGCAGATAGCTTCGTTGCAGCCTGTGCCACTTTGACACACGGCTTCGCCTGGCCCGACTTCAGTTTGTGAACTTGCCAGAGAGAAGAGCAATGACGGCAGTTTATTGATGGCATCCACGTTGTAGGCAACTGCTGCCGGCAACAGAGCAGACGGCGTAGACTTGATAATCCAACGCCATTCATGACTGCGGGGAGTGTTATATGAACACCCCTGAAAAACAAGCAGTGTGATTCCAGGTAGCTCACCGAGATTTGGGCTCCAAATGGCTGCATATCCATCATGGCGGATGGCCTAATGGCTGGGTGTGACAGCATCAAAAACTAGACTGATAGATGGGCAAATGAAATCTGATTCGAAAACTCGTATATGGCATGCTCTCTCCGCCACTGATACCGCTTGTCCGGACATGACCGGTCCCTAGCTTCATGTGCAGGACAGTTGAATATCGAGGCGGTCAGTAATAAGTTTCCAAGAGCTCTATCAATTTTTGCTTCTTGGCAATTCCAGCCATTGTAAGCGTTCTCTTTTCGGCGTCTCAATGAGAAACGTACAGATCAAGTAGCGTGCTTGTTTGCCTTGTTGCATCGCATTGTTGCATTCTGCACAGTTCATCTCTCGGCCTTTTTTTCTGAGAATTTATCCTTGTCAACTTCATGCTTCAACCTTTGCTGTCTCAGACCGCCCCAAGTTCGTTCAACAGCAGGTAATACAAGCCCATCCACGAGGCCCCGCAATGCCCAAAACCACAAGAGAACCCTTGTTACACAGGATTTGGGTGAACAACGTGGTTGGGAATTGCCTCTTGACGAGGCAGAGATGTGGCCACCACATGGAACGAAGGATAGCTGCGCTTGGAAAGGCGTAATGAGCTTAGTGCACCTCTGGGTAACCTCGCGCAGAGATGTGTAAATGGCGGTCGGGTGTTGGGTTGAAGAATCCGAAGCCCTCGCAGTTGATGTTGATGCTTCAAATGGTTTATATTCGCTCTCACCCTCCCTCTGAAGCCTTCGTATTGTTGTCAAGTGGAATAGCCAAGAGATAACATCGCAGACTTCACCTGGAACAAGGCAGCTTCTCCATAAACCCCATCATATAATTTCCCTTAAAGAGCAGATGGCCGTTGCCAAAGCCGCAAATAAGGGGGTAGACGTAACCCGTCACCTCGTCCCAAAGGCGCGCGCTGCGTCAACAGCAGCAGTGCTTGTGCAAACAGCCACAAGACATGGCATGCCCCCGGGGTTCAAAGCCAAGGTCGGTAGGCTGGAGACCTTTACCCTTCCCGAAAGAGTCTCGGGGTCTGTATCCGACAAGGCCATAGCAGATGCCATGATCGGTGCCTGGCGCAGAGATGGCATTCTCCAAATTGGCATGTCCAAGCCACAGCAGAGACTATACCAAGCCGCCAATGCCGCAAGCAGGCGCTTCTTCGCCCAGCCGCATGCACTGAAACAGGCCTGCGAGACGACATGAGCTACTCAGGATATATCGCCTCTGGTGAGGAGATCACTGACGGGATTGCCGACTACTCAGAAATCTTCACCGTGACCAAGGATCTTCCACACACTGATGAGCGTGTCGCTCGAGGCTGGCCATGTCATGGACCATGCCCATGGCTGGACCAGCACATGAAAGCAATCATGACCAGATACATGAATGATTTGGCTGAATCTGGAGAGAAGCTCCTGCAGCTGATCGAAATGGGCCTGGATATCCCCACAGGATCACTAACGAGATACACAAACGATGGGTGGCACCACATGCGCGTCCTGAGGTAAGTAGCCATACTATCCCCCGTCTTGGTTGAGATAGCGTGGCCGTTACTGATTAGGCAACACAATAGATTTCCGCAAAATGATAGGACGAATGGCAAAGGCAAAAAGGGGCGAGGTATTGGCTCCCATACTGATTATGGCTTGCTTGTCATTGCAGCCCAAGATGACGTTGGAGGTATGGAGTTTTCCCCGTACACCTGTCGATCTGCATGTCTAACGAGACATGCTCCAGGGCTTTTTGTCCGGCCACCGCATGAAAATGAACGATTTTCCAACTGGGAAAAGAGCTCAGCTGGACTACGGGAAAACGAGGCCGGATGGGTGTACGTGCCTCCAGTTGCTGGGACATTCACAGTCTTTCCAGGTAGGGCTCCCAGGTGAACTTTTTCAAGAACGTAGCTCACGAATTTGCCTCAGGCGATATGATGCAGTACATGACCAACAATGTTCTGCAGTCAACACCGCACAAGGTCGGGCTCAACGTCCGTGAACGGTTCGCATTTGCGTACTTTCATGAGCCCAACTTTCGTTCCGTCATACGGCCGCTGCCGGGTCACAATGCCGGACAGTCGCCCATTGAAGGAATCCATTACGGCACGCATTTCACAAACATGTTTCTGAGGAATTACCCCGACCGCGTCACCACCGCTCGGCTTCAAGAGGAGGGTCGGTATCGGCTACTTGAGTCGGAGGAGCTTCGGGACGGCGATGACGTACTGTGAAATGGTGTGTGTCACGTTGGCTAGATGATTGGTCGGCGCATCTGTTTTTGTTGTCCATATAGCAATTGATACCTCTTGTGTTTTCAATATAGCTGAAAGTTTGAATCTTTAGAAATACCTGGCGGCGCGTACTCGTATATGTCTCTCGGCTTGTCCCGCTAAGTTGCACCAGATGCGGTAGACGGCTCATCGAATGCAACCTGGCCCCATATTAGTGCGCCAAAAGCTACGGGATATCAGATACAGGATACGATCTGAACTTTATTTAGTTGAACATGTAGTCTCCTCGAATTCTTATCTGAAGATTCAAGATGTCGACAACAGGACGTTTTGGGATGGGAGTCGGGTAAATGAAAATAAGCATGACGTTGTATTGGCAATCCGCCCATAGACAAGTCCTCTGTTGACAGCTTTTTTTGGTTGCATCAAGGATCCGACAGCCTCTCGAGTAACGGCAGAAAGGCTCGGAGATGGGTGTCAAGTCTCGCCTCGCTTCTTTGGCTTTCCGAGCCAGATAGCGGCAGTTAACATGAGGCATAGCGCTGTCATCACTGCTCAAAGGACATGTTACAATTGCTAACCCGCTCGATGCAGCAGCTAGTCAGTTGCGGGCATTGCGAACCGTTCAAGACCAACAAGGCCCGGCTTGTCAATGGGCGCCAGCGGGCATGCATGAGCCAATGATGGAATAAATATGATATCCTGGACATGTCGCAGGCAATAGTCAAAAGCCTTGACCCCTCACCGCATGTTGATTCAAAGGAATCTTGGCGGCAATTGGTGCACTGACACTACCGACATGGTGTTCTTGTCAAGGCACGACACATAACGTTGGTAATACTGTCACTTTTCTGCAAGGTGGCAATGCAACATGCCACTCTAGCTCTGCAACTGTCGTGCCAGGCCCGCATCAAAGACTTATTACTGTTTTGTACAGTAGAGGAGTTGCTGCATGAAGCGGGCATTGCTCATACAGGTTCTCTCACAGTTTTCGCCCGGCTGATGAGAGACGAGGCCTTCTCCTCAAGCCTGGACGAACCGAGTCAGTTCAAGACAATTGACTTGGTACACCGAAATGCCTGTCCATCTCTCACATCTTCTTTGCAGCTCCAACCTGGCAAATGCTGGGATCCAAGCGGAATCCACCGCGCCTATCCGAGCATGCCTGTAGACCAGGACCAGGGAGGCCGTGCGGGTCTGGGGCCCGCCGTTGGGCGTAGACGAAGGGCTAGCAGTGACTAGGTGGTGCTGTATGAGCCGTCGATATAAAAGTGAGGTTCCAGGTCGAAACAGCAGATGTCCTTCTCTCGGGCTGTTGTCTCTGGTCGAGTTGTAAGTCGTGTCTCTCGGTGTATTCAGTGCAAGGCGAAACCAAAAAAACAACAGAGTTTGGGGCGATCTTAGGCAGCTGCTGATACGCCACGTGCCGCTGACCTTGTGCCTGCTCGCCTTATCGGGTTCGTACTCGTATCGTTCGGTCCTAGGGCCAAAAAAAAGGCCAAAAAGGGCCCCGCATAAAAGAAACACCACCCGAACACACTACAGGAATAATTTCAATTTCATCATCCACCAATTTTTCGGACCAACCACAGTAACACTGGACAAATCAGATCTCGCGATTGCGCTCCCGCTTGGCTCTGATTTGACAAACAACACACTCAGCGCCCCACGATCAACAAACTGGAGTCGTTTTAGGCCAAGCGCTGCCAGGCCGCAACCCCAAATTTATTACCTGATTAGGTGGCCCGTTTTGGAGACTTAATTTGCACCGGTTCCTATCAGCGTCCTCCGGGGCTCTTTTGCCATCAGGGGAGCTTCAGTGGCCGATATTTTTCCCTGCTCGCCGCTACTTTTTTCTCTCGACGTTAAAGAAAGGGGGACGCTGCCCGCTTCATTCTTTTCCTCTCCCCATCCGCGTCCTGGAGGCAGACTAGGCGTTGTGGCTGAGCTGTTCTGACGCCTTCGTCATTCTTTGTCAAGCCTGATCATCGTCAATTGCTGTCAGCATCCTATTGTTCTTCAGCCTTTCGGCATCCCTCGCAACCCACCACACCGAATACGGCAATCCCGTCACCAAGGCTGGCTCAGTGCTTTCAACAGCACGCCAACGTCCGTGAGTCGAATCCCCCGCCATTCCCCAGGCCTCCTGTCTTTTTATACCCTCCTTGTATATATCTGTGCCCATGTCCCTCTGTTTCCCTTCGTCGTCAACTCGAGATCTTGGTCTCTGTTCCATCGCGAGATGCTAACAAGATTTTGTGGGTCACAGACCGCACAAAGGTAGTCGACATCGTACGATACACTTGCCAATGGAATAGTTGCAAGTCGACAACGAAACACCTCTTCTATCCATCGACATGAATCCCTCCACGTTGCTCCCCCGCCGCTTTCGCGGGGAGCCTGCTCCGAGCCAAGCTGCTGCCCCTTCGCGCCTGAACAAGAGGCTCACGCCGCTGATCCAGTTCCTGGCCAAGGTCGCTTGCTCTCATCCTATACATACCATTGGTTTTATTGCTCTCTTGGCCAGCTCGTCCTATGTTGGTCTGCTTCAAGAGACTCTGATGGGTGGCACTGCCAGCGTGAGCAAGGCAGAATGGACGTCGCTGGCGGAAGGCAGCAGAGATTTGATAGCTGGTCCCGAGACTGGCTGGAAATGGCAAAATGTAGAGCAGAGCACTGGCTCCTTTGATGAGGCTGACCACCTTGCCCTCCTGACACTTGTCTTCCCCGAGATCGTCTCTACAGGTGCGGTTGTTGCCGCTCCTCATTCCCATGCCGTGCCTACTCCTTCAAATCTTTCCATCACTACTTTGCCTGCTACTATCAACTCATTTGCTGCCTATGCGCGTGACAGCGTTTTGGCTTATTCTGTTCCCTACGAGCAGGCACCAGAGTTCATCGCTGCTGCTCAGGAGATTCCTCTTGAGAATGCTCAGGAGACGGAGACTCAACATGGCCGTGAGAAGAAGATGTGGATCATGAAGGCTGCCAAGGTCGACGCCGGCAACAACCTCGTGCTGTGGGTTCGCGATTCTTGGTCCAAATTTCTTGACTTGTTGAAGAACGCTGGTGGCTTGGACATAACCATCATGTTCCTTGGTTACCTGGCCATGCACATCACTTTCGTATCTCTTTTCCTGTCTATGCGCCGCCTGGGTTCCAACTTCTGGTTGGGCACAACCACGCTCTTCTCTTCTACTTTTGCCTTCCTTTTCGGCTTGGCCGTTACCACTAGCCTTGGCATTCCCATCAGCGTTCTCCTCCTCTCCGAGGGTCTTCCTTTCTTGGTTGTTACCATTGGTTTTGAGAAGAACATTGTCCTCACCAAGGCTGTGCTGAGCCACGCTATCGAGCACCGAGCCCAGGAGACCAAGAAGGGAAAGCAGGTTAAGCAGGAAAACGTCATCTCGTATGCCGTTCAAGCTGCCATCAAGGAAAAAGGCTATGATATCATTTGCGACTACGCCATTGAGATTTTCGTCCTCAGTCTTGGTGCCGCTTCTGGCGTTCAGGGTGGTCTTCAGCAGTTCTGCTTCCTGGCCGCCTGGATTCTCTTCTTCGACTGCATTCTGCTCTTCACATTCTACACTGCTATCCTAAGCATAAAGCTTGTCATCAACCGCATCAAGCGACACGTCGAGATGCGCATGGTCTTGGAAGCTGATGGCGTCAGCCGCCGTGTTGCGGAGAATGCCGCCTCAAGTGCCGATGGGCCCAACTCCAAGGAGGCTTCGCTGTTTGGCAGAAATGTCAAGAGCAGCAGTGTTCCCAAGTTCAAGGGCCTGATGGTTTCTGGTTTCATCTTGGTCAATCTCGTCAATATCGTCACCATTCTATTCCGCAACGGCGCTTCCTTTTCCAACATCCGTTCCCTGGTGGGTGGTCTCAGCGGCGTTGTTAATACGCCTCCCATCGATCCCTTCAAGGTCGCATCCAACGGCCTCGATGCCATTTTGGAGATTGCCAAGGCCAAGGGCTCTGCCGTTCTCGTCAGCATCGTCACACCCATCAAGTATGAGCTCGAGTATCCCTCAGTTCACTACGCCCTGCCTTCGGCTACTGCTCCATCTGAGGGCCAGCTTTTTGGCGTCGGAGGTCGCGTTGTTGGAGGCCTTCTCAGCAGCCTGGAGGACCCTGTGCTCTCCAAGTGGATTGTGGCCGCTCTCGCCCTCAGTGTCGGTCTCAATGGCTACCTCTTCAACGTGGCCAGATGGACTATCAAGGACCCCAACACCCCAGACCACCAAATTGACCGCAACGAGCTTGCTCGTGCTCAGCGCTTCAACGAGACTCCCACCGTTAACCTGCCTCTTGGCGAATATGTGCCTCCCACCCCTCAGCAGACTCAGCCGGCTACTCCTGCCATTACGGATGACGAGAGTGACACCGAGGCAAAGGCGAAGCCCAAGGTTGAGGTTGAGAACCGTAGCATGGCCGTCTTGGAGAAGATGCTCGCTGAGAAGCGCGTTACCGAAATGACGGACGAGGAGGTCGTTGAGCTATCGATGCGCGGCAAGATCCCTGGTTATGCTCTCGAAAAGACTCTCAAGAACTTTACTCGTGCTGTCAAGGTTCGCCGGACCATCATCGCCCGCACCCGCGCCACTTCAGAAATCACCAGTGTTTTGGAAAACTCCAAGCTGCCCTACAGGCACTATGACTGGGAGCGTGTATTTGGAGCTTGCTGTGAAAACGTCATCGGTTATATGCCCATCCCCGTCGGTGTTGCTGGTCCTCTTGTTATCGATGGACAGAGCTTCTTCATCCCCATGGCCACTACTGAAGGTGTTCTTGTCGCCAGTACCAGCCGAGGCTGCAAGGCTATCAACTCCGGAGGCGGTGCCGTAACTGTTCTGACTGCTGATGGTATGACCCGTGGACCTGTTGTTAGCTTCGAAACTCTGGACCGTGCCGGTGCCGCCAAGCTGTGGCTTGACTCTGAAGAGGGTCAGACCACGATGAAGACCGCTTTCAACTCGACCAGCCGATTTGCCCGACTACAGACGATGAAGACGGCCATTGCCGGTACCAACCTGTATATTCGCTTCAAGACTACCACCGGTGACGCCATGGGCATGAACATGATATCCAAGGGCTGCGAACACGCCCTCAACGTGATGCAGAACGAAGCTGGCTTTGATGACATGGTCATTGTTTCTCTCTCTGGTAACTACTGCAGTGACAAGAAGCCTGCCGCCATCAATTGGATCGAGGGTCGTGGCAAGAGCGTTGTCGCTGAAGCTATCATTCCTGGCGAAGTTGTGCGAAGTGTCCTTAAGACGGATGTCGATTCTCTGGTTGAGCTCAACACGTCCAAGAACATGATTGGATCTGCCATGGCTGGCTCGATGGGTGGTTTCAACGCCCACGCCGCCAACATTGTCGCCGCCATATTCCTCGCTACCGGTCAGGATCCCGCCCAAGTCGTGGAGAGCGCCAACTGTATTACTATTATGAAGAAGTGAGTGTCTACTTTTCTAACATGTCGTTTCTCTCATTTTACCAGATGTACTAACTATCATCTAGTCTCCGCGGCTCTCTCCAAATCTCCGTCTCCATGCCCTCTCTGGAAGTCGGCACTCTCGGCGGTGGCACCATTCTGGACCCTCAAGGCTCGATGCTTGAGCTGCTCGGCGTTCGAGGATCTCACCCCACCAACCCTGGTGACAACGCCCGCCGCCTTGCCCGCATCATTGGTGCGTCAGTCCTGGCTGGTGAACTGTCCCTCTGCAGTGCCCTTGCTGCCGGCCACCTGGTCAAGGCTCACATGGCGCATAACCGAAGCGCCGCACCTTCAGGGGCCCCTTCAAGGGCGATGACCCCCGCCCCATCGTCAGTATCCCTGGCAATGTCCAACGGAGCTGCGCGGAGGTAAATAATGATGAATGGTTTTTTTCATGTTGGGTAATGTCAAAGAAATCAAGCGCAGAAAAACAAAAAGGTCGCGCGGCCGGGTGTTGGTATCAATGGAGTTTCTTTTTGGATGATATGGGATCAGGGCGATGCAAACGGCATGCTCTATAGACGACATATGTGCGAGTATATATAGTTGCAAAGGCGGGCGAATAGCAGTGCTTCGATATCCACGGATAACCGGCTGTTTAGTCAATGTGTACTCTATCGTTTTTGACGTTTTATTTTGCAATTTGCTTTTACAAAGATAGTACACGATGGTTGAAGCTCTCAGGAGGTTTCTTCCATATAATAATACCCTTAATTCAAATGCGTCTTATCAGTCGATCTTGGTGCGATAAGCCACCGACGCCGAGGTGGGGCCGATTCAGGCACCATGATCTAAGCATGATTGAATATGTAACTCACATGTGCTTCTCTCATTCTCTCATTTCTTGTCTCAACTCTCTGCATCTCATTCTTTTGTTTCGTTTACAATACAGATTATTTCATCAATCAGCACATAACTCACCATGACTGTCAACTCAGAGTTTAAGCCCGCTCTTATCATCGTTGATTTCCAAGAGGATTTCTGCCCGCCCGTAAGTTAATCTGCTTCACATATCCGCAACTCATCTCTCATAAACCCCTATCTCAAGCGAAAGCATCAATCCGTCCATTTTACCAAAACTCCCTTCCTTATACACTCATCTTCAATTATCTTTCATTGTCACTCATTCTCCCCATCCAACAGAATGGCTCCCTCGCAGTCCCCCAAGGCCGCGACATCGCCCCCGTCGTAAACGCCCTCCTCACACTCCCCTTCGCCATCAAAATCGCCACCCGCGACAACCACCCCCAAAACCACATCTCTTTCGCTGAAAACCATCCCGGCTCCATCCCCTTCAAATCATACCACACAATCATCCACCCCACAGACCCAACGAAAAGCGACACGACACTCCTCTGGCCAACGCATTGCGTCCAAGAAACACCCGGCTCAAACCTCGTTCCAGAACTAGACGCGGAGAAAATTGATGTCGTTGTGGATAAAGGGATGGATGCAAGAGTAGAAATGTACTCTGCGTTTTACGATCCTATGAGGGTGAGTGTTAGTGAGTTGGGGGAAAGGTTGAAGGAGGAGAGTGTGACGGATGTGTTTGTGGTTGGGTTGGCGGCGGACTATTGCGTGAGAGCGACGGCGGAGTCGGCCGTGGAGGAAGGGTATAGGACGTTTATCGTGGAGGAGGGGACAAGACCTGTGATGAGGGAGATTTGGGAGGCGGAGGGGAAGAAGGTTGTTGAGGGGAAGGGGGTGAGGATTGTGAGTGTGGATGGGGAGGAGGTTGCGAGAGTGAGGAAGTTGGCGTGATGTTGGTGTTGATAGAGTGTGAGGACTCATCTCGCTATGATCGAGATGGACAATGAATGATGTTCAATGATATTGGAGAACAAGTGACAGTCGCCAGTTGTTTTAAATTGAAGCAAGCCATCTTTAAACAATACAATTTAGCCCTGAAAAATCCTCCGTCGCTACCATTATCATATCCATGCATTAACCTCTATTTATTCCAACGCCTTTCATACCAATGTGTTTGTGTAGAGTTACAATTCCCAACGCTTTGCTCGTATAGAATAGTCCCGAGTAGATAGCCATCATCTACGCCCCCTACATCACTTCAACTCTTCCGGTCTCTTTCGCAGACGAATCGTCTTTCTAACGCGCGGATGCTTCCCCACGCGCCACTTGTCACGTTTCTCCTGATCTCTCATCCGCCGATGTTGCCTACATTCATTGACCGTTAGTGATGGATGGGTGTCGGCGAGCCTATTGTATACGTACATCAGGATGTCTCCCACTTCAAGGTCCTCTTCACAAATGTCTGAACCTAGTAGATAGGACTCACTGCTAGTCTGGCCATGTTTTGGCTTGACGAGAGCCGTGTCGATCTCGTCTGGTTCCAAGAACCTAGGAATCATATCATAGCTTGAGAAAGATGTTATTAGGGGAAGCAGCATCGAGGCGGAGTCGTTGTTATCGTGTGCTCTAATAGGTTCCGGTGAGGAGTCAGAAGTCGTAGAAGTCAAAGTGGCAGTCGATCCCCGACAGTCCCTCTCATCACAGTCTGTTGTTGCGCCCTGGGTAGCCTCCGCCTGAGACGCATCGTTGTCCACGTTCTGTATAATTTCGGGGAGGTACCTCTTGACAGTCGCCTTATTCACTCCCAAGGGATGCCGCCCAATTCGTTCGTGATAATGCTCTTCCGCCAAGTAGCGTTCGAGACGGCGTCCGAAAAGCAAGGAGGGGTCGCCTTCATCTGAGGGCCGCGTACCTGCAGATGGGTCCTCTGCAGTGTCCATGTTAGGCAAATCGAGAGGCATCATCAAGGATCGCCCTGAAGTCACCGGGCCATACACTTCTCTGTGTGGATGGCGTGTAGTGTAAAGATCGGACCTGCTTTGGCTAGTTTGCCAGGATATAGTTAGAAATGGCATCCAGTAGAATTAAACGTCGGAGACACAAACTCACCCCGGAGAGAGTGTAATGTCATCTTCCAAGCTAATGCTACTGTCACGGCTGGGCTGGCCATCTTGCGGCGTCGGGTTCTCCATGTTGAACAAAGTGTAGACGGACGGTTCAAGAGTGGAAGTCCAGTCTCTAGGTTGAGAAACTCTTGATGAGGAAGATGGAGATCTGAAAGAATCTCTTCCCGGCCTTCCATCCCCTATTTTTAAATAAATCACTGGGTCCGAACAAAACGCGGCAGAGAGACAACGTCTAGTCCATCATGCCCGCATACCATGTCGCCCGGTCCGCGAACCACGCGCCTTACCCAGGAACCTGGGAACTGGTGCAAGGATCAGCCATCATGGAAATCACAACGTCGCATTAACATACCGATGCACACGCCCCTCCGTTCTCTATCCCCGGAGAAACGCTGCTGGGTGTGTATCAACACACCCCCGGTTCAGCTCTAAAAAAGACAGCCACCGGGCCCCTGGAAGAACGCAAAACGGGCGTGGGGGGTGCGTAAATCAACCAATCCAGAATCGACTCATTAATTCTTCTTTTCTTTTTTTTTTCTCGGTCCAATTCTCTTTCCTTTCCTTTTTTTTCTTTCCTTTTTCTTTGTCTCTCCTTCTTTTCATTTTCCCTCGTTCCTTTCCCCATCCTGTTCTCTCGATCCTTTTCTCGACAAGCGGCGTACAACGTCCCTTAGTCGACTTTTCTGTCGGCAACGGAGAAAAGTGGCTGGAAGCCTCATTCAGCTTACAAGTCAGGGAAACGGCAGGTGGACGCGACGAAGAGAGCCGAAATGGAGACTGCAATCTCGCCATGCCTTTGAAAGGTCAGGCACTGCGGAGAGCCGATAGGTAGGAAGAGCCCAGCTCAGTCCAAGGGATGTCGGCGGGTGCTCTTCCGAGTCCAGCCTCCCCTCAATATGCTCATTGTCCCCAACATCCCAGGCCGACGGATGCACTAATGCACCCCTGTGTCCAATGAACCGTCCACAACACAAAATGTCGAGGGATCTTGAGGGAAACCGGCCGACTGGATCGTGTCACTAAGCGTTGCCGTTGTATTAATACATCTGTCTAGGCCGACACCTTGTCAGTCCCGTAACAGAGATAGGTGCAGGATGCTAATCCTAACGGTTACGGCAGCTGAGGGACGGAATGAAGTCCGATGACCAGCCAAGGGTCTGAATGGATCATAACCTGTTTCGCATTGAGACGCAACGAGGGCTCTATAGTATTTGACGTCCGTTCTGTCCAGTATGTGTTCGTATCTCTCAGTCCCTGCTGCAAGATCTATGCCCAGGCTGAGGGGGCGGAAGTTGGGCCTTCGGCTCCGCGGAGACGTGGAGGGTAATCTGGTGAGCTGAAAAGGCTTCAAAGCTGAGAAACTTGGCGCCAAGTAGCATGGCAACTTCTACCGATATCTTCACGTAATTCAAATCACTGCTTTGGCCAGCAGAGAACCGATGCTGCCCTTTGCTTGGATACTTGTTCTTCACCAGCTTTCTCCCGTTCTGCTCAAGTCACCTGCGCGCTCCCTCGGGTCATAATACAACGAGAAATTGAATCCACGCCGAGAGAGGGGCAGCACGGAGGCATCTCCGTACTAGCAACCAACAGAAACTTCCGGCAAGCTGATTTGACAGATCAGTCAAGGGTCACGTCTGTATGGTTTGGCGTTTGACAAGGCTTTGGCTGGGGATTTTTGGCCGGCCCATGCCTCGCGTCAGCCGCGGCCAGTCAAGATCCCGGCCACTTTTATCGGCTCCAAGCTGGCGGTAGTCGCCGTTGGATATCTGGAGTTTGTGGCAGCGGTGGCGCCATCAGGCTCGCCGCTCTACTACCGTCTTTACTATAACCACCCTCCCCTAGGTAGGAGGAGATGCGCTCTACCGTAAATGAAATGTGATTTCAAAGTAAGCGAAGTCATTCCACTGCCGGAAGTAGCAGCTTGCAGCTCGGCCAAATCTCCTGGGCGGCGGCTGATGTTGAACAACGACTGAGAAAAAAGAAAAGAAAAAGAAAACAAGGGGACCGGATTTTCAGACAGAGACAGGACAAGGAATACACGGCCCCCAATCACTGAAGGTAGGCCACTCATCAAACTGCATCACCACCATGTAGTAGCCACATCACATCTCAAAGTCTCCGGCATCGTGGGGGAACCGCACGTGCTCCGTTCACGGTGCGCTCGTATCTGCGGCTGCTCTGAGGCGGCCAGTTACGTTGCAGGTCACATAATTGCTGTCTCAAGCCACATCAATGCATTGCCTGGCCTGATGGCGCCGTAACGCTTGCGAAGCTGAAATGATGGATTTAATGGCTTTGGCGGCCGGTCCAGCTGAGATGAGCAATAGGATTCATTCCCTCCAGATGGCAACCAAGTTCTCAAACGATACCGCAAAGGGTTTATGCATAACCTGGAACTATTGGAGTTGGCATGGTTGGAACTCGAGACATTGCTGGTCTGATATCGGGCCTTGCCTGGATTTAGGCGCCCGTTATCCAGGTGAGGAAGCGATGTGCGTCGACAGTGCTTGTACGCGTAAGTCAGTTGCGAAAGCAAAAGGAAAACAACAACGTGGATTCGTATACCTAGTCTGACAATCAATAATTGCCTAGCACTCAATATGAAGGGAAAAGTAGATGCCTTGCCGTGAAGTTTGTGCGTGACCATGGCCAGTTGAGGCATCAATATTCGGTATAAGTTCCGAGAATAAGAACCGTTCACCATGATTAGTGATCACGTTCTCTAGCTGCTGGAGTCCAGATCAGCATGAGGACAATCCCCAGAATGTCACAGGTGGAAATATTCTTGTTGAGGACTACTGTGTGTTGGAGCAAAAATCTGGGGAAGGCAGAGACACCTGGAGAGGCTTCTAGAACACTTTCACTGCGGCCGTTACCCTAGAGCCCGGTTCGGGAGCCTAGCGGGCGGGGAATCTTCGACGCCTTTCGGATCACCACAAGGCGCGGGAGCTGCTTGACGCCATCAAGAAGAGCGATGAGATAAGCTTATCAAGGCAGCAGTTTTTTTTTCTCTCTCTTTTAATTGTGTCTTCAGCTAGTTTTGTATTAAAAAGGGTGGGGTTTGTCTCTTCTTGATTCCGTTGTGGACAATTCAGAGTCAAGAGTCTGGCAAGAGTCAATCAACCCCGCAGTTAATTAAAGAAGAGACAAGAAAGAACAAGAAGAGCCTTGAGACATCGCCAAAATGGCCGCCTTATCGACAACTCTCCCCCTAAACCGCGACTCAGTCTTCTGGGCGCACAAAGTCGTCAAGAATCACGTCCATCGCACCCCAGTCGTGACCAATCAGACGCTCTCCGAGCTTGCATCGACACCAAGAGCGGTTGAAGACTTGGAGGGCACTCGATTCGCCGGAAGGACACCCGCAAAACCTACCCTGAGATTGTGGTTCAAGTGCGAGAACTTGCAGCGCATCGGAGCCTTTAAAGTGCGCGGGGCGTTTTATGCGCTTCACAAGTTGACTGAGGAGCCCGGATGGTTGGAGGGAGGCGGAAAGGAAAAGGGCGTAGTGACGCATAGCTCTGGTAAGAAGATGTCCTGACTTGGTCTAACTATCATCCTCGTGTCGAACATGTTAACACACGGGACGGAAACTTGTGATTCACCTTGACCGTCATGTCTTATTTCAGCTCAAAACGGCTACTTACACACATAAACCCACAGGAAATCATGCACAGGCTCTCGCCCTCGCAGCCAGGGAAAACGGCATCAAGGCTCACATTGTCATGCCCGAAATCTCCATCCCGGCCAAAATTAACGCCACAAAGGGCTACGGCGCCAACGTCGTCTTCAGCGGCAGCACCAGCGTCGAACGTGAAGCCGTCACCGAAAAGGTCATTGCCGAGACCGGTGCACGGCTGGTCCCGCCTTATGACCACCCCGACATCATGCTGGGCCAGGGAACCCTCGGACTGGAACTCCAGGATCAAGTCGAAAGCAGCATTGCCTCATCAGTCAACTCTGCTGGGCAGACCTTGAGGGGCGTGTATGCCGCCTCGGCGAACAAGAAAAAGGGCAATGTGCAAGGACTCGACGCCATCATCACTCCCTGTGGCGGCGGAGGCATGCTCTCTGGCGTGGCCCTGAGTTGCGAGGGCACCGGCATCCGCGTCTTCGGAGCCGAGCCTTCGTTCCAGGGAGCTGACGATGCCAAGCGAGGATACGAGTCGGGCGAACGTGTCCCAACCGTGTCTTCACTCACTGTTGCTGACGGACTGCGAACGCCATTGGGCGTGCACCCCTGGAGCGTCATCTACGAGCGGCGTCTCGTGAGCGGCATGTTTAGCGTGACGGATGAAGAGATTCTCAAGGCGATGAGGCTTGTGTATGAGCGGATGAAGCTGGTGGTTGAGCCGAGCGCATGTGTTCCGCTGGCTGTTGCGCTGTTTGACGAGGATTTCAGAGCGCTTGCGGAAAAGGAGGGTGGCGTAGAGGGATGGGATTTGGGCCTTGTGTTTAGCGGCGGAAATGTTGCTGTTGATTCACTTGGAAAGCTGCTCGCCGGAGAGAAATAAGAGATGGCTAATTTGACTGAGGGACAAGTCCGATGATAAAGGAGGAGAGTATAGCTTCAAAAGTTCTGGCGCGATGTGATGAACTTATGAACGTCATCTCTTATTACACATATACACGTCCTTGAAATCTAGAGAGCAAGACAGAACGCTTGAAACGAATATCTATAACTGCAAATTAGGGTATCATAAACTCATTATATGTTCTTCAACGCCTCGTCCATCTGTTTCCTCCACTCAGGCGCGTTCCTCCTCAACGTCCAAATGCCAATATAGCCGGCAATCATACAAAACAAAGCCACAGTGGTGAACACCCATCCCACACCTATTGCGTCAATCCACGGAGCCGCTACAATGACGCCGACGCAGCTGAGAATGTTGCGAACAAAGTTGTTGACCGCAACACCAGCAGAGCTCTTCTTGCGCACGAATTCCGTGAGCATAGTGGTAGCAGCAGACTATGATGAGATTAGTTTTTCGACTTGGGACTCAAGGGGGAAAAGAGAAAACTTACAAAGACAAGCATGGATGACGCGCCAAATATGAAGCTGCCAATTGCAGGAACGATGAAAATAACACCATAGTTGAGCGTCCAACCGTAAATCAGCAATCCAATAGGGTACATGGTATTAGCCAGCCACATGTTCTCCCTGAAACGATCCTCAGGCAAGTAGATCAGCTTGCCATTTTCGTCATATCGATTTGCTTTGATAGCCTGTCTGGCCATGATCTTGTCAATCCATCTGCCTCCAAAGAGGGATGCGATAAAGTAGCCCAGACCTGCAGGGAGGTAGAGCAATCCAACGATGATCTCGCTATAGTTGTAAGGAGGCTGCGAGAATTTTTGCTGAATAGAAATGTTGGAGATGAATAGCGCGCCAAAAGCAATGGCAGCCGTGAAGACGGTGATGAATACCGGAGGGAATCGGAGAAAGAGGAGCACCTTGAGGGGATCGATAAATACTCGCTTCGCGCTCGCAGCGAGTTTCCTGGTCTGAACTTTGGCAGACTCGGTAGTCGTCATGCGACGGATCGATTCAGGAGCGGGTTCCTCAACGGGTACCTCAACCTTCTTTCGTGCCAGAGTCTCAGGAAGGAAGAAGATTAACATGGCCAAGATGACGAGCCCGTAAATTGCAAGGAACCACATGGTAGCCTTCCATCCAAATGCCTGGGCCAGAGCACCTCCGACAATGGGTGCAATCAGGGGTGCAAGCAGAGGTCCGAGGTAAAACATGCTCATAGCACGGCCTCGCTCATGAGACTCCCAGATGTCGGCAATGGTGCCAGCGCCAACCGCTTGGACAGAGGCAGAAGCACCGCCAGTGAAGATACGGAAGACGATGAGCATGGCGATGTTGGTGGAAACGGCAGAGAGAATGGCAAAGATGAGGAAGAGGGCAAAGGAGATGATGTAGATGGAGCGGCGGCCGAATTGCTCTGAGAAGGACGACCACCAGAGAGGGAAGATGGACATGGAGATCATGTAAAGGGCGACAGATAGGTTGGCAATGTCTTCGGTGGTGTTGAGACTTTTGGTCATCTCAGGGAGAGCAGCTGTAATTCGTTAGCTCAACTTTCTGATTGCTCATGAATACTAGAACTTGCGTACGGTAAAATATAGAGGAACCGAGAGGAGCAGCAGCAGTTGCCACAGCAATAGTCAGAGTGATGCCCCATTTGGTCGAGTTCTTGTAATCATAGGGACGGTCAACCTCGGGCACAACAGCAAAACGACCCAGAAGCCCACGGCGCTGAGAGCGAGGAATGACATTGAGAGTCCTTGATCGCGTAGTTGAAGCCCTAGACCTAGAGCGGCCAGCTTCTTGTCCAGCTGCGTCGCCAATGGGCTGCGCTGCCGTTGCTAGGCTGACGGTTGGGACGAGGGCGTCATGATGAGGCTCAGGATCGTCCTCGAGGATTTGATTGCGGACCGTCTTCTTTTCGTTGTCAAAGTCTTGTTCTTCTGATTGCGCAGTGGTGATGCTATCGGTGGAGGAATGGATGGATGGAGGGGAAGATGTAGGTGAGCCGTCTCCCTTTTCGGGATCGGGTATTGAAGACATTGTGAATCTTTTAATGTGAAAGCGATAGTGTGATGAGCAGATGGCGTTGCGATGGGTAAATCCGTGTGAGATGAGTGCTCCCAAGTCTCCGTCGGCGATACGAGAAAGGGTTACACTTTATAAATGATACGTCCTGTCTCTTTTATGAAAATCATATAACATGTACGATCGTGACAGCATAAAATAAACGAATCCTTAATAAAAAGATGAATAAAGAAAGGAAGGAACCATCAAAGAGGCCCTCATCGCCATGCATCAACACACTCAAGAAAAAGGAGAAGAAACAAGCGACCGGTGAGCACCAGCAGGGTATTTGAAGACCAACACACAATACGGCCAAACTTTTTTTTTCGATCCCTCCTTCGATGACACCCCATGTCTGATTCCCACTCTGTTACGGCAGAAAATTGCCCTTCTCCGTAACAAGTGGGCCTTTCCGGATAGGCACCGGCTTAGATTCGATGGCCGAGGTCCGCGATGCGGGACCGGGAGGTGTAGAAAGATGTCACCTACATGGGCATTATACCTGTAAAGATGTCCTGGTATTATGGTTATACGCTTTCAGAGTTACTCATTACTATTACTATAAAACACAGCAACATAGTTACAATCATCATCATTGTTCAGAGGTAGACGTATTGCCATGTGTTATCATATAGCCGATGTGATCAAGAAGCCGTGTGAAGGCGCAATCAATATGCAGGTCATTGCTGCCAAGCAGGGGCACCATTCAATCCTACCGGTGGGAATTAACCGGGCAATGGACGAGTTTCGATAGAGATTTCTCAAGTATGTGTGGAGCGAGGCATGGAAGCAGACTGACGATTGGTGGACAAGTTGGTGATGCGCTATTAGTCATAAACTATTGGGGTAAATAAGAGGAGTCGGGGTAATTTGAATTGGGGTGAAATGAGAGAAAGCTCTTTGGAACTTATTGAGTTGGGCTGAGATGGGAGGCTTTGAGGCGATTGGATACATGTAGTTGAGGTGAGTCAATGGTGGATTGGATCGGATACTGGTGCCGTATTGCCTCTTTTCGCACGGACCAATGAATTCCGTACCGTCGCTGGTACAGTGTCTACCGCAGCCAGCTGTGTATTACATTCTTCCTCTATGCTCTTACTCAAATCCATCCCCGGGCAGCTCTGGCGTATGACTTTCCACAACCTCTGGATTTTAACTTTGACGTATTGGATACATTTGACTGGCTGCATACGGATATGTAATAAAACACAGTGAATAATTAGCCTGTGATGTATAATTATATTTTTATTAACGCCACTTGAACTCACTCACGCCAATCGACAAACCCAGATCCAGTTTGCTGAGCTAGACTACCAAGTGAGTTGAGACATGCGCTCATTGCTAATTGTTTAACTCCGTTCCAGCTTAAGCTCAGACATTTATCACAACGGAAAGAATTTCCATTTCTGCGACTTAAAGTTTATAGGCAGTGGAGGTCAGAAGAAAATAGTGGGCTTTGCCTGAGTGTAAAGTGAGCCAGCAAACGGATGATTCACGTCGAGGCCAAAGCTCAACGGCAGTGAATCTATGCGCCATTCATTATTAGCAAACGCGAGGTTACTTAAAGGCTGCCCTCTTGTCTTCAATTCTTCTCCCTTCTCCCTTCTCCCTTCGATCTTCTCTCCTCTCCCACTCCTCCCGCTGTTCTCTCGCCTTTCTATTTTACTACATAAGTTAACCACCATTTCCAACCATGGACGACAAAACCGCAAAGGAACTGCACGAAGTGGCACTGAGCCTAGATCCTCACCAGATCCAACAGCTTCTGCGTATGCATAATACCGATAGCCTTGCACCTCTTCTAGACTTGGTCGAAAACAATCCGGCGTTTCTTGAATCAATTGTCACCGATGAAGTATTGGAAGAGCCAGTATTGAACTATGTCACAGACCTTGACGTTAGACGAGAACTTCTCCTACACCTCGGCAACATTATCCACAAGTCCAAATTGGAGTGTGAGATAAACATGACAGTATTTGCACTTTTCATGGTTGCCCCAATTAAGCAATTAAAATCCACCCTCAAAGAGCTGCAGAAGAACATTCTGGAGAAGAACGAGGCCCAGATCAATATGTTTCTCTCTCAATTACGAACCACATGTGTGGCGAGTGTACAAGCGAGTAAGTTTTCAACCCCGACATTCCCGACGAATATTTATTCAGAAATCATTACTGATACTTTCTACTCTAGTTTCGAATAAAGGAGGGCGACCACCGGGCTCTTCTGCCGCCGTCCGCAGCTCCCAGGCTACGCCACTTCAAGGGAGTCCGACAAAACGGCAACGCCAGACCCATGAAAGATCCATCTCGGATTCAAAAGTGACTCAATTACCAGCAACTCCAAGCCGACCAACAACTGCAAGTCGACCAACAAGTCCAAGTCGACCAACAACTCCAAGTCGACCAACAAGTCCAAGTCGACCAACAACTCCAAGTCGACCAACAAGTCCAAGTCGACCAACAACTCCAAGTCGACCAACAAGCTTTGACCTGCCATTCAATCCGCATTACCAGTTGTCTACTGACAACACGCAAAGTCTGGCCCTCGATCCGGCATCATCTGCTCCTAAAACGCCAGAGTTGTCATCTGCTCCCAAAACGCCAGAGTTGGTAGCTACTCCAAATACCAATCGGAGCGCGTACGCTGCCAAACTTGTAAGTTATCATTCTAGTTTACCCACCACTTGCATATCATCTAACAGCTAGCAGTGTGAGAAGCGAGACGATATGAAGTGCATATTCACAGGCATGCAAGACCCGCAAGCGGCCCATATCTTCCCCTTTTCAGGATCCAAGGGCTCGAAAATACCCAATATTGTGTCTACTCTACGTACATTTTGGGGTAACGACACAGCCACGCGGTTTTCTGATATATTTCTCAATCAAGATATCACCGAGACTCCGCAGAATCTCCTCTCTCTCAACCACCAACTCCATCATTGGTTTGATAAGGGTATGATGGCGCTTAAGCCATTACGCAAGCTCGACGACGGCACGGTCCAAGTCCAACTTCACTGGCTAAAGACAAGCGAACTGAAACCGACGCAAGTGTTCAATAAAAATATGAAAATCCAAAATGCGGTTGATTCAGCTGGAATCGGAGAAAATCAGTCTTGGGGAACCATTACCGCTCATCGTCAAAGTGGCTTGCCGTTGCAGACAGGGCAAGTTTTTAATCTTACTGCGAAGATTCCAGATCATATTCCGAATATGGAATTTTTGCAGTTGTCATGGGACCTTCTTCGCGTTGCCGCAATCTGCGGAGCAGCCGAACCAAGCGATTTGTCGGATTTCGATGATGATGATGACGACAACGGCTATGAAGTCGAAACATCGTCGGCAATGTACTATGACGATAACTACGCTGAGATGTCTCGGTGGGCGAGAGAAGTAGAAAATGAGGAAGAAGAGGATCGAGAAGAACACCCGAGCTATAATGAAAAATCTCCCCTCTAGGAGCAGGGCGGGGTTCTTGGGGTTCATACATGTACTTAGCCCGCGTTAGTTAGGGGGAAAAGAGAGACAGACGGCGCCAAGATGTTGTTATTTCAAGACTGATCGCCCATTACGGTAGGATTAACTGTGGGTTATTTGCCAGATGATATACATGAGGAGATATAGGGACATGTTAATATCTCAGAGAGAGAAGATTGAGGGCCATCAAGAGTGCAATTAGGGGCAATATTTGACCGTCGTTGATTTGAAACTACCTAGATATAGGGCTGCAGAAAATTGTTAGGCTTCGACCTCGCCAAAATCTCAAGGGTGCGATATCGGAAACGTTTGGGTGTGTTACACGCATCAACCCAAGAAAAATATACGAGCATAAAAAAACAAGACCAAATAAAAGCTCAAGTCGGTTTCAAAGTGATGTTTAAGATGCAATTGAAATATTTACAGGATGAATCAGATATTTTTATTTGTAATGCAGTGAGTGGCGCTTTGGGTGACGGTCGCCACAGCGATTACTGGACTAGGCAATGCAATGCGTGGGCCCCGATCGGAGCATGAAAATCAGATCTGACTGTGCCTAAGCCGGCTGATCTCATAATCAGAGAACTCATCTCATGCTCAAACCTCACCTCGACGCTCATTTCAACCAAACAATTCACATATAGAAACGGCATCTAGTGACAGAGAAAAGGAGACAGAAGAGTAAAAAAGCCGAAATCACCAGGACAATGTCCCTCACAAACGGCTCCCCCGAGGCCGCCGCCACGGCCGCCAAAACCGCCTCCTTCACCCTCGCCTCACTCCCGGCATCAGCCCGCAACGAGGCTCTCGAGGCCATCCACGCGGCTCTGACGGCTTCCAAGGACGAGATATTGGCGGCTAATGCGCGCGATCTGGAGCTTGCGCGGAAGGCGGCGGCAGATGGACAGCTGTCGCAGGCGCTTGTGTCGAGGCTGGATCTGGGGAAGAAGGGCAAGTGGGAGGATATGCTGCAGGGGATATTGGATGTGAGAGACTTGGAAGATCCAGGTATGTGTGAGATAATGATGATGATGTTTCCGTACTTGCGTGATCATTGTGTTATTCTTTTTACCCCTCTTCTCTGCTTCTGCTTGAGGACTTGTCATCTCAAGTGAAATTTTCCTCTTAGCTGTATACGACTTACAAATTACTTCAAAATGCTAACATACACTTTTTCTCGCCACCAGTCGGCAAGGTACAGCTGCGGACAAAGCTCGATGACGGCCTCATTCTCGAGCGGGTATCATGCCCCATTGGCGTCCTCCTCATCATCTTTGAGGCACGTCCCGAGGTTATTGCCAATATTGCCAGTCTGGCGATCAAATCCGGCAATGCTGCTATTCTCAAGGGTAGGCATCCATCTATCCGTCTCTCACTACCCTATTATACTAGATAACTTACTCATATATCATCTCGCAACAGGAGGCAAGGAATCCACAGAATCCTTCATTGCCATCTCACAAGTCATCTCCTCCGCCCTCTCCACAACTCAGGTCCCCAACTCGGCCATCCAGCTCGTTACAACTCGCGATGTCATTCTCCAGCTTCTAAGCCAGGACCGGAGCATCGACCTGGTCATTCCCCGTGGATCCAACGATCTTGTTCGCTACATCAAGGAAAACACAAAGATTCCCGTCCTGGGTCATGCCGACGGTCTCTGCAGCATCTATCTCACTGCCACGGCAGACAAGGAGAAATCTGCCATCGCCATCGTCGACTCCAAGACGAGCTACCCTGCTGCTTGCAACAGTTTGGAGACGCTGCTTGTCCAGGACAAAGCCCTCGACACCATCTGGCCCGACGTGGCTTTTGCCCTGGCTTTGAAAGGCGTAACACTCCGCCTCGATGAACCTAGCAAAGCTGCCCTCTCATCGACTACGCTCCCAGATGGCACTGTTCTGGATGCTACTCCCGAGGACTACGACACGGAACACCTCAATCTCACCTTGGCCGTCAAGACCGTATCCACCGTGGAGGAAGCCATTGCCCACATCAACACTCACGGCTCCCACCACACAGACTCCATCTTCACCTCGAACGAGGCCGAGGCCGAGCACTTTATGAACCAAGTGGACTCGGCCGGCGTATACTGGAACGCCTCAACGCGACTGGCGGACGGCATGCGCTACGGCTTCGGAACAGAAGTCGGAATCAGCACCAACAAGATCCACTCGCGTGGACCGGTGGGCCTGGACGGGCTCACGATTTACAAATACAAGATTCGGGGAGATTACCAGCCAACGACTGGATACGGCGAGGGCGAGGGACAGAGGCCATGGAAGCACGAGAAGCTGTCTTTCTAAGGAGGGGGGTTCAATATACGGCGGCTAGTGAATACGATGGGGAGATAAGCAGGCGAGGCACTCTGTCCGAGAAGAGAAGAGATAGATGGAGAAGCATGTGGAATACAAAAAAGAACGGGATATCGGAATTAGCCAGGGGCAAGAAAAAAAAAAGACTATCGTACGGAGCAGTGGATGAGTGTTTATTTGTTTGTTTTTGTCTCTCCCTATTCGCCAGATCGCGGTGAAGCAGATCGGCGAAGCAAAAGACCACGCGGAGAGAAATCTCCTTGACCAGGGATGGCCCGAAAGACATAGTATGGGGTAATAAAGCATCACCTTGTATACAGATTAACGCCCATAAGTACTCCGTACAGCTGGTCTGATTACAATCTTCTTGCCCCTTATTCAGACAGGAAGGAGGGCGATTTGCTCATCCTGCCCGAGTCAGGAAAAGAAGCAGAAGCAGAAGTTCTAGCTAAGCTGATGGTCCCCCCTGGTTTGTGGACAAGGAGACCCCGTCGCGACGGCGACATCCGGGAAGCCGTTTGGTTGGCGGGAATAGGATATCGGTCTGCATTTGCCCTGTACCTGTACATGTTCCCAAATGGCACCATCGATGCGCTGTAGGGAAAGAAAAAACTGATGCTGCAGGGCTAGCTCGCCGACCTTGTGATTTTTTGTCCATCTGGTGATGTTCCTCATCCGATCCGGCCCTTTCTCCAGACTTGTCTTTTTTTTACGGGCCGACGAGAAATCGGATCTACGGCTTCCCTTTTTTGTCATCTGATTTTTTACTGCGCCGTAGGTAATAAGCAGAATCTATTTAAAAAGCACAAAGTAGTATTGCATGAAAAGCAGTGCATAGCCAGAGTCGCATCTGCATTTTTGACATTACTCGGACGTGCCGCCCATGGTATCACACAAAAAGGTACCCGATACCTATGTGCGGGCGTTGACAGCCCGCCTTTTTGGAGTAGTGGTGACTCCTGCACGAGGAGGGCTAGTGGAAAGCCAAGCCTAAGCTCAATCTAAAGTGCCCTTGCCGGGCTGCCATTTGCTACCCCCTATTATTTTTGGAATACGAGGGAGAGGACACTGTATCAGAGCAGAGCGAGCGAGCGCGAAAAAAAGAAAGAGAGAGAGCCCATTAACCCGGCCTGGTTCATTCCTTCGGGTCAATTATAGCCTTCACCTGACTATTCCAGTTGGGCGCCGTCGTATTTTAGCGATTGGAGGTAAAACACTTGGTGGTGTGTGTGCGTGTCTTTTCTCTCTCTCTCTCTCTCGTGTGTGTGTGTGTGTGTGTGTGTCTATTCTTTTACGAGTTTGCTCGTACTACCATTGACTCACTATCATGTCTTATCTGGTCTCTTGTTCCTGCGTAAATGTCTTAGACGCATATTGTTGGATGGAGTCTGGGCTTTTTGCACACCGTTTTTGTTGTCCGGAAAAAGGGTGGACCCTGCGTTGTTCTGTGCCGTGCTGTGATATCACATCACCGCCTCTTGACGGGCCGTCCCAGCAAGATCCCGCGAAGGAGAAGAAGTAGAAGAAAAACGAAAGAAATGAATCACAGGAAAAATTTCCCCAGCTCAAGTTCCAGCAGTGAACCGTTTCTCGCCTAAACGCAACATACAAGCACAAGGTGCCATATAGCCGTCAATGCAAAAATTAATATCGAGGGCGGCGGCATGTCGGAGGGAATTCAAGCTGCTGTAAGCGGGATCCATGCCCGCCGACCCCCATAAAAGCTATACGCTGGACGCCTCAGAAAGACAGCTTTTTTGGCCCTAAGCATTAAGAGTCTGACTGGGCGATCAAAGAAGGGAAGGCGATTACAAAGTGATATCACCGATGGGATCCTATGCCGTGTACAGCTTCCCGTCAATGGAAATTTCCTCGAGAGTACTTGTACATTAGGTAGTACGATATATACGCTCTTACGCTCGTATCGTGTATTGCCTGTAAATGAGTGATTCAGACAAGCATTGCATTGCCGCCGCACCTCGAGGTGACAGCAAGACCCATGTGATCGTAACATCTTTTCTCTCTCTCTTCCTCTCGCCCAGGCCTTTTTTTCATTCCTGTCCCATCAATCACCGCCGCGCTATTGGTACGGGTGCATCATAGTCGAAAGCTCGCCTTGCTCGAAATGGAACGATACGAGGGCACGTTTGCGCCTGGTTTGGGCTCGACCTTGCCACTGGACTCGGCTTGGCTTCGCCTTGTAGTGCGTGGGAAAAAAGGCAAATGTCTTTTTTTGGAAAACCCATGGCGTCACCATTCGTCGATGTGGGTGAGCTGAGCCCTTTTTTGCAAATTCCACCTTGATTTTGATGAATCTTGTACTGTAGCTTTTTTGCCATCTGGACGACTATTTTCCATGGAACACAGTGCGTAGGGCGAGCGGTTCGCGCGACGAATTCCGGGTAAGGCTGGGACATAAGGGTGGGAAACAGTGTGTGGCTGTGCCTGTACACGCACTGTATCTGTACGGCGAAACGTTGCGTCTGGTTTTCCCTCGTAAAGCTGAGCGATGAGCAAAAGCCGAAGCAGATTCTCCGTGCGGCTTGCGGGTACGTACCGACGTAGACGTACGAGTACCAACCACCTGCCTGGAGACCGCGAAAAACGTGGAGTTGGTGAATGGGGGCGTTGCGGCGCTATGACGTCTTATTGTCCAATGAACATGCGCTATTGCAGTCATCCTGCCCAAAGGGGCTTAGGCCATTGTGTCTCAGAACCAGTCAGCTGTGAGGGGAAAAGAAAGAAAAAACGGGGGAAGGCACAACCACTGCTACTAGCCACACTTGGGTTCTCGTCCAGCGAATCGAGCGCCAGGAAAGCTCGTATTGCTCTGTGTCTCGCCATTTTTTGTTTCTCTGCTCTTCTCACTTCTTCTCACTCAATTTCTGTGCTGGTTGGCATTGTGTGGCGCCGGGCGCTGCACCACGTTGCCGCAGTACACGCCTGGATTCTTTGCTTGGCGCCTCAAGAATCTCTTGCTGGCCTTGGAGCCACGAGTGGCTGGCCAGGTAGCGCTACCTCCGAGTACAGCCGCCGCCACCGGGCGCCGCGCCCTGCGGACTGTCGGCCAAGTATGGGCCAGGTACTCGTACCACTCCAGTACCCAGCGACGGGCTGCTGTGGGACGACGCTAGACAGGACCCCTGGTTAGCACCGTCATGGTTGGGCCCCGACTGCGCTGCAAGCTCCCTTTCCGCTGCCTCTGCTGGTTGCTGGAGCTGGTGCTGGTGGTGCTTGTATACGAAGAGCTACTGCTGTTGCGTCTGGACTGGACTCCCCCCGGCCCTCATCGTCACGCCTGAGTTGTTCTTTTGCACCTGCGAGGGTCCATCTCGACGGGCTAGCGGTGATACGAGTGCTCGTTGGCCAGTACCGAGTACTCGCGCGATACAACCGGCCGCAACGAGGCAACTTTGCATACCTCAGCCAAGAGGGATCGGCGCACACGAGCGGCTTGTCACTCGGCGGCCGCTAACCTCTTTGTGCAGGTACCAGCGCTGGTACCTGTACTTGGGAACCCGGCAGTCGAGGGACCCTGGCCGCCTCCCTGCATGTGCCTTGTTTGGGTTGCTGGGACAAGACAACCTCGTATCAAAGGCACATCCAGACGGACTGCATATATAATATCATGTCGTGTCCGCCGCACACCTCTTTTCCTCTGTTTCTGGTCCATCCCATCAACTACTACACTCGCTAGTTACGCTCAGCTTCTGCTGTACTCTCGTTCAACGAACCAAATATTTACGTCCGCCTAATATCTTAATATCACCCTCACCTCCGTTTTTACCTATTATAAAAACAGAAAAACCAACAAATTACATTCAAAATGAAGACCTCTGCCATCATCGTCGCCGTCACCGCCGCTCTCGTCAGCGCTCAGGCTCCCCCCGAGGGCACCAACAAGGTGACCTGCGCCAAGCCCAACGCCAACTACTGCTATGGCGGCGATATCATTGTTCGCTGCGATGCCAACGGCGTCGGCACTGCCGGCCGCTGCTCCGACAACGTTGCCGGATACCCTCCTCTGGGCGGTGTTGCTGAGTGCTGGCAGAGCACCGAGACCTCTGGTGACGCTGCTTGCCAGAAGAACGTAAGTGATCCTCTTACAATACATGACACTGCCACAAGATGAACCTGAAGCTAACATCATCACCAGTGCGTCGTCTACGCTCAGCCTTCTTCATTCACCCTGGCTGCTTCTCAGTGCACTCCTAGCTTCACTGCCTCCGCCACCTCTGCTCCTGCCACCACCCTGAGCACTGTTGGCCCTACTGGCAGCGCCAGCGCCAGCGTTATCTACACCACTGTTGTCAACGGAACCGTCACCACCACTGTTCCCTGCACTACTCTCCCCGGTACTCCCACCACCACTCCTGCTGGTCCTCCCGTCGTCATCACGACCACTCCCGCTGGTCCTGTTGGCACTGGTGTTCCTCCTCCTCCCCCTGCCAACAACGGCACTGCTCCCACTGGTCCCTCTGGTACCAACACCCCCGTTGGACCTACCTCTACTGGCCCCAGCACCATCCCCACCAACGCCGCTGTCGCCAACCGCGCCACCGGCGCTCTGGCCATCATGGGTCTCGTTGCCGCTGCTTTCCTCTAAGCGAGCGGCCCATCTTCCTTGATCTGTCAAGTGAAATAACGTTTACGACTGATTTCAAAAATCTCATGAGTTTGAGCATGATTCTATGAAATGTCTGGCGATGACAGGGAAAAACGAGAAACTTTAATGTCGATGATTACGGAAGGGGAATTGGGATGTCGCCCACGCCTGACTTGGTCATGCTCTCTTTTTCTATTCATTTGCGAAGGGTTGTATATAACATGGTAGCAAAAGAAAAAAAGAAGAAAGAAGACAAAGATTGGAGGGGAGATTTATTATACCTTGGGAAGTTAATCTTTTGGATCGGGAGTTTGCTTTTTTATTTTATTAGATACTGAAGTACGATGGAAGGGGGATACACACGCGGAACACGCATTATACCTTTTAGCATGTGCGAGGTGCATGCCTTGGCAATGGAAATATTATTACTTTCACGAAATCCTATTGTGTCTCTTCTCGTGCCTTGTCTTGATTGATATGTCATTAATATGTAAAGCGTAGTATAAACTATATCTCGCAGTGAATTTATGTCTTATTATAAAATGTATAGCATGGGATATATCAACGCATGTCTGTCGCTGTAAAACAAAAAGAACCAAAACCAATACATGTAGTCATCGCTGCTGCGCCCATTTCTTCGAATTCATCACCCACAGCTGCGGCGCCTCGCCCTCCCCATCATAGATGTAACTCAAATACAACGAATACCGAAACAATGCCTGCCGCAGCGTCTCCTCCGTAACATCATCCATCCCAACCGTGCTCCCAAAGTTCCACGCCGTCACGCTATCCGCCTCAGAAACAACATCACTATCCTCGCCATCGCTCCACGCCGCCGACGACACAGACGAGGTCCTTGATGTCGCCGGGCTGGGACACGGCGTGCCGCGCAGCGCGACATGCATAGCGAAGAGGAAGCTTTCCGGGACGGGCAGCCCCCGAGGCACGGAGCACCCGGGGGACCAGATGGCTTTCGGCCGGCGGTTGAGGTCGGCGGCGAGTTTTTCTATGGTTTGCTGGGCGGTGTTTGGGTCGATGAATGTGGCGAGGGTGGTGAATGTTGGCTTTGCGAGGGCGGCGTTGAAGGCTTGGCAGGTGAGGCGGGCGGATTTGTAGGAGGAGGGGGGGAGGTTGGTGAGGATTTGGGAGACGAGTTCGAAGGGGAGGGAGTTCATTTTGTTTGTGGGTGAGGTTGGGTATCAAGATGAGGTTGTATGTATTATTGTAAAGAGGATATCGTGTGTGTTTTGAGTAAGTGAGACGATTTATGTATGTAGTATGTCGTCCTTCGTGATGGTTTAAGTGTGTATCGTGTGATTGTGTGTGATGGACATGTGCTGCAATTCGTTGTTCGTGTAAGGCTGATATGCGTCTCTACTATTGGTAGTATAAAGTAACGGTGATTTCACAACATCATTAAAACCATACGATCGTGAAAAGGGAAGAAAAGAAGAATAGGCCAAACCAAGTCAACCAACAGCGAGGAAACACGGCCAGATATATACCTGTGCTCCCAAAAGCCACCTCGTGAGCTTTACCCTCAAGCTTCGCCCTCAAGGTTCACACACGCCCCCCTCCCCAAACAACCCAATCACACAGCAAGTTGCCGGGACCCGGATCCCACGCAGATCCATTTCATCGTTTTTGCGGAGGAGCCATCCCGGGCTGACTCTTATCTGCCAAGAGCCTGGATCTCTGTGCCCATCCCCCCCTTTTGTTGTCGCCCCTGAGAAACTACCTCGGGGGGCTTGCTCAAGTTCGCATCCTGACGTGAGACCGCCTTAAACTAAATCTAGTGTCCGAAAAGAGAAGTGCGAGTGCGAGTTGTCCATTAAACTCGCACAATTCATGCCCGCTCCCGCGGCGGACAGCGGACTCGGACTCGGAATGGGCTGAGTCAGGACGGACTGGACCCAAGCCAAAGCCATGTGCAAGCCTCCTTAGGGCTGACCGGAATTCCAGTTAGAAATAAATGTTGGCCTCCCACTCCCAACCACACGTAAAAGATTCCGAGGTTTTGCTGACACGCGGGCCTAATTAGCTAATAAGGGCGTGGGTCCCTATTTTGTCTTACATGCCTTACGTGGAACTGCTGAGAGGCGGCTATTTTTTTTTCTATTTGTATTAAAATCCGGGACGAAAAAAGCCAAAACGCGCATGTCACACATTTGCTATTGGATCAACCTCTCGATAGAACAAATGCAGTCAGGAGAGTAGTGGGGGAGGGCGTGTAGGTAGGAAAGATTGCGAATTGGGCTGTGTTGTTGGTGGTTGTCTATTTCGGCATGCTGGACGTGATGCGGGTCGAATCCAACTGCAAATAACGGCTAATCTTTTTTTCACCCAACAGAGGACCATCACGAGTTCACTTTGTTTCCAATTCCAAATAGAACTACAATAGGAATTCTAGCCTCTGCGGCAAAAACGCCGCCTTCGCCGGTTCTCGGACGAAACAGCGCGTGGCTTGAAAGAAAAAAGCCGGGGGAGAATTCTCGAACTAAGGGATCCCCAAGGTCGATCCGAGTGCGATTTGGAGGGGAACCGCATTCGGAAGGTTTGCGCGAACTTAACGTGTTAGAAATCGCATGTCTTTTTTTTCTATATGTGACTGGTGATGATGATCGCTACGTGGCATGTGAAATGAATGACTCGTAAAAGTGTCCTGCTGGCCTGGACATGCGTTGTTGAATGGTGCCAAGCACGCAAGGAATATCACGGCGATGGAAATTGCATGTACCTAGGTTGATGTTTTGGCTGCAGTTCCCCTTGCTTGAAGCCACAGTAATACCTACGTGGCAGCACTTCACTTCCAGCTGATACCTATCTAATTCCCTGTACCTAGCTGAACGCAAAGATAGCAAACCGCATTGGACATTGAGTAGGGCTTAGCGACGCATCCACGCTCTGTCATTGCAATCTCTCTTTACTCAATCGAGGCACATTGGGGGCAGGTTGCATCAAATACGTCCGTCAATCAGAGGACGATTCCGCCCCCAGACGGACGAACAATGGCGAGGCGAGATCCACTACTCCGCAGAATCTGGCTTGAACGCCGTTTTAGTGGGTGTGCCAGGCTGTGTTATGTCCGGCTAAGTGGGAACTTTGGCAACCTGTAGGCGGATGACCGTTTTATTTGTCGAGGCTTAATCATGCGGGTGTTGTGCAGGGGAAGAATGGATGCAGTAGCTAGTTGCCAGAGCATCCGGGAGTGCGGTTTGAAGTATCCATGGATGTTGTCATTATAGGCATTGAGCTCGGAACTGAACTCGGAATTGATGGAGGAGATGATCAGGTGCTCGTGGGGAGCATACCCGCCGGATCCATAACGTTATATACTTGAGCCGATCTTGTTGCCAAATGAACTGCCAGATGAACCGTCGGGTAGAACCCCCCGGATAGGACCTCGGTTGTATTCTTCTTTGCTCTGTAGACTCAAGTCATCGGCTGACCAGATCAAAGTGCTCCTTGTTAAAGCCATGACTATGCGAATAACTCATGATTTCAGTTATGGTCATGATGTAGATAGTCTGGCTGTAGTGGAAAGCTCGATAATAATACCCCAAATTGGGGGAGGCGAATTCCCTTCGTGGGGAAAGGAATCAGGCTCAGTTGATGTGACAATATGTGTAGGTAACTGGCTAGAGCTATACGCATTTGAAGTATATCAAGTTACTAAGGTAAGATACGTATTCGGAATCATCATCATTGACAATCTATACAACATAAACTCTATACAGCAGCAATGTCTTCTATCCTCTATTCATTTCGACTCTCAATGTCCATACTCTAAAACCCGCCTACTCAACCCCCTCCGTCTCCTGTTTCCACCACTCTTGCATCAGCCTCAACCTCTCCGTCCTCTCCCTCGCCATCTCCCTCCCCACATCCGTCTTCATCATAGTCTCCAGCTTAAGCAGCTTCTCCTCAAAATGGTCAATCGAATCCCCCAAGCCCCTCCCCTTGGCTCCGCCAAACGCAAATACTCGTCCAATGCCCACCGCTCCAATGGCGTCCAGTCGATCAGCATCCTGCACAACGGCAAGTTCCGGGTGTTGTTCAATAAGTTCCCGTACACGTGCCAGGTCCTTGATCTCGCTCGAGTAGCTCACGCCCAGACAGATGACCTGAATCTTCTCCGCCAATTCCTCCGACGCACCGAGAGACGTGAGCGCCGTATAGATCATGCGTGAGGCGTCTTCTCCGGGCTTGAGGTACTTCCTGTCGCCTACGTCGTGCATGAGAGCCGCAAGGGTGACAATGTCGCGGTTCGTGTTGGGCACTTGGGCCTGAATCGTCTGCGCAAGGTGCACCACGCGCTTGATGTGGCTGTAGTCGTGCGAAGGGTCATAGTTGGCCATATAGACCTTGATGTAGTCGGTCACTTTGGCAATGAGCGCCGGATCCACGGTGAGAGGGGAGCTCATGATTGACACTGGCAATGCAGACTGTGAAATCTCTATGTGTGAGTGGCTTTTGAATCCCCTCTGCCGGTGGTAGAGGATGTGTCTTTTTTCTTTTTTGTTCTTGTTCTTTTTATTTAGATAACACGATGTTTCCTCTCAGCCAAAGTCTTGCTTTTTGCAAAGATGGACTTGTCCAAATCACCAGCTTGTTAAGTCACAACTAGACCAAATCTCCAATGTCTGCCAACTCAATGTTAGAATATATTCACTCTCCATGGCCAGGGACGGATGAATGCTGAATTATATACATGGAGGACTGAGGCTGATGCAATGGCTGATGCTGCGTTTTTTGCTTGTTTGGGCTCGCCGAGTGAATGCAAAGACAGGCTGCAGTGTTTGTCCACCGAAGTGAGTCAGCCGGCGATGGCCCACGTGACTTCGTTTTCTCTCCTATCGACCGTTCGTATTTCGAGTTGGGTTTTACAGTGAAAATGACGCTGCATCGTGCATTTTCAAGATGAAATATCCCTGTAATATAATCGTACAATGAAGAGGTTATTTTGCATTGTAAAGTCAGCCCAGATCTAGTAGATGGAAATAGCTGTCTCACGGCCAAAGCTTATCCAGTCAACCATGCCGTGTTGGCTGCCATTTACAGTGGCATTCCATCTACGTGGTAACGTAATCGACGAATTATCTCTCCAAACTTTCTGCTCAAAATACTACAATGGGAAGATTTTCTTAAATATTATCTTCCCCTAAACTCCACCATCATGCACATTATTTGCCGTTATTCTCAACTCCATGTCAAATAGCAGCCCGGAATAACTCCGGCTACCGTTATGCTTAGTCACCACTCAGATTTGCTCTCCCGATCTCAGGTGGAGCACAAACTCCAAGTGGCAAGCGATTCATCCATCTCCACCCATGCCACCACAGGCCATCTTCGATCTAGCGGGCAGCCACTCGTTTAACTCGCTTAAAGCCTGAATGATCATCATGGCGGCAGTTCACGCGGGAGTCGACTTCAAGACGATGCTGCGTTCGGGGCAGTTTTCCGACCTGACGCTGGTTTGTGAGGGCAAAGAATTCAAAATTCACAAAGTTGTTGCCTGCCCACAGTCACCTGTGCTTTCTGCCGCCGTCAGTGGAGAGTTCAAGGTAAGCAGGGAGGCACACAGGCCGGTATTTCGTACGGAGTAGAACAGACACTAAATCTGGATGCAGGAGAGCCAGACAGGCGTCGTCCAGATTGAGCTCTTCGACAGCGAGACGGTGAGGCGCATGGTTGAGTATCTCTACACGGGAAATTATGACCCCAACCAACCCCCAAAACCCCCAACTCAGAATTACACAGGTTGGTTCATGTCGTAGACCGGGACAAAGTACCAGTTGGTGATTCTAACCTGTACCTGTACTAGTTGGTAGTATTCAAGATGTTACACCTGCGAAAAGTACAAGCGGTCCAGCCCCAAAGACAACAAGCGCAGCCCTCCCAGTGCCTGTTGCTGCTGCAAGCACTCCAGACACGCTGATTCATGTGCGAGTAAATGCAATTGCGGATTACTACGGCATTCAAGGTCTCACGCTGCTTGCCAACCAAAAGATTCAGCAGGCATACCAGGCCAAGTGGGATGCTAAGGCCTTTCTTACTTCAGCGAAGGAGGCTCTCGACAACACTGGTGACAAAAAGCTGCATGGCATGATGGCACTTCTGGCAGCGCAGCATCTAGAAGAGCTGATTGCTTCCCCCCAGCTGGCCGACTTGGTTGGTGACTTTGCTGCCGATATCCTGCGCTACCATGCCCATAAATTGGAAGCGTCTAAACAAGAGCAACTTCAAATTATCCGCCAGGAGCAAGTGGCAGCCCAGACACGACAGGTAGAGGTCCAGGCTCAGACCCAGGCTGCCGAAGCCAAGACTGGCCGCGTCATTGCGAATATCGGCAGAGTGGTTACGATGATGTGCGAGAGGCAATATTGTCGGAACAATGCCTGTGGAGAGGATTTTGGTTGCTATATTGAGCAAGTTGGCGGCACCGATGAGCCCTCGTATGTTCTTCGGTGTTCTTGGTGTCGGTGCAGGCATTAACCTGTTATCCTTGCCGATGTGGAGAGACATCGAGTGGGCCATTGAAACAATGTTTTGTACATCTGCACGTACCAGTTATAAGTCCGTCATGGCAGGCCTTTTGCCGCCGGCGCTAGAGACATGTCACACCTAGTTATATGCATCTGCTTAATGGAAATTATGGCCACCAAATTACCAGAAAACGTTGAATGAATCATCATCCTGGTAGGACACAGAAGAGGAGAGGGGGAATATGCAAGGGAGATGCTGCACGGGAGCACAAGACACAAGACACAAGACATGTGCAAAGCCACTCTGCTTTAGTCGGGCGGTCGCCTTGATCGGCCGCAGGAGGAAGGATGCGGTGATGCCTCTCTGTCCGTGAGGATGGTGCGGAGTCCTTCGCCTGTGTCCTGCCTTGTTGCCTTGGTAGAGAGAAACTAAACGCCGTCAAGGGCAAACTAGTTGATTCTAGCTGCGGGCATTGCGACGGAGGCCATGAGAGACATATCATGATCCATGTTATCGTGCCGTCATGAGCTATCGATACTTGGTATATCCCATCACGCTTACACTACACGTTGGTCGCTTTTCATGCGGCCTCGACGGGGAGATGCGGATGATGCCGTGGTTGGTCTCGTTTGGCGGCCGCTGAAGGCCCGTCTGAAGGCCTAGCCATGAGGTGGAAGCCTGCTTTTACCGGGTGTTGAGTGTGATGTGACCAAGTGCGGCTGGAGACGGACAGGGATCAAGGTGTTTTGGTATTTGAAGGAAACATGTTACTATCGGGGTTATAACAATAACCTGCATAATGCACTTTCCCAACGCAGGCAGCTAAAGCTCTAGCAGCCGAGAATCAGCCGGGCCTGAGCTTGGTGGGGCGGTCTGGTCTTTGTCTGGCATCTCGTCACGAAACTTTCAGCCTTGTGATAGCGTGCCTCTCTTTCAAACCCCAACGCCCGACACCAGCAGACAAAATGAGCTTCGTGCCGGTCAACCCGCGGCCTATGCTGCAAGATCTCGTCGACAAGACGGTCCTCGTCCGCCTAAAGTGGGGAGAGACGGAGTACAAGGGCAGATTGGTGGTGAGTAGAGCCCGGAGACGAGTTCGAGGTGGTTCCCCCTGGATAATGCTAATTGCGCCTTGCTACTTCTAGTCCATCGACAGCTACATGAACCTGCAGCTGTCCAACACGGAGGAATACCTAAACGACAAGCTGACGGGCGAGCTGGGCCAAGTTCTGATCAGGTAGGACGCGCTTTTCTGTGTCGGTTTTGTTCATGGGTTTTTAACGATTATGGTATAGGTGCAACAACGTTCTTTACATCCGCGGGGCCGACCAGAAGGAGAGCGGTGGAGATACTAGAATGGAGGATTGAAGAGGGGATACATGAGAAAAAAGACGCAGACTCTTCCGCTGAGCGTTGGACACTAGGCGCTGAGGCTTGACTTGCTGCTGGGATGGGAGGAATGGGAAGCTGTACGGACTATCACACGGATATTTCTCAGGGGAAATTCCACGATTGGGACGAATCAAATCGACCTCGATGTCGACACCTGCAACCGGAAGAAAGATATACCAGGGCGTACAACAGATGGGATAAGGAAGCCGTGATTACTACAGGCATCATCTCTCGGAATATATTTAGCTATTCATTAATCAGCATCTGTCTTTTTTACACTCGGCCCGATTTTTTTTTTCAGAGTTTGTTTGCTACGTGAGAAGCTGGATCTTTGAAGGTTGGAATATTGGCTTCACTATGGTCTTGCAAGGCTGTTCATGGCAACCATTCTGGGGTCAATTGGGTGGCATGAAGATACCCTGGAGCCAACTTTGGAAACGGACATGTGATGTCAGCTCCTCACGAGTTCATCATTCAATCAATCAACTAAGCATATGTAGAGTCCTATTGCTCTCTAACTGCCTTGTCGAGACATCGAAATGACCCATACTGACTTCAACAACAGGGGTCATCTATCGCCAAGCAGAGCAGAGCAGAGCATACGACTGGTTAGATGCATATCGGCCTCTATCGACAAGCGGCTATGAAGCAAGTGAAGCCTTGCTACTCGGGCTTGTATCCACCGCCATTGTGTGATCAAAAAGCTGCGTCTGCAGTTTTAGCTTGGTTGTTTGTTTGTTTGTTCGCCTATTTGCACTTTGTCGATGCTACCTCGGTCCACCCGCAAGCGCTCCAACGAATCACGGCCAGCTCGGGAGCGCACCAAAAGGGCACCAAAAGGACACCAGCGTGCGTAATTACGGCTGCAATCAGACCACGAGCCAGTCACAGCAGGCAGAGGCCCCTCCTCCGGCTCTGCAGGTGACGAGACTTGCTGGCGGCAGTCCAATGAAGCGCCGCATCTAGACGCCGGCAGCGCTGTGGATGGGCGCCACACATGAGTGGTTAAAGGTGGTTAACCGCCCAGACCCCTGCCGGGTGAGAGGAGACGGACGCCGAGATGCATGCAGAAGCGGCCTTGGTGTGCGACTTTGCCGCGTTATTGGCCCGCCGCGATGGCTCATTTGCTCATCCCATGGCAGCCGGCCGAAGAGGTTGCAGACACGGCTCACTTCCCTTGCCTCTTGGGGCCTGGTCTAGGCAATGGCCGGGCCAAGTGTCGTGACGGCCTCTCCCTCGGGTCCGCGCTTCGCAAAACGTATATCAAGGCGGCCAACACCCGTCGAGATGTTTCTCTTTTTTCTTGTTCCTCAGCAAGTTCTGCCAACCTCAAATCCACCTTTCTGTTTTTTCCCCCTTGTTTGTTTGTTTTTTTTGTTCTGGAGCTGGTCTCCCTTTTTATCTTCTAATATCACATCTCGTCTTCACTTACACAAACCCTTCACACGTCAACTACACCATCAAACATCTCAGTTGCCGGTCAGCTTGAGACGAGATAATTTTTACATTGAATTTTTTTTCTGCATTTTTTACGCATCACGACATCTTAATTGATACCCCCTAATAAACAGAATTGTGGATTTCACTTGCTCGCTGGCGATCAACACACCAATTTTTACACTTTTGCCCAAGAATCACTAGAACTCCTACAACAAAGCATCTCCCTAATCACAACAACTTTTAATACCCACTAATCAACATGTCTTCCATCCAACTCTCATTCTCTCTTCGCGTCTCTTCTGGCGTCAAGACCGTCCACCTTCTCGGCTCTTGGGACAACTACGTCGGCCAGCTCCCCCTTGCTAAGGACAAGTCCTCCAAGTCCGGCACCGCATGGAAGGGTACCTTCAAGTTCCAGAACTCCACCCTCGAGGCTGGCAAGCGATACTGGTACTACTACATCATCGACGGCTACCACGTCGCTCACAACCCTTCCGTTGAGTCCACCACCGAGCCCACCACCGGCCGAGAGCTCAACATCCTCGACGTCACCGAGGACGGTTCCAAGTCATCCCACAAGTCAAGCAGCAAGAGCTCTTCCCGTCACTCTTCTTCCAAGGACAAGTCTTCTCGTCACCGTGCTTCCCTGACTGTCGACATCCCCAAGGGCCGACCTCTTTCCATCTCTCAGATCAAGGCCCCCAAGCCCATGTCTCCTCACGCCACCAAGCACATCCTCCAGTCCGACTACGAGGATCTTGAGGAGCTCACTGCCCGCTTCGGCAGCGCCGGCCTCGAAGACGATGTCCTCACCGACTTCAGCACCTCCCCCGTCTCCTCCAACGGCTCCAGCCTCTCATACCGCTCCGACAGCTCCTCCCCCAGCTCCTCGCTCTCCGGCTACAGCACCCCCAGCTCCGACTGCAGCTCGTGCACCTGCGAGCGCTACGGAATCACCCGCAAGGGCGAGCGTGTCAAGATCGACTGTGGCGGCTCCCGATGCGGCTATGAGGACAGCTCTGACTGCGCTAGCGACGTCAGCGACGACGAGGAGGCCGAGTACGAGGTCTCTGCCCGCCGCAATGGCATCATTGTTGGTTGAGCGACTTGGACAATGCCTGATGATAATGACGGATGAAGAAAAGCCTTTTACGACGAAGAGAATATGACAAGCATGTTTATTCCCCACGACAGGGCAGACGGACTGCATAATGATCCTGCAGTGTTCTGTGCCTGCTCGGTGAAACACATTAATGTTGTTGTGTGGTAATGTATATACAAAGCACACTCGCTTTTATACAATCATTCCCCACCGCGCCCCCCTTTATAGGGCGGGATCACGCAGCACTCCAAGCTGGTTCTTGGATAATGGTGCTGCGTGATCTTTGCACCTGGGGGCGCGTGTGATGACCATCTGGGTCGATGCTGCGGCCCCCCGTGGAGTGGTCCCTCCCATTTCCACGGGTCTGTTTTGTTTTGTTGATTCTTGAGCCAACTTTTTGCAAAAGAGTCGGGGTAAGAACCACTCTTTTGCTCATTCAGCCAAGACCGGAGTATCATTCCCCTTTTCTTTCTTCTCTCGTAGAAGATACAGAGATTGAAGGATATAGGGGGTTGTCCAGCTCCGGACAACATTTTGCGACAAGGTCATGGATGTGGCCCTTTCGGGATCAGGTTATGTACAATGATTTCGGAGGGCTAGCCAGGAACAAAAAAAAAAAGGATCGTGGATGAGGGGGAGATTGATGGCAGATGGTTAAGGATTACTGCCGTGTTGGATACTTAGATAGATGACTTTATTGAATCTACAAGTACTGACTGATGAGAGCATCATTTGATCTCCTTTTGCTTTTGTGATGTTGATGAATTTGTGTAATTATAAACAAGTTTCTGCAGCCATTGGTATGAGCACATGATGAATTTTGGTGAACGCGAATCGAAATCTGCCTATACCTGGTAGATGACTCAACCCAAAGCAAGATTCAAACTCTAGGGTGCCAGATATAATGAAGAGGGAACTCAATCAATACCTACTTGGCCCCTAATATCCGATAAGCTAATGTCTAATAAGCTCCAGTCTTGTTAGACAAGCATCTATACCCAAGTCGATGGAGTAATTACTCATCCTGATACAAGGCAAAATTTGTCTTGGGCACCTTAATGTCTAGAAGACTGAGTTTGCCATTGCGATAGTGGAAGGTTAACGATGGTTGCGAAGCCACTCTTTGCGATAAGGCCGTGGATACTTTTTTCCTCCCCTTCAGCCTGGGAGAATGTACAGCTGCCAAGTACCTGCTAGGCAGCTTTTCTTTCTGATCTTTTTTCCCAGTTTAATGTTGACTTTTTTTTATTATCTTCCAGATGCAATAAAACTTTTTATGCAAATCCTTTACCGTCTTTCCCCCCTTGCCTTGCGCTTCCTCCATCGATGCCCTTCACAGCAGAGATGGCATTGAATTCGTCATTTGGCTCTCTCATTGCGGAGATCTGTGCCGTAGAGAACCAATTACCAATAGAGTCGCCCCAGGAAGATATTTTGCAGCATGGAGAAGACGTTCGGGATGTGACGACGACCTTTGAGCGGCAACAGGATACTTCCCAGGCAACTGGACAGCCTTGTGAAGAGGAAGAGCAAGGGAGCAATTGGGAAGAGGAGCGTACAAATAAGTTGGTTTCCCTATTTCTGTGTTTGTTTCCTTTGCGATTAACTCGAGAATAGGGAGCCTAAAGTCGAATGCACACCGTTGAAGGATGAGGTTAAGAAGACATGGACATCACAATGGGAGACGGTATTCCCTAAGAGCAAGGCCGTCGCGAAGAACCTGTGGTATGTGGCTAAAAGCCGAACACAGAGTAAGTGGATGTCTGAAATTATCCTGTATCCCCCCCCAAAGATGATGAACAGAACAGCGTGCTGACACCAAAAAGGATTGTTTCAAAGCACACATTCGAACTCGTCTGGTACGACAGCACAGCCCGCGCCTGAAGAGCAACGAGGTCACCATCGGAGGAGAAGACGGAAGAGCCAAAAAGCACCAGAGGATGACGATTGGGTCGTTGTCGCGGACGATTTTGGCATCTTGGTTTTCCTAGATGACTACATATGTGCTAGATCAGCGGAAGATTCGAGTGAAGATTCGAGTGTATAATATCGGGTGGGGATATTTCAGCTCTTTCTCTGTCAAGAGTTGCTTCTTTTGGGGTTTCTGTCTTTGGAGTACTGGATACTGGCTTAAGCGAGGCGTATTGGAGGCGTACGGGATATCTGGATTGCTGGAGCTGAGAGATGCTTGGCCGGGGACTTTTCTTGACAACTAAACCTCTACCAAATACGAGTACAGCTAGTTGAATTGAGACTCTACTTGGTTGCCTATAGCCTGGATGGAATGTAGTTGCAGTCGTAGTCACGGTCGGTCTCGATCGTAGGCCAAGCTAAAGCTGACTCGAGCTGGAGAAGGGCGTCTGACAGTGCAAGGATAATACGCGTAGGATCACGGCCAGCCTCATGCAAATCAGCCAACAATGATGCAGAAATATGATCTGTTCGAACAAAATGCATGTATAAAGCGACAGCTGAACGGTCTAGAAACCCAGAGCCAAGCAATAGTATATATCACAAGCCATACTCGTCCATTGGCATCCCTTCGTATCCATGACAATGGCAAGGCTCTCCCTTAACCCTGGCTCGCCCTCCCCCCTCAACGGCGTAGCGCCGGGTGACGATGGGGCCTCGAGTTCAGCTCGCCACTATGCAAGCGACTAGACCGGATGAAGCAGAGCCTTGCCAAGGGCCTCAGGAACGCCTTTTAAGAGGGAGGAGAAAGTTCGCTAACCGTTGGACGGGGTGCAGTCGTACATCGACGGAGTGGTTCGGTGTCTCGGCAACATGTGTATAAATAGATAAGAGTTGGGTGTGAAGATGTAGAAGAGTGAAAAGAGGGATCACGGAGATTGAGGATGTACAAATATTTGCATCATAGATCTGATATTGGGAGAGGAGAGGAGATGGACGGGCCTTGCTTTTTTGGGGATGCAGGGAGGGGAAAAGCCGTCTGACAAGTCACTTTCGCGAGTTGAGATGGACAGAGTTCTAGATCCATTACTAGCTGCAAGCACGGTCTGACGGCATGTGGTGTTACTGCGTCTTGTGCGAGGCCAAGACAGGACATAAGATTTGGTGTTTTCTGTGCAGGCTGCTATCAGGCTGTTGAATGGATTGAAGTTTTCAGGTTTCCATGTTGCAATACGAGTGCCGTACATACTTGCATTTATCAGTAATGGTGGCGCTAGACTATCGGATTGTCCGTACAGTGGGTGCCTGTAGGTACCTGTATGGCCTGAAAGTTCCAAGGTTGTCCGCTGTAAACTACCTCCAGGGCAACAACCAGCCACTACGCCCTGTGACCAAAAGCCGACCGCACTTCCAGATTCTATCACTATTCACAAACACCATCTCATCTCACCCTCTCTTGGCTTTCTCGCTTCTAATCATCACCGCATCGTTTTGACGTCTTTTCTGAGACATTCCGCCTCTAGCGCCGCATCGCCTATTCGCTGTGCCGAACCGAGCAAATCATCCCAGCAGGCATTATGGCCTCTTGTCTTGCAGCTGTCCAGTGGCGGGACGCCAACATCATCCGCACCCGCACCAACTCTCGCCTTACCCTCTGTTTCTGTTACCTCTCTCTCTCTCCACCACAGACCCGCCATCGCTACGAACCGTCTGAGCCCACTCGTACGAGGATTACTGCGCTGCTAGTTTAGTACATACGAGTACCTAACTAATGTCTCCATCTCGTAGGCATGTCCGAGTACACGTTCCTGTAGCCCTGCGACTGGGCTGGACGCTCGCTGGAATTAGCCCGAGCCTTGTGACTGGGGACTCGCCGACGAGAAATGTGCCGATCGCTTGCTGAATCTGGCTGGCCATTGGCCCTCTCCTCATAAATGGCACCTAAGACACCGAGGCGTATCTGCATTTCCGATTGGCGACAGATAACAGGGGACATCCTGGAGGCCGTGACCACGTACGGGTCGGAGAGCCTTGCCTGCGCTGTCGCTGCTGGTTGCTAGCACCAAATATTATTGCCCCCTTTGATTGCCATCCACTTCCGAAGGTGCAAGATGGGGCATCTCTGGCTGGTTGCGAGGGGGGGCGGAAGAGGCTGACTGACATCCATCGCTCCTCTTTGTCCCCTCTTGTCAAAGATTACCAGCCCCTAGTTCGTCCTAGCTCGGACCCTGCTCCGTGGTTCCCCAGTTGGCAATCCCAGGCTAAACGCAATTTTCTGCGTGGTTGCTCATGACTGCGTTGTGCAGCAGACGACGAGTACTTGTACAAGTCCAACGCCAACTGAACTTGTGCGCGGTCGGCTTGTCTCGATTCTTTGCTCCAGCATTGCCTGGTTGTTTCGATTTGATTCGGTTGCTGTGCCTCGCTCGCATTGAATTCCTTACCAACGGGACACGGACGAGATACACGAGATCCGTCTGTTGGCTTCTTCCCAGCGGTGAAGATGTCTTGCCTTTGCGATGCCTGAGCTGCAGTCTCGTTCCCATCGCCAGCCTGTCGATATCGCCATGTCATTGTACGAGCTCCTTCCGAGGGGCCTCACCGTGGTACGTCATCTTGACTATAATTCCGATCGATTTCTATCTATCCTGGCGCCTCGAGTCTCGCTTCTATCCACAGCATCGCGGGCGGTGCTGCACCTGCATCTGCACCTGAAGAGCTGAAGCGGGACGCGGCAGTTATGGAGCAAGCCACAACTTGAATCGTGCTGTGTACCGTTTGCTTTTGGCTAACCTCTGATGCGTTTCGTTTTGTCATAGCCCAATGACACTCGAGTTGGATCTAGCCGTGATGGCTCTGACGGCGGTACTCTAAGCACGGCAAATGGCAATAAGTCGAATTCTCTGTCTAAACTTGGTGCTACTTTTGCTCCTGTTGCTATATATCTGGGTCTTTGCTTGGCCCTATTCCTTTTGCTGCGGCCTCGTTCTAGGCGAGTTTATGCTCCGAGAACTATTCCCAGTCTTCGATACCCAGAGTATGTCGTATCCTTCTCTGCCTTGCCATCATTTTCATCTCTGTATCTCTCTTGTTTTCACATTAGTAAAATCCCAAAGATCGTTCCAATTGCAAGACCGGCACCATATCTCACACAAGACACTATAGGAAACCCACTCCTGAATTGCCTTCTGGTCTCTTCAACTGGATCATACCCTTCCTCAAGATCCCAGACACCTACGTCCTCAACAATGGCTCTCTTGATGCCTACTTTTTCCTCCGCTATCTCAAGGTCCTGCGAAATATTAGCCTCGTTGGCTGCTGCATCGTCTGGCCAATTCTCCTCCCAGTACACGGCACTGGCGGCAATAGTCTTACACAGCTTGACCTCCTGACCATTGGTAACGTCGTCTCCGGATCTACAAGACTTTGGGCCCATGCCGTAGTTGCTTGGTTATTCTTTGGTAAGATTAAGTTAGCCCCTGTCCACCGCTACAACATCCGTATTGACATGCAGTTGAAGGCTTCGTGCTCTTTACAATTGTCCGAGAGTGCATTTACTTTGTCAATCTGCGACAAGCATACCTTTCATCGCCTTATTATGCCGATCGACTGTCCTCTAAAACGTTGCTCTTGCTGTGTATCCCCAAACCTTACCGCGATGAGGCTCGACTTCGAAAGCTCTACGGCGATTCTGCGAAGCGCATCTTCCTACCCCGCACAAGTAAAGATCTTGCGAACCTGGTCAAAGAGAGAGAACAGACAGCTATGCGACTAGAGAAAGCTGAGATTGATCTTGTTAAGAAGGCCAACGCCGCGCGCAACAAATATCTTCGCAAGAATCCACAATCTGCCAATGTGCTTTATCAAACCGCTAGAAAAGAGACCGAGACTTCCTCAAATAACGAGATAACCACCCTGGATAGTGGTGAAACCGTCCAGCAACCCAACAGTCCGCTCGAGGTAACCTTGCCTGGGTCCCAACTTGGAGTGGATATAGAGAATCAGGCAGGCTATATTAGCGTTGAGGGGAGTCCTAAGCAGGTCAATCTCGAGGAAGAGGAAGAACTTAAAGCAGAAGACTTGGACTATGTGCATCCATATGGCCTCAAGCCCAACTTGCCGGACGTCAGAGGCTCCGTTGCAGCCCAATGGATACCAGCCGAAGCCCGGCCGCATCATCGGCCAATCGGTAACTTTGGCCGTCGAGTTGATACAATCAGGTGGACTCGCAATAGGCTCAAGGAGCTTAACATCCAAATTTACAAATTGCGACGCCAAATCAAGCGAGGCGATGTTGAGCCTCTTCCGGCCGCATTTATAGAATTCGATACTCAGGAGGCTGCCCATGCCGCACAGCAAGTTGTTGTGCACCATTTACCGCTGCAGATGGCCCCCGGGCTGCTCGGTATTCGCCCGGACGAGGTCATATGGGAATCTCTGCGGATGAAATGGTGGGAACGTATTATACGACGCCTGCTGATTCTCAGTGGCATCACCGCCGCCATCATCTTCTGGTCCATTCCCTCCGCATTTATCGGCATAGCATCCCAACTGGACTTTTTAACCGAAAAGATTCCCTTTCTTCACTGGATCAACAAGTTGCCTAGTTTTATAATAGGTGTTATCAGCGGTCTTCTTCCACCATTCGCCTTGTCTGTGCTCATGGCGGTGGTGCCGATTCTGTTGAGAAGTAAGGAATCCCTACATTTACAATCCCTGTTTGGAATATGGTAGACTGACGCTCCTTTGATAGTTTGCGCTGCTCAAGCTGGCATTCCATCACTGATCATTGGAGAATTCTTTACGCAAAATGCATACTTTGCATTCCAAGTCGTTCAAGTTTTCTTGGTCACTACCATCACTTCGGCCGCCTCAGGTGCACTCGAGGACATTATTGAAAACCCGCTGGGTATCCAATCACTTCTCGCACAGAACCTGCCCAAGGCGTCGAATTTTTACCTGTCGTATATCTTGGTCCAATGCTTAGCTACTGGTGGCACCCAGCTGCTGCAATTGTTTTCCTTGATTCGGCACCACATTGTGGCAAAAACGTCAGATGTGCCTAGGAGACGATTCACAACCTGGCGTAAACTTCGGCCAGCTCGCTGGGGCGGCATCTTTCCAGTTTTTACAAACATGGGAGTGATCGGTACGTACCACTTTTATCTCATGCCCCCTGAAAGAGGAAGCACTGTGCTAATGGAGATACGACTTGCAGCACTTTCATATGCCTGTATTGCGCCATTGATCCTGATATTTAGCGCGGGAGGCATGGCCTTTATTCGACTTGTTTGGAAGTACAACTTGATCTATGTTTTCGACACTACAACAGACAGCAAGGGTCTCTTCTATCCGCGCGCCTTACAGCAATTAATTATTGGCCTTTACCTGGCAGAGATTTGTCTGATTGGTCTCTTAATTTTGAATCGTGCATTTGGACCCATGGGTATTGTCATCACCCTCCTTGGTCTAACGGGTTTGGTTCATTTCCTGCTTAGAGATGCCATTTTGCCTCTCATGTGGAACTTGCCGCAGACGTTGGCAGTGGAGGAACAGATCCAAGAAGAAGAAAAGGCGAAACTTGCAGTCCACAACGACGATGGGGAAGCACATGGAAATGACGCCGGCGGTGCGGCTGCAAGCTACTTTGACGTGGAACAAGCATTTGGAGACGAAGAAGAGGTCGAGATAGAAGAGATTGACGAAGACGACCACCACGTTGTTTCCAACAGGGGTCTCGAAGGTGCCAGCAGTATTCGAATGGCCTTGACAGCGTGGATAAAGTCTGCTGCCATAGAAAAAGTCAAGACTGAGATGGAAAGGTTCGGGCTTAACGCGATGCTGGACAAGATGTTTGCATTTGCGAAGAGTGGAGATGGAGAAGGGCCTCCCGGCTTTCTTGCCAAATGGCTGCACCCGGAGGAGCACGAAGACTTTGTGGCATTACGCAAACTGATCCCCAACGAGGAACGGCCGCCTATTTCGTACACGAACGGAGACAAATACGCTACTTACCAACCCCCAGAGCTCTGGACGCCGAAGCCAATTCTCTGGATACCGAGGGACGAAGCTAGAGTGAGCAGACAGGAGGTGGCACACACTCGGCTTTCCACGCCGATATCCGATTTGGGAGCAACATTGAACGAAAAAGGACGGATTACTGTTGATCTAGACGCAACTCCATTTGAAGAACATAGGATGATATTATAGCGAGTTTGTTATACATTGTTATACATTGTTGAGCATTTTGCGTTACCTACTAGGTAGAATTTACTATACCCGGCCACAGTTGAATGTACATGGCCACTACTAAAATAATATAATGATTGGATTTATGACAAATATAACTTGCTATTTTTTTTTGTGAAATCAGTTTGGACGAGATTCTTCATGTCTGCAACGGCTGAGGTCAGCGCCACATCAAATGGACTATCAGCCATCAGCCACACCCGTAGCTTGGACTGACCCCACTACAACTGCAAAGCTCCAAAAATTCTTGGTCTTTCGCAGACCTTGAACTATCATCTTCAATTGGGATTTGTCGCATGACAAACTGCATTTTTCTCACTTCTTTTCTGTCACAACTGTTCAATTCACATCCCTGAGCAGCCAGAATGCCTCTCGATACATCAACATACTCCCTCGCGCTTCTGCGCATTGACGGCCGACGATGGAACGACCTCCGCCGCCTGCACGCCCAGATTCACACCCAAGACGCCGCAGACGGATCGTCATACCTCGAGATGGGCCACACAAAGGTCATGTGCGTTGTGACTGGTCCGGCTGAGCCGCAGGCAGGTCAGCAGAAGAGGGGGACTGGCGGCGGCGGCCAGGCCGGTGGACAGAAGGACGGGGCGAGCATCGTGGTGAATGTGGTGGTGGCTGGCTTTTCGAGCGTGGATCGCAAGAGGAGAGGGAGAAACGATAGGTGAGAAGCGACATGTGACAAGAAATGGGAGATGGGTGACTGACTGAGGGAATTCTAGACGTATTCAGGAGATGGAGATTACGATTCAGAAAGCGCTGGCGGCCAATTTACATGTTCATCTTTTCCCACACTCGACGATTACGGTATCTTTGCATGTTCTGTCCCAGGATGGATCGCTCTTGGCTGCGTTGATCAACGCGACGACGCTTGCGCTTATCGATGCTGGTATTCCCATGACAGACTACATCACGGCTTGTACCGCGGGCTCAACATCATCCTATGCCGCTGGCGATGATTCAGCCGATCCTCTGCTCGACTTAAACACTCAGGAGGAGCAAGAGCTGCCTTATTTGACGGTTGCCACGCTGGGAGATTCCGACAAGGTTGCGGTGTTGGTGTGTGAGAGCCGTGTTCAGGTGAGCCGGCTGGAGGGCATGCTAGTGGTGGGCGTTGATGGGTGTAGACAGATGAGGAGGTTGTTGGATGGAATTGTGAGGCAGAAGGGGAGCAAGATGATTAAAGAGGGGGCGGTGCAGAGGAGCGATATGATGGCTGTGAGCTTGGAGGATTAAGTGGTTGATTTTTGAACTGCAAGTTTGTATGGGCCCTTTGAATGATACCAGGTACGTTTCCACAATTTTTTATAATGACTATGTTCAATCTTGTTTGTTATTCTGTCTTGCTAATTCGGATACATGTACTATATAGCTGGCCAAATGTGCTTTCTTTAGAGCTCATCGTGCGCAGACTCCTCGGCAGCCTCTTCAGCCGCAGGAGCCTCAGTCTCGACCTTTGCCTCTTCGGTAGTCTCGGGCTTCTCGACGACAATTCCCTGAGGAAGCTTCTTCTTTTCACCCTCGCCCATTCGGACAGAGTCGATCCAGGACTCGACGCTGTGGACGTCGAACTCGCCCTCTTCGTATCGCCTCCACCAGCCGCGGCGGGCGTTGAGGGCAATGAGCTCGATTTTACCAGAGATGCCGAGGGCTTCCTTGAGAGCGGCAGCGCCTTCGACGTCGCTGTCGACGGAGAAGAAGGGGAAGTGGCGCTTTCCGTGGACGTACTTGGTGTGGAGCTGGGAGACGGACAAAAGGATCTTGTTGCGCATCTCCGAGGCGCCTGCGGGAACAAACGCGAGGACACATGTCTGAGACTTGGACTGGAGGCAGTGCTCTTCGAGTTCGGCCTTGGAAGCAAGGGCGGGGATGTCGATGAGGGTGGACTCAGGGGCAGCGGCGGTTGAGGTCTCGGAGGATGCGGTAGATGAGGACTTCTCCGCCTTGGGGGCTTCCTTGGTGGCCTTGTCCTTGGAGGATGCCCTCTTGTTGGGCTTGGCGCTGGAGGGAGATGGGTCGGGGTTGGGTTGAGCGGCTTGCTTCAGGAACTCGACCATGTCCTTCTTGTTGAGCTCTCCGCTGTAAGTGATGGGTTCCTTGCCGCCTCCAGGGATGAGAACAAAGGACGGGAACGAAGAAATGCCAAACTTTTCCACCGTGGCAGTCTCCTTGTTCCTAACCTGCCCAACAGTGACAGCATCGAGAAAATCAATGGCAATACTCCTAAGCAGCGCACTCGTAGTTCCTTTCTCCGTGAACAAGATGGCCTTTGGCTTCTCCTCCTCCTTCTCTAAGAACCCGTCAATCTCCTTGTCAGTCAGCTTAACAACGTGGTTGTTAATCTTGGCCACCACGGCGTCGACGATAGCTCCCGCGCTGCGCTGGCCCTGGTAGTCCTCGACGACGGGGCGGCCGTACTTCTTGCCCGGGCGGACGATCTTGAGGGTGGGGAAGCCCTTGACGCCCATGGTGCCGCAAAAGGCCTTGTTGGCGTCGTCGTCGCAGTCGACGGCGGCGACTTTGGCGAGGCCGTCGAGGTTCTTGGCGGCCTTTTCGTAGGCGGGCTTGAGGTTTTGGCAGTGGCCGCACCAGGGGGCGTAGAATTCGACGATCTGGAAAGTGTTATTTGTTTTGTTTTGTTCCAATCTCATTTTGTTCACTCGTGGATGTGTTGTTTTTTATGTGATACAAGCCTTTATGGTGTTTTGATGTGTATGAGTTTGTAAGCAAAACTTACAGATGTGTGATTCGACTTTGCGATGAGCCGGTCGTATGATTTGGCGTCTACCTGCAGAACAGGCGAGTTTTTGGTGTAGAAGCCAGCCTGGGCGACGGGCAGGGCCGCAAGCACGGCCGAGAGGGTGGCGAGGAGAGTTTGTTGATGCATGGCTTCTGATTTTCCGTGTAAGTTGATAGGATGAAGCCCCTTGTGAGTAAGTGGAGTGAGACTTGAGAAGAAGGCGGCCTGATGTATTAGCAGCTTCTCAAGGCCTCTTTCCCCCTTTCAAGAGGTGATGTTATACAGAAGAGAGGGCGAGACAGGATATTTGAGGAGAGGGCGAGGATATTTAGCCAAAAGGAAATGTTGCAATGTGGCTGCGATTGCTTGGCCCTTGAGATTTTATAGCTGTTTGGGCTTATGAAGATGGCCCGGACCCATGGGAATTTGGGAAAAGGCCACGCTGGAGAGAGATGCACAGTGTGAGCTGTGGCTTATGCGTGGCTTGGCGATATGTTTTTGCCTTACTTTACTTTCTGGCTGTATATATGAGTTCTTTTTTGTTTACGAGTTTAATTGTGAGAATATAATAGTTTATCAAGATTGATATGGAGTAAGCATCAAGTCTCTTAGGGTAGCGTCTAGGTGGTAAAGTCTTATTCTCAGTGTATATCATGACAACTATTTACACACAGTGTGACTTTAGCAAGGCATGGATGTTTCCAGCTTCCAAATCAGTCTCGCTGTGGCGCGACCTTGGGCGGGGCATTTCGCTGTGGCTTGTGCGTGGATGTACTCGAATCATGTATCGTCAAGGCTGCAGCTTCATGTGGGGGAAGCGCATCGTCACCTGCGATTACGTCGATGCGCCCATTTGCACAAAGAGCTTCCCATCCGTTTAAATCTTCTCCGACTTTATTCTTGCTCTTCTATTACTATACACTGCTTCAAGCACAATAAAGCAAGCAGATAATTCAATCGCTTAGTCGCAATGGCCGAGCCAATCCCCGCGCCGCTCAAGATCCCCGAAGTCAGTCGGTTTCTCAACCGCGCGAACCAGCTGCGCGCCTTCAAGCCCGCCATCTCATACTGGTGTATGTGAAATCAGAGTCCAGATATTGAAGCAGCTGTTTCTCTTACAAACTCATGCAGGCGAATACCATGCCGTCAACCAGATTGTAGGAAAGAACCTGCACACCACCGACGATGACTGCTTCGCCTTCACAAAGACGCTGCTCGAGCGCCTCGAGTCCACAAAGGCCGAGCGTCCAGATGACGACGCCATCATGGACAATACCGCAGGGCAGGCCTACGTCGAGCAGTTTGCGCAGGAGACGTTTGATCGTGCTGAACGAACCATGAAAGCGAACAAAGTGACGAGGTAATGACATACAAGTTCGTGTTGTCTCTAAGACTCGCTCTAGCTAACTGCTGTCGCGGCTAGACAAACCGCCGACACCTTTGACGCTGCCGCCACCTTCTTCGATCTCACCCACGAATGGGGAACCCCCGAGCCAGACGTCCTCCAGAAAATCAAATTCGCAAAGTGGAACGCCGCCCGCATACTCAAGGCCATCCGCGAAGGCAAGGACCCCAACGAGTCCAACCCCAAGCCCCGCGAGGTCGAAGACGAACCAGCCCTCGACCCTCTCGACCCGGACGTCCAGGAACTCACCAGCCCCCCGCCACCGCAAGCTGCCTACGTCGAGGACGCTCCCGACGGGGGCGAGCAGTCGCACCAGGAGCAGCCCGTGCAGGAAGGATATTTCCCCCTTACGCAGGCGGCGGAGCCCGACAACGAGCCCTTCGTCCCTTCGCCCATGAGCACCAGTCCTCCGCCTCAGGATCTTCCGACACAGCCGCCGCATTCTACGCCTCAGCTTCCCCCGCAATTCACTTCCTATGCGCCTCCTCCCCAGCCTCCTCAGCCCGTCAACCCTTCTGTTCCTCCTAGCTGGACCGCCCCCACGGCACCTGTCCCTCCAGCTGTCGTGTCGCCAACTCCCGTCGCACCCCCCATCGCAACTCCCATCGTACCGCCGGTTACGAACGCTAGTAGCAGCAGACCGGATCAGAAGAGTATGGCACAAGCTCAGAAACACGCCAAGTGGGCGATATCCGCTCTGAATTTCGACGACGTGCCGACCGCCGTGCAGGAACTGAGGAATGCGCTGGCTACTCTTGGCGCACTGTGAGAAAGGAAATTACTGGGATATTTTAACGCTGTACATGAGATACCTAATCGCAAAATGAAACAAAGTGTCAAAGATGAAGAAGGGGCTTTGGTTTTCTTTTTTCAGGAGTAGTAGTAATTTTGCCTATAGAAAGAGCGGCATGTTTGAGCTACCTATGCCGAGATAGAGAGAAAAGGAGTGCTAACACTGGAAGCTCTGATGTTGTAAGAATCAGAGCAGACATTGAAATAAGGGCTGCAAGGAAAGAAATTAACGAAAATAAGAATATAAAGAGTTAAAAAAAAAACAAAGCGCCAAGTCCAAATCATTCGATTCCATCGTCAAAGTCATTCCACAAGGTTTTGTCGTACACAAAAAAAGAAATCTCATTCCCATTGCTCCATGCCAATCCATGCTGTATGTATTACGCCACAACCATGATGTTGTGTGAGTTTCCGAACCCCTGGATCGGAACGCTCTCGAGTGGTCTATTCGGATCAGGCCCGGCAACAGTCGCCGCGGTGTCTTCGTCCTCATCCGCGTCCGTCCAGCCGCGCTCTGGCCCCCATCGGATAGCCACGCCATTGGTTTCACCAGCGACCTTGATGAGGCCGGACATCATGTTGCCCGTCTTCTTGACGCTGGACCAGGCGTCGAACTCGACCGTGCTCACAGCCGGCAACGCTTCGAGGACGTTGGTAAGCAGAGCGCGACTAAAGGACTCGTAGAAGCCCTCAGAGCGACGGAAGCCCTTGAAGATGCCGTCGCTGGGGTCGCATTCCACAAGGACCTTGAGCTTGTGCACGTTGATGCAGTCCTTTAGCCCGAGCGCATCGTTGACAGCCCACCCTTTAGGTGGCGCATTCCACCCCGGCCCGAGGCGCAATTCCAGGGTCGTGAGGCATTCGCGCTGGCGGGGCTTGAGGCGGGCGAGCAATGGCCGCTTGCTCTTGAAGTACTTGCCTGGGTACGTGGGGAAGAGGCGAAACGTCCGGGTGCCGTAGTAGTAGTATGTTGCCTCTTCGTGCAGCAGCCTGCAGACACGCATAAGGCCGAGCTTCTTGTGGATGCTCTTGTAGTTGTTGGGGGACAGGTCGAGGACCTCGCCGTCGTCTTCAAAGTAGTATTCGTATATTTTGACGCGCAGCTCCGAGGGCAAGGAGAGGAAGTGGAACGGCGTCGCGGGAACGCGCGGCGGCTTCTTTCGGAGCGGGATCAATGGGGTGTCGAGGGTAAGAGAAGCAATTGGTATATTGTTGATGTCATCATCGATGCTGCTGGCAGCAGGAGCAGGTGCAGAATCTTGCATCTCTTGCTCCGGAACTTGAAGATCCTGCTCTGGCGACTGGGGGTTCTGTGCCAGCGCCTGAGGCTTCTGGATCGCAGTTTGCGACTTGTTCACCACGACGTGCAGTTTATGCGCCGCTGCTTGCGACTTCTTGGCCGTGGCTTGCGCCTTTCTCGGTGCTGCCGGTGGCGGAGGCTTGGTCAGAGATGGTCGTCGACCAGAGCTCTTGGAGGGATGCTCGGACATGTTGAAATAATGAAACGAGGAGATATTATGTCGATTTTTTCGGATCGAATCTCGAGGTGCGAAGAGGAGCGGTTCAAACGGAAATTCGTTATACTGTACAGCAGACTAGGAACCCCAATCTTGGTCTTGCGCGCATGCCACACCGGCGGTTAAATAGAACGGGTAGAGTCAAGGTCGATCAATCACAACGGAACGAGGTGCCTCGTCGAGGGTGGTTCCATGGCGAGACGACAAAACTCGAGATGAACCACCCCCTAGATTGCACCAAACGCAAAAGCCATGATATTGATTGGACTGATTGGCGGTCGGGTTTCGCTTGGGCAAATCAGCCGATGTTGGAGGAATGGCGACGGTTCCAGAACGGAGTGAAACAGGAACAGAGACAGGGTCGGATGTGGTCCGAGAATCGCAGCAACAGTAAGATTACTGTACCGTAATGACAGCAATAGGAGTGAAACAAGGGTCTTCTCGCGTGAGGGGGGAGAGACAGAAGAGACGGGACAAAAGCTGGGGAAGAGGGAAACTTGAGTCTCTTGAGGTATGACAAAACCGGGAGTTCTACTGAGAGACAAGTACTCGGTACAAGTCGGAGGTTTTGGAGATTCGACATTCCCCAATTGGCACTTTCACGTGAGCCCGTCGACGGCGCGCTAGTCCACAGGCGGCAGTGAGGGGCCCAAACGGGGCAAATGCAGAAAACCCCACCAAGCGGAAGAGAACATGCCAGAATCGCGTAAACATCGGCTGAATCCAATCCCGGCAAAAAAATTCTGGATGACGGAGGCGGGTCAGTACACAAGAAGTGGGCGAGAGAAGAACGACTTTGCCTTTGCGCCACTAAAAGCGTCGTTTCTACGACTGCAGGTTACAGGCAATTCCTACTGTCGAGACACATCTGAACCAGCCAACCAGGAGCCTTGGATCCGGCGGCATCGAGATCATCGTCGAGCGACCCGGGACATGCGCAATTGAAGAGTCTCGCTTCCGTCTTTGAGGCCTTTGCACCGTCCATCCCACGATGCTCTCCAGAGTAGCTCAAGCCTCGAGGCTGGGGCTGGCGGCCAGCCGGCTACCACGAATGGCTGTGCGTCAGCCCATCCGGTTCCCAGCTGCTGCTGCTGCTGCTCCGGCTTCGCAATTCCTCCGTACCTATGCGAACAAGAAATCTAGCCCCGGAGAGACACCCAGACAAGCTCCGAAGCAGCCCTCACCCGGACCCAAGGGCCCCGCCGCAGAGGGCTCACCAGCACAAGAGGTCGACTCCTCAGCTGAACAGAAGCCCGCCGAGTCTGCTGAACCAGAACCCATACCCTTCCACAAGCTTCCCGATCTCACCCAGGGCATTCCCTCGACGTTGGAGGCCGAGCTCGAGCAGAGAGCCGGCAAGTCGCAGTCGTCGCTTACACTGGGCGAGGAGGAGCCAGCTGCTGGCGGAAGTGGAGGAGGAGGCCGCGGCCGAGCCAGAGAAGAGTATGTCTCTACCAGCGAGCGCAACCGCAAGTGGTGGACTCGCTTCATGTTGGCTGTTACGGGCTCGGGATCACTGATGGGCATCGCATACATGGGTCGTAACTGGGAGGATCCCATCGAGGCAGAGCGCCACTCCGATATTCCCAATGGATGGAGCCCTGCGCTGTGGTGGCAGCGCACCAGAGCTCGATGGGGAGAGTCAGTGTCTTACTACCAAGACCCGGCATTTGAGAAGCTACTACCTGATCCCGACCCGAGCTTCGAGCGCCCGTACACCCTCTGTATCAGTTTGGACGACATGCTCATCCACAGCGAATGGACCCGAGAGCATGGCTGGAGAGTGGCCAAGCGACCTGGAATGGACTACTTTATCCGATACCTGAGTCAATACTACGAGCTTGTGCTCTTCACCACAGCCCCCTTTGGCATGGCAGAACCGCTGGTTCGGAAGCTGGATCCTTTCCGTTTCATTATGTGGCCCCTCTATCGCGAGGCAACTAAGTATGAGGACGGAGAAATTGTCAAGGTAAGCCCCCAATTTCCATCAATGTCAAAGCAGCAGCATATCTAACCTTGTGTTCAAAATAGGATCTCTCCTACCTCAACCGTGACCTTTCCAAAGTCATCATCCTCGACACCAAAGCCTCTCACGTCCGCAAGCAGCCTGAGAACGCCGTCATTCTAGAGCCTTGGAAGGGTGATGCAAGCGACAAGGAGCTTGTCGCCTTGATTCCTTTCCTCGAGTATATCCACACCATGCAGTACTCGGATGTGCGAAAGGTTCTCAAGTCTTTCGAAGGAAAGCATATTCCTACCGAGTTTGCCCGCCGAGAAGCCATCGCTCGCCGAGAATTCAACAAGCAGCGTGCTGAAAAGTCAAAGCACGCAAAGCCATCTGGCATGGGTGCTCTTGGAAACCTGCTTGGCCTGAAGCCCAGCAAGATGAGCATGACGGTTCCCGTCGACGGAGAGCAGGATCCTACCGAGGCCTACGCCCAGGGCAAAATGCTTCAGGACATTGCCCGTGAAAGAGGTCAGCGCAACTACCAGGCCCTTGAGAAGGAGATTCGTGAGAACGGCGAGAAGTGGCTCAAGGAGGAGCAGCAGGCCATGGAGAAGGCTCAGCAGGAGATGATGAGCAGCATGATGGGTTCTTTCTCTGGCATGTTTGGCCCTAAGAAGGAGGGCGGCGACAATACCAAGGCATGAGTCGCTGTACCAGAATGAAGAAAGATAAAAAACAAAGAAAAAAAATGGTGATGGGTAGGACGCTGCGATCTTTCTCTCTCTCTCTCTCCGCTATATAATGGCTTCAACCACATAATAATTGTAAAAACACCAAAAGGGGGAAACGAAACGTGGCAAGGGTTATGGTCCTCGGATTCGTCCACCGAGAACGGGATTATTTGCATATAGAAATTTCTTCGGTATCATGGCATGGGGTCAAACGAGCCTTTTTGCTGCGAAGGGGCGATTAAGGAGGGGATGGAAAGGGGGGCGCGAGGTGATCTTTTGTGATCATATTTTTTGTATTTGCTACGAACGAAGAAGGATGAAAAAATACTTCTGTGTAACTTGACTTGTATACTAGAGGATGTATGAGATGATTGATGGATTACGTTGAAGAGAACTTGTAAGAATGTGTCTGAGTGCAAAGTAGTGATGTAATTGATGTGAAGAGCGACATTAAGTATTAGGAGGAGATAGTCGTGTTATATCTAGATCTCAGTCTGCTGTTCTTTTTCTCCTTTTGCATACTTGGACTTGATATTACTCGGGCAATCCAAACAAAAGAATGACTGCTTCTGGCTCATAGTTGAATCCTCTTCTCCTTATCCCTGAAAATCCAAAGCACACTTCATCACTTCCCCTCAACAGTCACCCCCCAAAACCCACCGCCCTCAAACTATCGCGTGAAGAAACAATCGCACGAAGGCGTCACAGAAAGCGTCACATAACTCGTCCGCGTCAAAGTCACAAACCTCGTCGTAACACGCTGCGAAGGCTGCACAACCACGACATGCGCCGTCCCATCCTCAGAGCTAGTATACGTCCCCGGCAAAAGCGTGCGATAGTCCGTGCTAAAGAGGTTCGTCGCAGGAGGAATTGGAGGAGTTGGATGAATTGTGGTGACGTTGATCCAGCAGTGATCGCAGAGGGGATTGGTGACGCATTGGAAGTATCTAAAGTTGATTGTGTTGTTAGAAGGGGTGTGATGTGATGTGTGAAGTGTGTTGTATTAGCTTAGCTTACTCGTCGCCGTTTTTATCTGGGATGCGGGTGCAGTCGCATTCGGCGCCGGGTTTGCACATGTCTGTCCAGGGATCTGAGGTTGTTGTTGGTGTTGGGAAGGATGTTGTTGGAGGGATCGGGAGAGGGATGAGATGGATTGTTGTTGGTAGAGGAGGATCGATTTCCACGCTCGTGTTGTGACGATGAGCGTGAGTGCGGATTTGGGGAAAGGAAAGGACTGTGGGGAGGTGGAAGAAGATTGCGACGAGGAGGCGGAGGAGCATCATTTTGATGGAGTTGATGGTTCGATAGGAGAAGACTGTTGGCATTGGAGCGTTCATTATCGGTGTAAAGATTTTAAAAGGAGAAGAGAAGGAGAAGATGATAATCAGGAGGGAATGGTTGGACTTTATATCTTCTTTGTCACTATGGTGATCTATATGCAAGGACTTTGAGACAAAAGGAAGAGAAGGAAGGAAAAAGTGAGTTCGTCACACGAAATCTATCCGTCCGTCAAGCTTCTCGGGAACTATATCAAGATGTTTGTTTTGCCCACGGACCAAGTTCCAGCGGATAACTGCAGCTCATCTTGATCAAACCTTGCAACACCATGATCCGGCACCGTATCAAATCGCATCGTATCAACTCGTATACCGTCAAGCTGTTAGTACTGACAAACATGCTCTTGTGTCATCAGATAATTTAGCCGGCTCAGCTCGCATGGAGAGGCACAAAGCATCGATCTTTAGTGTTACATGGTATATGCTTGAATTCTTGTATACGTTACTCGGCAGCGGCAAACACGAGATGAGGATCTTGTGCGTGGCCTTTAACAGATGGCGTCGCACAGCAGTAACTATAGATAATGAAAAGCAAACGTTGATGTCTTTACACTTGTTTTCAGACTGATATGCTTTGAATATTGTTTAGAAGTTCTAATACGCCCTAACTGTGCTCAAATACAAGCCCATATCTCTAAGCAATGACAGTATAAAAGGATGGTAATGTCGATCAAGGCATCCATCTTCCCTTAGAGCTGAAAAGAAATCCATACCATCCTAAAACTGCGTAAACATAACTGCCTCCAGCCATGCATTCACAAGCCATGCGTTCCTTTACCAATTACAAAAGTAACCCAGCAAACATGATACAAAAAATCCCACCCCAATTCATGCGTATACTACATAAACACGTCTATTATCGTACAAGAAAACTTGGGGGTATTCGCTATTATATCCAATCACCCTTTTATCCCAGCATGTCCGTTCTGTGTCGCCGCGTTCGCGTCATCTCTCCTCCTTAACCATGCCGGAGCCAACTTGCGCCATATCCAGGCAACCAGCTGAAAGAAGCGTGCGTCCACATCAACTCCTACAAACCCCAGGATGCTCACAACAATGTACACCAGGAAAGCGATGACGACTCCCAAATCAAGAAAGTGGACGAACCACCAAAAGTGCTGTGTGCCCAGACGACAATTGACAAACTCGTACTCCCACTCCCACGTCTCTTGGTTGAACCACATGCTGAGAAGGCCCGCGTTGCCGCTAAAGTCGCCCATCATGCTACGCACCGTAATCTCTCGTCTGCCTGGAACACCTGAGGTGGTCAGGTTCGGCAGTCCTCGAGCCTGAGCATCACGCCATCTTGCCACCTCCCAGAAGCGCTCACTAGGATCCGTGCCGTTTGTCTGGTTGATGAAGTGGTAGGTATCACAGCCCTCGTGATCGTGTCCGTTGAGGATCAAGCCCTTGCGGCCTCGTCCGGCACCGGCCGCGTTGGGGTCTTTGTTCATGCCGTAGAATCCCTCGAGGAAGCCCTTGCTTGCGTCCGAGCTCAGCAGATACTGCTCCTTCACGCCACCTCCGTCCTCTGCGCCGTGAAAGTCGAAAAAGGGTGCGTCGACGCAGACGCCCTCCGGTTTATACAGCGGGATATGGGTCAAGACGAGGGTGAAGATGCCCGAGTATTCGACCGCGGCTGAGGTCCCGATGACGGCGTTGATGAATTTGTACGTCTCATCTTGCAGGTCGGTGTCCTTGGCAGGGGTGTCGAGATTCATGTCATTGAGAACGACGATACGGATCTCGGGTTCCAGGCGGGGAGAGTCGGGGTTTGTTTGGTCGTTATGAATGGTGGCCAACACATCCGAGTCGTTGATGGGGATTCCGAATCGAAGCTCGTAGTTGACCTTGCCAAAGACACGCTCGAACCGCTCCAGCCGCTCGGCAGTCAAGTCTCCAGCATAGCCAATATCGTGGTTGCCAGCAACGTTGATGATTCTCTTTGTCCAAATCTCCTCTGCCTCGGATCCGTCCAGCATGCCCGTCAAATCATATTCGTGCGCTGGCCACGTGGCGATATCATCCGGCACTCTCTCTCCGCCGCGGAAAGTTCTCTCCCAGAACCTGTGGCCTCGCTTCTCGAATTCATCGTCTTCGATCCACTGACTGCCCACAAGATCGCCCAGAACGCTCACATGGGTCGGGCGCGACCACCAGTGTAGGGTTCTGTAGATGTGGGCGAGGTAGAAGTCGTTGCCGAAGAGGTCGAGGCGTTTGCGCCAAGAGTCGAGATAATAGGGAATGTCTTCAAAGAATACATCGACGATATCGTGCACCGTCCAGCGGATGCGCTCTCGAAAGCACCAGTGTTCCGTCTGAAAGGTGAGATGCTTGTAGATGCTGATTACGTGGGGGAATGTGCCCAGGATGACCGTCGCGACTGAGGTGTCACCCTCGAGCTGAGGATCGCCCAGGGCAAGGAGTCGAAAGGGAGCAAGTTGAGTAGGCACATGGTCTGCATCGGTTTGGGTCTCGTTGAAGGGCCAATGGAGTCGTTTGGTCGCTTCAAAGGCTTCGTGGGCGTCTCTCGAGGGCAGGGGAAACGCGCAACCACCGAAGAAGGGGTAAAGATAAAGGTAAATCGTGCAGGCTATCGCCACAGGCACCAAAAGGCCCAAGCCATTGCGCAGGAAAGCCGCGACTAACATGTAGCCAGCCGCATGTGCAAAAAGCACGACAGAAGAGAAGAGGAAGGAAAAAAAAGCAACGAGATAAAGGAACGTTGGTGTTTTGGCCAGAGGTTTCAATGGACGGTTTATTTTAGGCGTAGGCTGTTCAGGGGTCCGACTCGCCTTAACAGCAGAAGCCACGAGTACTTGGGAATGCGCTAAATTAGCGTGCAATCTTGTGTACTGCTGGTGCCCCGCATTAGTGCCTGGCCATCCCCTAATTGTCCTATAATTGATGTTTTAGGGTAGAAGGTGTCGATGCTTGAGTTCAACGGTATATACTGCAGAAGGCATATAGAGTAGAGTATGTAAATATCCTACGTTACAGGTATCTTGATTGCTGTGTTGTGAATGTCATTTTTATTCCTTGCGTTTGCAGTGACTTGGGAACAGTCGAGCTTATGCATATATGAGCAAGAGTTGGTATATATTATACAAAGTTCCATAAACGCCTTATAGCTCAGCCCGTATAAGATACAAACAATATATACAAATGAATGAGAGGGCTTTTCCGATCACCGTACCAAGGAAACATTGAAACAATCTTCCATCTCCAGCCGTTCAATCATTCCATCATAACCATTTCGTCGTGGCCCAACTTTAGTAAATCTGAAGGAGCTGGACACTTCTCCACCAAAGCTGGTAATAGTTGGCAGTGATATCGTTTTAGGTATACTTGCCACGCAACCCGATTGTTTCTGATTTTTCCTTCTTTCATGTTTTTTTCTCCTTTATTTTTCCGATGGAAAGTTATCATTTTAAAGGCCAATTATCCATATTGGAGTGACGCACGTCATCCGAATCGACGTCGTTGGGAGATGCTAAGCCAGCATGGAGCCTCGAGAGGTCCTTATGAGCACCAACGTTGGCATCATTGATAACGGCTCCGGTATCAATGTCAGCAGAGGTAACGGTGGTGTTTGTAGTCTGGCTTCTGCCAGCCTTAGTGACCAGCCTTCCTCGATTCCGGGAGAGCTCTCGCTTAGGCTGCCGAGATAGGAGAGAATTCTTGAAGGCATTGGCCACGCTTGCGAATGGCTTGCTGATGTTATCCTGAACCCAGGGTGCCATGCGAGATTCAACTCCTTCTGCGTCTGGGCTTGAGGACTGGTGAAACGAGTCCTGGTCGGCTCTTTTGCAGGGGCGGTTCGACCTCTGGCACGGCAAGCAAGGATAATGGCTATCGCATCGCGTCTTGCGCTTCCGACACTCGGTACACGCCATAACGGGCCTTGGCCGCTTGACGCTGCGAGGTGTTTGCTGCAGTTGTTCAAGATACTGCTGCTGTCGAGTTGCAGCGGCAGTGGAAGAGGGAAAGTTGGTCATTGGGCCTCTCCCGTCTCCAATCAAGGCGTGGTCGCGCTCTTCCTGAGCTTTTCGCTCATCCTGAGCTTGTCGTTCTCGCCGAGCTGCGATGGCAGGGGAAGAGAAAAGGTTGATGTACGATGGCCGTGCAGAATCTTGAGAGGTGGGCAGATTTCTGCTGCAATTAACGCAAAGAGGTTTTTCTTCCGGCCTTGTTGGCCAAACCAGACTATCTTGGGTAGAGCAGTTGGAGCAGACGATCTCCTGAACATCAGAACCTCCAACACCCCGTAGCGGTGAGCCGGAGGGCTCTGGTATATCAGAGGTCATTTCCGTATCTTCGTTGTCGTCGTCGCAGTCCATCGCCGAGGGCTCACCCTCGGTGTAAATCGTTCCATCGAGCTGTCTGCTTGAAACAATTGAGGAACGATCAAGCTGCATTGAAGAAGTCATCGACTCGGTCAAGGCGTTGTTAGACTCCCTCATCTGCTGGAACCTGGACAGCTGAGCAACCGTTCTGCTCGTTGCTGATTCTCCTTTCTTGCCTGGCTCGAATGACTCCAAAGTCTTGTGACTGTCTAGAGCCTTTAGGAAACCAGAAATATCATCCCCCTCGGCCTGCAGCGCTGCACTTGCGTCACCAGCTTGTGCCAGTATTCGCCCGTTTCCATCAACTTGTACTTCACAACACCAATCCTTGAGCTGTTCTGTCAGCGGTCTTTTGCCTTGATCGGCTTGTGACTTCCTAGTGGATGGATCTATCATATGCGCAATGTATAAGTGAGACATTGCTCCGCCTACAGTATCGTACTGCTTCTGTGCCAAGCAAGATTCGCACTTTGATAGTGGATTGATGGCTTGGACATCGGGCTTGATACCAACGGAGGTCGGATCGCGACATATAAACTTCTTCGTCATCTTGTTGCTCTCATGTCGACGCATATGACGATCGAGCTCATGAGGCCCTCGGAAGCCACCTGGATGGTCGTTACAGATGGTGCATAAGAACTTGGATGATTTGCGCCTCTGATCTGAGCTTAAGCGGCCGCTTGAACGGCCAGCGATAGCTTGACGCGATGTCATGACAGGAGCTCTTGACGAGCTTCCTTCATCCGTCTTCATCGCAGCGGCTGGACCTGAGGGTAAATCGGATGAAGTGAGAACTGGGGATGTTAACGGGGAGAAATATGCGTCTCGAATTCGGTGTGCACCACCAGCCAATGTCATTGGCACGTAGTACTCGGCCGACGGTGGCGGTCCCTCAAGTGGTTTATATGTTGATGTAAGGGGATCGAAAATGTGGGACGATTGATCGAAATTGTAGGACGGTTGATATAACTCATGCCCTTGAAGAGAATCGGAAGTGAAGCCGGGAACTTCATCCAACTCTTCTCCAATAACCTGGAATTGTGATTGTAGTCCATGAGAACTGACATTATATAACTGGTAAGGAGAATTGGCAATTGAACTGGGAGTCGCCGTCGACACTGAATGTGGTGAGAAGCTGAGCCCAGGTAACGGTGTATTCCAGGAATTCCAGGACGGGTAGAGGGGTGCAAAGGGCTCGACACGATCAAAACTGGGATAAGGGAAGACCGCATCTGTTAGAGGTTGAAATGATGACACAGATGAATTGACATCGTGAGAAGTGGAAACATTCTCAGATGAATCGTCGTCGTGAGAAGGGGAAACATTCTCGTTGACATCGTGAGAAGTGGAAACGTTCTCATTCGCATCATAAGAAGGGGAAACATTCTCAGATGAATCGACGTCGTGAGAAGGGGAAACATTCTCATTAACATCATAAGAAGTGGAAACATTCTTATTGATGCCGTAAGAAGGGGAAACATTCTTATTGACGTCCCGAGAAGGGGAAACATTCTTATTGACGTCCCGAGAAGGGGAAACTTTCTCGGTTGAATCCGAAGCCTCATCTTCAGTATCCACTGGAATGGATGAGTCAAGAGGCTCACCCGCCTTCACAAGAACCTCCTCAGTCCATAGCCGGAGATCTGACACAGCTGACGATAAACGAACGACCCTGCTGTTACTGTTGACAAGTGTCTCTTGATAGTGCCTTTGGAAATGCCTCCGCCGAAGATGGTCTGCTGCCATGTAATATGCACTATACTGCTTCCCGGATGAACACTCTGGGCACTGAGAGAGTGGAAAATCAGGCTTTACATCAGAATAAAGACCTGCGGCGGTTGGATCTCGGCAGATATAATTCTTGGTGAGTTTAGCATGTCCAACCGTTTCATAGGCTGGTGCTCGCGGGCGACGTGGCGGGCGAGATCTTACTTCTATAACCGCTCCTCGATCTAGTCTCGAATTTAAGGGTGTAGAATTGATGCCATTTTTTGGTTGAGGTGTTTCGTGATAGTGTCTAGCACGCTGGAAGCTTCCTCCAGATATTAAATCGTTTATCCGGAGATGGTCGAGAAAGTCAAAATCAGGGCGAACATCAGCAAGAGTTGCCCCTCGGCGATAGTGATCTGCAATATGATGCATTCTATCTGTAAAACGGAGTCTGCACTGTTGCTGGGTTACAGGCTGGGCGTGGAATACAACCTTATCGCAAAACCAGCAACAGCTTTTGCTTGGTAGTATCATATTGAGGTGGTAGGCAGCAACGTGATCTACCCAGCCGTCGATGTCATGGAGGTCGAATGTCTCTTTGCAATCGCCATACCAGTAGAATTCGCATGGGAGCTGCTGGCTTGGTGACACAGAAGTCATTGAGCTGTTATCATCGTTGAGTGAGCTCCGACTTATCTCATTTGCCGTGGAGGTATAAAGGCTGCTAAGAGCGTCACGCTTTTTCCGAATTGCCTCACTCCCTTCAAGGAAGCTCCATATGTCCTTAAAAAGGGGGTCCGAGTGGAGATCAGCCCAGCGTTTTCTTTCCACCGTATGTGTGCTGTTAACATCGTCATATATGCTCCGAAATGCCAACTTTTCGAATTCTTGTGGCTTATAATCGGGCTCCGGCGGCGCTTTCAATGGAAATTGTTGATCTAATAGAGCTCGAGCATGTTCGAAAACAAGTCTGGCGGGCATAACGGCAGTCAGACCGTTGGATAGATTGCCTGCAAAGACGTGTCCAAAGAGGCGGCCAGTTACCTTATCCCTGACCCAGCCTCCACAGTCTCCAGGACCAAGTGACCCAAAGAATCTCGCAGTATATACCTCGGTGAACTCTTTAGAGTGAGGAAGCCGTACGGGAAGTGTATCTTCCGACATGAGTCCATGGACGACTCTACCATTTGAAGTCACAGTCTTCACCGCCGTGTTTCGTGGACCAGACTCGATCTTGTCAAGATCAGTAAGTGAAATTGCGTTGTTGAGTAAGGACTCTGAAGGGGAGTTCATGTCCACTTCAAACAGGGCATAATCAAGCTCTTCACTGCAGACAACAGGGTTGCCTTTGCCTATTAACCTCCCTTCCGGGGAGCTGGGTTCTTGCGGAGAGATGGAGAGTCGCCTTTGTGAGTTTCTATCACTTTCTGAGGCTGAAGTAGGAGTATACGAGTCGTCCACCTCGGAATCTTTACTCTCGTCCACATCTGAAACGCTGCCCTGCCTCACAGTTTCAACAAAATCCGTGTCTGTCTCATCGTCGTCATCATCGTCGAAATCGCCCAGGCCCGTTATTTCGCAGTCGCTAATCTGACTCGCCTCGAATTTATGCGCTGGCAACTCGATCGATGGTGAATCTCTCAAGAAATGGCTGATGCTAAGCAACATGTGTTTGTTCATATAACTTACAACACCACCAGCAGTGGCCGTTCGAATCGAACCTGGCTTGGCCGACGTAGAAAGGCTGCCCTTAAGCGTCGACTTGCTGCGAGATCCGCTTCTAAGTGGTGACTTGGATCGTGACTTTGATCGCGTCCTTGACTTGTTGCGGAAATGCTGGACAAGGCCAGCGACGGCGGCAGTCCCGACTGCGGCCTTGGCTGACGTAGAAGTGCTACGCTGGCGGCGACGTGAGCGTGAGCGAGAACGAGAAGGTGAGCGATCATCGTCAGAGGAAGTATAGCCTCGGCTTCGGCTGCGGCCTCGATGTCTCTCTTTCTTTTCGACTTTGCCAGCCCGGAGATACTTTGTGGCACCAGCTACGGCGAGAGCGGCTGCGGCAAGTCCCAGACCTTGTTTGGGCACGGAATTGCGATCAGAGAATGTGTCATCGCCTCTAGAGTGATCTCCATATACGTTATGGGCTCTTGCGATGGACTCGGTCCTAAGAGCTCCTAAGCTGGTGCTGGCAAGAATCTTCCTGCCCGAGACCTCTTTGTCTGAGATTAATCGATAACAATCTGAAGCGCCTTCTTGCTGTAATGAGAAAACGGAGACGCTGTCGCCGGCCCAGGCCATGAGCTTTTCAAAATCCGAGTGCCCAAGCTCGAAGCCTGGGTATTTGGTCATGATGTCGCTATGAAGAATCAAATCATATGCTTCCTTGCGGGCAACTTTATCATCCGACACGAGCATGACAACAGGCTTCGCTCGCTTTGCCCTCTTCCCAACCATAAACAGCGGGATGGAAAGGTAGCTGCCAGACTCTTGCGCCTTGTCGCTGTGCTCGAGCAAGTAGTCGAGGATGGACTTTTTGAGGCTGCTCTCGAATAGCCTCCGGGCCTCCCCCTTGGCCTCCCAACAGAGGATGTCGCCGAGCAGCCCTGGATGTAGTGTCCCTAATAACTTTCCGACGGAGTCCTGTGCCGAACTCTGCGCGTATGGCCACGTCTTTGGGCTTCGCGAAACGATATTCATCGCGGCGCTCTTTAGTGGCTGTATTCACCGGGACAGTCAAACAGAGTTGTTGGCCGTTGACTCATTTAGTGTACTTTGAGATGGCGGAATTTGTAAGTGTCAGAAGGGAGATGCCTGGTAAGTGTGACTTTCGCCAGGCAAGAAGTGTATTATTGAAAAATAGTGTTAGTTGGACTTGGGTCTGAGGGGGGGGAAAGAGAAGAACGGCAACACATTGGATGCGACATCTTCTTGCACTGCCTCGATATGCGTATGCGGACAAGGTTGATGGAGTGCGTAAGGCTCACAGGGAGGCTCAAATGCTGCAGCTGGGGGGGATATTAGCCGCCGACAATCACACCAACTATAAAGAGGGTTGCATGCAGGTAACAACAATACACCTGTAAGACCGTGAGACGATGGGTAGAACTGCTGTAAACCCGCTGAAGAAGAATCAAGATCTAAACTCTAGAGCGGGAATATAGGTAACATAAAGACCGTGCATTATTTGGTGATGATGATTCTTGATCCCGGGATTTATTCGATCCCAGGCGAGCTTTGACAGTTATTGCTGTGACGACTTTGATTCCAATCAACATCGACCATGTCCCATTGTTAGTGGATATTTGAAGGCTGTGTCCGCCTTACCTATTCCGCCACGAATCCTTGTATAAGTGAGGGTGACATTCAAAACCTCGGCAAAGAGCCTCAAAATTGCCCATTGATAGAAAAGTAAACAAGATGCAATGATTCTGTCTATCCTTACCTTTCTGTAATCCCAAATACCGTCTGGATCCGATGCTTTCGCGATGAATCCTCATATTTCTCATTTATCGCAGTCTGAGGCCTTGAATGAGCCGCTGCAGAAATTTCCAATCTCAGGATCGGTGCAAGAGGGGCTGCTCGAGGCACTATGGGAGGCCTCAGACCGTCATGGCAGCATGTCGCCTTACTTTAAATATTATTCCAAGCGTATTCAGCGCCTGCGACTCGATGGCTGTGACGGATTCTGTGCCGACTCCCACGCGGACATTGCCTCAATTGCAAGAAGAATCCTGGATGGGGCTTCCAGAGATGAAATATTCGAGCAAGTAGCAGTGGCGGAAAAGTGCCCGTCTGCATCTACCGCTGCCGACATCAACCATGGCATAGACATGTGCGCAAGCCTGCTTGTCATGACGGAGATTGAGCTCAACGGGATTTCTGCTGGTCTATCCGGATTGACTGCTGTTCCATGGAAGAGTGGATCGTTGAATAATGCTTTGGCGACGTATTTCTGTCCTCAAAAGACGCTGCAAGCAGATCGGCCCAAACTTGGCAAAGTATTCACGGCTAGGAACTTGAATCGCATAGCGGGCATTGAGATTCGATGGACAACAAACTTGGCAGACCATCTGCGTCTTGTGGATGACGACCAGGTTGTTTTCATTTTTCACTGCGCGAGCTTTCTCCAGCTTCAGAAAGGGTAAGCAGACTTCCTAAACAAAGAATACGAAGCCCAGACAACTGACTAACAACAATATAGTCTAGACAACAGTCCATTTCCAGCATCATTTCTCCAAGAAACGCTAGACACTCTCGCCCTTCTCTTCCCCTCCTCAGATAATGAGACGACGAGCTGGCTAAAGAGTATTGCGAAGATTGACCCGCGACTATTAAAGTGTGGTTCTCTTCGTACCCGGGAGCGCAGACTGGAGAATTTTAATTACTGGCATGATCAGCTTGTCATCTTAAAGCAGGCGTTTGACGAGTCCAGTCCCAGAAACATTTCTCAGTGGTGGTTTGACAGAAGGAATGGCGTCCAATGGTACACATTTTGGATAGCGATACTTGTTTTTGCAGTCACTATATTCTTCGGCGTTGTACAAAGCGTCGAGGGTGCATTGCAGGTCTATCTAGCGTACAAGAGCATGTAGTCAGGGTAGCATGGATGGGTAACGTGGGTATGGCGTCTTGGGGAGACATTTATGAGCGAATGTTTTATTGTATATCTGCTTGGATTTTTTTTGTATAAGATACCAGAACTGTTATTATTTATAGAAGAATGTCATTTGTTTTCGATTCACAATAGCTGGACCCAGCGAGAATGACGAACCCGTAGAAAGCTCTATACTTTAGTTCTTTCATTATCATTATACGGAGTTGATACCATAGGCTGGGAGATAGCTGCATATTTATTAACCCAATTGCCACAACTTATTAGTCCCTTCATACTAATGATAAACAACAATTTGTCTGTAGAGGCAATTACGACGTTTAACAAAAAATGAGCCTAGAGAGTTTTGGTCTGTATTATTTCTCTTATAACGACTTGATGCATCGGCAAAAAGGTGTAAGTACCCGGCCAATTCATCTTCAACAACCACCACAGTGAATCATATTTGACGACCTATTCCGGCTAAAAAGCAAATGCAAAATTAACCTATAATTACTAAACAAAAACTCTGATGGAATCTTTTCCACTTGACACTCTCCTTTGACATCCATCTCCTCCTCCTGATCGCCAATTGTGTTGCATTCGGACAAACTTGGGTGTCCGTAGAAGCCATGGAGGCCGTGAATATCCCGGGCTTATGCAGACAGGGATGTCCTTTTTCTCTTCCTGGAATAGTCTATGGATCTGATCTCTGGCGCTGAATCCACATAATACTAGTGCATGCAAGGTTCTCTTACTTCCATTTTCGTCGCAAACCAAGAGCTAGCTCCTATGTTGAGCCACTTACACGGTGTAAACAGTTCATGATAGGCTTCTAACAAGTAAATAATTTCATCATGGTTCAATTTGTAACAGAATAGTTGTCATGTAATTCCATCGATTTCGCGTCTTACAAATCAGCAAATCGACTGACAACTGACTCATGAAAGGGTTGAAGATGTAGTTTGTCAAAATACCGCAGAAGTAGTCGCGGGAGAAATATTTATAAATACAGTCTTCATCTCGTCTTCAAAGTTCATCTCGAGCAATCGCAATCACTGTTCTATTATACAATTCTCTGTAACCAACCTACCTCACAATGTCAACCACAGACTCCCTCTCCCTGGCCGGCAAGACTGCTATCATCACCGGTTCCGGTAAAGAGAACGGCATCGGAGCCGCCATCGCCCTCGCTCTTGCTAGGAACGGTGCTCGTGTTGCTATCAACTATGTCTCGGAAGCCACTGCTCCTCGATCTTTGAAGGTTGCAGCAAGCATTGAAGAAGTGGCCGGCAAGGGCAGCGTCGTCATCATTCAACAGGATGTCACCACGCCTGAGGGAACCAAGAAGCTAGTTGAAAAGGCAATCGAGGGATTTGGTGTTGATCGTATCGACATCCTTGGTGAGTGTTTGCTATTCAATGGTACTATAGAGGCTTGAGCTGATAACTTATGCATAGTTAACAATGCCGCATGGGCTTCGCGAGAGCCCGCCTTGACTATGGGCCGGGAGAGTGTTGAAAAGACATTCAATACTTGTGTTTTGGGGCCACTGTATCTCATTCAAGCTACGGTCCCACACATGCCACAAGGTGGAAGGATCATCAATGTCGGCAGCGTGGCGTCAAAGCTCGGAATCGAGGCCGTTTATGGAGCCGCAAAGGCAGCCATGGACGCTTTGACGTACAGTCTGGCAAGAGATGTAAGTGCTTAAACTAATTCAATGCCAGCCGTCTTACAGGAGCTAACAATTGGGAAGCTTGGAAGCGACAACAAACGCATCACCATTAACACGGTGATGCCCGGCCCTGTGCTCACCGACTCACTGAAAGATGAAGAGTTTGAAATGCTGAAGGAAGGTTTGCTCAACTTGACACGGGCAGAGAGGCGATTTGGAACAGTTCAGGATATCGCAGACTCAGTGCTGCTTCTTGCCAATGAGAAGAGCCGATGGATTACTGGAGAGGTCATCTCCGTTAGTGGTGGCATAACTGGCAACTAACACGTTCCGGTTGTGGTAACTCTAACTCGGACAAATTCATCTCCCGCGAGAACAGGGTCCTAAATAAGATATAGTGTTTATTTAGTCTTCACATGCTAAACTAGTTTTCTATGCTCTTCTTACACTGTCCAACTGTTATTCCGTATTTCCTGTGGTGACGTTTCCTCCGCATTCGTCCGGGAATCATGTGGAGCGACAAGCCCACCCTACCAGGATTGGTGCTAAAATAGGGACTGGAGATTCTCGGCAGGCTACCCGAGCATTTATTAATGCGGCTCCCCGTCTCCGAATCTACATCTATGCAACTAAAACTTGGTCTTTTCAAACTACTATTTCGAATTCAAATTCCTCTTTGTTTCACTAAAACTTGTCTGGACAGTTCATCATGGGCTCTAAGCAATTCTCCTTTGTCAACATCTCACACCCAGAAGAGAGTCGAAGCCGCCACAATCTGGCCTACGTTCGTCGCCATGTCATGGCAGACGTCGGTCGTTCGAAGCGCAAAAAGCCAAGATATAAGATTATTCCTCTTGAAGTCGCTTCTAGAGAAGATGCATCTGAGGCAAAGCCAGTGAAGATTGAGGCGGCTGAGTCACCACCTCTTGGGAGAATGCCACCGTCGTTTCAATTACATCTCGTTGACGCGAATGCTCGTGCTTGCGAACTTGTCAGCTTCAGTAAGTGTTTAATCATACAACTTATTTATAATTGTTACTGGGAATTACATTCTAACGCACATCGTAGTGGCTGCCGAGGCCGACTACGTATATCGACCGTTCCGCACCTCATGGGTTCAAATCGGCCTCTCAGATCCAACCGCATTTGATCTATGGCTTGCGCAGGCCATTGTGATTCGAGGTCGTGCTGCACAGGAAGATATTACATCCTGTCCCGGTGTGGAGTATTTAAGCAACCCCGAGGCGAATAAGTACTACAGTAGATCACTCAACCAGCTATCCCGTCGACTGAGTAGTCGCGAAGAGTGTGTAAGCATGGGCGTCATAGCAATTATTATGGGATTTATATGCATTGATGTAAGAAACCCTCAGCAGTTGTTTTATTCCAACCAGACTCTAAAGACTTTACCTTGTCTAGACACGTGTGGGAAACTGGAGTCGGTATTCTATGCATATGAATGGTTTGGAGCGAATATACCATCTTCGCAACGGGTTCGACGAATTAGACAGGGGAATTGCATTAATGGCTTTTTTGTGAGTATCTGCACATGATAGAATCAAGATTCCTACAACTGCTAACAAGTGAGTAGTGTTGATTTAATGGGAGCTTCCATGCTCGATCGGTATCCTCGATTTCCCATTCCGAAACACTGCGTTAATCCTTCGGAAATGAATTATGAAAGCGACATGTCAGATACGTTACAAATTTTACTCAACGATGCCAAAACGATAGCACCTAAAGGAGAGCGGATATACGCTATGCTCAGAGTAACAGCATCAGTCATCGCGATGGTCAATCGGAACGCCAATGACCCCCTATTCTGGACCCATGACGCGGCTCTGGCCGAGAAATTGGGGTCTGCGAGTCATTTTATACTATCAATACCCAAATCTCCAGAAGACGACCCGCATACAGACCATCCTGTCTTTGTTGTGCAGAGAATGGTACAGCTCGCATGCTTGATGGTCATGTCAAAGTTGAAGCAATTGGCGTCTTTCCACTGGGCCGATATAGACCCCATTGGAGACCGGCTTGGCAAACTACTTCAAGTGCCTTGTTACGAGGTTCCTGTACAGCTCCAACAAATACGTCTCTGGGCGATTGTGATAGCTTGCTCATTACTGGATCCCGAAGCACAAGTTCCGTTTCTTATCGAATTGAGGCAGTCAATAAGAGCGCTGGGCTATCACACTGCCGAGGAGGCAGTTGAATATGTCAAAAACCTTCTCTGGCTTGAAAATATAGACATCGTTGCAGCAGAGAGCCTATACGGATGTTGTAATCTATAATCGGTGTATTGAATGGTGGGAGAATATATAAAACATGAGATGATGGCGTCGATATTGATCAATCAGCAATTGGGGAGAGAGGACCTGTAACTGTACAATAGATGATATACATGAAATTATTAGGAAAATTAATTATGACCAAATCCTACTTATTCTATTAACATGGTGTTGCATTGGCAAGAAATGATGCTAGTGTACTCTGTACTGGAGAGCAGAGTTGAAACCGATTCCAAGTTCCATTACCAACCTCACAACAAAGAGATTGTTCAACTGAGGGAAAAAATAAAAATTGATTAATTATATAGTGGAAAAACATAAATTTAAATAAAATTAAAAATAACAAACACATCTTTCAGTTCAATACCCTTGCTGTAACTTTCATCGCGAGACTTACAGCAGAATAGTTTAGCCGGATTTAAGTTTATCCGCCACGCACCATCATCGCATTTTCTCTGGCGATAGCGTCAAGTAAAGCTTCGGCAAACCACACGAGCAAAGCGACAAACAGCCCCATTCCTGCTGTCTTTTCCCATCCCACATCGATATCCAGGAAGAGGAGGGAAGAATTGAGCCGGGCCTCGCTCTAGACACACTCAATTCGAATCCAAGGAGCGGGCACCCAAACATCTTCGCCTCAAATCGTCCCACAAAGATTCTCAACACCAAGGCGAGATTCGTTGAATCCCAATCTCCTTCCTCCCTCGAGAGATACAAACAACAAATCAACATCTCCAACTCAACACTCTCTCCAAAATGGCATCCTCTTCCCTCACCGGGCTCTTCAGCCGCCTCTCCCTCCTCTCACGAACCACCACAACCACAACCATGACAACAACCCCCCGCCTCTTCTCGACAACCTCCTCCTCCCTCGCCCGCAAACTTCCCACCCCAGCCTCCGCCCCCAAAGCCGCCCGCCGCAACCGCTCGGCCCCGAAATCCGAAAACTTCAACCGCATCCGCACCCTCCGCCGCAACATGTTCTCCCCGGCGCCCCCTCCCCTGCGCATGGCCCGCCAGCGCTACCTCCGCCACTGGACCATCCACCGCGCCTGGATGCTCTTCCGCCGCAAGCAGCACGAGGCCATCGAGAAGGAGAGGAGCAGGATGCACGCGGGCATGTACAATGCCTGCGAGGAGCTGCGCAAGACGGTCGGGCCTGGGTCTAGGGGCGAGGGATATCTGTACCGAGTCGCCATGGAGAAGAAGGGCGTCTATGGGCTTGAGGGCGTGCCGATAGAGTATGCTAGGTTCCAGACGGATAGCCCTGCGAAAGAGCCGTGGAATCACGACTGGAAGAGGTAGAGAAGGGAACGATATGGGAGCTTGCAGGAGAGAAAAAAAAAAGGAAGAAATGAAATAGACGCCATGTATGAATATGAAGAATTGTATAATACCACCCATGATATATCCAAAATCGATAGCGTGGTCAAAATAAAGTGAGTATAATGGAGAAGAATAAATCACAGGTGATGACATGAGCGTTCAATTGGGAGACTCGACATTCTTATTGCTAGAGTAGCAGAGTAATAAAATCGCCCTCTCCATCATTCACCCTTTTCCGTCCAAAAAAGTCCCATATGCCACAAGAATGGGACAAAAAAAACACAATATACCAGTTATTGATCTATGCCATCCACCATATTAGTACAGAGGTTGAAACCGCCTCGCTTTGAAGCGCTTTTTCTCCGCTGCGACAAAATACGCTTGCCAAACATTTGCGATAAAAACAGCATTTAAAAATCCAAGAGTAAAAAATAAACAGAGCTTTCCAATAAGGTAGACCAGAAAGAACGGCGAAAGGACGGCTGGTAACCTCGACCCCCTCAGGCCGAGACCATGTTCTCGTAGTGGTTGTATGTATGCTTTTATGCAATACTTGATGTGATGTAATCAGCTGCAATTCCAAGGAAGGAAGAAACATTGGTTTCAAAGGCCGTGTAATGGAGAGAGAAGCATTGCGCTTATACTCTTCTCAGCAGAGATGGAGATAACTGTGCTTTGCCAAGCGGCAACAAGCTTTGAAGATGCAAGCATCATGTCATGGCCTCATTCGTCGAGATGCAGGCTCGTAACGGTGCGTTGTTCGGCCACTTTCCTTTGGCCCAAGTATTTCATGTCGACTTTCGTTCGACGCGTGAGGACAAAATTCCAAGTCCTACAGAACAACGCAACAGCCTGTGCTCTCCCCCTTCTCGAATGTGAGGAGAGCCGCTCGGGTAGCCGCCTCAAACACATCATCAACACCCTCTCCACTCAAACTGGAGCATTCAAGATATCTCTTGGCGCCAATCTCTCGAGCGACGCCCTCGCCGTCGTGCGTAGTGACGAATCGCAATGATTTTTTGCGCATCTCTTCGATAGCAACGGGATCGTCGCGCAGATCTTTCTTCAATCCGACGAGTATGATAGGTACTCCTTCACAAAGGCGAGTAGCTTCCTCAATCCACTAGAATAACAACATTATATCAGCACACAGCGATTCCATCATATGCTGAATGGGCGCCATCGAACCTTGTGTTTGACATTATCAAGAGAATCGGGCGTATCGACAGAGAAGCCTATTAGAATGACATGCGCCTTGGAGTAGGCAAGGGGTCGTAAGCGTTCGTAGTCTTCTTGGCCGGCCGTATCCCACAGAGCAAGCTGCACGGACTTGCCATCTACTCTGCAGTCGGTTACGTAGTTTTCGAAGACGGTGGGAATCTGCATTGGGAGGTTAATCTCGGCTGTGTGGGTGCGCAATCGCGAGCGGAACTCACGTAATGCTACATTATGGTTAGCGACCGCATACACTTTGTCTAGAGTAGAGAGAGAGAGCTTGGAATAACATACTGTAGGAAAATAACCGAGTGTGAAGACGCTGAGTAGACTTGTCTTGCCGCAGGCACCATCTCCGATGATGACGAGTTTCCTGCAAGTTTGGTCTGGTTAGCAAAACAATTCCGTTGTCTAGCAGATTTTGCCATGGCTCAAGCCAAATCATGGGCTCAACACCCGGCATCGAACGAATAGAAAGCCACCAGTGACAGCAATAACAACAATAACAGAGGCATGGACATCGATCGTACCTGCGGATGACATTTTGCGGACTCCCACTAGCCATGTTGAAGCGATGCGATTAAGAGCTGCTGGATATGGATAGATTGGACGGAGAAGTCGTCAAGTGGGAAACGAAAGCGAAAGTAGGCAGGCAGGGCCAGGCGTCGGATTCTTGTGCCAAACGGAACTCCCCCAGTCCCAACGGCCTTGTTCGCCGAAGATCTGTGGATGACGGACAGGACCAGTTTAAAAGCAGTGGCTCCCGGGGCAAATCGAGCTCGATTATCGATGTTATGAATCTTGGTTCGGGAACGCCGCTCTTGTGCTGCCTCCCAGAATCGTACTGTCGCGTCTAGGGGATACGGGTTGGACCAGGGCGGTGGAACGGATTGGTTGGTTGCCAGGCGATTTATCGGAATACGAGCTTGGACGAGTCTCCAGTTATTCGCTGCGGCGAGCGGTCGGCTGCAAAGGACTTTGGCCGCGCCAATGGAGGATCGGATCAGGGCAGGCTAGGGGCAGAAGAATCACACAACTTTGCTGCTGCTGCTGCTGTTGTAAATGAAAGCGAGACAATCAATGTGAGGCAGGAAATAAAAAAGAACGGAGGGAAAAAAAAAGAAAAGGAACAGGCAGGGTTTAAGGGGGGAAAGGCGCTGCTCACGGCGCTATCGTTGCTAAGGCTAAGAGGATAGCATAGCACAGCACAGGTCCTTAGCAAATGCAGCCCAGCAACGTTTCACCAACAAGATGGGCCGCTAGACTGCTGGTGGATCGAGGCCGAGTTGAGGCTTGCGTCTGACGCTGAGGCCGGACTTTACGACTCAAGAAGAGAAGAAGGAGTTCGCGCCAGATTACATAAAGCAGCAAACCGGCCAACCAGCGGCGCAGCTTCGCCTCGGCCATCCCAAAAGTGTCTTGACTTGGGACGGGCTGTACCTTTGCCGGAAGCATTACGGCCACAGTAGCGTTGACTGCTAGTACCTGGCCGGCCGATTGAACTGTCTTACGGAGACGGGGATATTTTTAAAAAGTGGCATTGAAAGTATTAGAGAGGGTTAGTGTTGGTGTCGAGTTCAATAAAGGGAATTATTGCGATGTACATGTATGTAAGCCTGCAATTACTTGCCTCTGGCCGCCCGTCTGTCTATGCGATCTGTCAGTCTATCTCTTGTCTATCTCTTGTTTTCTCTTGCCTGCGCCTCTCCTCGGAGTCGTCCTGATCTTCACTCGGTCGGCGGAATACTACCGATCGTCCCGCTTCCAAGCGAGGCTGAGTCTCGGGCGAATGAGCGACCGCCTTCGAAGCCATGGTGTAACATCACGCATGAGAGCGAAGGCGCTAAGAAAGCAAACAAAGCCTGGCTTTGCAAGTCTATTGGGCGCACGGCTGGATGCTCTGTACGAGAACGCCATGGTGCATTGCAACGCGTCTCGTTTTCTGCCGTCTTTCATGCAGGGACTCGGGTTGATGGCAGGTCAATCCTATGTTATGATATCAGTCCGGGGAACAAAGACGAGAGTGGCCACTGTACTATGGGGGCTATCGCGTTTGCTGCCCGACAAAGCACCAAGGAAGGATTCACTACAGGGCCAGCTAGGGCTGAAATGAGCGCAAGCTTTGCGGGAAAAGAAGCTTCTCGGGGCATTCTGGCGAATAACGAGCCGCCAATGTCAATAGTCTACCCTGTTAATTCATGGCTTGCATCAGGCACTTTGCGGGCTGCTCATGCTCATGTCAACACTGCCCTACGACAAGTAACTACCTAAGCAGGTTACCGTGATTGCTAGTGTAGGCCATGATGGACAATGGTGGGGTTCAGCCCTCTGCAGGATTCTTACCTTGCATGAGCGCCAGACAAACTTCGTGCACTTGGTGCAGATGGGCTTATTTTCAGCTGCCAGCAGACGGGCGGCAAGGCAGAACTAGAGGCCGTTGTGAAGCATTGAATAAAGTGTAAGTGCAGCAAGTCTGGAGATGCTGCGAGAGAGCCCCCTGGCCTGCCTGCTGCCTACGATGCGTCAGCTGCTTGTAGACGTGCGTCCATGTCAATGGATCAGGAGAGTGAACAGCCACTCTGCTTCACCGAATGGCGTTCAAGGCATTTCTAGAGGGTCCTGTCCCAAAGCGGTAGGCTACGTAACTTGACGTAGAGCACGAGGGTCTCTTCTCAATGCGGAAAACGACCAACTAATTCATATCGATAGCCAAGCTACACCCCGAGATGCATTGTTGCCGTCGTGGTAGGTACAGTATCTTTGTAAACAACCTAACTGCCTTTGTACAGAAGACTCCTTGCTTTGTCCAAATTGTGGTACCCGCTTGATATCAAAGGGCTGCATTGATCTGAGTAATCTTTATACGTAGCAACTACTTAAGTAGAGACGTATTGGACGCCGGATCAAGGTAACATCCATCTGTCATCTACCAGGTAGTGATCAGGGTGGCATTACCTATGACGCAGACTCCAGGTGCATCAGCTATGACGATCCATGCCTCAGAGAGCCTTGTGAAAGCGGTAGCGAAATAGCTATCATCCACCACTCTCTGGCATCAGACCATGGCAACAGCCTTGCGAGCAAATGGCAACGTGGTATTACATGGATGTCAATACAGCAGCGAACAGGCAGGCACAGATGCAGCCACACCGAATGAGGCGAGCTGGTAACTATCTGTACGACCTTGATGCCCAACAAATCCGCTGCTCCTTGCATCGCTACATGCTGATCGCAGGACTATCACAGGACTATGTACTCTGTACCGTAGGACTACCACCGCTTCACCCTTGCTTGCCCTTGCACCACAGCTTCAGGCGAGGGGTGACTATGACCCAGCGCTGAACCTGAACCCGAATCCAGGGAGAGCTCGCCCGCTATAAATAGGAAATAGTGTCTGGTATCAAACGCTCTAATCAGACGTCATTGCCAAACAACGACTAAGTTCTGCTGCTTTATGTAAGTTGAAAGGGTGTGTTTTAGCCCAGGCACGTATGGAGTACAGCCACAAGGCAGGGAAAGCGTCAATGCCTCTTTGTATGTACTAACGCAAGTACGGTACCTACCTTAGGTACTCTTTGTAGTAATCCATGTAATGTGATGAATGCGGTGATGTGCGCCCGCCATTGCTCGAAACGAAGCAGGGCAGCGGTACCGATGCCAATCACGGGGTACAGGCACACGCCAGTGACATTGGCCGCGCTGCGTACGATGCACAGCACCGAGTGCCCATGCCCTTGCGATGTTGTACAGGTACTTTGCAGGCCATAAGGGTCCACGCCTGCTGGAAGCACCTGGAAGGACCCCTACAGCACATACTGTATAGCGCCTGTTGGCTCTGTGCTTTGGGCTTTGGTAGGCCCGCCAACCCCAGCGCCTCAGGCACAAAGCCAGATTTCGGCTGCGGATCTGGGTGTTAAAAGGGCATCACGTGCCGTTGCACAGGGTCGCCTTTTCAAATCCAGCGCGAAATCTGATAGACGGCTTTCAGCCCCGGTTTTCGCCAGCCTCAACAGGGACGTCTATTCTTGCATAACAGAAGTACATGCCGCTATGTAACTACACCACACGGTGACTTCCATCGATTTCTGGCCCTCCAAAGCATCGCCCACGACTCTCCCAATCGCCTTCCCCACGCAATCGACGCGAGTTCTCACGACGCGCCGCATCTCACAGGCTCAGGCTCTCGGCCGGGGCTCTTCGAAACCCCCACTGGCGTCATTGCTGACCTAACCCTGAATTGGCTTTGCGGATTGTGAGTGCCTCATTTTGAGTCGCCGGCAACCTCCACCAGCAAACCCAGCCATCGCCATCGATCTCCAACGCTGTGCTTTGCCACCCGCAGCTGGCCTTGTCCTTGACCGTCCGCACGCCCTTCCTGCTGCTGCTCTGTCCTAGTAACCCGACGACTGACTTGCTTGTTTTCTTCCTGCTGCAGGCTGCGTCGTTTTGAGCCGCCCTGGGCCCCCAGTCCCGAGACTTGATGCTCTCAACTGCCTTGCTTCCGTAGATTCACGATGCCGGCCCATCACCAGAAACCGGCCCCCCTCGCGCCGGCATCGCCTCGAAACACTGCCAAATACACTAACAAGGACGGCTCCAAGTTCATCACCGTTCCCAAGGCCAGCCCGTCAGACTCGTCCCGGCCCTCGACGCCCACCATCGCCAAACCCAACAAGGCCCCGCCGCCCGCGGACTCGACAGGCCTCGACACGTCGGCGCCCACGGTAAATCGCAAGAAGCAGAAGCGGCGGCAAAAGGCTGCGGCCAAGGCGGCCGCTGCGCAGGTTGCCAATGGCCATCCCAGCCCCGCTCTCAGCTCCGACAAGCCGATGCCCGCGGACTATGAACTTGTCGCAAGTGACGAGGATGATGACGTTTATGATCTAGCTGACGACGCGGAGCCTATGCCGACGACGAATGGCCACACCATAGATCCTAAAGCTAATAAAAAGAACAAGAAAAAGAAGAAAAAGACCGGTCCCGGTCTCCACGCCGAGGAGATGGATCTGAACCACCATACTCACAACCATCGTTATCACGGGGACGACTTGGCGCCAGCGGCTCCGGCGCCGCGTGGCTCTGGAATGTCTAGGGATAAGATATGGAGTACTAGCAATCACGAGGAGCGCGAGCGTATCAAGGAGTTCTGGCTTGGCCTGGGCGAGGATGACCGGAAATCCTTGGTCAAGGTGGAAAAGGACGCCGTACTAAAGAAGATGAAGGAGCAGCAGAAGCATACGTGTAGCTGTACCGTCTGCGGGAGGAAGCGCACCGCCATCGAGGAGGAACTGGAAGGTCTGTATGATGCATACTATCTCGAGCTCGAGCAGTTTGCAAATCAAGGAGAGGACCCCCCGATGCTACCCCCTCCTCCCCGAGACTTTTCGATCCGCCAAACGCGAGGTTTGCCCGGAGGATATCCCCGGCCTCCCCCAGCTCGCGGTCGAATAGTGGAGCACGTGGGCGACGATGACGAAGAGTTAGAAGAAGCATACAGCGAAGACGAAGCGGAGGACGACGAGTATAGCGACGACGAACCTCCCGAGGAATTTCACGGCTCTCCTGACCGAGACGTAGCTGATTTCTTGACGTTTGGTAACAGTCTCCAAGTCAAGGGTACGCAACTTCTTGAATCACTTCTGCACAGATATGGTAACATGGACTTAGGCGGCATTCTCACCGTGGCGGATGACCTACTCAAAAACGACGGCAGACGCTTCATCGAAATGATGGAGCAGCTTGCGGAACGTCGAATGGCCCGAGAAGAGGACGCGCGAGAGCACTTCGCTCGCGGCTACGGTCATCCCAACGGCTCATACTCCGCTCCTCACAACCATCCTCCTCCTGAAGACGAAGACTACGAGGACGAAGAAGAGGAGGAGGAAGAGGACTACGACGATAGTCAAGACGAGGAGTATGAGGATGAAGAGGTATACTACAACCCATCTGTGATGCCGTCCAAGTTCCATACTGAGTGCTGTTGCCAGGACCCGATGACAGAAGAGCAGCGAATGGAAGAAGGCCGACGCATGTTTCAGATATTCGCCGCCCGCATGTTCGAACAACGAGTACTATCCGCGTACAAAGAGAAAGTGGCCAAGGAGCGTCAAGAAAAGCTACTAGAGGAGCTGGAGGAGGAAAGCCGAGCGGTGGACGAGCAAAAGGCGAAAAAGGCAAAGAATGCTCAAAAGAAGAAGGACAAGGCGGCCCAAAGGAAGCAAGCGCTTGCGGACGAGAAGGCTCGAAAAGAAGCCGAGAAGGCCGCCGAGGAAACCGCCCGAATTGAAGCCGAGAGGAAGAAGATTGCTGAGCAGAAACAGAAAGCCGAAGAGAAACGCAAGCAGAAGGAAGCCCAAAAGAAGGCCGAAGAGGACGCGCGGCTAAAGAAGGAGGCTGAACGACTGCGGCGGATCCACGAGCAGAAAGAGAAGCAAGCCGAAGTGGAACGAAAAGCGCGCGAGGCCAAAGAGCGAGAAAAGAAGCTCAAGGATGAGCAACGCACCAAAGAGCGGGAAGCCCGAGAGCAGAAAGAGCGAGAAGCTCAGGAGCGTAAGGAGAAACAGGAACGCGACAAGCGAGAAAAGGAGGCCAGAGCTGCAAAGTCCCAGAAGGAGTCTCGAGAAGCGGCAGAGGCCGCCAGAGAAGAGCAGCTGCAGCGAGCCAAGGAAGAAAAGGCTGCCCCAAAGGTTTCCTCTGTTCCGGTAGCCCAGACTCAGCCCTCACAGCCTGCCAAGCGTGGAAATCAGCAACAGCAACAGCAGCCTCCCCAGACGGCGCAGACTCCTGTTATCTTGCCCGCAGTCTTGCCTCAACATCCTCCTAATCCAGCAAGCTTCATTTCGCCAAAGATTCCCGTAGCAACTCCGGCAATCCCCAAGGCGCCAACTCCCATACGGCCGAGGACGACGTCTCAGCAACACGGGACCGGGCCGGCAAGCTCATCTGACTCGCAGACAGCATCCGTACCTAGCCAGAGCGCATCACCACATTCTGTCACGCCGGTGTATACCAGCCCTAGTTCGACTGGGCCCGAGAGGAGAATCAGCGCAGGCACTCCGGTCACGATACAGCCAGCTACAATGCCAGGTACACCACCTGGGCTGCCACTGCCCAAGGGCCCAAGCCCATCTGCCCCGTTCCAGCTACCCATGATGAACATGCAGCCTCCTCCAGGGCTGGGTCCCCATGGGCCTCCACCCCCGCCAGGTTTCTCCAACCGGCCGGGTCACGATCCCATTTTCCCGGTAGGGTTTCGACCGAGTCCCGGTCATAATATGATGATTCCGCCGCCTGGTATCAACAGCTCTGCGGTTCGCGGCTATCCACCCGTCACAATGCCCCCTCCCGGGTTCTCACAGCCAACTGGTGACTATCCCATGAACCAAGGCTATCCCATGCCTACCAGAGACGGTCCTGTCATGACACACGGGCGCCAAGGTTCTATTGGATTCGAGAGCGCGCCCGGTACTCCTGGACAGCCGATTGGACGACCAGCACCGATAGGACGTCCTGGCAGCGTCAGTCATGGATATTCGCGTGATAAGGAGGAGGATACGCAGCATCTCGGAAGCCGTGTTCTTGTTGAAGACGATGAGCCATTGGGTGCAGATGCTGGTGTTGGCGGCATGCGTCATCAACCACTAGGACCTCGAGGCGGCTTTGCTGCAGGCCCTTTTATTGACTCGGGATTTCCAATGGGCCACAACCCTTGGGGTCCCATCAACAGCCCTCCGCAGCCTTTCCCTCCCGCTACGGCCCAGCAGCCATTTGCTCTACCGACATTTGGCAATCCAGGCTGGGGTCCTCCAAGCGGCCCACCAGGATTTCATGTTGGATCTCCGAGCGGATTGGGATCCATTCGCGCCCAGCCTCGCCACGTAACAGTGCGCCTGCTACTCTCACAGGCGTGCAAAGAGTTGACAAATTCGGCCACTGCCGACAAGGATGGTTACGTTGATCTGGCAGACATCAAGGGACATGTCAGTCTGGTGTCTGGTGACCCCAGCATCTCGGAACAAGACCTGTTAAACCTTTGCGATACTGTCGGCAGTCTGTCAAATGGTGGGGGATCCTTTGATGTGAAGCAAGATGCTGTGGGGCTCAAGAAGATACGATGGGTTCCTGACACGGACGAGGGGCTAAATCCTCACTTTCGGGCAGTTGGAGCTCCCGGTGAGATTGGCAGTCCTTTGGTAGGCCATGCCTCTTTGCGCGGGATTTAGGCAGATCTCGAAAAGATGCAGCACATGGGAACTGAAGAGAGCCCTTCTAGGCGGATGAACCTATTGGAACGGATCGGTGTTACCCCGTCGTCTGCTACGGCTGAGTCCCAGGCACTTCGCATTGCGATGGGCATGAATACCACGGATACTGCGCAGGCGTCGACAAATTCCCCCTTCGTCGGCTCGATAAATACACACACGCACAGAGACGATGCTTCTCTCTGGCAGAATGATCAGAGTACTATGAGAGGGACGCACAAAAAGGGTATCAGCGAAAACATTACATACAGCGGCTATCATGGGAATGCTACGGATGAAAGCAGTAAAGTGGACACCTGGGTCGGCTTTTACAACCCCCGCAAGAATGGGAGAAGATCTTTGGGCCCTTGATGCTGGATGAGATGCAGCATTTGAGCTTTTTTATTTTTGAAGGGCAGGGGAAGATACGAAAGGGGACCAACATTATGTCGTTACTGGACGTGACGACAAGCTATGAGATAGGCTACTATCAAAGTATCAAATCAGCATGGCGCTTGCGCGTGTTCTTGTGTGATTTTAGACGTGTGTGGGTTTATCATTGGGAGGGGAGACTCGAGAGTAGCAACTAGGTGCGAAAGCGTGTCGACATAAATACCCCCCGGAATAGTGTATTCAATCATAACATTTGTCAAGTCATGATGCGTTTGTTTTATTTCTCTTTCCTGGTGAGATGCTGAATGCGTGCGTCTAAGGTATCAAAATGCCCTTTCGAGGGCATCTGGTATTATATGATTTATAGTATTCATGTCGTTCGAACAGGTACCGGCACTTGTATTAGGCTGGAGCAGCCCAGACTATTTCCATACCGTAAGGTGCGATGATGCTATGTACACGCTTGTTCTTCTCGTTTATTTCAGGCAAAACACGTGAACTGTTGTAACATCTATAAGTCACAAAATGTCCGTTCCAATTCAAGTACCTTATCTAAATCAATGCTGCTTCTTTAAATAACATCAAATCCCCCCATTTCCTACCCGAGGCTCGCCTCAATCTCTAACGAAATCTTTTTTGATGATGCGTGCCTTTGCTATCTTCCCGACTGAAGAAGAAGCCGGCAAAGTCGCTGCCCACCCTCCCTTGACCTTTGTCCTTGATACTAATAAGGTACTGTAACGTTATGCCACACTCCCCAGTCTTTGTCCCTGTACCCACGGCTCGAAGAGCAACATGATGCGCCGAAAAACAAAATATGAAAAAGCAAGACATCAAAAAGTGCTGATCCGATTTCTCCTCCCTTTATGCCGTGTGTCACAAAAAAACATCGTGGCTGTTTCCCTGTTCTCTGACCACCTCAAGCCTGCTTGGTGCTGGGCCAGCGCCACGACCACGACCTCTTCTGGCTCTCTAAGACCGGGCCTGGTCGGCGAAGGGGTCGGGGCCCTCCTGGCGCATCAGGGGAGCTCGCGTCTCGGCGGCGCGGGCCTTTTTGGTCTGGGCTCGGGCGAGGGCAGTGGCCTCGGCGCGGGCCTCGAGCTGCTTCTGGTGGCGGCTCTCTCGGCAGCAGGCAAAGGTCAGGAAGGTGATGGCGACGACAATGGCAGTGCCGAAGACGATGGCGATGATGATGCCGCCGACGTCGAGGTTGTTCTTCTTCTTCATGCAGACGGTCTCACCCAGAGAGTCCAGGGAGCACATGAGGCCAGGGGCACAGTTGGCCTTGGCCACCTCGGTGGGGACACATGTAAGTGTTCGCAGGACACCCTTATCGGTGGAAATATCGCAGGACGACGTCTTGACGGTGGATGTGGCCATGCACTGGAGGGTGCCGTCGCGGACCCAGTGGGTTGGGAGCGGTGCGGGCTGGGCTGCTCGGGCATGGTGCGTCTGGAGGGGGCTGCCAAGGACGCCGCGGTATCGCTTCTTCAGGTCTCCCAAGTTGGAGAGCTCGTCGCATCGCCTCAGGGCAAATTTGGCCTCGGAGGCGGCCTCGTCGATGGAGCATCCGGCGTTGGTATAACAGGCCTCGAGGTCGCTATCGGTTTCGGCGTAGCCCAGGGTTGACAGGCAGTACTCGAGTGAGACGTGCTGGCCGCACTCAGAGTATCCGGCGAGCTGTTGGCTGTGCTTGCTGAAGCATCCTGCTTCCAGGGCGAGGGCACTGCCGCTGAGGGCGAGGGCAGCAGCAGAGAAGAACTTCATTGTGAGAGAGACTGGAGGGCAACCCGGTTGCTATGCTACTTCGGAGAGAGAGGGGAGGGGGGGATTGAGTTGTGAGCCGCAGCTAATATGATGTGCAAAATACAGCGGGACGGTGGGTCTCGTCGCGGCGAAGAACGAAAGGCCCGTGGAAAAGGAAAATGAAGGTATTCCAACAATGAGGTGACAAGCAGCAGGCTCGCTGAGAAGGAGAGATGAGAGATGAAACAAGGTGGAAGAGGTGGTAGTGCTGGAGCAAAATAGAAAAAGAAGCGGTTCTGCTAACATGAAAAAGGAGTCGAGAGGACTTGGTTTGACGGGAGCGGCACTTGTCCCCTTTCAGTTAGGGGTCTATAGTCAGCCTTGGGTCTGACTGGGGCTGGGTTGGAGCGTTCCAAACAAAAAAAAAACAAGGGGGGGGCAGATTTGGCCCCAATCTGTGCGTGCCAGAACTCGTTAGGGGAACAGCAAAGCCGCTGATGAGACGCTTACACGGCGCCGCCATCAAGGCTGTGCAGTTCGAAGTTCGAGCCACAGCCGCAATGACAATTCAATTCACACATGATCGCCCTGGGCGGGTGACTTTGGAGGGCCAGAAGAGGCTTGATTCCAGTGTTGATGGCACTACAGGACAGGGCAAGCTCGGTGCTCTAGGTTCGGGACTGGCCTCAATTTCCTATCGACGGGGAGCTTGGAGCTGAATCTACGATTGCTTGTTCCATTTTTAGCGACATGGTGGGTTAGCATATAGTGCCGGGCACATGTGAGGCATCGACCTCAAATCACTCACTCTGATGATACGAGACGGAGATTGTCTTTGGATGGCGGTGGATGAGATGATTTATACCTTTTTTTTACACCTCTTTCTCAGATTTTTATTGTTCCTTTGAATCTCTTTTTTTTCTCTACTATTCTTGCTTGTGTTTTTTATTTATTTCTTTTTTTGTGCTTTTTAATAGCGAGGCATCTTGCGGGTGCCGTATCAATCTAAAGCGGTGCATCCTCCTGACTCCATCTGAATCAGCGCTACCTGTGGCTCGCTAATAATAAACCACCCTTTCTTTTTGTCACTAATGCACGTCAATCCTTGTCTGGCCATTTTGCACTCTGCAGTTTTGCGCAGGATATTTTGCTCCATTGATGTGCTTATAACAGATGGCATTCGCATCAACATCTACGGCAAAGATACATGTATACGCTACAGTTGAATTGGTGCAGTATCTAGCATTCAAGCTTTCAAGCTGGCAATACCGAGCGCTATCTGACGGGCCCAGCTCCCGACGTGACGACGAGATGCTGAGCTCAAGGCAAGGTGTCATTTAATATGTCGGTACTCGTACTTCCCTGCCTGTATGAATAATCGGCATTGCTCAATCTGTAAGAAAGCCCAACCAGGTGGTGAATGGGCAGAGCTGCAGCAATCCAATCAGCGGGGACCAGCGTCTACGCTGCGTGAGTGTGGCTCGCCCAGCTAAAAAGTGTCACCTATCGCTAGCAAATTACCTGCAACGCTGAAAAGCAAGCGATATTACCGTCAAGGTATATACTAATCTTGCCTTGTTGATGACCCTTTTTTGTCTTGAGATTGAGAAACGGCGAAAGGGGGCTTTTGTGATTTGATAAGCAGAGTTTTTTGAGTGCATTACGTAGCGAGTGTTGCATTACGTACGTGGACCTGTTGTGTTTTTTTATGAATCTGAGACCCCTATGAGGATAGCGATGCTGCGACGACGTCATCGTTTGCGAGGCCTCGGGACGCTATGCGTACAGCTTTCCATGCTTTTTTGGCCGGAAGAGGAAGGAAATAATGTCGTTATAAGAGTCTAGATACAACCTTTTTTTCTTCCTTTTTCTTTTCTCCTTTCTCCATACCCATATACCATTTCTTTTTGAACTCTGTAAGCTTAACCCCTTCCTCTTTTACAGCCAACTTAACGCTAATTACAACGCAGGCTACCATAAGAAGCAAAAGTTCCATTCATCAATTTACGTTTTCTGTCGCAACGCAATCAATCCAATTCATCATGCCTCTCGTCGTGCCCGGCATCATGAGCAATTCCGACGACAAGACCCAGGTCTGGGCCAACAAGCTCGTCGGAAAGACGTTTTCGGAGACAGAATCCAATGAGACTGTACGTATGCATCATTTTGTTTCTTCTTCATTACCTATGCCCCAAGTCCTTGCTTCCATTCCATCTTCTTCATGATCATGCCACTTTTGTATCAAGTAGAGCGGGGGAGGCGAAAAACATAATGGCTAACATGTAGGACAGATGTTTTGCAAAAAGGACTTGCCAGAGTCTCACCGGATTCTCAAGCCGGGTTCGATTGTCACTAAGGATTTCCGGCCGGATAGATTGAATGTGCATTTGAATGAGGATGGAACGGTGTCGCATGTTGTTCATGGGTAGAAAGGAGCTGTATGTTAGTGCGTCGCTGCTATGAGCTATGAGGAGTCGAAAAGGTTGTGCACATGCGACCGACGAGATGCCAATAATACAGAAGAATAAACTATCCTATTTCATTTTTATTGACGTAAAATTACGGCTATGAATCAGTCAATTTTTTATTTTATTATATTGCTTCATCTAAACAAAAGCAAAGGAAAGCAGCGTCCATCATTGATGCTCCCCCCGCCTGATTGCATGTTTTTTGGCCATGGCTGTTTTTGCCCCGCCATTTCTCCCTGGCTTATCGATGGCGGGGCTGCTCCGATAAACCTGCACCTTGACTTGCCTTGTCTTGAAGCTGCGATTCGCTTTCCCTCAACCATAATCACATCGATCACCACCGCAAACGCAGCGATTTTCCCTCCTTTTTGACGCGCCTTTGCTCTGGGCAATTCTTTCTTTATATCCTCTATATTAATTCTTTTCATACTCCCGTATACTCCTCCAGTCAACCGCCAAAATGTTCAAAAAAGAGTGCGTCGATATGTTCCCTTTCTCCCTTCCCCTCCAAGCAAGCAAAAAACCAAAAGCAGACAGCAAATCCACACGAAAAGCAACAAAAGACACTCTTTAGCTAACTAACAATCTCAAAAATAGCCTCCCCGTCGCTCCCAAGCAAAAGCTCAAATCCTCCGTCCAGCGCTCCCTCCGCAACTCCCTCCTCGCAACGTACCCCCTCCTGACGCCCTACATCGACGAAATCATGCCCAAGAAGGGCTCCCTCGAGAGCATGAAGCTGCCCGACCGCAACACGCTCTACGTGCTCGACTCGGTGCCCCTGTTCTACCAGCAGGACGGCTCCGACCTGCTGCCGCACCTCAAGCTCGTGCACCGCTTCCCGCAGGCGTTTCCCAGCATCCGCATAGATCGCGGGGCGATTCGCTTCGTGCTCTCCGGCGCGACGCTCATGGCGCCCGGTTTGACGTCCAAGGGAGGAAGACTGCCTGTGGAGGGCGCGAAGCCGTTGGAGGAGGGCAAGGAGATGGAGCAGGGGATTGTGGAGGATGGGCGGTGGAGCAGGGAGTTGGCCAAAGGGGAGCCGGTGGTGATTATGGCGGAGGGCAAGGAGGAGGCTTGTGCGGTTGGGATTTTGGTTGCGGGTACGGATGAGGTCAAGGCGAAGGGTAAGGGACCCGTGGTGGAGGATGCGCATTTCTTGGGAGATGGACTGTGGTGTTTGCATGCGTAGATGGAGGGTTTGATTCGCGGTGTTTATACTGGTTTTTGTTTATATATATATTTGGGATTGTACAGAATAAGATGGCACATGTATAAATTTCTCATTTGCTGCTACCTTGATTTCTTTCCTGTCCTCAATGATATGGAGTATTGGTCGTTCAGGTTTGTCGAAGCAAGTCCTTGGACGTTCAACACCTACTCATACTGGTTTAAACGCTTTTAAATATCGAATTGTTTAAATGTTATTACTGAGCCGCTAAATACCATAGTCTAAATAATATTTCATTCTATCATTCTGAACATTGTTAGTATCAAGTGTAGCATCCGAGGTTCTTTCTCCATACCTTTTCGATTAAAAACCGTAAGGCTCATAGACAGTCATGCTAAAGTTTGTGATCCAAACGATTTCTTGCACGAAATCGCGTCTCTGTTTGCAGCTGATCCGACTTCTAAACCCAAGCTGGATCCACAACTCTCTTGACTGATATTCTAGGATGATGATTTTCCCGCTTTCTTCTTCTTCTTTTCTATGGCTTCCGCGTACTGGGCATGATGACGAGCAATGGCTGCTTCTCCGACATCTTCTTGGTGCTTTTCAATAAAGGCCTGAACGTCCTCCAAGTTGTACTCGCCATCAGGGTTCTTGAGGCTCTTCTCCGGCACAATTCCAAAACTCGTATCATCTTCGAGGATAATCTTCTTTAGCGCTTTGACAAGGCACGACCTGTAAAGGATGTCTTTGTGGTCAGTGGATTTAGGCTCTGGTACACTACCCTTTATGGATGTATTCCAGATAAAATCTCTTTGCCTCTCAAGGAGAAACTCCTTGCGCCGAGTGTTAAACTCTTTTTCAACGCCGAATACAGAGAAAGCCTCCTCCGTCACTTGCTCCCTAGTATATCTGCGGTCCGGAAATTTCCCAAGTCGACGGCACTCTGGGAGAAATTCGTCGACCCATTTCCTAAAAACAGGCCGATAGTTCATGCGCCGGCGGTCGTTTGCTTTGAGCTTCTTTGCGTCGGGCTCTTGTGCAACGGGGGATACCCACATCAGTCGACAACGAGTAGCGTAGTCAAACATGTCTTCGACACGGGAGAAAGGCTTGTCCCAGTATCCATCCATGGGCATATCCAGAAACTCCATGACTTTGGCTGGATCGGACGAGAGGAAGATTCTGGCTCGCTTCCTGTCAGACTCTTCAATCTCGGGGACTCTAAGCCACAGGGCGCTGTCATCGACTGTCAGACCGTACCCTCTGATTGTTGATCCTAAGAGATTCCACAGGTCCCCATGACCGTGCTTGAAAAGCATCCAGCGTAACCTGTGCTCTGTGTCGCATACTCGGACATCGATTTGGATGTACTTTTTCTCAGACTCTTTGTTGACATCTTTTTCATCTGCCGGCCAAGGGATAGCCAGACTACCTGCAGGCTCATTTCCTCCTGCAGTAATTGATCTCTCTGCTCCAAGGGCTTTTGATATGGTCTGAATTGCATATGCGCCCCTGGAAGCCTCCGGTTTTGGTGAGGCCAGTAGAAAATCGATATCTCCAAAGTCTGTTTTACCTGGGCCCTCAAGAGGAGACTCCACGCAGGAGTACAGAGTGCGGAGAATCACTTCGCATTGGCTTTTGATGGCTTCATAGACTTCTTTCGGCATTCGGGGAGTTAATAGTGGATTGACTACTGAGGAGAATGCTGAGCCACCCATGTTGAGAAGCTGTCGGCAGCGCCTATTTTTCTTTGACTATTTTCCAGCCTTGTACAATTTCCGAGCGTTATCTGGTGTAAATACCACCAGATGTTTTCAACGTGTTTGAAGTGTTGAATGGGATTCTGTTCCTTGAGCAGTTAGCAAGTCGGCTCTCGGTTTCAGCGTGGGTGATACGACAGCCCAAAGTAGAGCTTAGGAGAGGCTTTATAGCTCTGAAATCGTATCATGAAGCATCTCAACAGCTAGTCTCTGAATCAGGCCATATTTTGCGATATGACTCACCAGTAAGTATCCTGAAACGATGAGTTTGATGCGTTTATCCAAAAGACATGAGCTTCGCAGTGTTGCGACAGCGGATTGAATGACTGTACTCGGTACAATGACGACGAGTGTGCAAGAGACTGTCGCAAATGTAGCTTGAAGGAATGAAGCGAAAAATAGAAGCGACGAAGCGAATGATTTAATTTTACTTGTGCGCCTAAGGCAGCAAAAATGCAGGGGCGCTTTTGGGAAAGAAGCAGAGGAAGAGGAAGTTGGAAGGCTCAAATTGGTGTTGCTTAGGATGGTTGGAGCAATAGCAGCTGATGCTCTGTAAGTGCATGTAGCCTCAGGTTGTTCTTGTTTACACCGATGCCCCCGCAGTGACCTGGGGCTTACCCTGGATTTGATGATGGATTCTTTGGGATCAAAGAAGAAGATTGGTGATATGAAGACAAGAGGCATGAATCGAGGATTTTTATGAAAGAATGGAACAAGTAACCGATCATTATTTGCTCCGAGTTAGGAGAGAATCAGCTAATTTGTGAATCGCTTGCCGGGGTGCAAATCTGGCTGCGAATCATTGACTCACGTCTTCCATGCTGCACCACTGCAACCACTACCTGCAACCAAGCAGCCAAGCCGCATCGTCTCTTTTCTCTTTCTTCTAGGGTCTTTATTTCCCTCTATTTTAGCTAAGAAAAAGACTTAATATGGCAGTTCGAAAAGAGATAAGCAGCAAGGCACGGCAAATCACACCAGCCTCATCATACCACCTCCCAGCCCCCTAGCAATAATTCACAGATTGGCTATATTTATTCACAAAATGTTGCATCTCTTACATATATTCTTCCACATATACCTGCAATATGACAATGAATTATGAACCTTGAGACAATAGTATCAGCCTCAATAACATGGCTCTAGCTGATCCTACGTCTTGTAGTAGCATACACCGGACAACACCGAACATACGAAGAGTAAAAGAACGTTGCGCTACAACTGATATCGAATCAAGTGCCTGGGATTTGATATAGAGGAATTCTTTCCACATCTTTCCACAGCATTCTGTGGTGTGGCGTGGCTATGCAGAGTACACTGTTCAACTGAACCAAACATCATCCTGGTATGGGTTTCGTGGTGGAGATGACTGCGGCTTTGTTTCTATAGGCAGCGACAAGGCAGGATCAGTTGTTGTTGATCCAGCCTTGTCGCTGCCCGTGTTCCCCCACCCCGCATGCGTACATTGAAAAAGAGCGAAACTTTGAACGCGACGTGACTTGGCAAACCGCGTCAAAATAAAGTACGCGAGTCGTCCAATATTGTCCGGCCAAAAACGGAGCCAGCATATTTTATATTTATTAAACTAATAATATCTCTGATGCTTTATTCTTCTTAGCTATATTCTGAGCTGCTATAACAATAGATCTGGATTATCGCAGTGTCTTTCAACGATCTGCATGATTGATGACGAGATTTTAAGACTTGAACAGGGCATCACCGGGGAATATGAGTACATATAGGGTCAGAGGCGTGCCCGCCGACTGGGGTGATCAACGATTGCAATCTTTCCTGAATGATCAAGAAACTGTTACAGATGCGGTGATTCAGTCCCTCGCTCATGATACTAACGGTATATGTCAGGTAGCAACAACGACTTTTGTGAATTTACCTTCTCAGCTTCAGCATGCCCATAGCTGGTCCATTCCAATACCGAGGACGCCTAATACTAAGCGTACCCGCAAACAATATCTAACGATAGATAAAGATTTTCATGGATTGACTACGCTTTACACACCATCTTCAGAAGATCATAAGATAGAGTAAGTATATAAGCTAATGGGGCGACCTGTAGCTAACGCTTACAGTATTATTGCATTATCAGGCCTTGGAGGCCATGCTTTTGGCTCGTTCAAGGAGAAAGGTGGAAGTCATATGTGGTTGCGCGACTATCTCCCTTACGACCTCACCTCGGAAGATAAGCCGATAGCTCGGGTTATGATCTACGGCTATGATTCGACTGTTTCTGAGAGCAAGAGCATGCAGAATCTAGAAGATTTCGCTACCGTGTTTAATGGTAGCCTACAAACCCTAATGAATACTGCAACAATTCGGCCGATCATTCTTATCGGTCATAGTCTGGGGGGACTAATCATCAAACAAGTGAGCTACACTTTAACGCCCAAACTTTCGTTCCTGATGTTCATCACTTAAACAGGCCCTTATATCGTTATCGGGATCGGAAAACAAAGAAAGCCGGACACTTATCCGAGCTGTATATGGGGTGGTCTTCTTTGGAACCCCACACCATGGCATGGACATCAGCTCACTGATTCCCATGGCTGGAAACGGGCCAAATCGTTCCTTGATAGAGTCTCTCAGCCACAATAACTCGCAAATCCTTACTATGCAGCATCGAGAGTTCCATAAAGTCTTGGGAGATGAGGGTGAATCAGAAGTCTTCTGCTTTTACGAAACCCTAAAGTCACCAACAGCGCAACAAGTGAGTTTTCAAACAGAACTCTCATGTCCGATAAACTCATTAACTGTGATTAGGACCAATTTGGCGGCTGGACAATGACTGGGCCTGATGCATTTTTAGTCACTAAGTCTTCAGCTACACACTGTCGTCCTTGGGAAGATGGTGCTGAGAATATCTGTGCCCTTGCTCGTACACACTCTGAACTGGTTAAGTTTAAACCAAACGACTCTGATTACGACATCGTAAAAGGAAAAATTGAGGGTATTTGTAAACGGGCATTTGTAGCGCGAGGCGTCACTTTCGATCTTTACTGCAAAAAATGTCAGTACCAGTACCCCCCTTCATCTCGCGAGTACTTCTGTTAAACAGTATAGGTGAGGAATATGGACATATGGCTGACGCCCCTCACTGTGTCGACTGTAAGTATTGGTGCCTCAACCAGCCTCGCGAATATTAACATTATATAGGCAGTGAATTTGGGCATACTCAATATGATGTTCACTGTTGGAAATGTCAGTGCAACTGCCTCTCATTATCTTACTAGTACTAATATCAACCCATATAGGCCATAGGAGTGGACATTATGCCAACCAACACTGTTATAAATGTCAGTACTGGTGTCTCCTTTTACTTCTTGAGTCTTGATATTAAACGGTATAGGCGACTCATTCGGACATTTTATAAAAGATTGCCCAATGCGGTAATTGGTCACGAGGATTGAATATAATGTAGTAGTTGCTGCTTGAAACTATGGGTGGATCTAGAGCGATTGGGTATTTAACAATTATTTTCATGCGTCCTTCAAAAGTACGTTTGCTGAACACTACATATCTTATAAGCAAGCTCAGGAATTTTACAAAGATGTGTAAAGAGGCTTTCTCAATAAGTGACAAGTCAAAGACCTTCCTATATACACAAGAAGTAAACTATATACAATAGTACTGATGGTATGCACAGTAGCCACCGCCCGCTCTTCGGCCCAACCACATAAGTCCATTAGACTTATCCCTGAATCATTTATTGGATATCTCCTTTCCAGTAGTAGACCCAGAAGGTGTTGCCATCGCCAGAGAATGGCTCAGTTCCGAACTGGTAGCCTTCAAAGAAATTAATGTTCCGTTTCTTTCGCCAAGGCAAGTAATCGACTTACTGAGAAGGTACTGGCTGCCAATGGGGTATCCTCGGTTTGTAGCCATCCAGTTGTAGAATGCCTTGACATCGCCGTTCCAGTTCTGAACCTGGTTGTAAGCAACAAAGCTGTAGACTTGCATCTGGCCATTCCAGCCGTAGTACAGCTGCCAATCTTGGCCGTTGACGTTGACATTGCCCTGTGATTGACCAATGGGGTAGATGTCACCATATCTGCCAAGCCTGTTTCATCATATTAGTAACTGAAAACACAATCGGCTCTTTTTCCATCTTACCAGATCATAAGCTCAAAGTCTCCATAGTAAGTTGGGTGGTTAGGGTCGGAGGCAGTGAACAAGTCGTAGGCGACATCAGCGCGCAAGTTGTTTCCGGTATAGTTCCATACGGCACCGGTGGGCATGCTGTTGATGCTGCTGACCAACTGCTTTGCTCCGATATTTCTTTGCACGTTTGGGAATGACTTGACATTGGAGGGGCTGCCAGACCATCGCCAGTCAGCGTGCCACGCCGTGGCATCAGTGATCCAGTCATTCGTGATACAACCGAATCCTCCAGCATCTGCAGATGACTCGCCCCAGAGATTGTTACTGATGGTGAAACCGTTGGCCGAGATGGTCGAGTACTGGTCGCAAAGAGTTTGCGCAGCTACGGCTGGCAGCAACGCAGCCAAAAATGAAAAGGCCTTCATTGTGTTTGTCAAATGAATGCTATCAAAGAAGTCTACGCTATGCAATTGAATGCCTGCTGAATGAGCGTGAGGATCAACTCTTTAATTTGTCTGGCATGATAGCCTCTTATACCCAAAGACTGAGAGATTAAAGCCATTACTGGTGTGAGTATAAGTTCTTTGCATAGCCATTCCATCACCCAATTCCAACAAACATGGCAGGTGGAATTGGTGAATAAAAGTCTAGACACTTCCAATCAGGGACTTTCCTAAACTTGATGGATAGATTAAGACAAGGCCCATTCGGCCGACGCCGAGGGTAACACTCTGATCCGGCTTAATCCGTAATTAGACGCCGTTACCCCTGGTTTAGTTGGCACTTCATTTGGGAACGGGGGCGGCACAACTGACAGCGATCCACTCTTCAATACACATAAAACATCAGGTGTATCAAAATAAAGCTGGGCTATAGAGCACGTGGCTTGCTGACTCGAAAAATATACCTCTTAGGAAGTTGGACGACTAGGCTAAACAAACTTCCCTTGGGGATGTCGAAGCATCAGCCTATTTGCAAATACTCTGACAGAAATAAGCCAACCACCGAGTTACAGAGCTTTATACGACTTTACATATGGCAACTAAAAGTGTCTAATAGGTGATGGGACTCTTGTGTTGACTTGTTATAGTTATCCTTTTAGCTTTTGAGAAACTTAAAGCTTAGTTGCGAGTCAGGGTTATTAAAGACGATATTCGACAATCATCCGGAAATCAGCAACATAGTGTGATCCATGTAACCCATTGGCGCTTCAACCAGGGTATTACAAAGATGTCACCCATAAGCAAGGGCAATTACAAAAGAAGAAAGACGTTAACCCAGCAAGCAGTAGCGGCCTATTCAATTTGGCAACTGTTTAACTAACTCGTGAAAATTGCCCATCATAGCCCATTCTTCTGCCAACGGAAATGAATCCGTCCCGAGGTCCCTATCGACTATCTAGCCGCCAGGCGCTTCACCTATTGGCGGGATAAAGTGGTCAAATAGCCAGTTATGTAAAAGGTATACTTCTGTTTCCGTAAATTGCTCATTGATGACTATGGCCTGCCATTTTCAGCAAATAGGTGCTCAATAGTATGATTGTAAACTTACGTTCCGTTCATCGAGGCACTCGTGGCGCTAACTGGTTTGGTACCATGTAATTTGTAATCGTTATTAAACGGGCCTATTGCACCATTTTCTGTTGTTAAAAGTTCCAACCCATACTCTATATAGAAGATTAGACATAAGCTTACGCTGCTGTGCGGCAGAATTGCGGCCAAGCAATCACCTGGTAATACACAATGACTTTATCAAGAGTCGCCGAAACTGCAAGTTGCCGTTTCTATCTGTTTGCTACCATAACCGTTACCACTTATTAGCGTCAAGGATATGCATTTCTGATGCCCCTCTTTTAGAAAGAAGAGTATAGATGCCTTTGTCCCGAGTGACTCGAAATAGGAGTTGTATCCCCAAACCTCATCTCACGATACTGTGTCTCATATTCTTCAACTCTAGTCGTCCGGAATCATGGTCACATCAAGCCGTCCGATCCCTTCGATTTCTGCCAAAATGCGATCGCCTGGCTTCAACCAACAATCTCCATGTACATGGGCTGACCCTGATGGGGAACCGGTAAAGATAATGTCACCTGGCTCGAGGGTCATGTAACTGCTGATGATGCTCAGCTGCTCATCACACTTATACAGCATTTCGCTAGTAGACGCATCCATCATGGGCTTATCGTTGACGGATAGTCGGATGCGTAAGTCGGCTGTATCAGGCAGGAACTTGGCCGGCACAATGAAAGGCCCGCATGGTGCCATGGTGTCTTGTGCTTTTCCGCGCATGAGATCGATTTGTAGTTCGTTGCCAGCTGGAATCAAGTCCCTGCACGAGAGATCCAGTCCAATGCTGTAGCCAGCGATGCCCTCAGCTGCTTCTTCCCGACTGGCATGTCTCAGCTTCTTGCCCACTACCACGGACAACTCACACTCCCAGTCGAATTGCTTCGTAGATCCGGGGATTCTGACAGTCTTTCCTGGTCCGACAAGACTCGTAGTGGGAGGTCTGATGAAGAACGGCATGCTCGCCCACTTTTCCGCAGTTAGACCCATCTCCTTAAGATGTCCAGTGTAATTTGCACCAACTGCCACCAGTTTGTTGGGATAAATGATGGGAGTCAGGAGCTGGGCATTGTCCATGCTGATTCGGCTTCCACACGACACATTCTGATCCGTTCTCATGTTCTGGGCAAATTCTTCCAGTATTGGTAAAGTGTCTGGCCATGATCCCAAAATGTCTTTGACCGTTGTATACTTGAGCGAAGGAAGTGAATCAGAAAGCAAGTAGAAACTGTCATCAACCCCGATGGCTGCGACGGGCTTGTCTTCGATGCAAAGTGTAGCAAGGGTAAACCTCGACATGTTTAAAGAATTAGAGGAGGCTATGATAAACTTATTGCATGATTAGGAGGACTCTTATGTCTTCACTAGGTAGTCTACCGCTGTCGCTATTCTGAGACTTGGAGAATAGAGCAACAGTTGGGAACGTAAAAAGTTTACCCTGCGCTGAATTTTAACATCAATCGTGTCAAGATACGGAGTAGGCATGCCGGGGCTTTCTCCAGACGACAGGTCGGGAAGCTCCCGCGTGGCGCAGAACTTTGAACTTGATGCATCATTTGCACCCGCGTAATCCACTGCATATGAATGGGGCGATGCTTAACTCGAGCCATTCTGTAATGGGAATACAACTGGCGACATTTCATGCTAAAGGGCAGAATCTCTTTGGCGTACGCCGACTATATGAAGTCTTAAATTTTCTTATTCTATAGCTATATACTTGGGCATAAATATAAAAGCCGCCAATGGTGCCTCGGGTGATTTGCAAGAAGCTGGCTTATGCTGATGGATCAGCCTGAATATTTCCAAGCCAGTATTCATCTCGATCGGGCTTATCAGTCCATTCATGCTCTTCATCCTCAACATTAAGGCGTACTATTTTCCCGTCTGGGTCTTCGCAAGCCAATACCCACGACTTAATGCCCATGAAAATAGGACTTCGCTTAACATTCATTGAGTCGAGCCACGCCGCCCACTCGTCGAGATCTTTGCGGGTGGCGACCCCATACGTGACGGGATCCCACCCTCTTTGCGCCTCTGCTTGGGCTGGTTCATAGCGGACCTCGACTATCAACCCAGTAGGTTCATAACGGAACATCTTTGCGAATAGTTTGTGATCGGGGGTGAAGTGGTCCCAGCGAGGTTGAGGAGTGAACGGAAAGACTTTGGTGTAGAAGTCGTGGGTCTTTTGGACAGAAAAACATGCCAACTTCAAATGGTTGATGCCACGAAAAGAGCGCGGCATGGAAACTGGACTGGATTCGTTGGCCATGGTGGATGATTGCTGACTATCTTCAAAGGGAGAGGGTTGTAAGAGTACGGCTAGAATGGCACTTATAGGATTCAGGGAAAGTAGTGACATTTTATCCCCTGGCTCAGATCCTAGCACAGCTGTGTCCTGTTACTCTGGAGCCGAGTGCCACGAGTTTGGTTAGCCAGCTTAACTGAAGAGGGTTAATAACATTATTAGAAGATTCTACATTGTTATACCGGTTGTTAGCCAGTCCCGAAATCGAGATGACTCGGGACTCGGCCACTTGACGGGAGCGAGCCGTCCGTGTAAGCCGTATGGGTCCGGGTTGTTCCCGTGCTCCACTGGCTGAGTCCACTACTTGAAGCTGCTAATGCATGTGTTAAGCCCGGGAACAGCCCGAAGAAAAGGAGTAAGTTATTGCAATGCCTTCTCTTCCTCCTCTTTGTTTCCATTGTTCCAACTACCGGTAACCTTCCGTATCGTCGGAATAGCCCGAGCCGCATTTCGGGCTCTAATACGAAGAAGCGCGGGGACTCAATTGAACTCGGCCACTGAGCTCCAACGTGATGATATCACACAACAGGCGAAGACGCGTAGCCCTCGCCTGTGACAGCTGTAGGGAGCGTAAAGTTCGATGTGATGGGGCGAAGCCTGTTTGCGGGACATGTCGGGCGAGAAACCGACAATCTCTGTGTGTTTACCAGTTGCTCGGCGACAATGGGAAGGCAGGGAGCGAAAGAGAGTAAGTCGGGCGGAATTGACAAGAAACACCCCAAGATATCTCCCTTTCATCATCTCACATCCTTGCCATTCAGATATGTTCAGTCACTACTCGCACGAATCAACCTCTTAGAGCAACAGGTCCGGCAAAAAGGTGATGACTGCCATAGAAATTCACCAAATTCCACGCGTTCTACAGCTCTAGCTACAGATAGTCGAGGCATTTCATCATCATCAGTACCTCTATCTTCTATCGGTGATACGCGGTCTCACCGTAGACGGAGCCATGTGGCTTTTGAGACGTCACCTCCAACTATACCCTCGCAGCATGACGTCAACCCAGTCAATGCAATGGGCGCCGCTGTGCCGGCGAGAATGGTGAGCCTCGACGTAAATAAGCAGTATTACGGACAGTCCTCGATCGTTTCACTTTTACAGCAGGCCAGCCGTGATAGAACGCGGACGGAGAACAGTCAACATGTTGAGATGCAGCAAGCTAGAGAAGCTCGCCACATACCGTCTACTAACACTACGGCAAAATCAGCATCGGTTGGGCTGCTCCATGACCAATTTTGCCTTCCGCCTAGACGAATGACAGATGCCCTCCTCGAGGTTTACCGGAAGGAAGCACACATATTTCATCCTTGGGTACACTTTGACAGTTTCATGGCTCTCTATCGCTCGATCTGGTCGGGGGATGACTTGGAGGAAGTATCCGATTTGCCGGATATTGGACTCGGAGGCAGCAACTGCCCGACAACCGTCTTCTATTGCGCATTGAATGCAATGCTAGCTGAGGCATGCCAATTCTCTGTCATACCTCCACAAGACAAGAGATCCAGCTCGACAATGTTCTACGAACGAGCTCGGACGCTCTTACAAGTCGACTTACTCGATAGTGGCAGCTTGTCCCACATACAGACGCTGTTGCTTGTGGCACAGTATTTGCAAAGTACAGAATTGGCGACCCAATGTTGGAATCTGGTGGGCATGGCGTATCGCATGTCTGTGGCCATCGGGTTGCATCACGACGAAATGTCTGCCGGCTTGAGCTCACTGGAGAGGGAGATGCGAAGACGAACATGGCATGCATGTCTCCAGATGGAATTGTAAGTTATCCATCCCGTGATTTTCACATAAACACATGGGCTTTATGCCACATTCTGACAACTTTAGGATCATGAGTATGACTATGGGTCGCCCGGCTCAGTTGGGAATCGAGCACAACGTTCCGCTGCCTCTGGCAATTGACGATGAGTACCTGTCTCCTACTCGGTGCGACTGTCGTCAACCTGATAGTATTGTCTCTCGCAATCAGTACCTAGTGGAGAGCTTGAAATTAGTACAAGTTCTTAGCCAAGTTCTCTCCACCATGTACAATGCGACGAGGAATGAGGAGCAGAAGGTTTCTAGTGGTGTCCCAATCAGTACGATGCGGGCCAAGCTCATGGATATGCTACAAATTGAAGCCTCATTGGATAACTTCGAGTCATCTCTACACCCGAGTCTCAAATGGGACGTATATTGCTCGAGCATGGCAGCAAATGATGTATTTGTACGCCAATCTAATGTGCTCCATGCAAGGTATGAAGAAAATCCACCTGTTTTTCACGACATGTGGTGCAGAGTGACTAAAGCGACCATTTAGACTCTTGCATCTCAAATTGCTGCTTCATCGTCCAGCACTAAGTCTCTACTGCTCTCCCAAGGGTAACAGCGGTCCGTCATCGGAAATAACATCTGGTTTAAATCGGTTTCCAAACCCTTATCCGGCTGATTCTGCGGTAGCTTGTGTCAAAGCGGCTTGTGGGTTGATTGACGTGATAGATCGAGCAGTCGCAAGTGGCTCTGGTGGTGCTTGGTGGTACTGTGTCTTTTGTGAGTTCTAGATTTATGATACCCTTAGGGATATTCTTCTTTTAATATGTAGATTGCTGATTTGAACCATAAGATCTTATATCTGCTAGTCTTGTCTTGGCTTTCGCAGAGTCTCGGGATGAGCTGGTGACCCGCTTGAAAGTGAATACCTTGGACTTGGCTTGGTCAAAGTGTGATCAGGCGCTGTGTCGAATGGCAGAACTAATCGATGGACCTGTGCAAGATTATGCTACTGCCTTGCGCGAGCTGGGGAGGCGTGCCACAGAGCGAGGTAAGTCGTGGTCACATTTACATTCGCAAGATTATATCCTTGAGTCCTCAGTAGTATTTCACTTTCTGACTACCTGTATCATTATTCAGACAGACAACAGCCTGAAGCGAGTCAAAGCGAAAAAGGGCAAGGCGGGCCAGAACAAGCTCTCACAAATCAGTTTGGGTCTACTGGAAAGACTGCGCTACTATATGAGACTCTTCACAATCAGCTAGGAAGGCAAAGTCATACTTTTATGGGGGATCTGCTACAAGAGTACCTTGATCCACCAGCGTTGCAGAATTGGGATGCGATTCTAAATGACGTTGGGCTCTCAGCCTATCTTGCCCCCGAGAGAGAAGACTGCCCTATACCACCGGGCTTGTATTAGTGAATAAATGAGGTATAAGAACGAGAACTTCCTTTGCATACGCAGCTGGTACCATAGCTGCATATCCCTGCTGCTGTGTGTTTCTGTGGGTATCTGAGTATGTAATTGTATATGCCCCGAATAACTGGACAGAGGAAGTTTACGTCTATGATGAGGCATTCAGTTCTGTAACCAACTTATTTCTAAGTGAAGCCTCTTTTGTGTCTTTCCGTTCAACACACAGTGTCCAATTAACTTTTGTCGTTGAGTATTAGGCTGACTTCAGGCGTAGAAAGCGATTTACCATGCGAGCTACGTCACCACAGTGCCATGAATAAAGGTTAAATGGTTAGATTCGCTGCCTCGCTTCATTTTACAATCTTTTGAGGTCAAGCCCTCACTGCGAATATTAATCACGACTATAGACAACTATGTAGTATCATCTGCTTTTTTATTACACCTTTTGTCTCGGAGAGGAATCGTATATATTCCATCAGTCTTGTGGATAGATAGCCAAGAGAAAGTGTCAAAGTTTGGACTAGGTTTTGTGGCTTACAAAGGAGTTGAATATAAAACAAAGAAATTTTCTCTCTATTTTGCAAAATAATTTAGAGATGAAATCAGACATTTCTAGGTATCTAGCTGTTCAATAGCAGCTTACATGCACAGACTATCCGCTTTTCTACCTTATCATCATGAAGCGAAGCGTTCGCGAAGTTGACCCAGATGGGGATACTCTTCTCATCCTACGCAATCCTGATGCACCGTTTGCAGTTATAGGCTTAGATTATGCTACCCTTTGGCCTGACCTACTGCCAACTCATACACCGCCCATGAAAAAGACCGAACGACAGTTAGGGGGCATCGAAAGGTCTCTTCGTAAGCCGCAGATTCAGCAGCAGAACAAAGAAGAGCTACGATTACGACTCTCATCAACGCATCTTACTTTTGCGTCTGCGTACTTCAAAGCAATGATGTCCAACGACTGGAGAGAGACCAGACCTGAAGAAGGGTATTCTTTCGTCGTAACTGCCGAAGAATGGGATCAGAAAGCATTACTCATTCTAATGAACATAATCCACGGTCAGACGACAAAGATCCCCCGAATAATGGGTATTGAGATGCTTGCCAAAATGGCTGTTCTTGTCGATTATTACAAATGCCACGAAGCGGTAGAGTTCTATGCGAAAACATGGATCAATAATCTGATAGAACCACTTCCTACTTGTTACGGAAGAACGTTCGTGCTTAGGTTATGTATATCGTGGGTTTTTTCAGAATCCGAAGTTTTCCGAGAGTTGACAAGGGCCGCCTTATATCAGAGCAGAGGTCCCATTCATTCACTAGGTTTACCCATACCAGGAGACGTCATTGGTATGCAGGCATCATGAATGGTTATCATAGCACAACGGCTAACTCTTTCTCTAGATGCTCTTGAGATGAAGAGGCAGAATTTTGTCTCTGAGGTTATTTCCGAGCTACACGACTTGAAATCTCGGTTATATAAGGATAAAGGGCATAAGGATAAGGGAGCCTGTTCCTTCGAATGTTCTTCAATTCTACTGGGTGCTCTTATCAAAGGCATGAATACAATTTGTATTCTTGACCCCCCATTATTCGAATCGCTTGAAGGCTATAGTATCATGGCACTCGAAAAAGCTGTGCTAAGTATCCAGGAGCCAAACTACAGTTCGATGCCTGATTCCTACAGCCTTTGCACAGGAGAAACACATACTCGTATGTATGCGAAGTATGCGAAGTATGCGAAAAAGCTTCACAGATGTACACTCTCTGAGAAAATTAGGGGAATCATCGATCCAAAGAATGAGGCAATTGTTGGGCTAGAGTTGAATGCCTTTACTAATCAAAGCCAAGCCTGAAGACAGGCTGCCGGTTTCGTTGGTTGGAAGGGCCATTGATCTATCCTGTAAGTTGGCTATCCAGCGCCCCAGTGGTTGCGTGGAGTTCAAGTGCCGGAACAGGATGCAAAGAAATGGATTGCAGTCTTTTATCCACGGGCACTACTGGCACTTACTTATTAGATAGTGGAAAGGGACCCGGTCCCTTGAGTATCTGCTACTTTAGCTATATTCCTCTAGTGCCAACTACTATAGTTACTTTCTTCTAGTATCTGCTACTATGGTCACTTTCTTCTAGTATCCGTTACTCTCCTCTAGTATGTGCTACTATGGTTACGTTCCTGTATGACTGTCAAAGGCGAAATAGGTCTCTTGTGCGGTCAAACTACTTCGGACTGTAATCAGCCCCTAAGTTCAGATTGGAGCTGTGGTCGTACAAGAAGGAGGTCATGTGCTGTTCTAGGGAAGTGCTGGAAACCCGGGCAGCTGCATGTTGCCAGGCTGAAATACAACAGCAATTCAGGCTGGCACTCCAATACTGCATCCTAAGTGGTTGCGGTAGTTTAGGCAGCAAACTCAGGTTAGGCATCCGAGAATGAGCAAATAACTACGTCGATGGGCTGGCACCACTGCACGTTTAATTGATGTCCAAGTTGATTTGGCACTACTTTACTCAATGTTATCTTTTACAGCGTTCAAAACATCACCTCAAGGCATCTCTTTTACAAACAAGGCTCTACCAGCTACAAAGCTATGAACGGGATAACCGCAGGCGTTAATAAAATGAAAATGGGCCAAAAAATTCATATTGGTTTCGGAGACGATGATATTCTAGATGAAGTTCCGTCTCGCCCCTCGGACAATCTCGCAACAGAGTCGCACGACACTCCGCATTGTCCAGATGAGGTTCCGTTCCGCCCGCCAGGCAATCTTGCAGCAAAATTGCCCGACACTCCGCGCTATCTCTTTCGCGTTTTTTCAGATGCGTCCGAAGGGGAGAATAGCAGCAAATGCATGAAATCTGTCGACGCGGTGAACAAGACTTTTGAAGACATTTTTGCACGAGACCCCTTAACTGTTGCTTTAACCCTCAACGAGCATCTTAGGTGGCAGAAAAAAAAATCATACGGAGATCCTTTTATATCATGGACAACTTCGCTTCTTAACGCAATTCAGTATGCTATTTACAAGCGTAAGAAGGAATCTACCAAATTGAGCGCGATTTCTCTGTGCATTGTTGACACTACTTTATTCCCCAACGGAGTGTTCATGGAAGACCTCGACCTCATCGAAAAATTCATTGATAAAGGCCATGCGTATAATTGGGGAAACAGAGGTCTCGACAATCTCGGCCAGTTGCGGAACAAACAGCATCAGACGTATTCTGGTGTTTACTACTTTGGAGAGTACCTTTCACAGGGGCAAACCAATATTGAGGGTCGTTCATGCACAGTGACTTGCGATAAGATTATTAACAGCAAATTGTTTGCCTTTATGCCTCAATTCGAAGACGAATTGAAAGACGAAACTCCTCTACGTTGGGCAAACGCAGTCATCGAGCTTCGACAACCATTCTACATTAAGAAGCAAAAAGAGATGAAGGATTCAGACTTTAGCAATGCAACGACAATAGCTTTAGAATTTGATACGGCATGGTTTCTGCCTATGCTAGCCAATTTACTAGCTCTAAATCCTCGAACGGCTAGGGATCCTAGAATCATAGGCTGGACATGGGAGCATTTCCGCGGTGCGTGCCGGTCCTGAAAGGGTAATGTCCTGATTTGCTAACAAGGGATCAGAGGAGTTAATGCACCATTTATCACCTAAAGTCACGAACGTTGTGGCCAATGACAACATTCCCGAGGTCCTCCATTTTGGGAAGATTATTCATGGTATTAGGGAATACTACTACACTAGGTCTGTTGCTAGGTTGATGAGTTCTATGGAAGAGACTACAGGTACACTCCTTATCATCAATTGCGTTACCATAGTATACCAAGGCAGATTTCCGAATGCTAACGCTTCAAATTCCATGCTAGATATTATTCGTCACTTTATACGCGAGTCTGGGACCCCTGGAGGTCGAAAGATGTTTGGTCCGGGAGATTTAGCATGGTATCTCCCTACTGTAGACCATGACTATGTGCAGCCACTTATGCAGAGCTTGGAAACTCTAAGGGGAACTATACAAGAACTTCAAGAAGATACAACTTAGAAGGGTGGATTGGAGATTATGTGGCACTGAACGCCTCCAGATAACGCCACGAACGTGCGCGACTTGTTGGACCTATTTTCAAAATTGCAGTTCTTGGGCTGGCAGATACAGTAGCAAAATTACCGCGCTTGCACATTTATACATGGTTCGTGTTGCGTTTGATGCACCAAATCAGATGCCTGGTTTGCAGCTATTACGAGACCACGAGGCTATTTGAGAGCATGTATGTAGTTGGGCTTGATATGCCTTTTCTTATCTTGAAGAGTGCAGTAAAAGGTGGCCAGTGCACGCAAATGACGATTATAGCCTGCCAAGTCCTTGCGTTCCGCTCTGAGGGTGAAAATGTGGGATGAGGGAAGCTCTTGATTGCGTTCTATAAAACGCACAATATTGACGCCTTGCTATTGTTATGTGGCAGCCCCTAGTTCCTGAGTTGGATGTTTGCGTCATGTTTTACCATCTACAACGTTGGATGCCTAGTGAGTAAGTTACAATGGGTGAGGCTATATATAGGTAGCTGAGGTCAAAGCTCCAGTTTCAAATCTTATATTTGCCCACAGCCAAGCAACAGTCGGCGATTTTGCGATTCATTGTTGCAACTTACACAAGCTGAATGCGCCACATTTAAGAGTCTATGCTCTTCACTTTTGATACAATAGTACAATACTTACTCGTACAATGTGGTAATTTCCGTTTGAGTACAGTGACAAAGTCCTTATACGAACAGGAACGAAACTATCAAAAGTTCGTGGATCCAATCGGATGGACAAAGCGTCAGCACACTATCTGTCTAGCGTAGGACAGATCGCTATGTGGCTTGGATTGATGTCTGAGACGACGGCTTCTAGCGCAATCTGAGATAGAATTTCAGCAAAAGCATAAGCAGAGTTTCAGTGTGATACAGTAACTACATTGACTCTCCGCGTCATGTATAGAAGGTATTCACAGCAGACGAAACGAAGGCAACTGTAGCTCATTTCCAAAAACGTGTGCGATACTACATTAGTTGGGTATGAGGAGCCTAGCTGATGGAGAAGCTAGAAAAAAACGACGAGAGGAGACCCAACGGCCCCGCTCCTTGAGGTGGCATGGAACGGCGTTGGAAGCCGAGCTTGGTGACCTTCCCAACTGGATCGGGGATCCGTTGACAGGCGGAGGAAGGCATTTGTCCGAGCATTGCATTACCATTGTGATGAGTTTCTGTGCCGTGTCTCTGTGTCAGAAGTGCTTCACGCACAGACTCGCCAAGACGGGAGTCGTTGACAGCAATTTCGTCTGAGTCTTGGCTGAGTGAGAGTGAGTGAGTCAGGTATGAGAGGCATGGGGAGAATCCAACCCCATCCAGGTACCAGCCAGCACATGCAGAAGCCCATCGCCAGCTCCCTCTCAGCTTGTGCCGAATTCAAGAAGCCCTGCATAGAAGTCCCACAGAAAGCCGCCTATCCGGACATCGGGGCCTCGGCCAGCTCCAGTCTAGCGACAGAGGCGCAGGACGTGGTCGAACAGAGTTGGTAACGCGCCGCAGCCACACCGATCCAAGTAGGTAGCTGCTACAGCACAATAGTAGTAGTAGTATTCGTTTTCTGGAGATGTCCGAGCGAGAGAATACGATAAGTCGCGCCAACAAACGGAACGGGCTTTGGCTAGCTTTGACAAAGAAGAAACTATTGATGCACCGCTGGGATGGGGGGGATGTGGAGGCGAAAACCCCAGACGCGGATCCTCAGCCTCCCTTCCCGCCGCGGCTGTGACGCTTGGCTGCTACGTAATGGAATTTTTTTTCTTTCTTTCTTTCGTGGGATTCAATGGAACAATAAATAAGCCTCGTCTGTCGGCCTCTTTTCGTCTCCGCCTTTTTCTTTCCCCTTGTGTTTCTCTTTCTTGTTTGTTGTTGTTGATACCCGATATCATCGCTGCGGTACGGACACAGAGCAGGCGCATACCGATACAATCATCACCACTACCTTTTTTACTTACACAAAGTAATACTGTAAGCAAAAGCAAACAACGCCGCCAAATCAAAATGCGTGGTCTCGCCCTGTCCCTGTCCCTGCTCGCCGCCAGCTCAACGGCCGCCGCGGCTACCCAGCCGACGTGCGCAAAGGGCCTCTACATGGTCGTCGCCCGAGGCAGCGAAGAGCCCGCGGGCACCGGTGTGACGGGCAACCTCACGAGCCAGATTGCCGCAAGGGTGCCCAACAGCCAGGTCGTGCCCGTCGACTACCCGGCCACGCTCAGCGACTACGAGGACTCCGAGGGCGATGGCGTCAAGGCGATGCAGACGCTGCTCAACAACTACGGCCAGGCCTGCCCGGGCAGCAAGATTGCGATTCTGGGCTACTCTCAGGTGTGTATACTCAAGATACTGTAGTTGACTGCTTATGAGCGATGTGATGTGATGTGGTGATTTACGACAGGGGAGCGGTGACAGCTTCAACTAGTGAGCATGGACATGGGCTGATCTGATTCATATCTTGGGAACAGGGCGCGCAAGTCTCCTCTGATTCCGTCTGCGGTAGCGCCGGCGAGCCTTTCATTGACGACAAGGCCATGTCGGACGAGGTCATGAACAGCGGTGAGTTCAAGTATTTCCATCATTGGCTGGGCGCCAAGCAGCAATTGAGGGGAAATGGAAAAAGAAAAAAAAAGCTAACGAGAGACTCCCTTGTCCCCAGTCGTTGCCATTGCCATTTTCGGAGACCCAACCCATGTCGCCAATCTGACGTACGATAGAGGCACCAGCGTTAAGGACGGCGTAAGTTCGAATCGATGATTCTGACAAAGATTAAGAGGCGTGTAACTGACTCTGCGAATAGCTCTTCAACCGAAGCTCGGCGAGCGTCGACCAATGCAAAAAGTACGCCAGCCGCATCATCTCGTACTGCGACAAGGGCGACATCTACTGCGACTCCGGCAGCAACCTGACTGTCCACCACCTGTACATCGACCGCTACGGCGACGAGATTGTCGACTTTGTCGTCAGCCAGTACGAGAAGAGCACCAGCACCGGCTCCGGTTCCAATGCAACCGCCACGGCTCCCTTTCCCACGACAAAGCCCACCAGCGGCGGTGGCAGCAGCAGCAACGGCACCGCCCCAACTAGAACTGGTGCTCCTACTACCAGCCCGACCAAGGGATCTGGTGCAAATATGTTGACGAGCAGCTTGATGCTGGGAGGTCTGTTGACGGCTCTGACGGCCGTGTCTCAGATGCTGTAAGCGAGGACTATGCAATACCTAATTCAATGTTGAGCACATCAGCCAGTAATATGGAGTTATTTTGATGCCGGAGTTTTTATGCGGTGTTTCTCTTTGGTGCAATTGCACAAGAGTGTATATGAGACATGGCCCAATAATGATGAGACAATTGACAATGTGTGTAATGCAATATTCTGCTGTGCTCCGGTGACTCTGACTTGTCTCTGGCAGATGTGCGTGAGTACCCGTCTTGTGCTTTTCGATTTGTGTTTCGAGCTGTCAATGTTCGTGTATCAGCAATGTTTCTCTTGGTCAGCCATTGCATCAAAAGCGTGCATTAATAATTCTGAAGGAAGAAAGAGGAGAAGATTCTTGGAGATGAAAGGAGATCATTCCATCTTGGGTCAATAAACTTCAAGCTTGATGACTTTGATGGCTAGACCACACGCTACTTGCCCTACGGAGATCGGCCGAAGGTATCCGAGCGAACAATGGATGATTGACGCCAGAATGATTGGCTACAATGTTGATGACATGGAAGAATTACAGTAATTGGACGTACTCGTACTCGTCTGTCACAAAGAGAATCACGATTCTTCCGGCTCGGCATTTGGAATTAAGACATGTCAAATATCAGCCTAGAACCTGTCAATCCAGAATCTAGAAGAAAGATGCTGTTCAACTTCCTCATCTGGCCTCATACGCCCTCTCTCCAATCTGTCCGATCCAATCTTCCGCTCCGCATGGGCGTCAGCGGCAAACCGCGTCAAAGTGATGAGATGCAGTATAGACCAATCACGACCCGATGCAAAGCCACACCGATCGACTAAACCACTGTAACACACGATTCTCTATTATCAATCACCTCGATGAGTCTTACAGCACGCCCTATTCTGTACAGTATGCTCTGCTTTGCACCAAATTGGAAAAGAAACAACAAAACGTGCACTGGAGGTGGGGGAAAAAAGTTTAGCGGCCGTTCTCCGTGCCCGCAAGGTGAAAGCTTTTACCTCAAAAAGGCAGCCAAGGCGCAACTCGGGCGCCGCAGTAAACCGAACAAAGATCGGGGAGCCCCCCACAGTTTCCAAGAATTTGGATTTTATTCTTCTTGTTTTTTTTTTTTAATGATTCTGATTATTTTGTCGTTAATTTTCTTTGCAAATGCTTTTACTTGCTAGAAACTGACTGACTAATAGGAAGCCGGTGAGATTCCTCATTCTCACGCCCTTTCGGTGTACAATCAACCTATCGGGAAACTTCCATCATCCAGCTTCATCCAACCTTGACGAATAACAACTTCTCACCTCCCCCCTTTTGGCGTCATCTAGACTAAATCATCTTCCCCCCTCCCCTCCCCGTTATTCCCGGCCCAGAAGAACAATAGAAGGACCAACATGGCAGTTATGATTCATCCATTGGCGTCTTTGTTGCCATCTTTTGCCCCGATCCGGCCTCGACAACCGGAAAAGCCAAGGAACTCCACAACCCGCAAAAAGCGCCCATGGCTAAAGAAAGCGAACTCACGCCTCCGTACGAAGCGGAGGAGCCCACTAATCTGACGACCCCGTGTCCGATTTTTTTTCTCTTTTTTTCTGTGGTGCCTTTTTTTGCCTTGGCCGTGGAGAGTAATGTGAGGGCGTGAGAAGCTTAAAATAAGACGAGAGGAACACTTCAGGAGGAAATGAGAATGCCGTTGGGAAAAGGACCATCCATCAACCTCTTGACCCTCATCATCAATAGGAGCTGAAGTTGCTCTTCACTCAACCCCAAAATCTCCATCGGGGACACACCGAGCAAGAACGCCAAAATGGAGAACGACGAGAAAAGGGGACAGTTCAAAATGGGCCAGCCAGAGCCTCCCGCGGTCTTGGAATCCGGCGTCCTCCCCTCTGGCCGGACATCGTCAGACAACAGCCAATTCCTCGACAAAGCCGAGATCGAACGCCTAGGTCGAGCCCGTCCGGCAGTTCTCAGCTCATGGCTCACCGAAGTCCTCTTCGTCGCCACCATTGTGCTGTCCATGACCATGAGCGAGTACTTCATCGGCGGCTTCAACATCATCCTGCCCCCTGTAGCCGACGCCCTCAATATCCCCGAAAACACGCGGACATGGCCCGCCGGCGTCATCAACCTGACGACAGCAGCCTTCCTGATGCCCTTTTCACGTCTGTGCGACATCTACGGCGCCCGCTCCGTCTTCCTGTTTGGCCACATCTGGTTCATGATCTGGTCTCTCGTCTGCGGCTTCAGCCAAAACACCATCATGCTCATCATCTGCCGTGCCCTCCAGGGCGTTGGAACGTCAGCTTTCACCCCCGCCGGCCTCGCTCTCCTGGGCCAGACGTACCGTCCCGGCCCACGCAAGAACCTCGTCTTCGCCATCTGGGGTGCCTTTGCCTGCCTGGGCTTCTATTTCGGCATCTTCATGGGCGCTGTGACCGCAGACTTCATGACCTGGCGGTGGTACTTCTGGATCGGAGCCATCATCATCTTTTGCATTGCCTTTACAGGCTTCCTCACCATCCCGCGCAATCTCCATGATCAGGACGATACTATCTGCATGGATTGGTGGGGTCTCTGCACGATTGTGCCGGGCCTGATTCTCGTCGTTTTTGCCTTTACGGACGGAGGCCATGCGCCACGCGGCTGGCAGACGCCATACATCTATGTGACGTTTATCATTGGCATGCTCTTCCTCATTGCCGGTGTATACACTCAGGGCTGGGTGTCTGCTCAGCCGCTGCTCCCTGCAGACCTGTTTCGCCCCAAGTATATGAAGCGACTGTCTTTGGCTCTGTTTTGCCTGTATGGTGTGTTTGGCTTGTATCTGTTTTACTCGAGCTACTAGTGAGTCGAACCCCTTTTCTCTTTGCCTTGCCTCGTTTCACATCATCTCACTAACACGCATGATTAGCATCGAAACCGTACTCAACACGACTCCCATCCTTACCGCTGCCTGGTTCACCCCCTTGGCCATCGGAGGCGTGTGTCTCGCGGTCTGCGGCGGCTTCGTCATGCACATGATATCGAACCGTATCCTGATGATGATCTCGAGTGTGGGCTTCCTCTTGTCGGTGCTCCTGTTTGCCATCATCCCCAACCGCGTCGACGGCCACCCCTCGACCGGCTTCCTCTACTGGGCGTACATTTTCCCCGCCATGCTGTGCGGCACCATCGGTGTCGACATCACCTACAACGTCACCAACGTCTTCATCACTACGTCGATGCCCCGACGCCTCCAGGCTACCGCTGGCGGTCTCATCAACACTCTGCTGTATCTCGGCCTGGCGTTTTGGCTGGGCATTGCCGAGATGGCCGTGTCTGAGGCCGACAGGAGGAAACTACCCGAGGGACTCAGTCTGCGACAGCAGTACAAGATTGGCTTCTGGATTGGCGTTGCCATGGCCGGACTGTCGCTGATACTAGTGCTGACCATTAAGATTGACAAGGCGGCGGCTGAGTTGACAGCTGATGAAAAGGCAGCTCAGGCACAGCGCGAAGCAGTCTCAAACTAAGCTTACACAGTTTTGTCCTGCTTTTGAAGTCTCCTCTCCAACAATGAATAGTTAATCAGAAAGAAGAAAATCGGTGGATGCATTAATGGTGGAAGGGAAGCGATTGTTTGTTTTTATTTACTTGGTTTGTTTTTTCGAGCTGCATAAAGGAGCATTTGTTGGGTTTGTTATACTACGGATAGAACTGCATGATTCGGGAGATACCAGGGCAGCGCGCAATACTAGAGGGATACGGAGGATGGATTTATGCAGCATTTACGACAGAGCGTGCGGACATGGCGAGATTTGGTTTTGACTCATTTGGATAGAACATATATACATACACCTGCATATACCACGAAAACGAAGAATGACAATTTGTCCAATTCCCTTGATAAAGGAGTGTTTCTTGCTGAATAAACAGAAAAAACAAGCCTCGGTTGATGGCGGCTGATGTCTAGAAAGGGCGCATAAACCCGGGCATTTCCATCTCCACATTTGGCCTCGACGGCAGCCGGACGGCACTTGGAATCCCGGTTCCTGTCGCCCGAGCTGATCGTGACAAGGGCGCATCTTATCTCAAGTAGCCTATATGATCTGGTCTACTTCAGCTGGTATGTTTGTGATTTCGGCTTCACATGTGATGGTTGTCACGTCAAGAGTTGCCGAATCTTGACGTTCTATAAACCTCGCCAAGAACTCTCAAGCTACGTAATTCCCACAACGAGACACATTATAAGAAACAGTTCATAAAAAGCGTTTCCATAAGGAGCGCAGCGCATATAAGAAAAACAAGATCATGGGCATCTCAAGCAACCTCGTCAACCGCACCTCCTTCACCGCAGCCGACATCGTCAAGGACATCTGGACCAGCCTCCATCTCCCCCCTCACGCCCTCTCATCCCTCACTCTCCCCGGCCATCAACCCGGACCAGCCACCCCATCATCTTTCAAAATCGGGCATCTCGCACAAAGTTCAATTGCTCTATCCGCACTTACAGCATCTCTCGTCCACAGCGAACGATCTTCATCCTCCTCACCATCAACATCTATACCTCCCATTCCCCGCGTCAGCGTCCCTCTCGACCACGCCTTGATAGAATTCAAATCCGAACGTCTCTACAGCATCGACAACCAGCCCCTCGAATCCGTCTGGGGCACAATCGGCGGCCTTCACAAAACTGCAGATGGCTATGTCCGCATCCACGACAACTTCCCCAACCACGCCTTGGGGACTCTCCAGCTCCTTGGCCTCCCACCAACAGCTGCCCGCCAAGATGTCGCCGCAAAGGTAGCTCAATGGAAGAGCGTCGATCTCGAAACCGAAGCCACGGAGAAAGGAAAGCTCGCCATTTACGCTCTGCGATCATATGCTGAATGGGACGCCCTCCCTCAAGCATCAGCCATCGACGACAATCCCATTCTCATCAAACAGCTCGCCCCTGGACCTCCAAAGAAGTTGCCCGAAACTGGTTCCAGCCGTTGTCTCCAGGGCATCCGCATCCTCGAACTGAGCCGTGTCATCGCCGCCCCCGTAGCAGGCAAAACTCTCGCCGCTCACGGCGCCGACGTCTTATGGGTGACGAGCCCCAACCTGCCGAACCAGCCCGGACTAGACAGAGACCTGAGCCGCGGCAAACGCACCATCCAACTAGACATCCACAAGCCCGACGAAAAAGAGCGTCTTCTCGAGCTCCTGCGTTCTTGCGACGTCTTCATCCAGGGATACCGCCCAGGCAGCCTCGCCGCATACGGCCTCTCGCCCGAAGAGCTCCAAAAGGCAAACCCGGACATCATCTGCGCGAACCTCTCCGCCTTTGGACCGTCCGGCCCGTGGTCTCAGCGCCGGGGGTACGATTCCCTCGTGCAGACGTGTACCGGCATGAACGTCTCCGAGGCAGAGCACTTTGGGGCCGGCGAGCCCGCGCGCGTCATGCCTTGCCAGGCGCTCGACCACGCTGCTGGTTATCTTCTCGCCACGGGAATTACTGCCGCACTTCATCGAAGGGCTCAAGTTGGGGGATCGTGGGTTGTGGATGTTTCGCTGGCGGGAGTGATGAAGTATCTGCGTAGCTTGGGGCAGTATCCTGGTAAGACGGGTTTTGAGAGTCAAGATGTGCAGGCTCAGGAGGATGTGCGTGCAGACTATCTCGAGACGAGGGATACGGCGTTTGGAAGCATGAGGGCTGTAAGACATAGTGCGATTGTTGAGGGGTGCGAGGTTGGATGGGAGGAGATGCCGAAGCCGCTGGGGTCTGATGAGGCGAGATGGCTGTAGATTGAGCTGACGTAAATTAAATAGATATGTATTTGTAGTGTATACCCCATCCCCCTATTATACTGAATCTTTTACTGGCTAGATGCTGACGCTGAAAGTACACGACATTGTGGAAGTAGACAAAATCTCCTGAACTGATTTCTATCCCAACTCATGTACCCCCCTTGAATCTACCTCCACCACCGCCGGCTGTCCTTCTACTTCAGCCAGCGGCGTGTACGTCTGCTTCATCCCCATTGATTCCACTGTTCCCGAATTCACCTCTCGTCCGTCCTTCTCGACCCGTGCCATCTTCTGCTGCTTCTTCTTCCTTAACAACAGCCATACTCCAACGATACCGCCAATCAATGCAATCCCACCCAAAGAACCCCCTACCGCTGCCCCAATCGTGACCGATTTATTACTTTTGTCCGCTCCATCGTCCGTTTTCTGAGCCGCTTCATCGCTCGTTTGCTTAGCCGCACTATCGTCCGTTTGCGTCGTAGCACTCGTGTTAGCCGTACTAGAAGTATTCGTTCCATTTGTCTTCCCTGGAGTATCGTCGCCCTTGGCATCAGGATTTCGATCGAGCAAGCTAAAGCGTCGACTTCCGTCCCTACAGCAATCTCCATTATCAAAGTCCGGATTGCAGCAATACTGTCCTGAAGCGCACTGCTTCACCTGAAGCCATGAATTGGACAAGACTAAATAGAAGTAATCCTCTTAGCTTCCAAACCATTCTATCCACATCATCAACAATTCAAGGAGAGAAACTCACCATCAAGGCAAATCTGCGGACACCCCGACCAATCTGCATTCGTACATCCTCCCCTATAATCATACGCACCGACAGCATTCGTCAGATGCGTACACAGGCCATCGGGAGTGCATACATCCTGCCCTGGAATGCAGCACTGGCTCCAAGTAGTGTTCTTACCACCGCAAGGTTGGTAATTGTATGAAAAGTTTTGCTCGGGCTTGCCGTTAGGGTAGAAGCATTTCGAAGATGCCGATGGCTTGGGGGTCTTTGTCGGAGTTTTCGATGGTGTGGATGATGTTGATGCACTCGAGAGTGTCGCGAGCCAGATCGCTGTAAAGAGCAAAGAGCACCGAGCCATGGCAGCTTGGCGTTTTGATCTGATAAACAATAATCCAGATTCTATATGTACACTCTCCACTGTCAATTGAGAAGAAAAAGGAGAACAAGCAAGTTCAATGGATCAAAAGGAACAAAAAAGACAGGCCTCCATTCTCCCCTCGTGCCATCCTCGGCCTCCCCTTGTATCCCACCTGTCTCAGCCTCTCATCGACAATGAACCCATGCTTTTAGAATCCGCAAAGGATGCAAATCCCACCTCTTGCTTGGATCCAGCCGCGCGAAGAAGGCTAGCAGCTGCAAGGCCAGGCCAGTCGTATGTCAAAGAATCATGCCAAGCTGCATGATCTTGTTCCACAAAGTGGCTCGGCTTATTTACTAGCTAGCTACTCTCAAGGACGATCCTTTGTCCGTCTAATTTTAATTCATCACCCCATCCCATTTTTATAAGAAAGAGAACATGGTTGTGCTTTGCCCATTGGAAAGGGGAACTGCCTAAGAATCCAAGCATCTTGGCATCGAATCCTTCGCCCACTAAATTGACACTGTACCCAATGAAAGTAACTAACAGTGAAGAAAAGCGCCCTGTCAGAAGCCTAAAGTAACACTGCAGATCCCTCGCACTTAATTACTCCACATATAAACCTATTCTTGCTACTCAATCTGGTTCCGCCTCCGTAAAGCCTAAATCTGGTATCATATGCCGGATATCACCAAAAGAGAGTTGCAGTGGATACCCTAGAGAACGAGATCGATTAAAAGTCGTTACTATATTTCGTATATTCCATATAACGGTAACAATTGCTGCGTAATATCAATTTCGTATATCATCATGTCGTATATAATAATCTTCGCCCATCATCCTAAAAATAGCACGCTCAGTCGCAAATGGCAAACACATAAAAAACACAAACCCAAAGCCCAAAAACTTCCATCAATCACTTACCAACCTCCCTCTCAGCTCCCTCTTATTCACCAAAATACACATCACCATCATGAACCCGCCTCCCGCAACAAGCCCCGGCGAAAACTTTCCCTTCAACGCCCTCACAATCGCCAATCCCACCATCGCCAACATCACCACCAACAAGCCCACCCTCAACAACCCCTCACAGTTGAGGATATGACCCATCCTCCTCGAGGAATTCGGTTGTTGTTCTTCTTCTTCTTGTCTTTGTTCACCTGGTCCATCTTCGCCGTGTCGTGGCCATGGTTGTACGGCCAATGAAGATGGGCCTCGGCTTGTAGGCAGTAACGTGCTCGTCTCGCTGACATCCGTGTGTTCGTTCATATCTCCATCTCCATCAAGAGCCGCTAAACCCACAGACCTCTATCAGTAAATCCTAAATCCAACACAATCTTCTTTGTAAAACAAAGAGCTTTAAATGAAAAACCACATACAGGTCGATATCCACTCCCTCACCAGAGAATCACCACCACCACCGCGTCGTTCATCGTCTCCTTCGCTCATCAGGCCGTCATCGACGATGTCTCGAATCAAATTTCGCAAAAAACTCGCTTCTGTTCTTCTCAAGTCCGATAAAGAAAGAAAACAAGAAGAATATTTCCCTCCCTTTTCATAAATATTTATAGATGGTGTTTTTCCTTCTTCGAGGTCGTCATGAAAAAGGATCGACAAGGCGGGGAAACCCGCCATCCAGCCATCCAGCCATCCCCAAAAGCCTAACAAGTGTTAGGCCAGGGCGCTCTCTTAGCCTCGCCCTGGTGAAGTGAGGCTGAATTAGCCTGTCCGCATTGGGGCATTTCACACTCACGGGGAGTAGAATACAAGGCACAGAAAAGTTTGAGGCTTCCAAGTGGTATCAAAACCTCAAGATAAGCGTGCAAGCCAAATTACGCGTATACTTTGGAACTACATCGAGTTGGATTCTGTATCTCGATGGCCAACCTTGCTAACTGCTTTGTTCAACCGAGCCGACGACGTGGCCGTATAGCTCGTCCAACACAAGTCGGCCAAACGGGGTAAGGTGCGGATGCGTGGGGAGGCGCATCGCATCCACAAGTTCATCTCATGCCACACCTTGGAGAGGAACTGGAAGAGGAAGTAGTATTGAAGGCAACTTTTCTTGGTTCAGCTGCGTTGGTGGAGGGCGTATGAAAACAAGGTCGACATTCGGAGTGAGTCGATCCAGCTCAAGCGGATCCGAACGGAGCACAATCTTGACGTTACACCGAAAATACCTAGGCCCAGTCGACATGAAGATCATCCACTATCATCGAATCGTATTTCATCACTCAGCAAACAAGTCAACTCAATGTAGGCCAAAACTGTGATATTGTATCATTCAGTCCAACCCATCATGCTCCACATACTAGAGGCATGTTTTTACTATATCTTCATCCTATCCAATCACCTTTTTTCGAACTCAGGGTAAATCTTTCTGAAGACCCATTCGTTGCACTCTTCCCAAAGCCCCCTCGCGACAAACTTTTCAAGTGCCACAACTATGAAAGCTAGGTTTCGCCGCCTTTGAGCACCAAAATGTGATATAAAAAAGAGAGAGAAGAAAACTCCAAACGGAACAATATTGTGTGTAAATGACACAAAAATGATATAAACCCGAAAGAGGAAAAAAAAAGAGACGGGGGATTGAACTGAAAAATCAGGGTCGAATAGGAAAGTAGTAGACTCCTCCAATGATTACTTTAATCGCTTAGGAATGCACACCCTTCGTTCTCTCCTTCATCAGCTCACGTCGTTGCTTATCCTTTTCTGCAAATTCGTTAGTATGTCTTGATTCACAATGACGAATAGAAGCTGTGTAGCTTCGGAAAGAGAAAACTTACCAGGATCAAAGACGAGGAACTCGTGCAGAGCCGATCCAGCCGGCACCATGGGCAAGACAGGCACCTTCTTGTCGGTAACAACTTCCAAGAGAGCGGGGCCATCGGTATTGATCAGCCACTTCAGAGCATCAATAAGCTTATCGGGTTCTGCGACGCGCTGGTGCTGCACGCCCATTGCGTCAGCCAGCTTCATGAAGTCAGGATTCTTCTGGTGAGTGTGTGAGTAGCGGTCCTCGTAGAAGAGGTTCTGCCACTGAGTCACCATGCCCTGCTCCTCGTTGTTAAGGACAACAACCTTAACGCCAATGTTGAACTGCGCAGCAGTGGACAGCTCCGTCAGGGTCATGTTGAAGGAAGCGTCGCCATCAACGTCAATGACGAGAGCGTCGGGCTGAGCCACCTTGGCGCCAATGGCGGCGGGAAGGCCGTAGCCCATGGTGCCCAGACCACCAGAAGTGATCATGGATCGAGGGTGTCTCCAGCGGAAGTGCTGGGCAACCCACATCTGGTGCTGGCCTACGCCGGTGGCAATGTACGTCTTGTCCTTTCGGTCGGCCGTCAGGTTGCTAATCTCCTCCATGACAGTCTGCGGCTTGATCAGGCCAGTCCGCTCAGCTCGCTGGTAGTGCGATAGAGGGTACTTCTTCTTCCACCCCTTGATCGCGTCGAACCACTCCTTTCGGTCTTCCATGGTCTTGGCTTTTACCTGGGGAATGAGGAGCTTCATGTTGGCGCCGACATCGCCTTCCACGGCCTCGGTAGCCTGAACGACCTTGTTGATGTTCTTGGGCATAATCTCAAAGTGAATGATGCCACCACGGCCCTCAGCAGCAGCTTGCCTAGCTGCAGGCGCAAATTTTGAGACGACACCAGTAACACGGTCGTCGAATCGACTGCCGAGAGCGATGATAACATCAGCCTGCTGCATAGCCATGTTGGCATATGCTGCGCCGTGCATGCCCAGCATGTGCAACGACTTCTCATCCAGCTCGTCAAAGGCGCCCAGACCGTGAAGGGTTGTGGTGACGGGGATGGAAGCCTTGTCTGCAAGCTCCTTGAGAAGTTCAGGACCACCCTCGGACTGGATAACACCTTGACCGGCATAGATGACGGGCTTCTTGCCCATGTTGATGAGATCAGCAGCACGCTTAATGGAAGCATTAAGCTGCTGTGTGCTCAGCTCCTTGGCAGCACGGGTGGCGGCACTAGGCAGAGTCGGCAGAGCCGTGTCGGTCGGGATGGCTCTTCTCAGGATACCAGCAGTGACATCTTTGGGCAAGTCGACAAGGACGGGGCCAGGACGGCCACTAGTGGCAATCTCGAAAGCCTCGTTGATTCTTCTGGGCAGCTCAGCAACGCTCTTGACCATGACGTTCCACTTGGTACAAGCCCGTGAGATACCCACAACGTCTGCCTATTTATTTGTTAATGACATAATTTAAATTCAAAAGTCATAATATCTTTACCTCTTGAAAGGCATCGCTGCCGATTGCTGCAGTGGGCACCTGGCCGCAGAAGACGACCATGGGGGTTCCGTCTGACAGGGCATCTTGCATGGGAGTAATGACATTGGTAGCGCCAGGGCCGGAAGTCACCACGACGACACCGGGTTTGCCCGAGGCACGGGCATAGCCCTCGGCCATATGGCCGGCTCCCTGCTCATGACGGGGCAGGATAAAGTCGAAGTGTTTTGAATTGTAAATGGCGTCGAAAACTGGGAGAATAGCGCCGCCAGGGTATCCGACTATAAGGTGACTTAAGCTTAGCGAGAGTTGCTTGGCTAGAGTTATGGAGTAGATGGAGCCCGGGTGGGCGGCCGGCATCGGAACCTACAAATGTGCTTGACACCTTGGCGCAGCATCATCTCGTGGAAGATTTCGCCTCCGGATTTGCCAATGAATCTAGAGAGTAAGAGGAAGAAGAAAGAGTCAGAATAAGCTCAATTGATTTTTATGAATGCTCTCTTGATGTAATTTTTCGCCCATGTATGCATATTCGTAGCGGCGGAAAAGGTCTTCAACGTACGATTCATCCATGTCAGGCCTCTGCGGGTTGACGAGAGGCTGCACATGGCTTCGATCATTGTCTGCTGTGTTGAAGGCAGGGCTCGGGACGGGACGGACGTTTCTGTTTTGCGCGACCAATTGTCATCTTGTTAGCAAATTCCATCCAAGGAAAACAGAAGAATTTCCAATGCACGCGCCAGCAGCAAAAATCGATTGTCTGCATCTCGTCCACAATTTGGCACCCCCCGGTCATCGGCGGCAAAAAACCAAGATGTAAGAACACCTAGTCCTCGAGGCGCACAACCGAGAAAAAAAACCACAAATGCAAAGCTCACGAGAGTTTCAATGTGTAACTTACGGTGCAGCGCTCGCCGTCGCCTGGTTCCTCTGGCCAGTAGGAATCTTCTTCTGAGCGGCAGCCTTGATGGGCGTCGTCGTTGAGGTAAAGGCACGAGCCTGTCCCAGAGCCCGAACGGCTCTGGTTGTCGCCTGGCGACTTCGGAGCATCGCGAACAGAGCTATAGTAGTGGGTATCGCAGACAAGAGTCGAGTTGAAGGAAAGAAGGTTTAGGATTGAAGAATAAAAGCGAGAGTGTGCGCAGAGATGCTTTGCACGTGAGCAGACTGGGTCTCTTCTTCCTTTGCGAGGTGCAAACAATTGAGGGTATCGCGGGGAAGGAGTGGCGAAGAAGAATTAACAGGATGGAGAAGAGAAATAAGAAGAAAAGACGATTGAATCGGAAAAAGTCACTTAAGCCTGGGCCAGGTTAGAGTCAGAGGGTCCGTTCTAAGGGCGATGCCGGGCAGATCTACTAATATTTGGCAGTGATCGTACCTACCTAGTCAGACTTCGAGGGCTACTTGTCGCCAGGTAGCCTGCCGCTGTGTCGTGCAGGCAACGGTACGAAGCTAGCGGGTACTGCAATAGTTGTCCTTACTGTGCGTGGCTGTGGGGTAAGATTTCTTTTCTTCTTTTTCCTTTGTCTTATAATTTTCCAGCAAAAATAATAATTCTTTCTCCCATTGGGCCCGGAGACGCCAGGGCAGACAGAGTTCAGATGGCAGCGATTCAGAGACGGCCAGCCCGTGGTGACCAGCCAATTAGCATGCATGTGCGCGCCTAAAAGTGCGGGGCTTGGGCATTTGCCTGCGTGCTACAGAGGTCGGGTACTTCCAGCAGCACATGTGCGCCACGCCAGCCGAGTACCCCATACTTCCATTGCAATTGCCATCGGATTGCCTCGCTGCGAGCACCGTAAGCTGATCGTAATCCCGATTGCTTCTCATGTAAGTGTATACACGTATGTTCCAATGTATGTCTGGTCTTGTTCAGCACCAGCCTTTGCCCTGTCTTAGGAGCCAGCTTGCCCTACATGTAGCTCTGCCACTTGTTCCAATCTTAGCACAGCAGCAGAGACCTCCAGGCTTACGTTTCCCCCTGCGCTGTGCAAGTTTAGCGCAGTGATCAATGGGTACAGTTACCCCATCTCGCAGCCTCTGGGTTAGAGGTACCTTAGCTTCAGTGTTCCCAGTACGTTAGGTATTATCCAGGCCACTCCATAACCACGGCGTCAGTCACATCGATAGCCAAATCCAATTCAATCAATTCCATCAATCCATCCATCATAACTCTCTTTAGTCTAGCCAAATCCCAACTGCGATATACGGAGCGGCAATCCAATGCCCGTTGACTCACAAACCTCCAAGAAAAAAAGTCATGGATGTCTCTCCTAAATTCCCTTATTCCCGGAAAGCCTTCGTCCAGAGTACATGGCCTCGCGCGTGTTTAGCCCAGAGCACATGTCAACCACGGCCTCCGGTGGCGCGACCACTTCTCATGTTAGCATTAGCAGGGCAGGCTAATGCCAGGCTATTCTTGCTTATTGGACACCCGGGATTGTCTATTGGACACTCGGAGTTTGCGGGATGCAGAAGCAGCTTGTTTGAACAAACAGGACGTGATATCCCCGATGATCAGACCCCGACACACGGATCCCGAATCGGACCCCGAATCAGAGCCAATCAAGGAAACCGAATTACTCCGTACTATCTTTCGTTTAATACCCATGGCTTTGAGCAAATGACATCTCGAAGCAGCACTAGACGACCCTAGACTTGCTTTGCATCCAACCGAGGCAGACTCAAAACCGACTTCATAAGTCTCTCCCTCGTTGCACCACCACGTCGACAGATCTTTCTCCTGCATCGCCCAGCGCCCATTGCCCAATAGAATATCCCGTCGACCACCTACTTACGGTACTACAGCACACATCCATTGCCAAAGCGTGCATCTTGTCCTCACCGAGTCCGCCCTCTAATGCATGTCGCACCACCACCTCCCCCTCGGATACAGCACTACACCAAAGGGCGACGAACAGGAATAAAGAGTCGAGCCCCCTACTCGCTGCAATACCACCCACCATCCTGCTTCCCATCTCCCTCACATCGTGCTCGCTCTTCTCTCCTGCTTTACATAGCCAATAGTAACGTCCCTCTAAGAGCTACCACATATATGCCAAGCAGTCCCGTCGAATTAATTCTTAGGACATGTAATACAGGCCAAACCATCTTACGACATTCCATTCCCCTCTCGTAGAGCCGTGCCTGAATTTCTGTACTCATCTTTCCCCGAAGTCTCCCGTAGCTCCATCCTCCCCAGATGTCTCAGCCCCAAAAAAGCTGGACGTCACTCGTCTCAACGGCTCAGCATACCAATCCACTCATGCGTATTACTAGAACACACCCGCTTCAGAAAATCCACTCAATGGCATCCGGTCATAAAAAACCTCCAACACTAACCCTCTCCATCTCCGCCTTTCTTCCCCATGTCCGTTCGCTCTACATACCCTCTAGTTGCAGCAACACAGGTGGGCCCCCAAAATGGCGGGTAAGCTGACGGGCCGATACGCACATCCGGAAGCTGTACTCATACTCATACTCATACATAATAACGGAAAAAGAAGCATAAGGCAAGTGGTGCGTATATGCACACCAAATGGCATGACGTTATGCTTTCACGTCATATCGCCAAGCCGTCTTCCGCCCTTTCAAAATCACGCGGCAAGATAACTACTAGCACCAAAGAGATAGCAAACAGAAAAAAAAGAGAGCAACTTCAAAATATGGTCAATTGTACAGCATTATTTGCTCCTTTATGCAAATGTCATATTCACCAGACATCATTACATATATTCGTATGTATCTCTCGGCCCTACTTTTCCAATAAACTTCCCCCATCGTCGATTGTAGCGTAACAGGAATAACACAAAAAAAAAAAAAAAAGACACCATTCGCTCCACATAAATGCCACAAATGACCAATCCCACCCTGTCTATATGTGTGTGATTCGTGAACGACGCCGGTTCATCACATAACAGCAAAGAAAAAGGAAAATAAAAGGAAAGAAAGAAAATGGTATCTCAGCGTCAGCATAGTGACAAAATTGGTATGCGATTCGATCCGCCTCCCCCCTTTCCCCCCCAAAAGTTGGTTCCCCCAATTAAACGTACATTTGCCGTCCCAGTCCGTTTGGTATAAGTAGTGGTATATATGTTTGAGAATACAGGAAATCAATCGCGCCAAGGGATATATGTAAAAGACATATAAGAAATCGATAAAAGAGTGGAGCCATTCGCTAGCAGAGCGTCCATCTAGATCGTGCTGGCGACGAAGATGAAAAAAAGGCCAATGGTCATGGTTGGCTGGTAGGCTGGCTAGTATTAATCCTGCCCAGTCGTTTACATACCCATAAGCATCCCTCCTGGTGGTGTGTCGGGTGATGACTTCTTGGACGGTCGGAGGTTCTCCATGCTAATCATTCGACTCCACGACGCCGGTCGCTTGTGTGGTGTTGGAGTTCCTGGCCGCACTGTCGAAGTCTGGCTAGTGTTCATCGAATAGTCGTAAAGCCCATTCATCATGTCCGCCTGCTCCGGGAACACCTGGGGTGTCTGATATGCCGGAATCTGCTGGTTCATTACCATCCACGCCTGTTGTGAGTCATCTTGCGGCGGCATGGAGTACATCAATTGCTGCTCTTGCTGATGTTGGTGTGGAAGTAGTGGGAGTTGTGGCGCTGATTGGTGCTGCTGCAGTTGGTGTTGTTGCTGCTGGGGATCAAAGATGGATGTATCGGCAGGGCTATTCAATTGTTTTGGCATAGAGGTTGGGATATCGGGGGCGAATTTCGGAGCATCCGCCGGCCAAACAGTCTCGTTGGGGATGGGAAACGGTGTTCCCGGGTGCGGGCCAGCCGCCGAGTCGTCTCCCATGATTGTGTCGGCGCCATTGCTCATGACGCTTGCAGGTGTTGTCGGCCGAGTACCCTTCTTCAATGAGCGACCGGAAAACTTGAGCATGGTTTGGGGGATGCTGGTGATGCCTGAGCGGCTCTTGGGCAGGCTGAATGCAGGTGAGCCGCCCTCTTCCATTTTCATGGAAGTGCTTTCCAAGGACGCGTGGCCAGATGACTCCAACAGGCACTGGCTCCTGTACGGAAGCTGAAAGTAGATGTCGATCTCGTTGGGCGGCGGGGTGGAGGTTACTGTAAATGGAGCAGTTCCAAGAATGAAGGCCAGCCTAACAAGACTGGAGATGTTGGTGCCCAGATGGCGGCACTCGAGCATGCGTTTCAAGTCACCGGAAGACCGTGCTCGCCAGTGAAGCTGCTGTCGTTTTTCCTTGGGCCAAATGCACGTTTTCCAGATTTGCTTCACCTGTTTCTGGCGCATAAGGTTCTGCATCTGGACCTTGTACTCCCAGTTGCTGACATCGAAGCCATCCTCAAAGTGCTTGGCAATGTGCTCAAAGTGCTTATCGCGTGTTGCCGAGGCGTCCTCCGAGTTGTGGGCCTCAAATAGCCGGTCGCGACAGTTGCCGAAGCCGCAGGCAAAGACGAGCTGCGGGCACATTTCCGTTCGAGCAGCGCTGTTGGGAAGAGCCTTCATCCTGTGAGCTTCCTTGGCGTGCGTGCTGTATGCACGCTCGGTCGAGAATGACAAATGGCATCCCTTGGTTCGGCAAATCCAGACGACGTCGGCTCCGTGGAAGTTGTGCAGGTGCTTCTTAAAATCGCTCTTCCTGCCGAATCCGACGGGGCTGTTGTCCAGATAGCACATCGGGCACTGGTATTTCTTGGAAGTTGGCGTAACAAGGCGCGGAGAGGGGTGTGACGTGACGTCGTGAGGCTGAATCATCGGGGATGGCACTGCTACAGGCGAGTCGAGCCATGACCGCTCACTCGTCGTCATCTTGTTAGCCTCTCCATCATGCACAGCTGGCATGTCATTCTGAACGTCAGGCCACGTGTATGAGGTGTGAATAGACGCCTCATCAGACCGGCATTGCGAGGCAGCCTCTGAATTAGTCCATGCTACTGAAGACGCGCTCGCACTGCTGAGAAGGGTATTTGCAGAAAACGCAGATGCCCGTGCTGAATCATGTCAGAACTCAAAAGCAATCACGAGTTTGAAACAGTTGACGACCTACATGGTTCACCATAGCCAGTCAAGGCAAATAATAGGCTCGAGGCTCCGTATTTGTGAACGAGCCCGAGAAGCAGCTGTTGGTCCTCCTCCGTCAATGGACGCACGGTGGACTCCTCAGGCGCGGCCCCGTATGGAAACATGATGCAAGATTGTTGCGATTCGACAATTAACCGCGCTTCGTCGTTGTGATGGAAATCGACGGCCAGCTATCCGCCGCACCCACAACAAAAGTTGTATCGACAGTGAAAAGTCGCTACCCACGGACACGTCCAGGAAAGCAACGCGGTTAGATGTCCTTATCCTTACCAAATGGGGAGATGGCAACTCGACACCACCGCTCGTCGTCAAACTCGCATAACCGCCGCGCAATGCGGCGATAAGAAAAAAGTCGACAGGAAGAGAGAAAATAAACAAGAGGGAAGCGAGGAAGGAAAAAACTAGCGCTCGGTACGGCGCCGGTATGAGCGCTGCAGAAAATTCCGCTCAGTTTCGCCCTCGCGTGCCGGTCACGATCAAAGAGAGTGATTAACTGGTCAGTACGTCCTCAATCGAAGGAATCGATTTTCAGATTTTGGATTAATATTAGCGTCGCCTCAACGTTGAGTCGCTGGGGCTGAGAAGTCCGCCAAGGCACTGCCTATCAAGAAAAGGACGGTAATTTTTTTTCTTCTCAGTGAGAATGAGAAGCCAGAGGTTGGGTGAACGAGCGACAGAGAGGAAGGACGCAGTCGCCAGGGCCAGGCAAGGGGAGAAAGACAAATGGCGAGGGGAGAAACGGTCGAAAAGCCGGGGAAGGCTTCTAGAAGATCTGTCGGAGAAAAGGCCAGGCAAAGTGGCAGCGTGTGCAATCAAGCCCACCGGGTCGGGCGCTGTGGTGATGGACAAATGGGTAATGGGTGGTAGGGCCACATCTGGGACCTAACTCTTGGGAGCGAGCATGAATTGCGCCCCCCTAATCCCTAATCCCAAATCCTTTCTCGCCCAGCGACTGGCATAACCCGGTCGAGTCGTGGAATCCGACGAATTGGTGTCACGCATTCCCCTGTCGAGCAAGACGCACCAAGCCCCGTTTCAGGAACAGTGTCATTTCTCACAGCGGCCCCCATGCCGTCCTGAAACGCAAGTTGCCTCTGGCTTGCTCTGGCTAGCCCAAAGCCGCGAGCAAAAGTCTGTCGACTTGTGTAAAGTTTTCGATGGTGGTGTGGGACCAGGCGAAGGCCAAAATGGCTGTCCGCTGTCGAAAGGCGTCCCCATCCGGAGAGGCCACGGCCAACCACAGGGCGAGCAGCCTCGTCGCCTGACCGTCGTAAATTACCAGCTCTTGGGCCCCCTGCATTTCTTACCATGGATGCGGGAAACGGGCTGGGAGACCCCTGGCAGATGGCTTCTGCCGTCCTTCTAGAAGGGAAAAGCGAGGCATTCGGGGAGGGTCCAGCTAGGCAGCCAGGCCAATGAGGGGGCGGCAAATGCGACAAGGCGTCATGGAATGGCGACCATTGAAAAGCAGTGGCATGGCATAATGGCGGGTGTTGCAGCTAAAAAAGAAAAAAGTCGGCGGATTGCAGTCGGCGCCGATGGGCGAAGGCGAAAAAGATGGAGAGAGAGAAAAAGTCAAAGAGAGGGCGCGGATTGTATCTAGCGCAGCCGCTTGGCAGGTACTAACATTGTAGGGTTCAGGGCAGCGGCAGGCGAACACGTGCCCCGGGGCCTGGCAAAGCGAGTCTACAGGTACAAAGAGGGTACACGAGCGTTCTCTGTCTGTCTGCTCCATCCCAATCAAAGCAAATGCGCTGGAGTCAATCAATCACTCATTCATTCACCCATTCAATCAATCAATCAAATTCAAGAGCAATCCATCCAGGGGTCATGCGATGCAATGCAATGCAATGCAATGCAATGCGTTATCCTCGCTCGGTCAACTGGGTGAGCAGCAGCAGTAGCAGCGCCATCAGCCACCATTCCTGCAGCCAAAGTCGCCCAGATAACAGCAGCAGATCCTCCGCCATGGACAAAAAATAGCGAGTCCAGAGCCTAAGAATATGTACCTTGGAGTGCGAGCAGCGCAAGTGCTGACGCTTGGCCGCGCATCCAAGGTACCTCGACCCAGCTAGCGCAGCTCCCGATAGCGACCAAGTTGCAGGGCACATGCGCTAATCCTGTAATGCCTGCCGCCAAATACCGGTAAAAACACCACATGCAGACGTTGAAGATTCATGTGTGTCGCCACGGCTCGTGCTTTACTGTCGCATTCTCGTACTAGACTGGATGTTTGACACAACACAACACAGTACATACGGGTCAGGTACAAATTGCAGGTGGGGAGCAGAGAGTGCTATCAAACCGCCAGGAATCCGGCTAGGCCGATCACGCAGCGGGCTCGTTTTGGGCGCAAACAAGACCAGGCTGGACAAGGTAGGATAAGATGACGCCAAACACGGGACGATGAGGATGGGCCGCTGGGATTGGCTGGTTGCCAATAACGCCTGTGGACTCCAGCAGACCAGGGTGCGAAATATCAAATAACAACTTACTCGTGGCCATGCATTGCCATCACATCAGCTACTGCTCTGTTGGTGGTACAAATACCGGACGTGGACCGACGGCAATCAAAGTGAGACCTCTGGGCAACACAAGGCTGAGGCAAACGAACGAGCTGCCGGAAGTGAGGGGATTTGTTTCTGTGCGGTACTCCGTAGATGCCGCCCTGCTCATTTCTTCCACGGTATTGATTGATCAATTACGTCTCTACTCCGTACTCCATGCCTATCTGTAGCAAACCCGCAGATCGCTAAGCGGCATCAAGCAAGACTAGAGCAGAGAAATCCATCCATGCGAAACGGCAAAACTCGCACAAGCCCTCCATCCATGCTGCGTACCTAGCTGTATTCCGTCCGTAGCCCTGAAAAAAGTCTCGCGTGCGCACAGCTCCGGGCATCACTAGTAGATATAAACGGCGAATCCAACGTCCTTCAGCTCGCGATTTGATGCTATTAATGTCAATTATGGCCTCCACTAATGCGCGCAGGCCAGGCGGCTGCAGCCTGCAAACACCACACCAGCCAGACCAGACCACTTGCTCGAATCGCCACCGCCTCCATTCGGCATCGCATCCCAGGCCGGGCTGGTACGAACATGTAGGATTTGCCTGCTCTCCGGCTCCTGCTCGATACGGCATCACAGCCCAGGCGCCAAGGTCTGGGCCTCAAGCGACGGCAAACGACCAGAGCAAAGAGAAATCAGCTGCTGAGGCCCAAAGCGGCGCTGTGCTCCGTTTATGTCAGCTCCCTTCCAGCCCCATCGTCGTGCTCTCCACACGCCTGGACGCGCACGTGGAGAGCAGACGGGAGAGCAGATCCTGGCGGTGATACGGATTCACAGAGAGCGGAGTAGTTTATACGGAGTACGGATTATCCCAGGCAAGACCAGGTCAAGCCAGACCAGGTCAAGCAAGGCCCCAGGTCAGTACGGGTACACGTATCGTCGCCAGTCATGGCAATCCTTGGATGGATGGATGTTGGTGGCGGCTATCACGGTTATCACACTTATTTCAACTACGGCCACAGCACAGCACAGATACGATACGGACCTCACGGCATTGATGCCTCTTCAGAACATGAACCTGGTCCAGCCCAGCGCCGCACGAGCCCGTCCGTGGTCAGCCATGCCTCACCGAGCCTCACCCAGGCAGTGACAGCGTCTTGCAGCAGATGCTGGCCCAAGCAGACCCGGGAACGCCGCTCTCCGAGGCCATTCTGCTCATCTCTCGGTGAAGGCCGCCGTCGTGGGTTGCCGCGTGCGGCCGCTGGTTGTCTTGGCTTGTCTGCAGTGGCTTTGCGTTGTTGTAGTTGCTGTGCCTTTGTTTGCACATTCCCCTCTCCTCAATCCTTTCTCCCTCCGTCTCCCCATCTCTCAGCCTCTCTCAGTCTCTTATCGCACCTTCACAGCCACTGACAGCATGTGATCGCCCAGCCCAGGGACTCCGTACAGGCATCACTATTTGGGCGATTCCCCCTCGTACCTGCTACCCCATACGGACCAGGACAGCGTGACGAGATGTGTGTTGGGATCGGATTTCGGAGTAATGATGACCATAGAACCCAATCGCCAGCACCAGCTCCAGCTCCATGGGATGCATCGATCCCTCAGCGCACGGTCCTCTGCCCACTTTGTCGCTGACGCCGCGCGACTCCGTTTGTGAAAATTGATAGCAGCAGGCAGTGAGGGAAGAAAGAGGTGAAAAAAGAAGAGCGAGAGAGACGAAGAAAAACCCTCGCTGGCTGGCAATCTTTGAGCATGGATCCTCGACACCCCCTGGCTCTCCGCACAAGTGCCTTTTCTGAAGCCCGCAGCACCACTCGATGCAGGCTCACGAGTAATGAGCCACGGACCGCGTCCTCTTTTCGTGACTCTGGGACGGCAATCCCAAGGGAAGGGAAAGAAACAGTGGCAACACGGAGATGAGGGTGGGCAATGAGACGATCCATCCAAGTCAGGTCAGCTACAGCAGGCCAAGAACATTGGCATCCAGAGCAGCTCAGCTACTGCAAGCAGCTGATGTTAGTGGTGCTAATGTACGGATAGCCCTGCGGACAATAGCCTGGTTTGGTTGACTCCTCCTCAGTTCATCTCAGCCCTAATGAAGATCTAGGCCCAGCTGTGTCGATGGAACCAACAACATTCGGGCCAAAGGGCCAGAAACAGCAATTCCCGTCTTTGTGCACACAGGACGGACCGTTTACGATCTGCAGCAGTTCATCGAGGGCCGGTTCTTCCACCAGTCAGTCTCATTGCTACTGCTACTGCTACATCCATACGAGTGCTGCTACTGCTATACTCGCCATCTTCTCAGCAAACAACATGCAACCACCAACTTGTACCCCTTTACCCCCCAAGCACACCACCCAGCGCCTCTAGATGCTGCCGGTCGAAAGTCCAGAACTCGTCGACCAAGTGATCAAAGCAGCGCCCAATCATAATGGAAGGGCAGCCGTGGGAATGGAGGCAGACCAATCCGAGGGAATTGGCGTCCACACCAGCCAACCCTGTTTCCTGCCAACCACAAGCCGTGGCGTGATTCCTTCCAACAGGCGCCTCTCTGTCCGTTTTCTTCACCACCCTTCCAGCAGCCTCCGCCACGTGGTGCCCCGGAGCTGTGCTCTCTTTTCAATTCCAGAAATCTTCTTCCCGCGCATTGTTGCACGAGGACGTTTTCTCCCAGCCCAACCCTCCGAGCGGCATCGAGTATGGGCCGTTTACCGACGCTCAGCTCTTTGACAAGTCTGCCCTACCAAAACACGATTCATTACCGGCATCACAGCTACACACACACATTTACTCACTCACTCACATCTCACACACTTTGACATTATCTGCAGGGTGATTAGTTTACTTGACACATTTGGCCCCCTTCTGCCCACCCCCAAATGCTACACCAGTCACCTCTCTCCATGGATATACGCAGTACGTACGAGTATTATACAGAAGAAGCAGGGACAAGAGTCGTCCAGTAGCGTCGCTTCCCTCACCTCGGATCTCTTGCTTGATAATGTAGAACTCCAGTAACTTGTTTCTTTCCGTGATCCAGTTGAATTCCAGACCCTTCAGCCACAAACCTAAAGTCCTATTTACCCTATCTAGCGCGCCATCGGGCAAACGATTGGCGTTTCGTCTCGCTTCTTGGCTTCGCCTTATCATCAAGCAGATTAGGCTGTTGGCAACAACATTAATCGTAAAGCGTCCATTCCCAAGCAGCCATCTAGCATGGATCAACCTGTCCACTACCAACCCATCATGCCTCTCTCCGTACACTTACTCGTCTAGGCCACTATATTGCTTTGTAATCCTACCACTTTCTTTCCTTGACGCCAATTTTGGCAACACGGACACACACACCCCCGGGGGGGACCCATGGCACGTCTCGGACGCCAGTCAGCTGAGCGGCTTGCCCTGTGGTACCCCATTGCCGCGGATCTCGTCTTGTTTGTCGCCAACGTGTCACACAGGCTGTCTGTCAAAAAGAAAAGAAGAAAAACTTGCCGCCGGACGGACCTTGTGAGCCAAAGGAGACGGCAGTCCGTCTCCGTTTCTCCTCCCACCCTTTTAATGCATCTGGAGCTTGCTACTCCGTACTTGCTACTGGCATCTGCTGTTAGTTAGCAGCTCTTTGTCGGGGGAACGATTGTAGCTTTTGTCATACGGCCTCGCCGCTGCATCAGCTTTCTAGGCATCGGATATCCATTCCATTGGCCATTGGCTTCATCGGAAAACTCGCTCGCTCAAAGTTGCTTCATTTCCTCATCCTGCACGTGGACTGGGACAATGCTCGTCTACATGAATATCAATACATATCATATTTAAAACAGGGCCCGGCCGCCTTTAGCCGCGCCTTCTACCTACACGGGGCGAAAGAAAAGCATTAATTTGTCCGTAATGAAGTGCTTACGCACTTCCCCCCCGCCAGCCCAGCCTTTTTTTCTCTTCTCACCTCCCATGGCGGTGCCTTGTTTCCCGGGGATTCCAAATTCGAAAGACTTGCCCCAAACGAAAAAAGAGGGAAAATCATCAGCCATCCATCCCCCCAGACCCAGACCCGACCGACTCTAGAGCGTTATCCATCCGCTCCCGCCAGCCCTGTCGGCCCCATGGGCGACTTTCTTCGGAGACGGCTCCGCCACTTTTACTTAGGCCCGCCGCGGGCTTTTTTCTTTCTTTTCTGATTGTTGCTCTGTTTCTCATCGTCGCACGCCCCCCTCAGTTGTGTTAATTGATGCTAAATACCTACTTGTCAGTGCTGTCTGTAGTGCTGGATTTAGTTTCACCACTAGTAGTTTGGACAATGATGGCAGTTAGTTTTTTGTCCCATTGCCGTAGGGGCCGCTCGCCAGTATCTCTCTTTATAATTGCCCGTTCTAACTGTAAATGTAGAACAGCCAGCGAAATAATCATCAACCCCCTTCTCGCTGACTCTTCCCCTTGCCGAGATATGCCACTCTCTCTCCCATGCCCTCTCCCAAAAAAAGAACAACCAGAGATAAATCAGCGCTCTATTAATGCACGCAAGTCAGCATCCGGGCAATCGGTACCTGCTCACGCACCCCCCAAGGAAACCAATCAAACATCGGCCGACCGGGTGCCAATCTCTGCCCTTCTGTCACTGTTTCCGTCTCCTGTCGAGTTCGTCCTCGGAAGCGCTGTAAGACCTTCACTCTCAACTATCATTTCCCTTCTCTCTCTCATAACTCGTAATGCCGTCTTTCCATCTCACTTGGACAAATACGTGCTGTTACTCCGAATTCGCTTTATTGCTACTTGCCACTACCACCTCTTCCTAACCCTAATACCACCCTTTTTCCGGCACATGCAACGGCCGTCACGCTCAAATATGATCAATCATTATTCATCAGCAGATAATCATGCAACAGCAGGATCAACACATACCAGCAGAACAAGTCGAGCAAACAAGTTTCCAGCAGATGGAAGAAAAGCATATTCCCCTCCTCCCTCTCTTCCTCCCCCCATCCAAACACCTTCCGCACACCCCCTTGTGCTAAACTTCTCACTTGCCCATCCGTTCCCCCAATACCACCCTCTTGCTTTTTTTTTCCCCCCACGTCTCCTTCATCCTTTTGATATCTGTAACTTTTTTCCCTTTTCCCTCTGTCTCTCTGTCTGTCGCTCTCTGTGATTGTCTGATTTTCATAGGGCTTGTACTTTTCTGCGCCTTGCAGATATTTTATGCAGGCTTGGGCTCCTCCCCATGCTACCCGTAAGATGTGCCGGCCTCACCCTTTTTTCACAAGTGACAAGACCCAGCCCCGAATCTGATGGGATCACAAAAGGAAAAAAAACTGAACCCAATATCCACACCCGCAAAATCCTTCCCGAGATAAAACGGAAAATGATGCGCAGAGCCGCTTAAAAGCCCTCGCAAAAACGGATAATGGTGATGAAATAAACATGTATGACCAAAAGATGTCCCGATTCAGTTTTACCGCTCTGCTCTTACAGGGTACACAATCCGCCAAGAAAAGCACGTCGTAGCATTGAACAAAAGATCAAGACACAACAACAAAAGCAAAGAAAGACCCAACAGTGAAAAATGATGAGCACCCAGGTTGATTGATGATGTGTACATGGGGGGAAAGGAAAGGAAAAGCTCACCTCGCATTTACACGTATACAGTAAAACTTGTCGTTGCTTTAGTGGCTCAGCTTGTGTGAACAGCCCCCCTTGTCTATGCTGTTATGTCTGTTGTCTCTCGGCTTGCCTTCCCCCCAAGGATCTGCTGCTCTTGATCAAGCAATAATTACGGCACGCCATGACATTACATACGCGCTTGCAACAACACGAACAAGCAGAAAAAAGTCATCCATCACATTTTCCAGAGGATGACGGAGGCCCACCTAAACCGCATGCAGACGACAAAGAGAACAAGAGAAATCATACAGTAAAGCAAGTAAGCAGAGATACCCCCTCCCTCCCCCTGTGACAGGGAACAAGCAAAAGACAAAAGACAGACAAAAAAAAGGAAAACTATGGATTACATGATGGAAAAAAAACAGGCAGCAGTATAAAACAAACTTTTTAGTTGCTTCTCCAACTACCCCGATGCCCCAGTCCGAGCGAAACACTCGCAGGAAATCTAATGCCCGTCATCACACCCGTCCTTTCTAAGATTACATACCTCGATTCGTCGGGAAATTCCGTTCCCTCGGCGGGTTTTTTCTACTTTCCTGATGGGATTATCTATCATTTCATCACTCTGTATTTGCTGCAGTGCGCTGCGCTGTTGGCCAAAAAATACAAACTTGATGCGTCACATTACCTAAACGCCGTACTGTAGCAACAACTGATACAAAGAGGGAGGAGGGGGTATTGATACGTGCATTGCTGCATCCACGATGGAATAAACCACTCGTCTAATAAAGGTCCACACATCTTTGGTCTAGGTAAATCTTGCACACAGTAATCCATTTTTGTTGCTCCTACTCCCGCAAAAATAATGATTCATTCCGTTGAAACACTTTCCCAAATGAATAAAGCCAAGACCAAGACATAGAGAAAAAGAAAAAGAAAAACGTTGCCCCGTAAATTCGCCCACCCCGTACTGTAGTTGCAAATAATCCCCTTGACCTATACCGCATCCCATAGTCGTGTGCCAGTCCCAGAACAAAGGAAAAGAACCCCGCCGCTCTCTCGTGTATATTGGAGCAAAGAGAGAAGGAAAAAAAAGAAATGGTCATAATGTGTAAGTGCAGTGATCGTCGCTCTTCCGCTTCGAAATCAATCTTACTGCTCAAGTAAATGCGTGCTGATGAGGGTATAAAAAAAGAGGGACAGAGAATTAGAAGAGATGAGAAAGTAAAATAGATGAACCAGAACGAAAAGAGTAAAAAAAGAAAATGTGTGCATGGCGGCCGTTATTGTGTCATCGTCTACCCTCCGGCCCCCCAGGAGCTCTGAGTAAAAAACCTCCCCAACCCTGCCCGAACCGGTGTTATAGTAATATATGCATATCCGTCCGTGCCGGTATCTTCGGGGCACATGTGTGTTTCGTATCAAAACAAAAAATGTATGTTCGATCTGCTATGCCGCGAGGCCAGCAACCACTAGGGAAGAGTGGTCACATTGGTCTTGTTGTATGTAACTCTAAGTAGTCTGTGGTACGAGGTGCTGCTACCCTCGTGATTTAGTATGCATATGGAGAAGAGTTGTATGCGTAGCTATTAGCCCGCTGTTCCATATTCGAGCCCGGACTTGCGGTACCGCAAATATCCGTGGGTGCGGGACTATGCATGCCATTGGCGCCATAAGCAGCGGGCATAGTCTGGAGACTGCCATTCGCATGTGGTACGTAATCAGTCCCAACCATCGGGGTGTCGGACATGCCCATGTACTGTGAATGCTGCTGCTGCTGTTGCTGCTGCTGTTGTTGTTGTTGCAAAGCTTGGTGGGCGTCGTAACCCGGAGAGGGAGGCGCATTGTGAAAGGTGTATCCTGATGAGTGCATCTGCGGCTGTGCCGGCTGAGGCATGTAGGCCTGTCGCTGGTAATATGCGACCATGGCTGGATTGGCGGCATTCGACATGCCGTACTGAACCATGTGATCTGGTTCCGGAGTGGTTGTTGCTGCCGGAACACCTGCCCTGTTGTGGCCGTGGATCGCCATCCTGCACTCGCTGCGGATGGGAGTCACAAAGTCCGCGCGGAAGTTCTGAATGGCGCCATTGGGGCTTGAGCCAAGGGCAATAGCGTATTGGACGAGGAACTGCAGGTCGCCAAGATGTCTAGTTTCTAGGCGCTTTCTCAAAACACTGCTAGTTTGGGAATTCCACCGTAAGCGACTTGGGTCTGCGTCTGGCCATAATGATTGTGACCAAGTGCTCAAGACGCTAGATTGACGGAGCAGGTTACGCATTCTCGCCGAGTAACTCCACTGGCCACTGCTTGCGCCCTCGTCAAAGTGCTTGACAACATGGCTCACGTACTCCTTGAAGGTAGGTCCGGCATGAGCGTCGCTTGGCGCCTCGAAAACCTGAAGGCAGTTCTCAAAACCGCACGCGAACACCGTCTGGGGACACAGCGGAACCTTGGCGTCATCCAGGTTCATTCTCGATCCGCCATGGGAGTTCTTGAGGTGAGCCTTGTAGGCCGTTTGCCAATCAAAAACCATCTGGCAGCCTCGATGCCGGCAGAACCATTGTGCGTTTGTGTGATGGAAATCTTCCATGTGGCGCTTCAAGTCATTCTTGCGTGTACATGTCTTCTGGATGCCCTCTTCGAGACAGAATCCGCAGGTGAAGGAGCCCTTTTGCTTGGGAGCTGCTGTCGTAGGTGTGGTGTCCTCGGCATCCCAGGACGATTCATCGGTAAGGGCTATACTGGCTCGAGTCGTCGACGGACTTGCATGGCGCTTGCGGCTGGTGCTCGCTCGAGGTGAAACGTTGGAGGTGACGCTGCCGCATGTAGACGATGTATCTGAAAATGCGTTGTTGCTGCTCGTTGAGTCGAACATATTTGACGAGTCTTCGTGCGAGCTTCCGCTACTTGAGAGCATAAAGGATCTTTCCTCATCTGTGGAAAGAAAGTAGACGTGTTAGAGGCACCAATACAGAATCTCCAGCTACAACAACACAATAAAGTCGTGCCTGTCGACTAACAAGGGCATAGCAACGACTTACATGATGAAGATGGTGATAAGCGGCCTTCTTCTTGTAGCAACCTTCCCAGTTCCTCTCGTGAGTATTTACCAAGCAGGTGTCGAATCATCTGGCGATCGACCCGCTCTTGCTGGGGTAGGTTGAGTTCGGGCGACATGCCCTCCTGATCCGGCCAAAGTCCCTGTGCCATGTCTTGTTGTAAAACCAGTCAAGCAGAAAGGATTGGCTATCCCAAGACCATATACGGTAGAGGGGTGAATATGCTTGAGAGTTGAAATAGAGTAGTAGAGAGTTCTTGATGCCAAGCCACGTAATGATTTGATGTGCGACGTTGAGCTCAAAGGTCAAGAAGAAAAGAGAGAACAAGAGATAAAGCAGGCAGTGGGTATATCGAGAGACGTGTGGGGGGGAGGTCGTTGCACGTTATCACGATCGGGTATTATACACAAAGGTCGAAAACACGATGTCAAGGCGGTGAGGAAGTTGTCAGATATAAGTAGTAGCAGTATCCAAGAGAGTTCAGGACGCGGAGAAGAGATCCATATACTCGTGAGAGGAGGCGGGCAGGGTATGGTGAGAATTAAGTGGGATGCCGGTTGGCGATGGGAGGGAATCGCTCAACACGTGCTGACCGAGGCGTTCGTGTAGGCCCGCGGTCTAGCTTCCGTTTTGTCAGACGATGCGAACAAGCACTGAGTACGGAGTATGACGATCGCGATTTTGAGTTGTTAGAAAAGGTCTTGGAGCTTGTTTTGCGGCAGCAGGAAGAAACAGTCGGTTAAAGAATTAAGATGCGCCGGAGGCGTCTGTCTTTATGGAGTCGTGATCTGAGGGAGGGCTCCGCCTCGGTCGACACGGCACCTCCTCTAGTGCGGGCGTGCAAGCAGGAACAAGGACGAAAATCAATGCCACGCAGAAACACAAGGCATTCGATTCCACCCGGCTAGATGGCGATGAGATAGCAGCAGTAGCAGCATGCACGGAGCGTCGCCGAGCGGCCTCAAGGCAAACGCCCCCCAATGGGTGCGCATTCTTCCTTGGAAACCAGACGAGCCGAAGTGCTAGTCCGAGTAACTGACAGCACGAGGGAGCACATGCGTACGACGCTAATGGAAGCTGGGGGGGTGTGAGAGAATCAGAACAGACACGATGGAACGGTTTTCGACGAGACAATGGACGGCAAGATTCCCACCGGGCCACAGCTGGCAGCGGCGGATATCGCTCATGCTTGCTGCTCTAGGGATAAGTCGAATGGGTACGTTCTTCACCCTTCTCCATGTCAAGGGAGTACTAAGTTTCGCGGCATGCAGAGACATACTAGCCACTTCCTCCTTAGTGGTTTCTGATGCTGATTGTACTTAGTCCCCTTTATCTCGCCTATGGCTGCACGTCTTTCCGTGGTGCAAGCAACTTGGGACTTGTATGTAGGGTGTGGTGATAGCGCCAGTAGAGGGCTACTAACATGACGGCCTGCTACCGTACCGACGGTTCGGAGGTTCCACCCACAAGGCAATCCATGCTTGAGCCACTTGATGAGTGAGCAGGTTAAGAGGGCGTGCGGCATGAGAGACGGATGGGTCGAGTGGCTTGTCCATGCACCATCGATGGATCCAGATACAAGGCCGGGTAGTGGTCACCAAGCCAGCGGACTGGAACCGCAGGTTCCACTCAAGAGACCAGGGACTGGATTGGATCATCAAGAAGAAGATGCAGTTCTTTGGAAGCCAGAAGCAGGCTGTCCATATCCCCATTATCCCCATACATGGGGGACGAGTTGGGAAGTAGCAGGCGCCGTATGCAGCACGGCCTCATTGAGAAGGACGAGGGAGAAGCAGGCTCAGTCACCCCATGTTGTTAGTGGTCGTGCGATCTCTTTCCTTTGCATTGCAAATTATTCAATACATCGTAAGCTTGCATCATTTCCGTTTGATCAAAGCATTGGGCTCAGAGGGTTGGGCAGAAGCTCCAATGCAACGTCAGGTCAGTGCCAAGCAGAAATCACTTGAGCTGCTCGTGAAGAGACACCGACTGCCTCCTTGTTCCATCACATCAACACGGAAGAACCAAGAGACGGATAAATTTTATGCCCGACTTCCTCAAATGCCAGATGCAGGTCGTTGTCAGCCACAGCAATCTGTGGAGATGCAATTATTAGTCCAAGAACTTTCGTAGGCAGCAGAATAAATGGGCAACAGCGCGGCTAAACGAGATGTGAATTACCTAGACGAGCAATTGCCAAACGGGTAACGGAAATATGCCATGCCAGTGTTCGAGTGAAATTGAGCGCCACAACGTCAGTCTTCTCCACGCAGCTGTAGGGCAGAGCTACAGGAAAAAGGACCGAGTATTGCGACTTTGTGTGAGAATAAAGAGGACTTAATGAGGCGCCAAGTATCCGCAGTCAGCCGTAGTTGTGCGGAGTACTGTACAAATGCCCCGGTCCTCGAGGTACGGTAACTCATGTCCTCTCCACCCTGGTAGGGTCGGCGTGCGGCCTAAGAAGCATTCCCGCATTCCCTCCACGCACACCTTCTCACACGACCCGACAGCAGGGCTGAGTAGCGACTGGGATATCCCAGGAGCATTAGTGAACGACAGGGCGGAGGGGCCGTGCTCTCGGGACCAGATTGCGATGTGATTTGGGAATCGCAGGGACCTCTCGATAGCCACCCCTCCCCCCCTTTTCTTTTCCCTGGCTAAAGCGTCTGGCGAGACAAAAGAACCCATTGCGAGATGGCATTACTCATCTGCAGAGAGAGACTCGTGGCTTTCAATGTGAAGTTATCATGGCAAAGCCAACGCTATAACTTTGTGCATGTCAGATACGCCAAATTGGCTGCGTATCAAGCGTATTGCTCAGATATCTCAGTGGCCTGACCGATCTCCTCACCTTTCGCCCCTCTCAATCGCAGTTTACACACGCTTCCCGAATACCTCGGTAGGAGATAAAGCGTCCGGAGTGTCGGTATCCCGTATTAGTGTCGAGATGATCAAGCCTCATGAAACAAATGTATGCAGGGAAATGGTGGTGATGGTGGTGATGCACTCTCCGGATCGTGTCAGCCATGTCTTCGGCATGGCTTACCGCCGGAGATTGTTGCGGATATGAGGGGGGTTGAAGAGTCATTTACCTGTTCGTCGGTAACGCTTTGAGAAGATGTAATTGGACGTGCATGAACGACCGCATTGACACTCAGCTAAGAAGACTTGATATCCGAGTCAAGAACGAAGAGATGCCGACCCAGTCGACAAGTAGCGACAGCCGGGCGGACGAACTCGGGTTAGAAAATCCTGGCAATCTCCTGTGGCCAAGACGGGCGTGTGGCAATCCCTTGAGCCCTGCTTGCTTGCAAATACAGTAGCAGGAAGCTCCGTACTTGGACTAGCAATCTCTCCTGCAAGTAATGTGTCATTGGAGAGCTAACCGTAAGGCTGCGCGTTGCAAACACGACGACGGCCCCTCCCCCCTTTCTAGGATATCAGACCCCTCGTTACTCCATTACCGATGAGACTACCACTCCGTTGCACGAGCAGGGCCCTCGGAGGTGTTTGGTGGAGAGCGTACCTATCCTGTATCGTACAATTGCCCGCGCGGCAAGGGCACAAAGTACCAGTAGGAATGTGATATTCTGTACTCCGTAATATCTGCCGTACGGTAGCTGAAGCAAGCGCTCGAGTGCATTGACGACGAGCCCAAACGATTCTGAGTCGGCTGAGGCCGTCGCATCCCCCAAAAGCTAACTTGAGCCCGGCCAACGCTTTGTCTCGCTCGTCTTTGTATGTATCCGGACGCAATAGTGCCATGGATTTCCCAGCTACCTACCTTAGTTCGCATAGTATGCCGTACTCGTCCAAGCAACTGACTAGGGGTCGCGGGCAGTGCGGATATAACGGTTTCCGGCGCAGTGACATCCGCCTGCGAGACATGGCGTGCAAACCGCCGTGCAGGTATCGAGTGCCATTGGCCGGCTCAAGTTGCTAACCATCGGCTCGGGGTTAACGTTGACGTTGACGTTGACGTTACCGTTGACATGGAGGATGGAAACAAAAAAACATTCCGCCCTTTAGTCATCAGGTAGCACTCGGACTCCATGGCTAGAGCAGAGGTGCGAAAACAAGATCTAGCTTCCGAAATTGCGGCGATCGTTGGGAGCAGCAGCATGGATGCCAGCCGAGTAAATGGCAAAACGGCGGATGCGTCAGAAACGGCGGTGATGTGGTGCGTTGCGGTGCGGTGCGATGGCGATGCGACGGACGCGCACTTCAGTGGTTGGGCAACCAACGACCACACAATTGCATGACATGATATGAGATGCGATGAGATGGGCAGCAATACAATGCGAAGCAATGCGACATGATCGGTCACAGCTCGGGATCAAGAAATGGAGTCAAATTAATCCAAATATACTCGTCAGACCAACCTTAAAGGCTCTCGGAATAATACAAGCACCGACTGTTTCGTCGGGAAATGGAACACGGAAGGAATCACCAGCAGGCCAATGATCGACTTCGTACCTCGTACTTTCAGCCTTTGCCCCTACCTAGAATTCCCCGCCTCTTCTTCATGCTTCCATCGTCCCGTTTACCCTTTACCGTTTTCCCTTTCTTCTTCAATCGAATGCAATGGTGGTGGTAGCAGTGATGATACAGCGCTGGAGACAGAAAAACCACCACTGAGCGAGTTTCACCCCCCTGGCTAACGATCGTCCCGGGCTTCCCGTCAGCCAACAAAAAGACCCTGACGAGCCCGAGAAAATCAAATCATGATCTTCTGGCCTGATTAGAATACCATTTCTCAGCGCTCAATGGGTCCAGCAAGGCGGCCTTTACCATGCTAACCCCTTTCTCGGCATTGCTATTGTAATCATCACCACTCGTCGAGCAAGCTTGAGTTGCTATATGTTCAGCCACCTGCCAATATGGTGTAGGGTACACGAGGACGGAGCTCTGTTGGTTGAAAGATGTCCATCTCCGGCCAGTCCCCTCGGACTTGCACCTTAGCCCCTCATGGCTGCTGACCTGAATCGATTAAAGTCCTGAGGATAAAGTCCGTTTACAGTGCCATGGTAATCCGACATTCGCCCAAGCGCCGCTAGGCAGCCTTCTCGACTATGGATCCGCGTCTGATTCCAGATCCCGAACCTGTTCATTACTCGTACGCAACGCTGTCCGCAAATCATGGTCCCGGACGAGTAAGCACCTACTCTGCACTAACGATATGATGGAGGGTATTCATGTGCTGCCAAAGGCATTTGGATGGATGGCCTCCCATTCTTCGGAGGATATCAGAGCAGAAACTTGGCATGTAAATCATCTGAGCACCTCCTCCGGAAGAGGGACACCGAAATAGCTGGACTCGTTTACGCGGGTTGATCTTTACATCTGCAGTGCGGGTGCCGTTCTGCCGTTGCCGCTGCCGCTGCTACAGCTGCTGCTGGCAGTAGTCTGGAGCATTTAGCAGTATTAGCAAACGCTCTCTTTTGATTAGTGTTCCAGACTGACTGACTCTGGCAAATAGGGACAAACGCCAGTTGACAGGGGTTCAAGCCCAGTCAGATCGCTTAAGACCTGAGTCTCCATCCTCATCATCTTCAAGTGGCAGCCAGGTCCACTCATAGGGCGGAGCTTTGGTCACCACCTGGCAATGCTCTGCTCTGTGCGAATGGGCAATAACTGCCACCTCCGCAAAAAGCGCATCTTTGCCCTCCCTATCTGCAGTGCTACCTTACTTCGATCAGAGTGTGTTAGCATGAACATAACCATGCCTAGACATGCCCGGACATGCAAGTACTACTAGTAGTGCTACCTGGCATGCTACCCGCAAAAGCTGCCATCGGCAAATCGTCGAAAAGCTTGGCCCTTTGCATGACATCCGGCACCACTCACCACTCGGGGTGCTTTGCAACTGACCCCAACTTGTGTCTCTTACCCCGACCTGTGCCTCAGGTTGCCAACACTAGAGCTAATAATTATCAGATCCTTGCGCCAGAAGCGATCGACTAAACTTGCTTCGATGAGACTACTGGAAGCAGTGCTAGGCACGGAAAACTTCCGTAATCATAAGCATTTCTAATCCCACGAAACAGCCAGGACGACCAGGACTACTCCGTACCACTGCTAGCTCTCCTGGCACGTTCTGCACTACTCAGGTGCCTTTGTGTAGGTGCCTGGCAACCTGGGCTCGAGATGATCATCGCTTCGGCGCTAACGAGCTCCTTACTGATGAAATCACCGTTTATCCACATTAGTCCGCACCGGCCGGATGTTGTTTTAGTCCGTCCCATGGCGCTGAATGCCCAGGGAAGACGACGAGGGCATAATTAGCCCACTTTACCACAACGTGGCAGATGCTAGCCAACCTCACCAAATCTTACATACAGCAGTAGCTGCCTCGGCATCTTGTACATCCGCTAAGGACGGCGTTCGTCTTGTACATACTCAGCGGGCGAACATGAGGCATAGGATGAAAGTGTGTTATCAAGACGAATAGGACGGTTCTACGCCCGGTGATGTGATGTTACTCTGATCCCAGGATGCTGCTTTCTCATGCCAACACTGCGACATTCCAGCATCGCAAGTACTACGGTACGAGCAGTACGAGCATTCATGCTGCAATCACATAACATACGAGTGCTGTACATAGTAACTCGTAGTATCATGCAGCTACTGCCCACTTGGCGCCTCTACAATCCTTGCGTCACTCTGGCCCGTCACTCTGGTCTGAGAATTTCTCCGTTCCGTGAATGGCGCCTTGAATTTGTGGTAGCCTTGCCGGGAGGGCGCAAGCGTCGACATGTTTGCCATGTCTGTTCTATTTTTGGGATAAGGGGGTAGCTTGATGACATTCGGGACGACTGCTAGCCAACAGCCTATTGATCCTCATCGATCAAGGGCAACAGGGTGTCCGGCTTCTACTTTGGTCTAGCATGTATAACATACAGCTCAGGTTATTTTGGTCAAATGTGCAGACGACGCCTCATTTACGCACTGACTCTGACATACGGCTGTGTAGACGACTAAGATGAGGAAGTGAAACACTCACGCCGCATGATACGGGGAGCAAGAGCATCTGCTGGCCTGGAGAGGAAAAGACTACGAGTATATGGACTAAATGTGCATCTAGTAGATGCCATACACGATTGCTTGGTGTTAGTGTGGATGACAGGGACTGCTTGTCTCGTCTCCGGAGCACTGACGGATCTGGAATACGCTCCCTTCCGATTGGGAACTAGGCGGGCCAATGATACGAGACACCACTGGCGAACCCTCGTCTGAGATGAAAGGAGGTTGTCCCCCATAAATGCGAGTCTGACTTCCTTCTGCCGCCGTTGACGGGCGAGCCGATGAAGAGTAAGCTATTTGCGAGCGACAGCCTGGCGTCTTGGTTTTGTCGTTTTGTCGTTTGGATCTGCTGCCCCAGAACCGTTTAGTAACATACGGTATGGAGTATGGAGAACGGAGGAACAAGAGAGACACGCGAGACACGCGAGACAACCGTCGCATACTAACTAGTACGCCCCGGGGCGTCTTGTTAATGTTTAATGCGATGACTGCCGTTTTCCGAACAAGAGGAATGGCAAGCCCACGACGGGCAAATCAGGAAACCACCGCCGCCGGCACTCGGCGCTGCTCGGCGGCTGGAGATGTTGCACAGACACTACAGCCTGCATCTGGTGTGGTGAACAACGACGTTGAGGTTCTACTACAACTTGGGCCGGCAGTTGAATCATCATCCCAGCCCATGTTGCACAGCTGCTCAAGGATGATCGATTCATGTCCAAGTATAGCGATCATTCAGCTCGCTCACCTTTACCATAATGGTCCCTTCTTGATTCAGGTCTACAGACTACTGTACAGGTATGAAGGAAGCAACCTGGTTACCTGATACAGCTAGCTTACCGTAACCCAATACAGGAAGAGAGACGCCATTGTTAGTGATTGCTCTTCTCCATACCGGCCGCTTCCCACTCCCTACTTTTCCCAACACACTGGATGGTGCTACTTGAACATCCTCCGCATTACCGACCACAAGGTCCGCTAAACAAGCGGCAAAACCATTTCGGCCCAGTGACGGAAGTTGGAATCCTCTAATGAGCCTGCTAAGCCTTACAGGTTCTCACCCTCCTTTGACAAATGGTTAGCCCAAACAGTCATTAGTCGAAACGGGAAAGACGGCCAGATAACGATTGTTTCCAAGGTACACGCCCCCTATGCCTCGAGAAGGGGAAAAAAACTGACCTATTACCTGCTAAGTCTTTTCCCTACTAATATCTTACCCTGTTTCGTTGGCCTTTTTCGTTGGCCATCTCCGGGCCATACCCGGCAATCAGGGCGTCATATGGAGTATGTCTAATAACATGGAGGTACAGCAGCTAGCAGGCGGTTTCTGCTGCCTCGCCCATCCCCACCCCTTCGGCGCTGGTGACACTGCGCTATTCCTGTATCCCTGTTGGCTTGTCTTGCATCGACAAGTCATCTGGCCCTTGACGAGAGGATTCCTGTGAGAGAGAGCCGTCAAATTTGGTAGAAAATGACTGTCGAGGCGTCTCCGAGTGCGTAGCCCAGACGGGTTGTTCATCCGAATTCAAGATATTCCTCCAATGGGCAAACCTGACATTCTCATTGGCAGCATTGGCAGCACCGGCAGTTAGTTGCCACGGATTAACTGATTTGCTCCCAGGAACGCCTTCTCATTACCGGACTATGTTCCGTAGTGCTGGCGAGGTTTACTAATTTGGTGGCTGGCCACGAGTCTGTCATTTGTGGAATCACGCCACAAGACGGCCTAAGGAGCCGGATGACGAGCAATAGTAGAAATGAGAGGAGATGGTTGATGATAGGAACCCAAAAGTGTTCTCCGCCGTGTAAGCTTCAAACTTGTGGCCGTGCTCCATCCGAGGTACCTGTTTCCCTCTCTCTATTTTCCTTTCTTTTTTTTGTCTGTGGTTTGTCTCATTCTCTCAGTACTGCGTCTTTTTGCCGACGCTTGCGACCTTTCGGCAGTTGTAATCTCGGCATCCTCACGAGGCGTCTTCGCTCTCACGCCAAGACTTCAGAGACAGAAAGCGGACGTGGGCTCATTTTCTTCTCAATGCTATTGGCTACCGACAGTGTGCTCCCTTCCCTTTGCTTTTTTTACCCTTTTCCCTTTTTCCAACCTCCCAGAAAAGCTTGGCTATGAGATAGACTTTTTGGGTGTGGGGGACGTCAGGCGGCCAATCGTCCGTTCCCATTTTCACACCTTTCACACACCCCCCTTTGGATTCTCATCAGCCCGGTTTCATTCATTTTTCATATTTTTTTTTTTAATGGCGTGGGGGACATGGGGGTGTGAGAAAAAAAAAAAAAAAAAGTGATCATCAGAAAAGGACGGGCCTTTTTTTGAAAATCACTCGGCCGGATGAAATTGAAGGGAAATGTAAGACGCTTGTTCTTGTTTGTTTTGGCAACTCTGTCCGAAGGAGCTGGTTGCAAAAAGGCTATACGAAACAAAAGGGACCATTGATGATTTTCCTTTCGCCCGTGGAGAGGAATTAGGCTTTTTTGGGGATGTGCAACGGGAAAGGCGAATCAGCAAAGAAGCCGGGTTAATCCCATCCATGGGTAAGGGTAAACTAGTTTCTTTGCTGAGCACTCTCTGTCTCCTCTCTGCCGTGTCTCAGTGAGACAACTACCGGCCTGTGAAGTGAGTTCACAGGGATTTGTTACTCCATAGATGATGACTTCTCACTCACCGGGTTTTCGTCATGCAAGATGAAGGAGCTTGTCTGTCATATTGACTTGCAGCTGTAGACCTGACCGTAAATCAAAGATGAGGAAGGTATTCCAAATTCTTGTCTTTTGCTCCACATAGATGTATGTACGAGTAAGTTGAAATGTAACGGGGGTGTATTTTATTATTTCTTTTTCATCCAAATTTTTCAAGTGTCCATCCCGGGTTCCCATCTCTTCCCTGTAATACATGGGGAGGGAAGAAGAGAGAGAAGAAGATTGAAAATAGAAAAAAAAAAAAGCGGGCTATCATCTATCCAAATACAACAGGCAAAGAATAAAGAGATGACGGGAGGGGGGAAAGAGGAAGGGGGAGACGCAGCCTCGCATTGCAAACTCGTCACATTACTTTTTTCTTTTATTTCCTTTTTGTTCTCCTTTTCGCCGGCCATCACCTTATCTGGCCTCCCTCGACTATATAGACGGCGCTCCCTCGAGCGGGCCGGCTCACCACGACAGCCTGCTCCTTCTGCTCGTCAGTCAGGTCCATCTTGGCATAGTACTGCTGCTCCAGCGCCTCCTTGACGGCCTGCACCTTGTCGGCCGGCACGAGGTGGACGCTGCATCCTCCCCACCCGGCTCCCGTCAGCCTGCTGCTATAAGCCCCGGCGCCACGTGAGATGCGACATATGTCGTCGAGCTCTGGGCAGCTGCACTCGTACAGGTCCCTGCACGAGTCCTGCGTCTCGTTCATGAGGCGTCCGAGCTCCTGGTTGAACTGAGTCGTGTCGGTGGCCCCCGTGTGCAAGGGACGCTCGAGCAGCGTCAGGAACTCGAGGACTCGCAGCGCCTCGGTGAAGACGTGCAGGGCTCGCTGCCTGAGCTTGAACCGGTCGGCGCGGACGGGGAATCTGGCCATGAAGCGCTGCTCTAGCTCCGGCACGGACATCTGGAGGACGGCGGCGATTTCCTCCCGCGTGTAGCCGTCCTCCCGGGTCAGCGTCTCCTTGGTCACCTCGACGAGCCTGCGCAGCTCCTCCTCCTTAGTCAGGCTCTTAGCAGCGGCATAGTCTGACCCGCCGTTGTGGTAGAAGAAGGTGTCGTGGAATCCCTGGAGACTAATGCCGAGAGGACCTGCGTCTTCTGGCAGCTGCGTACCGGGTGGGTTGAGCACCGCGTGAAGGTAAGCAGCCGCAAAGCTGACCTCGACAACACGAAGGTTGTAGTGGATGGGTCCTGTGACATGTTTATTGGACGTGACAAAGGATTGCGCGATAACGAAGCACAGCTCGGGCCTGGTTGGGGGGAACTTGACCGGCCGGGCAGACAAGCCGGGGGTGAAGGACACGAATGTGGCGGACCCTTGCTCCGAGAAGACTGATGCAGATTGATCCATGCTGTGGCGGTGATGATTGTCAGCATTGTACGATTTACAGCGAGGATCTGTACGAGAGAGTTTATGCGGTAGGGCCAGGGGGGGCAATGGGGGGGGAGGGAGTGAAAGGGGAGGGGGGGGGAGATGTGGGTTTGAGTTAAAGGACAAGTATGTAAGTATGTATGTAAGTGTAAGTGTATGTATGTAGGAAGTAGTTGCATGATGCTCGGTAAGATACGAAGTGCCCACTTGCTGCGAGGAAAATCATCGACGATGGTTACCAAATTACGGGAACATGGGAGGCAGGCAGCTCAACGGGGCAAACCGGGGGGCCATTGTTCATTGTTCACGAGAGAGAGAGAGAGAACTTACCCTCCAGAGTTGACCCCAACCGCTCGCTCGCTGACGATGGCGAGCTCAGTCAGCTCCTTCTTGTCCACTGTGCTCTCGCCATTGGCGGCCATGACGGCCAGAGCACTGGCGGTGACAAAGGCGGCGCTTGAGCTCAGCCCTCCGCCAACGGGAACGTTGCCGTCCATAAGCACTTCCATGTCGCAGGGGCGGAAGTCGGCCCCTTTCTTGCGGTACAGGAGGCCCAGGGCGCCGCGAAGCCCGCTCTTGAAGTAGTTTGTCCACTCGAACTTTGTGGAATCAATCTCGACCTCGCTGCCGATCGGCACGTCAAACTCCCCGGGGGCGAACTTGCCGTCCTGGACGTTGCGCACGGAGACCTTGAACGTCGTTGCGTCTGCGGCGGCGGGCTTTGTCGAGACGGCGATGATGGCGTCGGCGGTGATGGCCATGGGCAGCACCGAGTACAGCGAGTAGTCGATGTGCTCGCCGATGATGTTGACTCTGCCGGGTGATCGCGAGATGAATTCAGCCGGGTGGCCAAACTCCTTTTCGAACTTGGCGAGCAGGTTGTTCCATCGCGGAATCTCTGATGCAATGGCGGTTGGGGGGTAGATGTCCTCCAGGGACTTTGCGACTGGGACAGGACCAGACATTTTTGGGGAGGTTTCTTCCTTTTGATGTGATGTTTCCTCTCCTTTGTTTTTTTGGATGTGATAAGAATTGTGTGTACAAGAACCGTCTAGTATAGCAACTGGACTTGATATCGAGGAAAATAAAAAAGACCCCGCGATCAGAGCTTCGTTCTCCAAAAAGTAGTACCCCGCAGTGGTTTTCACACGGAAATCAGGGGTTCTTTTTTCTCGCCCTCTATGACGTATGCGGATCTTGGAGCTTTATAAAAAAGCAAATATCCGTTGATCACTTATAATCAGGTGTGACCAAAAAACAGGATAAAGCGCAAAACAGTGACTGATAAACTTGAGACACGCAAGGAGATCAGGACGATGGGAGGTGATGAGAAGAAAAGCCGGCGCAAAAGTCTATAGAAAAAAGAGCCAATGCAGAGATATCGCAGACAATCCGGATGACACGCGATAGATATTTGGCCAAAGTGGCGATCCTTTTGGCGTGACCTCTTTAGAAGACCCCGCTAATATCGTCGGCGGTTTTGCGGGTACTACGGAGAACGTACGAACGGGACTTCGTGGATCCCAGGGGCCGTTAAGCGCACGAGTGATGTTGCGAGGCTGGGAAATCTCGTGGTCCGGACAACGATGAAGAGGATTCGTATTTTGCTGATAAGACAACGTTGGGAAGCTAAATAGTCGAGAGGGCCCAGAGCAGTCCGCGGGAAATCCATCGGATTTCGACGGCTGAGGGGCGCCGAGAGTAATGGCGAGATATTTTTTGTTGGCTTTGTGGAACAGCTTGGACCACCATTCTAGGTGAAGTTGCATCAAAGGAATCCAAGCCGGAAAATTATTCGGAAATGGATAGGTATGTCAAAAGACCAGTGGAAAAAGAAAAGTAACGCTGTTTGGTTGGTTTGCTGTTGTAAAGAAGCGCGGCTAATGACGATAATAGAAAACGTCACGGCTTTTTGACTTCTGAGAATAAATCTCGAGAAGGATTCTGACGACGTTTTGCGCCTCAGCTTTTACAGCTGCTTGCTGGAGAGAATGCGTCGCATTGAAGTCACAGGCCAGCCGGATTTGGCGGATTCAATACAACAGAATCGAATGCCTTGACATCTGCCAACCAGCTGGCACTTCAAACCACCATGGCTTTGCCAGCTGAGAGAACAGCTATGGCAGTTCGCGCTTCAGCATGCTCAACCAAGAACTCAAACTTTGACCGAGTCAAGAGAGAAGAAGAGGAAGAGGAAGATAACAGCACGAAAATCTCAGCAACTTCCTCTCCATCAATCAAAGCATCAGCTGAACGAGCATTGGCTACGCGCGCTCATCTCATTGCTCTCGTCGACATCACCTTGCAATTCAGCCTGACAAATAAACCATGGAGCTCAAAGAAAAGCGCTCAGTCGTTAGCCGTGAGCTGAAAACCCTTGAACCCGGCTCTCTCTACATCACGATCTCCGTTCCTCGATCAAGTTCTTACGGTCCTGACTCGTCGACCGTCAGCTATCCGACATGCCTATCTGAGGATCTCGACTTGGCGTCATACGAAGTGTCTTGCGCCCAGGGCATCGACAGAGAAGAGTTCGACTGGGGCGTCTATCTGCACCGAGGCTATGGCAACGGCACCTGGTACGAGCTCCGCAGAGTAAGCTGCACGATCGACGCCGGCATCGACGGTACTCTAGGCTCCAGCTCCAGCAGCATGTCAAGCATGGGTATCGAAGGTGCAGGTATCGGCGATGGCGATGGCGCCAGCGTCGTCGCATGTTCCTTGCCCTTCTACACTCTCTCCAGGCGGGAGATGCGTCTGTCGCCGCGTCTGCAGACCCGAGTGGCTGCCCTGATCAGGGTCCTGCGCGTGCCAGATTCCTTCGCCGACGGCCTGACGCTATATCTAGACTGGCTGGCGGAGCAAACGGCGCCCAGCGCCACGAGGTCCTTCATCTGGGCATCGTCCATGTACATTCGCACGCGTCATCACTTTTCGGCATCTACCAACGGCACCGCTGGCGATGTGGCAGCAACAGGCTTCACCACGACAGGGTTCCTTCAGGAGGCCCTTCACTTGGCGTACAAGGAGGTCTGGTACGGGCTGGGAGGCCAGCTGCCACGGCCCATGATGGCATCGGCGTTTGGGGTTGAGATGCCCATGGGGGAGGCCAGCGCCAGCACCAGCACCGCAAACATGCAGCAGCAGCAGAATGCCGACCAAGATGCCGATGATAAATCGACCAAATTCCTATGGGGGTATGTGTATCAGCATGCAGAAACAGGGCTCTACGACACCCCTTGCTGGAGTAGCATTACCTATACGGGGGTGGCTGTCTTCGAAGATGAAGCCATATCGATCGACTCATCGGTTTAAGCAATTTATCACTGGATTCTCCTCGATGCTCATCGCCAAGGATTCTGGGGCAAGGAGTCAGGGGAGCAGGATGAAACGGGGTGTGCATTCTTTTTTCTTTTACAAATCATTCAGGAAGGATTACTCTCCTGCGGGCCCCATGCAATGCACATGGAATACTCGGGGATAGGGTAACCAAGGATAGGACATAATGGTTGCAAACAGGATCACAAGTGTCCGTCCCTGCTCCGTGCTTTCTCAAGGGGTATGTGTAACCGGTGAAGGCCTCGGTGGCTGCGCATGGGTTCGATAATCGAGCATATTCACCCCCCTCCTTGACCGATTCTTGGGTCCAATCATGATGGAAACGAAACTGGCAGGTATGCAAGGGCCCTCGAATGCCTTCCCCGGTCTGTGTCTACCGGATATAAGTCCGCAATTATGCCACATAAATGCCTGTTTATATCCAGAGAAAATGCGGAGTTGCCTGCATGTAGCAGGTGGCGGTGGGATTGTAAGGGTTGAAAAAAGTCCCGTCCTTGCTTTGCAATGTAACGGTGCAGAGCAAAGTCAGACATATTGCAAGCATCATCCCCGTGGCATATTCCGTCTCCTGATGAATGTTGTGACCGTCTTTGAGCTTCAAAATGCTGGCTTACCTGCAGCCAAGCATGGCCAGACGTACGTTTCACGGAGTTGTTAATTATCCTTGAATTAAGCCACGATATCCAACTGGAAGGTCGGCGGTTTTTTGCTGGCCATCCCTGCCGTCGGGATGCTTACGGTCCCTGGAATAGCGGAGTGAGCTGAGCGAGAGATGCTAAATTAAGGCGTCCCTTGTGAGATTGGTAAGAGCTTATCGAGACATGTGATGGGTTTACTCATGTCTCGTACACGCATCTTTTGGGGGCGTCATAATGAGACATGAAGCGAACACGATGACGGCCAGACAGCGTTATGCTAGACCTGGCAATTTGATTAGTGCATCCAGTACTTGCTTGGTAGGCACAAGCGAGGCAAGCGAAGCGAGGATTGCGCCAACATTCATCGCGGAGTACCTGTTACGAGAGCGTATCGTGCGGAGGAGTGGTGAGGTATGCGTATCATGTTGTGTAACGTCGACGAGAACCGGGAACCTGCAACTGTCAGTGGACAAGGCTGGCTGTCGATCATTCCGATCGCCGATGATATCTGACGCGCCGGTTGGCTGGCCACTGACGATACCGGCCAATACCGAACTGGGTCCCGATGGGAGAAGAGGAAGAGATTGATTGGATGCTTCAGAGCAAATGACGATGATGAGATAAGTCACATCTGTACAGTACTTGTTCGTGTACTAGAACATTGAAAGTCTCGCCTCGTCGCCACACAAGCCGAGATCTGCGGTGCACTGTAGGTTAGTTAGCACTTTTGCTTGTCCGCCTCGCCTCAGGAGTCGCAAGTCGCACCCGACACAAATCCCACCAAACGTCACTCTCCCAGGCGCCGTTTGCGACCTGAAAACCTGCTGCTTTTCAGGCCCCCAAGTCGCACAGTCCGGCGCAAGGAGGGAGTGGCCACGTTGGCGATGCTCCGATGGGATTAGGCGCTAACAGCGAGCTTGTCCCACTGGACTGCACTGGACTGGCAAATCGAATCTTCCATCTCCACACGTATCTCGCAAGACCCATCCGATCTCCTCTATTCTTGGACCAGGGAGGGAGCTGAGTCGAGAGGAGGGGAAGAGGAGAAGAAAAGAAAATTAGAGTTGAAAAAAATAAGGCAGAAATCCCCGGTGTTGAGCTTGGGATCCTCTCTTGGCTGGGCTTTCAACGTCACATCCTTCGACATGCTTTTGTCTTGATTTTGCAGTAACTTCAGGGCTGTGTGTGAGCTGTAACGCAGGGAGGCATAAAAGGCGCCCAGAATGAGGGGTCCAGTGGGCAGCTGATGAGGGGCAAGTGATGCACTGTGCTGGGCAATAAGATTGTCCATCTAGCGTAGCTCAAACTCAACTGCCTGTGGCTATATAAACCTGACCGCCCATTCTCCTGGAGCCTATTTCTTTCTAGTCATCACCTTACAAGCAATTTTGAACATCAGTTCTAACCAACCAAACAATCAATCACCCTTTCTTTCCACCACATACCACACAATACCAACATCATGGGCGGTTGCGGCTGTGCTGAATCTGGCTCCTGCGGCTGCGGCTCCGGCTGCACTTGCGCCGGCTGCCCTGTGAGTTATAACTGAACGCTGCTGAGATGGATGGAGACGTGGTTGAATGGGTCGCTAACTGATCTGTCCACAGCACAAATAAACCAGGCAACACTCTTTGATCGATCCAACGTTCCTCTGCGACACCGTGTGAGCAGTGAGCTGCCATCGCATGAGCCGATAAGACTGCACGATTTTATGACGACTGGGAAATTTGCGTGGAGGAACAGTAGACGAGACGATGGGAAATGAATAAATAAATCAAATCAAATCAAACAACAGAGATTGATTTCAAACATGTTCTTGCTATCTTATCTGACTTGGTGCTGAATGTTGAACACCATGACCTTGTAGAGCCCTGAAATTCTGCGGATACTCTTTTGTAATATCCTCCTACCTAACCTCGTGGAGTTGAAGACGCTAGGGATGTACAAAGGGACCTGGATCTTCGAGTAGATCCAAGTATCTCCATCGCGGGAATTTATCCACAGACGACGGATGGGTAAGGTATGATACACTGCATCTACATGGCTGGAGATTTGATGCAGGCCAGCGCACCCTCATCCCAAGAATGTGTAGGGTAGCGACTATACATACATGAGAGCTAGGGATGCTGACATATTTTGCCCGCGCTCGTACATTTTTAAGTCCTCGTCTAGAATCTACTCCTCTCTCTACCTACCTCTATATCAATCCATATATTCATCCATCAACATCCCAACTACTCTGTTCCCCCGGCTTATAAAATAGCCTCAACTGTCGGTGCTCTATCTGCCGAGTGCTAATGCAGCGTTCCCTGAAGGCGCTACATATCCACGGAATGGGGCCGAGAGCACTAAACAAAGCCTGGAACCTTTGATTGGGCTAGGCTGCGCTAGGTGGGCCACTCTGACATCAATCCTCACGTTGGAGAAGCTCGTCACGCCTCGAGCGGCTTTTGCACAACCACCGATGCTCTCCTCATACGACCAAATCCACGACACGCTTCTATAGCATACGCCGTAGCCTGCTCGATCACCAACTTGCGCCGCCTTGTCCTTTATTTTTATTCATCCAAGTCTCGCAGCCGCTTTCCTCCGGTCCAGCGCCATCCCCGCCGCGTGTTCCAGCCAGCGCAGAAGATGCCACGACCCGAAATCTAGATTGCGAACAACCCTACAACAACCTCGATAAGAACTTGGGAGAGCGTCGACAGCATGGACTTGTCGGCCAAGGCCGAGCCTCACACATCATCCGCAGCCATTCAGGCCGCCATCGCCGATCGCCCGTCGGATGCGCCGCGACGATGCTTCATCTGCTTGACGGACGAGGAGCCCTCGGATCCCCCAGGCTCGTGGGTTGACCCGTGCCCATGCACGCTGGAGGCGCACCAAGACTGCATGCTCTCATGGGTGACGGACTGCGAGCGCTCCAATAAGCCGCTCAAGTGCCCGGTGTGCAAGTCCGCCATCGAGATGGACGGCCCGTGGGACCCCATCGCCTCTCTACACGACGCCATACAGCGCAAATTCACCCGCGCAAGCCCCTTCATCCTCCTGACCGGGGTGTCGGTGGGAGTTCAGTTTAGCCTGCAAATGTACGGCGCCATGGCGTTGTGGACGTTTGCCGGCAAGGAGGCGCTGCTTCAGTTTGCTCTGGGACCTGATATGCTCATCGACGGGCGATCGCCTGGAGCCCTGAGGTTTGCCAAGGAGCGCATTGTCAACGCCTTGATTCTGATGAATGTGGCGCCGACACTGCTCATTAGCCAGCTGCTACCAGGTCTTACTAACAGATACTTTATGCAGACTGCATCTATTGTGAGTTCATTTCACTAATGATGACATTCCTGGCGGTGCATTTCGGAAACAAAGGAACAGAGAGATAGCAAACAAAAGAATGCATGCATGGGGTGTGACAAAAGCCCTTGATATTTGCTAATATTTGAGTCTTCATTAGTATGGGATCTACAGTATGATTCGAAATGACAACTTTTTGGAGTGGCCGCCGTCTCCTCGCATGGCCATGGTGGCGCTGCCCATCATTCGCAAGGTATACTTTAGCTTCTGGAGAGACTTTGTCATGCCGTACGAAGTGAGGCTCAACCGACAAATCTCGGGGCTCCCGCCCCTCGACCCGCAGCAAGAGGCCGATGGTGTTCACAATCGGCAGGATCTGGAGCGCAACGGAGAGGGCGGGTTTATTGGCCTTCTCCAAAACATTCTTGATGTGCTGGATCCGGATGAGGAGGATCCCGCCGCCGGTGCCAATAACGGTGGCGGCGAGGCGCGACCAGGGGCTCAGCATGAGATAAGACTAGAGCAACGGGAAGAGGGAGATGAGATCAGGGTTGAACTTCTCATTGAAGAGGTCATTGAAGATGCGGTTGATTTGAACGGGGCAGTTAACGATGAGCAAAATGGCCATGCGCGCTGGGATCAGGCTCAGGATGATAATGCCAACGGGCACCCTCTGGAAAACCAACGCGAGGCACCCCAAGCTCCACCAGCAAGGAGGATGGGCCTTGGTGGTCTCCTGTCAAACGTTTCAAACTCCATCGTCGGAGCTCTTCTTTTACCGGGCATCTCCTTTGCCATGGGCGAGGCTTTGCGGATGATTCTCCCTAGATCTTGGACAACAGCGCCGTCTAGGAACCACTGGCTGTTTGGGACATCGCTGTCAGGCCGTCCTGGCCTGCTGCAGCAACAATGGGGGCGCAGTCTGGTGGGCGGGTGCCTCTACATCGTCTTGAACGATGTCATCAGGGTGTACAGCAAGTCTCGCCAGGTCGCAGCCATGCAGAACCGGAAGGTGAAGAATGTAGATCGACCACGACGAAGGAAGTAAACGGCGGTACATTTGGAAAGCGGCTTGTTATTGCGAGTTCGTTCTGCGTCAAAGATTGCAGCGAGCATGGGAAACATGGGAGGCATATTGGGATGGAGTTTTTGGGCGGAATTTCAAAGGCAGGGTATTGCTATTCACAACCTGCGGAACCACACAACTTTCGCATCTCTTTTTTTTTTCTTTAGACTAGGAATGTCTACTTGAGGTATTTGGGCGGAGAGGCCTCTTTCGCTTTGATCATGGCCGATATATTACATCATTAGTAGTGTTGATATAGCGGTTACATGTATGTATAACGGCCACAGGCTGAAGAATTCACTTTTGCTTCTCTTGCATTGTTAATGCCTGCTCTATGGAGTACGTGACCCTGCTCTCCTGCACGAAGAAAAACACTCGTTTGCCAATAGTTCATGCATGTGATGTTGATACTGCCCGCTCTATCGAAACGGTACGTACCAAGAAATAAAATAAAAAAGACAAAAGAATATTCCAGCGCCTCGGCCCATGCGCTTTGCCACTTTGGGCCCCCTCCCAAAATCCATGACAGCCTAATCTAGACACCGCGGGGTCCCTTCGGCTGGCCTTTCTCTCCAGAAACTCCCTTTTCCGCCGATCATCTTTTTTTCTCTCCCACGTTTCCTCGCTCGTCTGGATTTAGAGATATCCGTCCATCCTCTCTTGTATTCTTTTTCTTTGCCTCGTTTCCTTCTACCTCTTGCGCCGAAAGCTCCTGCGGCTTCTCGCGCCCGATAGAAAAAGAAACAGTCAGATTTGCAGCCATGGTACGAAAAACCACGATTCCCCTCCATCTATCCATCCATTCCATACACCCCGCTTGAAGCCCAGATTCCGGTCCGGAGTTGGGCAAATCGAGAAGGAAAAAACACTTGCTATGAAAACAACACAGAAGAAGAATCTCTCCAGTCATGATGCGTCAGAAAACGTGCTGACCAAATCTCTCTCTGAAAATATAGGCCGCCCAACAGACTCCCAAGCAGCGCCTCGCGCTCGCCATCTGCGACTTCCTGACCACGTCAACGACGGACGGCACCCTCACCGCCGAGGACAAGGACTCCATCGACGTGGCCATCAACTGCATCGCCGAGTCCTTCAAGGTCGACCCCAGCGACGACGCCGCCGTAAAGGCCGCCATTGGCCCCCAGAAGCTGCTCGACGTCTTCGCCGTCTACGAGAAGCTCCAGGCCAAGGACAAGGCCGCCAGCCCGGCCGCTTCCCCCGCCGCCGCCGCATCATCATCTTCTTCTTCCTCCGTCCCTGAACCCACCGAAGCCCAGAAGAAGGAGGCCGAGTCCCTCAAGTCAAAGGGCAACGCCGCCATGGCCCAGAAGGACTACGCAGGCGCCATCGATCTCTACACCCAGGCCCTCGGCCTTCACCCTTCCAACGCCGTCTTCCTGTCCAACCGCGCCGCCGCCCACTCCGCCGCAAAGGACCACGCCTCCGCCCGCATCGACGCCGAAGCCGCCGTCGCCATCGACCCCTCGTACACAAAGGCCTGGTCCCGCCTGGGCCTCGCCCGCTTCGCCCTCGGCGACCCCAAGGGCGCCATGGAGGCATACCGCCAGGGCATCGAGTACGAGGGCAACGGCGGCTCCGAGGCCATGAAGAAGGGCTTCGAGACCGCCAAGCGCCGCGTCGACGAGCTCGAGGCCGACCAGGCCCAGGACAACCTCTCCCGCGCCGCGCCCGGCGCTGGAGCCGGCGGCATGCCCGACCTCAGCAACCTCGCCTCCATGTTCGGCGGCGGCGGCGCCGGTGGCGGTGGCATGCCCGACCTCAGCTCCATCATGAGCAACCCCATGTTCGCCAACATGGCCCAGAGCCTCATGAGCAACCCCGACCTGATGAACAACCTCATGAGCAACCCGCGCCTGCGCGACATGGCCAACCAGTTCAGCAGCGGAGGCGGCATGCCCGACCTCGGCTCTCTAATGTCCGACCCCAACATTGCCGAGATGTAAGTCTTTTTTATCCATTATATCCACCAGAAAAATGAGCATATTCTAATCATATAAATTCTCACAGGGCACGGAATATGATGGGCGGTAACGGAGGCGCCCCAGGCGCTCCCGGCTCTGGCGGTGCAGGACGGTAAAGCGACTCCTTGAGTTTGTATGGAGGAGCACGAAACATCCCAAGAGACGGAACAGCAGTTGCAAAGAGGTGTGCCGATGTGGTATCACGGTTATGGGCTTTCAAAAGAAGAAGTGAAAAAAACCAGAGAGAATGGGGCCTACGTCTTCATATTAGATATGACTGAGTAACAGGCGCAAATGACCACAAAGCGTGGTTAATGATTGTAAATAGAGAGAGCTGTAAACGAAGCACTCGATTTCCGTTATAATTATGCTCGCACTGTTTCTAGCTATACCTGCACCGAAACAAGGTGCCCCCGAGTCAACCGCTAGTATATACATGTATGAAGCTGCAGTGGTATTCTGGCGTCTCCTTGACGCTTCCTCTCTCATAACTTTTGTCTCCAAGTATCAGGCTTCATTGAGCCTCCCCCTGTTTCATCCTATTCGCACAAGACCTCCCCATAACACATGTACGTCGTAAAAACTTGTCTAGGTATGCTAAACAAGTATTCATATGATTATATCTATACAAACCAAAATGGTATTGCGTCAGAAAACACCAAGTCAACTCAAGGCAATTTTTTTTTGTTTTTGATTTCATCCCCCGCATTCTATTCTTGGCTCCCAAGTGCCACAGGGCCTCGGAAAATGCGGCCTCGGCGTCCGCGAAGGGATCCTGCTCGTGGGCGTCGGATGGTTCGACCGCCTCGGCTGGAGGTTGTCATAATTGACTGATTTTCTCCCGTCTTTGGCAGCGGGTGGTTTTCGTTTTTGGCAGTGCTGGTTGCTGCAACACTTGCCGTTTCTTTATCTTTTGTAACGGAGAGAATTCCTTCTGATGCTCGCCCGGAGTTGTCTTTGGGCGCTGGAGTTGGATACGTGCCGCATTTCCCGTCACTCGAGTGCCGTGGAGGAATTGGAAGCTGTCTCACAGTGGGCGAGCCTCTGTTGCCAGGCTTAGGAATCATGGAAGGTGCTGGACTGTTGCTTTGAGCCGTTTGCGTAGACACACGACGTTGCTCCTATCCGATGAGTTAGTCACGTATATGCTTCCACCATTGAAAACTTAATGATGCACGTACGGTATTGGCGTTTGTTGATTTTGCAGGTGGCTCGTTGCATTTACCAGATTCTGACTTTGGAGACTTGTGAACAGGCTCGCTCTTTGACTGGATGCGACGGGAGTAGCGCGGTCGCATGAAAACCACATTGCCAATATCAGAAGGGACAGCCGTTGTCTCTACGATGGACTCGGGGGAACCCCGTGCCAGTGAGGGCAGCGCAGCTCGTCCGGAAGCCTCGATGGTATTTGTTTTGGCTTTTCCGCCCATTGGGAGTGGTGTGATGCCTGGATTTTGGATACCAATCGCTGCGGGCATAGCTTCCGACGCGCGGAGCTCTGATGCGGTGAAACTGCTCTCAGAACTATCTTTCGCCCTGAGGCGGCGGCTTGACTCAGTAGAGAGGCTCTTGGGCGTACTGCTCGTCCCGCGGTCGTCCATAATGGACACTTCATCGGACCATCGAAGTTTACTAGGGTGGCCGGTGACTGCCCATGTCCCTGTGTTGCCAATGGCTGAAGATGTAGTTGGCTTACCTTCAGATGCCGTCTTGGGTCCAGAATTCGCCGCTGTTGCCGCCATTGACCGAGGTGTAAATTCAGGGGCCACAGGATTCAATCGGGACCCCTAACAGGATCCGTCAGTATTCTCTGCAGCACTCGAATTTATGTCAGAATCTACCTCCTTCTGACACCTCTTGCCTGTTGCTGATTTGCCATCGCTTTCTGGCGGTACTTTGGCCTGATCATTTTCGTCGTGTGTCTTGCACGTCTCAGTGGTGGTTCTCTCGGAGCAAGAATCGTTGGCAAGAGTATTTGCGTCGTCGAGCACCTTGGCCTGGTCATCGCTGTCCTCGATTTCCCGGAATGTGTCGCCTCTCGCCAGTTCAAAGTATCGACCGCCCAAAGCAATCAGCTCATCATGAGTACCTGTCTCGATGATCTGACCGTGTTCCACAACAGCAATGATGCCCGCTCCTCTGATGGTAGAAAGTCGATGACTGAGCACCAAATGATTGGTTAGGAACTATTATAGACTTGGGGGGAATAAGAGGAAACCTACGCCACGACGAATGTTGTGCGTCCTTTGCAGAGGACCCTTAATGATTTCTGGATATCTCTTTCAGTAGCATTATCAACAGCGGCTGTAGCCTCGTCCAAAAGAACAATCTTAGGGTCTTTCAGAAGCGCCCTGGCAATTGCTAGACGTTGAAGCTCTCCACCGGAAAGTTTGCTGCCATCGTTAGCTCAAAAGTCTAATAGGGATACCATAACGGCAAACTTACACTCCATGTTCGCCAACCTCCGTTTCGTAGCCTAGTCACGCACAAGGTTAGCAAACACATGGTACCGCGGCGAGACTCATCGTCGTATTACGTACCATCCGGAAAATCCAAGATCTTATCATGAACACGAGCGGCTCTGCATGCTTCAAACACCTCCTCGTCCGATGCGGTGATTCTGCTATAGCGAACGTTGTTCATGATGGTGTCATTAAAAACAAGTGCACTTTGGGGAACGTAGCCAATGCGATCACGTAGGCTAGAGAAAACGAGTCAGCGCTGTTGCAGGAGCACCGCAACCAATACCTTTGAATCAAAGACTTACCTGGAGCTATCAACATCGCGAAGATCTTGACCGTCGATCCGGATGCTGCCCGAGGTGACATCGTAGTCCCTCTGGAGGAGTCTGAGCAGCGTCGATTTACCCGCTCCAGTTGAGCCCACAAAGGCCACTGTTGTTCCTGCCGGAACGTGTAGACTGATGCCGTTGAGGATACTCCTCCGCTTATCGTAACTGAAGCAAACTTGATCCAAGTGAACATCTCCTCGTTTAAACTTGAGAGGCCGTGCGCCCTGTTTGTTCGCAACCGAAGGCTTGATCTTCATAAGAGCCAGGAGACGTTCCGCGCTAATGAAGTCATCGCTCATGTTCTTACTAAGTGAGGCAAAAAATTGCAGTGGTGCAGTGAGCTGAGTCCAATACATGAGAAGCATTGCAAACTGGCCCGGTGATGCTTCCCCACTGCGAATGCGAAAGACAGCGAGGAATGCACTTGCCATGAGGCCGACAGTGAGAATGATGGTCTGCAACGAAGTGGACAAGAGCCATGCAATTTGCCATTGTGTCTCAGAAAGCCATCGAGCCGTTACTGCATTAGCATGCCTGTTGTCCTCGTAACCGACCTGGTTAAACATGTTGACGGTCTGCCACGAACTCAACCCGCCGTAACGAATGGCATGCTCTTTGGTGAAAGCCTTTTGGCGTTTGCGAGTGCTATTTTTGGTACCAGCTACGAGGCGGGCCGCAAGAGTTATAAAAACGATCCCGGTAGCCACAGTTATTAAGCCTTCGTATGGCCCGAATTTGATGGAGAGGTAGGCGATGGCGACGCACATGTCGATCAACATTGGGATGGTTTGAAACAAAAGACTTTCAACTGCGTTTGTGATAGAGTATCCGCCCTGCATAGCCACCATCATGTCTGATGAGTTTTTGGAGTCGTGGAAATCAGCAGACAGCTTCATCACATGAGAAAAAGAGGCTCGGGACAAGTTCTCCCGTGAGAAGTGTTTGACAGGTAGCCACAACCACTGGCGGATAAGCTCGACACCAGAACCTGAAGCCAGCAGTCGTAGAAGTGCAAGATTGATGACGGCTGTCCATGGATTACCGGGTTTCCCATTAAGAGTGTCCATGATTATGCCCGTCTGTCGGGGAATAAGCACATTGAGTGCGTTCGAAGCAAACATGCAGAGCACAACGGCCGCCGCTCGTAGCTGTAGATGGCGGTTTCCTACAGGCCAAATATACGGGAATAAAATCTAAAGCAGGGAATCATGTCAGCTGAAGCTGATTTAAAATTATTCAGTGGTCTCGAGCCCCCGGGGGAGGAGTCTTGTGATGAGCAATTCAGATTGTAGGGTCAATATCGTATGAGCAAAGACGTAGCGGCTGCATATCTGGGCTGTCAAAAATTTAGATAGGATTTACATACCTTGAAGCCTTTGGCGTATTCAACCCAGTTCCCGTCTTTCTGAAGTCTCTTCTCCAATTCGGCTTTACCTTCTCTCTCTCTTCTTTCCCAATGGGTCTCCTCAGCGTCGCTTTGCGTTGTCGACCCATAACTGGAGCTATTGGCATGCTCTCCAGTGGCTGCCTGAGCATCAGGTTGTTCACCATTAGGTTGCAGAAGTGGCTGTGTTTCCTCGTCGAACAGAGAAGGGTTGGAGTTGGTCCATAAAGCAAAGTAAGTCCAAGCCACTAGAATGATGAGTGAAGCAAGCCTCAAGCAGAAGAAGGTTATATGGATTATATCATAGGAGTTGAGGTTAGCTTGTCTTGAATTGACGGCCGTCAAGATTGCAATGGCAAGCTCAAAGAGCAGCGCGATAAACCATGACCCACGGAATGGAAACCATACAACTGTGTCCGATTCGATGAGTTGGATGCACAGAATACCGAAGACGAGAATGCACGACAAGTAGTTGATGACCTGATGTTCCAGGGGGGCAGACCTTTGGATTACTGACTGCGTGCCGAGTGTGATGAGCTGGGCCCCGTACGTCGAAAGGAAGAATCCAAGTAAATAGATGACGGCCCGTCGACTAGGACGCTCCGGCTGCGCATCCTGAGTCTTCTTAAGAGCCTGCAGAGTGCAAGAGGCCAAGACAGACGAGGTCAAGTAGTAGAGAAAGACAACAGCCGGATACAAGTACTTGAGAGCTACTAGGACTGCGCCCTCACCAGTAACAACGGCCATCTTGGGCCAAGAGCTAGATGCTGGAACCCTTGACGGATGGAAACGGCCTAGCGCTGTCGGAGATGTAGATCGTGGGTGGGACGTAGATCAGGGCCAAAGTCGAGATTGGAGGGCCGAGTTTGGGATAAACAGGCGTGAGAAAGACAGGGATCCTGTGTCTTCCAGATGCTGTTGGAACAGCCGTGACAAGACGGAAAAGCTGGATTTGGCTGGAAAGGGAGAGAAGCAAAGCTTGGCTAACAGCAAAGATCCGGCCAGAAGGGCTACCTGCAGTAGCGTGCGAGTATAGTATGAGGCGAAGTAAGTGCCGGAAGACAAGAGCTGGGATTTTGACCTGAACGAGGAGATGCAGCGGCGGACGTGATGGTGTATGGCGTGTGCCGTTGCAAGGTGCAACCAGCGAGATTGAGGCAAGAACTAAGAAGACGAAGAAGAAATGGAAACAGAAACGAGGCTCAACAATGGCAGAAAGCGCGTTGCTTTAGTTCGAGCTGAAAACGAGGACGGAGCTGAGGCAGGAATCTGCCAGGCGAGCTTGCTAGAGCAATTGGTGATGCAGGAGGCGATGCCGGAAAAGCAATGAGATCGAATGCGAAAACAACGATGGAGATGCCGGGCAGGAAAAGACGAATGGACCCAGCCAGAAGCTGATTCTTATAGCTTGACCTGCCTCTTTGAACGCAGCCCTGACGGCTGAACATGGACGACATCCAGCCTCTGTTCTCTGTCGTTTGCTATGGTTTGGTGAGGTGAGCTTTGTTTATTTTCCAGGTTTCCATTTTTTCCTTTTCCCTTTCGTTTCTGCCCCTGTCCACCGCACCGGCATCCGGATCTGGCGCGGAGAAATGAATGAAGCTGCAGCTCTGCTCGAAGCTCGGGGCTGCCTGTGCTTTGTTCTCTTGTACCTGTACCTGATGAAGCTCTTTGAGCTCGGGCAGTACGACGCAATGGCCTCGCACCCCTGTCGCCATCTAATGCACCCGGCATGGGGTACATGTACTTGGGCCTTGCTCCTGATATGCACGTTTCGCCTGGTGTGTTTACATGTGTTTACAGGTACCGTGCCGTACCTGCTGTCCACCAGGGTGCCTACCTGCCTTGCCTGCCTACCAAGGTGCTCGGGGGTTTCTTTGTAGGTGCCGTCGTACAGTGGAGGCTTCCTTGTTTAGTTGATGCAACATTAAGTGGACATCAAATTTGATGTTTCTATTTGTGAACCACTGAGTCAAGAGTATGAGCATTGCATTGTTGCATTGATGCTTATTGCCATTGAGTTTGTTGCCGCTTTGTCATTTAAGTTAGGTTGACATTAGGCTGGAGCTTTTTTCCCCCAATCCCTGTCATTACAAAATGCATCGAGTGCCTGGCCTGGACACGTGCAGATAACGTTGAGACCATCGACTCTTGTACCTGTACTGTACTGCGGTTCCAGGTACAATGAAGGAGGTACTGCAATATAGATCCTCAGGCATCAAGCTGCCATCAAATGGTACTCATCTTTAGAGCATCTGCTTCTTCGACATCCAAGCAACCACCATCAACTTGCTAAGACAATTCCAGCAAAGGAAAAGCACAACTGACAGCCGTGTGCCATCGTGAACAGCCCTCGAAACTCTAAACCGTTGCGGCCGCTATTACAAAAAGCCTACCGCTCTAGCTCAGGTTAGACTGCCTTAGCACATCAATGGTCCATGAGACCACCGGGCGGTCTGTGAGGAGCTCCAAGGCTATAACAAGGACCAAGGACACCCCTGTCCAGGTGAACGAAACCGTCCTTTTATCAAGCAGTTGGCGGCGAAACGAGGTGGCCCTGGAGACATGGCACTGATATGATGCGATGAAGGGAAAGGCGTCCGTCAAAAGACGTGTAATGACGGCCACGAAGCAATGACGTGCAGCCACCGTTACGGCCCGAAACCCTCTCGCCATGGTCCTGTCCATCATCCTCACAGCCAGAAATGCAACAGCTGACGGGTTGCGCTTCGCCGGCATAAATACGGAGTCCTGTTACAGACCAAGACAGCATCGCCAGAGGTGGCCCATCCACTCGGAGCCGCCCAAACGTGTCGGATGTGACATCAAGATCTCTGCTCCATACTTTTGTCGGCTTGCCTGCATATGCAAGGCCTCTCAGGCCGTGCCTGATAGGCGGCGTCAGAGCGGCAGGTGCACAGGTAAGATGATGTCTACATCCCCATTCAGTAAGGAAAAAGCACCCAAGTCAATGTATTGATGCCACGTGAAGGGACAAGGCTTGGGCTATGGTGAGTCCGTCTCGGCGCACCACTTATCAGTTGCTTCTGAGCCTTTCACTGTGAGCCACGTCTAACGGTCTAGCAGACGATGCTGATTGTTTTGCTCCCCATTCCCGCAAATTATGGCCATGTGGGGTGAGAGGGGCGCTGGATCCATCTGCCAACACCACCAAGCAGAAGCAAAGCAGAGGTAGCCCAGTAGACTGCCCAGTCTCCTGAGACCAATTTCTGGTGTATACGAGTACTGCCGGTACATTGAGAATCGTAATGCTGCTATCGTTGTCAATTGACGAGCGAAGACATATCCTCCTGATTTAATCATACATATCCGTAGACGTGAGTGCTACCAGCGGGAGCTGCTACCGGCTGAGATGCTTTTTCTGCGGTGCGAGCACCTACATTATTGAGCCACCAGTTCTCTCCTATTCGACAACAGCTTCACACACCACCACTACTCCGTAGGCACTTCTACAAGGGCTATTTATTAGTGTCTCACATTCGGACTCACCGGCTGGTCTGCGGGCGGCAACCGCAATCTCGGCGTCCATTCAGTTCTTCTTAGTGGTGACGGGGCTGACAACTTACCCAACGCCGGGTGCATGAATAGAGAGGTTCTGGACAGCGCGTCTCTATCACACTCTGCATGCTTGAACCTCCTGTCAAAGTAAGGCAGCAATGCCCGATGCTTCGTCAAGCGACAGCGACAGCGACGGTGACAGAGAGGGAACTTGTGCGGCCACACGGCGAAAGACCCGAGTGGCTGGCTGGCTGTGTGTCTGCACGGTTTGGTGGGTTTCTTGCCCCCCAGCTGCCACCTCGGGAAAGGGACCACGATTGCATTGACACTGCATTGCGCACCGTTTTCTTTACTTTTACAGACACTCGTAAATTTGGAGAACATGGACCCTTGTCTCTGCATATCCGAGCTGGTGGAAGCTGCTTTCGTCCAAGACGATCCTCCATTGTCAGCAGGATGCGAAAATGCCATGGGAAACGCAAATCGTCCTAACCAAAGCAGCAACGCCATGCATATGCCAACCCATGACGACGTTTGAGCATCGTAAAAATTGGTTGCCATCTTCGTCTTTCGCGAACTAAATGGCCGAGGCTGCCTGCTTTACATGATTTTTAATCCAGCACAACAGTAACCCTTGCATTTCAAGTGTGAACAGAAACAAGACTCCAGGGACGCCGACTCACCACCCCATCCATCCATTGAGCAGTCCACTCACCGCCGAATGATTGATTCGAGCTCCAGGAGGATCGAGGTGGGTAGGACAAAGATATCGCCGCATTTGACGCCCATTCTCCATCACGGTAGCGGCACTTGTATTCTTTCAGCACACCCCATGAGACGGCCTCAGCAGCACTAAGAGACAGAGCATAATGGTTACCCCCGAAGACAAACACTTGATCAGTAGCACTACAGCAGCCACGTCGGTGCCCAGATGTGGTGACTTTATTTCCACGTCTTTATTGGCGCCCAGCCTTTCGAAGGAATCGAGGGAGCCACTTTGACGAATTGCCGGGGCCTAGCAATGCATCTGCCCCCCTTGCAGGCTCACATCCTTGAATAGTCTCCATCTCCACTCGATGGCAGATCTGGTCTCATTTCAGCTGAACCGTATTTGCAGAATGCCAGCTGCCGTTGAAGAAATTCTCATCAAAGAGACCGATGCTTTTCAGAGTCGGATTTTGCGTAATTATGATGAGTGATTCGCAAGACGGACCTTTCCTTCCTTCTTTTTGTTCTTTATTAACTGCAGGAAAATCGGGAAATCAATCTCACAATGTCACACGTCCAAAATTGTGTGTGACGAGAGCGGTTACGCTTTCATTTAAAGACCGGAAAAGAATCCGGGCTCCTGGATCTCCTTGGAGTGAAAGATTATCGATGAATCTGGGAGCGTTGTGCCCTGTGAACTCTAAAGACCCAGAATGTTGAGAACTGATCAAGTCCCCATCGTTAGGAGGATACGCTAAGCATGTAGCATGGGGCCGTGTCTTAGGCTTAAATAACGTCCATCGATCATTATCCGGTTTTAAAAAATAGCAGTGGCAAAAGTTAGCTCCCTGGCGCACGTCGGATATCGCTTGCATGAGTACTGAATGCGGTCTGAGGGACGATTTAAGAACACCCTTTGTTAAAATATGCTTACACTTCATCTGAGCAAGCTCTGCACAATAATCAAGAGTTGCCACATATACTATCGCACATGATGGCAATATTTCTTGTTTAACATATTTTCATTGTGTTGACTAGATTGACGTGCCACATGCTTGGAGGAAAGGGTAATGCCAAGCATGAGCTCATGCAGACTGGGCCTAATGCTATTATCGACACCTGGACATTATAACCAAGCAATTATAAGTCACCTGAGAGAGAGCCAATACACAATGTTTAGATTATCCTCTCAGGAATTATAATAAGAGGTGAGTACATGTGTATGCTGCATTTGTGAAGGTGGAGTCTCTCTAACAGTCCAAGACTACTAGGTAGACCCAACAAAATGTTGAAGGATGCGCGTATCCCAGCACATTCTCCCAACAGCTAAATACCCTTTAAATCGTTGGTTTAGAGGCTATCTTAACTCTTTCACCGTGTTTCGCCGTCAGAATGAAGTATATCGAGCCTATGACATCTTACACCTCATGAGCACTTGCTTTTCAAATGTCTTCCTCGACAGTCTTCTGGCCTCTTGAGGCAATAGGACAAGACATTTACTACATATATCGACACGCAGATCCAGCAATAAGAGCCAAACACTGCCCGCGGCTCATTATTCTGTGTACCTGGCTGGGTGGTGCAACGCCGAATCACATCAAGAAATACCTCGATGGATACTCATCTTTATATCCCGGCTCATCAATCTTGCTCATCACTGCCCGGTTTCTCGAGATTGCTGCTCTTCCATTTAGTGTATTGCATGCTCGACTTGCCCCAGCTCGAAATATCGTGATTCGGTATATCGAGGCAGAGACAGAACGGCCTTCGATTCTGTGGCACATCTTCTCGCATGGTGGATGCAACAGTGCTATACAGATGGCTCTCAGTTTATACGACCAGCGCAGCGATGTAAATCTTTCCAAACATGTGAGATTATTCATCTTGGATTGTTGTCCGGGAGATGCTTCATTCGAGAATGCGTACAAGGCGGCAGCTTATTCTCTGCCGAATACCTTTCCTGCTCGCATCGTGGGTCAAGCACTGCTGTATCCAACTATAGCGATAATCAACGGCCTTCAAAACGCAGGCTTAATGAGATCAGTGAAGCATTTGAGGGCTCACTTAAACGATCCAGCTGTATTGGGAACGGCAAGAAGACTTTACCTGTATTCGAAAGCAGATCAGGTAGTGAGATGGGAAGATGTGGAAGCTCACATTGAAGAGGCGAGGACGCGGCAAAGCCTTCAGGCCGAAGGGGTTGCGTTTGATGGTAGTCCACATTGTGCTTTGGTGCGGGATCACCGTTTTGAGTATTGGAAAACGATTGCCTCATATTGGGATGACCCAGAAGCTTGGAAATCTCCGGCACCCAAGCTTTGAGTAATGAAAATGAAGATATCATGAAACTGCTTCTATCTGAACTCTGATGCAAACTAAGGCTTGGAATATTACATGTAGAAGCTGGGTGGCCCCTTTACACACGACTCAACTGTTCTGCGGGCGTTTCTGGCCTTGGACCACCCATGTCTTTGAGCAGAAATACCTGATCTGATTGATGCTCTTGGTTCATATCATACTCCTTCATCAAGAAACTCAAGAGGAGGCTCAGCCCTGCAAAGGCGCACATGACAATCCAGATTACGTGAAATGACCTTGACAACGCATTCCGAATCTTCAAAGATATTGGATCATCTGGTGGCAGCTGATGAAGCCTGTCAATCAATTCCATGATGCTTGATGGTGCGTTTTCGATGCGGTTTTCGAGATTGATTCGAAGTTGGTTGTCGAATATAGTACCGCCAATGGCAACTCCCAGTGCTTGACCCAGCGAACGAAAGAAAAGGACCAATGTCGCGGCAATTCCAGCCTCCTGCTGAGGCACAGAGGCCTGAATGGAGAGGTTAATGGAGGGAAACAAGAGACCAAGGCCCAGCCCAGAAACTGCACCCAGGAATATCCATTCTACAACCGCTGTGTGTGTATCCAAGAGAACAAGAAGTCCGCATCCCAAGCAAACGAGAGACCAACCAGCCCACAATGCCCACCTGTACTTTCCAGTCCCGGCGACTATGATGCCGACAACAACCGCACATGGAGCAGCTGTTAAACTTTGAGGGAGGCTTGCGACGCCGGCAATGACGGGGCTGTACATCTTGACGGTTTGGAAGTACTCTGCCATGTAGTATAGTAAACTGTATACAACCATGCCATGCACAGTACTCGATACGTAGCCGATGCAGGCTGATCGATTGGCAAAGATAGATGAGGGAATGAGACGAGCTTGCGGCAGCTTGGTTGAATAAATCCTAAATTCATACATGGAGAATAGGATAACGCCTAGAACGCCAAGGATCAGAGGGACAAGGGTTTGCCAACCCGACCAAGGATACTGGGTGCCGCCCCAAGTGACTGGTATCAGGAACGTAGTCGTTGAGGCAATGAATAGCAGCGAGCCAGGATAGTCAAACAGACGCAACTTTTCAGAGAGACTTCTGGATTTCTGTGAGAGCCGTAAGAAGAAAGCAATACCGACGAAGCTGATGGTGATGATGGGGAGGTTAATCCAGAAAATCCATCTCCATGTATTCGCCTTGGACAGGCTTCCACCGATAATTGGCCCTGTTGCAGTTCCGACAGTCCAAATGCAGGCGATAAGAGCATATAGGCGTGCACGTTCTCGTAGCGGCGCCATGTCCGTGACGAGCATCGTTGTGAGCGAGACGATGCCTCCTCCGCCGATGCCTTGTATAGTACGACCGGCTAGCATCATCGTCCAAGAATGTGCAACACCACAGAGGATTGTGCCAAGAGCAAATACTAGAAGAGCTGCAAGAATGATCATTCGTCGGCCAAAAGCATCGCTTAAAATTCCCCAGATGAGCATCAAGACTGTGGATGCGAGGAGGTACGAGGTTCCTGCCCAGAAGGCCTCTGTAGAAGAGCCTCCAAGATCTGAAGATATGGTCTGGAGAAATTATAAGCGTCTTTTTAAGAATGAGTTTGATGAGGATATAAAACTTACTGGCAGCGCAACTGACAGCATGGTCGCATCAAATGATGCAGCCAAGTTACTGACCGCAATTGCCCAGAACGCCAACCAGAACCTCCGCCCAAGAGGCTGCATAGGCCCTGGATATTTATTGAGATTTCTCATAATCTCTCAACCACATTTGGTGTAGGATTGAAAATGAAATGGAACTTATTGGTGGTGCAGTACTGTTTCTGGCCATTGAACTTCTGAATGGCTTCATCCGACTCTGAAAGATGTGGGCAACTAACAAATTAGTGAGACAAGTTATTTGCCTCATACTAAAAAGGATCAAAGGTGCTTTTAACTGGTTTCAATTTTGCTAGTTTCACGCCAGGCAGAGGGATAACTGGGTAAAGAGAGCACGGGCATTGAATGAGATGTCTGGTGTTGGTCGGCAAGCCACCAACTGCCGATTCATCTATTTTGTCAATAGTGATAGTACTAGCATCCGTACTAAGATCCTGTCAAAAGAATATTTAAAGAAAAGTCTTAGCCACAAAGAGACAGACAAAATTCTTGCATCATTGATAGTTTCACGACATGCTATCTCAGCCTGATGGGAACAGAGGTCGTAGCCACGCAGCCTCAGTTATTTCTACGCATAAAGCTCAAGACTTGGTGCGTTTCAGTCGCTCAACAATAACCAACACTATCGACGCTTTGGACCCTGTCGGCACAAAATTGGCCAAACTCAAGTGAGTTATTTTGATCGCTTTTCCCAACTTGCCGAGACTCAACAGCATAGATTGATGTCTTGAAGCGCTCTAGAGAGGGGCGTTAGTATATTAAAGCCATCTCTCCTACAAACTATGATCTATATAAATTTCTATTGGTAATTCACAATTTAGCTCAAGTTTCTTGTGACGTTGTTGACAGTTAGGAAACGCATCTTAGAACTTCCACCAGTTGAGCAACACAACACACGAAACCTAGCTCGTCTAGCCGCGACTTGGACCACGGCGCGAGAACAAGATCATGAAACAATTTGATCTAGCTGCCACGGCCTTGTTCTCGTTGGAACGAGGCCGCTGACATTGATAGGAGACATTTTTGTTAAGATAACTGTCTTCCATCTACTTGAGGAAGCATTCCTCTTTTATATCAAGTGTCCGGTTCTATCCGGCTTGGTCACCAAGTTTAGCTGAGGACCTGTCACGAGGCCAGTCAAATCCCTCTATCCAAATAAATCTTGGTCAGTAGTCAACAGTTTAGCTTAAACTACTACCTAGGAGGCAGTCATTGGTCTCTGTACCGGTTACTATTACAAGCACTAACCCAGAGTCAAAACCCATGGCTAGAGCCCTTACCAGAAATCTGTACCCTCATCATAATGCTGACTAAATGGCTGAGACTGATTTAAAACCCACCCGCTGCGTGAAGGTAGTTACCTTCTAGTTAGGGGTACACATGAACTGTAATATCTTTTGTTTGCCAAACTTCTCTTGTACCGCTGCTATTGTTTACTCTTGCCATTTTGGCCATTTTGGGCCGTGGTTTCGAGGGCCGTGATTTCGAAGTCTTTAATGTAGTAGAATCCAAATGATTGCCCACTGTATCAAAACGTGGTCTGTTAGCAAGCTCCTTAATTTTATGAGCTTGCGTGTGGGGGCTGTCAAAGGTGTGGAGAGTATTGTGAAGCTGCTGATAACTGTCTTCTCCTGAGAATGTTTCATTGACTTTAGAGGTAGAATCAACGTCCGAAACACCCTCCATAGCCCGGAAAGAGGTGGGTTGGGTAGTGACGAAAATCTTGATCGTTTCGACCACATATTTTTGTCCAGAAGCAGATTTTGGGAACGATAGCGTGATGCTTCGCTGACGCTTGTGACCCCAATCTACTTCCTCGTAGTCACCGAGTCCGGGAGGAGGGTGAACCCGAGAAATACCCCAAGACGATGAAAAACGAAAGATTGAAATGTACAAGAATTTATGTGTCCAGTTTTCCAAGGTTACGTCGAATGTACTTCCATTATTCATATCGATTGGCTGTCCATCAGAGTAGTCCCAGGATTCTACTTTCTCGTTAACGAATATTATAGGGTGCTTAGATACCAATGAACTGACTGTCTGGTTGTGTCGAAGATGGCTGAAAATCGAAAATCTTCGGATTTGGGTTAGGGCATTGGAGTGTCTGGTAGTGATAGTAAAGTCCTATGTTGTTGAGGAGCTCAAACAATAATTCAGGTGAAGATGAGGGTGGGAGTGGCGTTTTCGATTCTTTTCCTGACTCAAGAAGCAAATACTGGCCATTAGAGTTCACTAAGAGGTCGAAGTGATAGATTCTCTTATCATCGCGCTCAGGATTTTGCCTCGTACTCCCAAGCACAACCTTCGCAGTCAATTCAACTTTTGACAAATCATAAGCTTTCAGTCGTTCAATTTTCGACTTCTGTGTCTCAGTCGCATCTGGTGCCAATATCACCACCAACTGAAGAGTCACTCTTGGAAAATTTCGGTGTAGAAGGATGGCATGACAACCTACAGCCAGAGCTTTCTTTCCTACCTTCATTCGAAGGTCAGCTTCCGCTTCAGTGGGTCGAAGGACTTTAACCTCAGCGATTGCTAGATGAGGGCTGGAAAGTCCGATATGGCTTGTATCCCAAGAGTAAATTTTATAGATGTCGCCTTCACAGACTCCATGTGCTCTACCGCTCCACAAAATAACTCGACGGTCGCCAAGACTTGATATAGGGATAGTGTGAGTGACCTCAGTGGCAGTATTGATAAACATTTGCCGCCGAATATTTCCCATGATCACCGGAGAATTACTGACTCCTATTTGTCGCATCATATCTTGTGTTCGGCGGAAAAGTGCATCGTACGATATATTTGCGGTAGCATTTAGGAGGCTGTCGTACCACCCGTACGTTAAATATCCAATGGTTTTCGGTTCCAATCCACCGATGGCCAGTAATCTTTCCCCGGTTACTTCGTGTGGTTGGCATGCTGCTGCGATCACCCAATCTTGCGGTGACCGCTCTGTTGCTGAGTTGCTAGGTCGCTTCCCAATGTGAAATTGAGTTGCGTGTGCAAGTTCATGTTCTGGAAAATCCGATATATCGGTTTCAAGCCTTGTCCAATCTATGCCGTCAGCACTGACGCCTTGGACTGATCGAACCCTTGACTTGCTGTCGGCACTGTTGCCTTGGATTGGCCGAACCTTTGACTTAGGCGACTCTTCGACAGCGCTTGTTCCCATACCTCCCGAGTGGCAGGTGTCAAAGACAACGTCACATGGAGACCTTTTTCAGTCATCTTTTTAAGTACGCAAGCAAGCTCGATATCCCTGAAGTATCTGCCACCCGTGTTGAAATCAACAGAAACTAGGGCCTCGTCAATTCTGAGTCGGTTGACGAGATTAGGCTCATTATTCACGGTATTAGGACCAATGGTAACAACTCTTCCGCCGTGACCACTATAGTGGATATAGATGATGTCGTCTGTATTCGCTTCCTTTGTGACTCTCTCGAAAATTTGTTTGATGTTTTCATAGGTAGGCCAATTTTCCGGCGGCTCAGCCGGAAGAGAAGAGTCGTTGGTGGAAGGAAATGATGCGGTGAGCTTCTGAATGCGTTGGCGTTCCATATGTTGATGCTTAAAAAGGTAATTCTCTGCTACTTCCACATCATTTACACAACCAGTGAGGGGAGTTACGTAAACCGGATGGCGGGTGTTTCCGGGAATGTAATAGTTGATTCCAATTAGAAGTGCCCACTTCTGAGGGCCACCACTGTCTTGAGAAGAGCTCGTCATGGTAGTAGCGTTTGATGGCGCAATACAATGGAAACAAAAAAGGGGATAAGAGAAAAGTGGTTGGTGGACAAGAGGATTCGGAAGTTCAGTTTCATTTCGAGGGGATATTTATATTTAAATTTGCTCTGAGTTGTGCTACGCGGAACTCAACTGGGATGATAGCTTGAGGCCTAAGACTACTTTTGCCATCTGGGACGCCTTACAACTGCCTCATAGCTTACCTAGACTAATGAATTATCCAATAGGACAAATCATATCTCCACTATGGTGTGCATGACAACATGAAGGATACCTCATCGTAAAGCGGGTGGGGGTATTGGGAGTTTTTAATATAGGCTTCGTGGCCTAATAATGATGGCAACAGTTCAAACCCACTTTCTGGTGCCTAACGTAAAGTACAAGCATTGGACTCTAGCATTTATACATTTAACGGGCTCGGGATTATTTTTTTGTCGAAGTTTTAGTACTTATAACACAAAGAACTCAGCTTCTATAAAAAGCTTTCCACCTGTGCTATTACCTTTAGGAAGCAACGGTGTCTATACTAAGATTTACTTAGCATTCATGTGTGCGACAAAGTCTAATAAATGATCCTAATTTAAATAAAAACAATGCTAAACATACGACGGTTAGATAGGACACTAAAGCATGATATGGACAAATTCTTGTAGCCAGCAAAGCACAATACGCCATCTTATATTATAAATCAATGTAGACAGCAGCATAATATACCCAACATACTTAAGTATTATACTAAATAGAAGCCGGCTGAGCATCAAAGGAACACAGATGTTATAAATAATTGCAAACATCAAGAATAACAGATCATTTTGAACTGCGAAGTAGCAGACTTGTCCATGCGCTACTCATAAACTATCTTAATTCTGCATCACATTTACTGTGAAAGAGTCATATGGAAAATTATACTGTCATTATAATACTCCTTCTAGTTTTTTTAGGTGAAGAGAAAACGCACATAGAAATTTCAAGAAACCTGCGCCCGTTGAGACCCCATTTCACGCCAAATAGTTTATATGAAGAGAGGAATTCTCCGACGCCTTTTAAGTGACGACATCGTATAGAATACAAATCACGCTAAAATGCCAGTACAAATAATACAACAAGGCTCTTCACCGAAAATTCGATCAACTGCGTCTGAGATGGTGTGCTAGGGCTGGTTTTGTGACTGGTCGAGTGTGGGGGTTGCACTCACCTCCCCTCACATAGGGCACAGTGTTGCTGCCTAACTCATTATAGGATGGTCCATTACAGAATAGATTGAGTCGCGAACAAGGACCATATTCTGAGTCCATTCATGTGGAGCAATAATACAACTGTGGCTTGACACGTGTTGGTCTATAGAAGGAGCGGAGTTGCAGAGACATAAACCTAGTATGGCTGTTGATTAAAAGGCAGACTTGGCAATATTATTTACTCTGTGTAAAAGTGGATATTGAAGCAATTTATCCCATAACATGATCGAGAGAAAGCCAATACTCGTGTCCGAATTAATGATTCTACCAGTCCTGAGCCATTTACGAATACGTGACTTTGCTGTGATATAACAGAAACCAAGTTTATTCGCCCAGCGTTTATCTAGAGCCCCTCTCACACGTACATGTTACATATATCCAATAAATCATTAAGCTAAGCATACAAGTAGGCGAAAGAATTGAAATGCTCGCAGGATGCCGTAAGAGAATCGCCATAAGTCATACGTATTAAAAAGAACATAAATACATACAAATGCATATATAAACATACATGCATATATATCTATATATATGGGAGTGTAGATAACTACTATTGATCCATGAAGGTACTTACTAGGTAAGAAACCCTGTTACTTAGTGTTTTTGTTATACTCTCTGTCTTGGTATAAGAGGTAGCTGCAACCATCGGATCCCGGCAGAGCCACTGGTGTCACCACAAGCAGTCGTACTAAACCTGTTCAAGCTACAATGGATCTCAATAGACAGAATCTTGAGAGCTATGCATCTTCTCTACGGTTGCTGATTTGCTCCATGAACAACTTGGAAGAACTCGCGACTTTTATCATACCAGACAACGACAGAGAAGCGGGTTCTCTCTTGTACTCTTTGCAGATAGTACAATCGAGGCTGGAGTCGTGGGCCGCCAGTAGCCACTTAGCTACTCCTCCAGGGCTCGACAATTTATCCTGGACACCCCAACTCCGGCAGTCCCTGTTTCCAGTCGATGCCCCGGATCCCACAATACTTAGCGATACGCGATTGTGGGATCCAAATCCAATTATAAGCACCAATACTCCCAGTACGAGTGCTTCTGTTTTCGATGTGGCATCTGCCAATGACGACAATCTAAGCATCGCTATAGCGACAAACGAAACGCATCAAAAGGCCCCTTCAGTAGCAGGGAAGTTGTCTACATGCACTACCGATCCCTCGACCGTTCGTGGAGGCGGATTACAGAGTGCTACAACTCTGTTGGCTGAGCAAGCAGCATCATGGCCGCAAGTACAAGGCAATTCACTGCGGCCATTAATCTCTACACCTGCATCAAGTATCTCGCAGTCTTCGCCAGGGAGCTCGCAGACATCGAATGGGGGAATAAGTCAACCCTGTTTATACCAAACCGAGTTTATTATTCAACGTGCTGATGCCAGTGGTGGTGGCATTTTGCATTATTTGACGGAAATCATTTTCAAGGACTCTTTTAGAAACCTCGTGCACATTGAGAGCCTGCCTCGGCTATCATGGAATGCTCTTGTCCTACCAGATAACGGTCTAAATGAGTACCATTACTGCGCAGTCATGTACCAAGCAGCATACGATCAACATCTCGGCAACTTTACAAAATTGCTTGTGGCTGACGAGATTCCTGAATTCCAACTTCCATCTCCTAGCGAAGTCGCAGATCAGCGACCGGCCGACGAAAGCTACACTCTCTTCCTTGAGTCATTAGCATTGTATGCCCCTCAAGAATTAGTGCCCTATCTCGTAGGGCCGCCTCTCAGTTCAAACTGGAACGACTTTGTTTATGCTGGGGAAGGACTGAGGTCTCAGCTTCCTAATGACATTAAGGGCATCACCACTCCGTACTGGTATCTAGGGGGCAAGTTTGCCGGCACAGCCTTTCACAAGGAAGACTGTGATCTTAGATCTATGGAAGTTGTTATATACGGCTATAGATTATGGATGATTATCAGCACTCAAGACACGAAGAGATTTGAAGAGTGGGTGAGGCGCTTTTGGGGCGAGAATGCAGGCCACAGTGATCAATGGCTAAGGCGTTTGAATCTTATTCTTCCACCATCAATGCTTAAAGCGGCCAACATCGAATTCAACCTTATATGCGCTGGCCCGGGGGATATGGTAGTTACCTCTCCGAATCAATATCACTATGTGATTAACATGACTACCAGCCTGGCAGCTGCAGTTAATTTTCTTCTGCCGGGTGAAATGATAGCCGGGCAGCCAACCACGCTATGCGAGAACTGCGACTTTTACCCCTTGGTTGGTCTCGTGCCTAATCTCTGCTCTGATTCCAACCAAGCGGTCACTAAAAGATCTTGCAAACGACCAAGTACTCAGCCAGAACTGGGCCACATACGAAAGCGCCACCAGCAGTCTAAAACAGTAGATACAATTTGGGAACACACCGAACACGATGAGAACGCTCGTCGCGCCGCTGTTATAAAGAAACTACAAGCCCCGCCAGCTAGTTGCCTTATACCTATCTTTCAAGAGGGAGACCTCCCATGTTCCAAAATCGTTCGCCTGGCAATGGCTATGAGAGGCCATAGTGCTATTTCACAAGTATGGAGACTCTATCAGTCTAATAATAATAGCCAATTTACCAACATCCGCGCCGCCCTTATTGACAGAACCCTTACCGGTAATACTCAGAAGATGGCTTTAGATAAAGGCATAATCATTTGCACTGGGGCTACTCAGCAGTCTAATCTCCTCCGACGTCTTTTAACCTGGCACTTTTCAGAAGCCGTGGAACTCACTAAGGGGCCGACATCTATACGAGTCTCATCAGCTGCCGTCACTCAGTACGCAGGTGAGAGCCCAAGGAGCCGCTATAGCAAGCTTAAGTATCGCGGTGACATTCTCCACATGATATGCGGTTCTCACCGAGGGCTCCTCCCTTTTATACCCCTTCAAAGAGATGACGACTGCGGCATTAGAGATCCCGAGAGCCAATACCAAAATTCAGCGACAAAAAAAGAATTCAAAGACTTCGAGAAGATCTTCCAGTCAAATGATGTCCTAACTCAGGTGCTCTGTGCCATTGGTACTAGCTTCCTTGACTCATGGGGTTATAAAAACCCCTGCCAATTTAAGTATAACGATTGGCTTCGTGAACTACACCGAGACTTCAATGAGAAATTAGTACAATCGATGTCAGATAACCTTGGGCGTGGAGTTTGTGGTTGCAGTCACAAGCAGAAGATTGCAGAAAGACCAACACTATCTTTAACTGAGACATGATTCTCCCAGAGGTACACATTACGTTAAGTTATGTAACTGATGAAATATACATGACTTGAACCCAGCCTATCACTATTACGTACTGAGAATACTCCGTAGACCTCCTACTTATGCACTGTAGCCGGAACGGACCCTGTATGCCTAGGTACTGATACTGCCCAGGTTGGAGACCGAATTTTCAAGAGTAACATACCGCCTGCTATTGCACTTCCATCTACAGTCCTCCATTAATCGGTTCTTTTGATTGTTATCCCGAATCCAAATCGGAATCTGCAGTGACATTAAACTTGCATTGGCCCTCACTAAGAGGAGCCCAAAACATTTGGTATATTGTACTTTATGTTTTCGTTTCCGTAACTCCTCATACAAGTCCGATGCCCACTGAAAGTGTCCAATAGGGCGAGCAATGGTACTGTATCAATGGGATTCCATCGCATAATTTGATATCAGCAAGATGGGCTTTGCCTGCGGCACTATCGGTTACGAACCTCTTGGCAAACTTTGTCTTGTAGCTACATTGCAATATCAACTTCAAAACTGAGGTAGCCCGAAAAATGGAGTTCTACACTACCTCTCAAGTTATTAAATCTGGCCTCAAACTGAGAATTTGACTAATTGATCGTCAGTATTCCGAACTGTGGCCTGTAAAGTTTACGGCTGGTGTCTGGAGCCTGCACTTCGCTCAACTCCTAACTTCGAAAGTGCTTCGCGGTTTTGCTTAATAAATAAGAGTTCACATGGATTTTTATAGTGCTTTAAGTCCGCTTAACCCCGAGTTTCAGATCGTTTATTTTACTATGTAGTGAATACTGTACTAGATTATCACGTTCACTCAATAGTCTGAGTCAGGACTATGGGATCATCTTAACAATTCAACAATCTGTATTCAATATGTAGTTAGGCGGACCGATACTTATCCGGCGCCGCCTACTCAGTGACTAAGAGACCCATAATGACGACTATAAGAGTCGTGTCGTAATATATGCAGTCTAGTTATTCCACTACCACACTGTAAGTTTTGTCCTCATCAAGTTGCGTGATAACATGTAATTCTTCGACAGCCAATCCATCAAATACTGGCCGCCTGATAGTAGCACGAGATGGAGATTCTAATTTGGCAGGATCATGTTCGAAATCATCCAGCATGTAATTAGACAAGTCAATTGGCTTAGTTGTTATGAAAGCTTTGAAAGTATCCCTCATCTGGAAGCTTGGCTGGGTTGAGAATGGTTTGAGAATGTCCGGGATTGTGATACTGACGATAACTTCTTCTGAAATTGCCTCACGCGAGGGAAGTTCTGAGCTGTTTGCAAAATCATTCGGAAAAACCTCCTGGATGCAATAGGCGGGCCCGAGATACAGGATTGTTACGTACAGACCCACGAAGCTATTGTTCTTGAAGACTATTTTTTGGTCTGCAAGGGAATTGTCGTCCTGTGACTTGCCAGTTAAGGCCTCAATTCTGAAGTCATAATTGGGCTTCCAACCAGGGGAGTGTTTGACGTCCAACAACAGCATTTGGTATAAGCAGAGCTGATTGAGCAAACACGTCAGCTGATTGACATTTCTTTCTCCTTCTGCGGGTATTAAAGGCAGGCCTTTGAGGGTATCTCCGTCGCGATCCTGCACCCGAAATTCTGCGTTCTCGTCGACACTGACGGCGAAGTCGGGAGTGGGAGCATTGACTGGAGGATCGAAGATCAAATTGTATGGCGCTTGGTAATTGACATTATGCCGCCAGTTGGTGCGAATTCGCTCGTAGGCGGGGTTATCCCCCCCTGGTGGAAATTGAAGATAGACTAGTTTGGCGTGGGATCGCTTTGACAGTCTTGCAAACCACCCTGGAGCAATGTCGTTCAGACGTCTGGCATTGTCTCCGCTTAGGACAAGATCTGAGGTGTACATAGCAGTTGAAGTAACTTCGGCCTCTATGCCGGCTGCATCATCTGCAAGAATGAGCCCTAGGTAGACCTTGGAAGGAGGATACAGCAGGAATTTATCTCCAAGGGTTATCTGGTTCGCAATTCCCTTATTCAACGTCACTGAGTTGTTATTGTTCACAATAACATTTGCGGTCAGAGCTCGTGCTTTAATCTGCATGGTTTTGGTAGCTAATAAGATTCGATCTGGATCACCCAAAAGCATGGGGTTTTGCCTGTTGCCGTAGGGGGTGACCCGGAATGGGGCTTGCATTTTGTCGCTCAATTGCTTATAGGTCACGGGTTCACCCGAAGGTCTGAGGCTATCCAGAGACTTCAAGAAGTGGTAGGTCATTGCACCACACGTCAAGTGTTTCGATATGTTATCCACGGTCTTCGTGTATTTCCACTCTGCAGCGTATTGGCTTGGCTGACAGCCCGCAATGAGATTGTATTTGCGAGGATTGTAAAGCAAACTCTTGTTTGAGGGAGTAACGTTTCGATATCCACCATTATCAAGAGGAGACAAGCCTGAAGGATCCGAGGCTTGATCAGATTTTGCGTCTCCATGAGTAGTTGAATCTGAAAGATTGAAGACCTGAGGAGGGACGTAGCTCCTGCAACGGACCTTGACATTGGAGTTCGCTTCTTGTTCTCTGTCGCGGTCCGCACCCCCCGAATGACAACTATCCAGTGTGACGAAAAGTGTATGTTTCTCGGCGAGATTATCCAGAACACCGCCTAGCTCAACGTCTGTGATATCTTCTTCCCAAGTGCAAATGCATTCATCATGTTGCCCCGGTCCTTTGAGCTCCTCGTGTTTCGTAAGACATCTATCGCCATGACCTGAGTAGTGGACGTAAACGAAACCGCCAGCTTGCTTTTCCATAAGCCTGTTTAGCGCCGCAAGAAAGTTTTTCTTGGTAGGGGCGTCTGGTGACGAATAGTCAAGATCCCGTCCTTGAGCGGCCGTGAAAACCTCAATGTTCTTGGCAGGAATATTGAGATCAGTTCATGAGACGCTCGGAGACTTCGACTACATCCTGGACGCAGCCGAATAAGTCAGGAACACCGAGGGGGTATTGATCGATCCCAACAAGGACAGCCCATTGTTCGCGGTTTTCGGTCTCCATTATGAAAGAGCTGATACAGCGTATTGTAGAGTGTTCAAAAATGTTTGGCAAGATTGCTTGATTGACTGAGTGACTGAATAAGCTGAATTTGACAAGGAGGCACCTCTAAATGTATATTCCATCATGTAGATATAACTTATCTTATTTAGTATAATGCTACTAGATTGTTTTAGGAAAACTATATAATTTCATTTATGTATTAGCTATATTCTTTAGAATTAATTAAAATTTTAATTACTATACATAATGCTATAGTATTGATTTACTGAATTTTAAAGAATATGTTGGCCCAGCTAATGCATTTGCTCAGCGAGATTATATAATGGTAAATACCTACTAGGTAGTATCTAAGTAAACCTACTACGGTAGGTAAAATAACCGCCTAACTTAAGCTAAGTATTCGTAGCGCACTCCTTCAAAGTCGTAGGCTAAAGTTGGAGTAAAATTTAATTGCAAACCCCCACGCAAATAACAGCTGCAAATATAGGAAGGCTAATAAAAACGAAAATTCGGCATCATTATTGGAGCACAATTGTGGTTGCATTCGATAAAATTTAATGTAAAGATCAAGAGACTGGCGTTCGCAGGCTCTTATAGTGCTCTAGCTGTAGCGATATTTCTCTCTACTTACTAATAGTTTGCCCGCTGGGAATCTATTACTCAGCAACTTTACGCTTAAATATCGTTGAACATTGTACCCAGGCATTAGTTGTTCTACCTAAAGCCCAACGTCTCATTTTTCAATATGTTTCTTGCGGCTCAGCTAGGCAATCTCTGACATGATCTTGTGATAGATTTACATTATAAGTTTAACATCCATTATGGACATAGTGTAGCTGGCCTCGCTTCATTGCATTGGTAGGACTATATGATGATCTATCCTGGCCACAGACGATTAACATTTAAAGACGTGATATTGTGGATATCAAAGACAATGATTTGACACTATATGGAACTTTAAATATAAAAGAATTCGACTGTTCTCTCTGATCCAAGTTTCTTATCACCAGCCTTCACTGATCAACAGCATTCACCTCACCAAGCAACGCAGCTACACAAATATTTCATTTATAATCTATTCGATTAAATTAACACGACGTAATGTCTGAGACCGAAGAGACCAACGTTGGTGAGTTTGTTTGCTGCGTTTGACAATGTCTGATGTTCTGACAAAACGACCAGGTGCCATCGTCAGCCTTCGGGGCCCCGAGGAGGGGGACATCTACTGGGTTGCTACTCAAGAGGGTGTTGGACGCTCTCTTCCACCTGGGCGCGGTCGATCTAACATCGACTGGTCTTTCGGCCCGATCAAGGTAGGAAAAAGACACCACCCAGACCGCGATACTATAGAAATAATGCTGAACGGGCATGTATAGATCACTGGGTACATCGACACCGATACTTTCGAAATTGGTGTCACTGTTAGCGTCGCCGGTATCACTGTTGGCAATATATTTGGAAACCTCAAGGATGGTGTCGGTCTCAAGGTTGACCTGTTCGTTGCTAAGGGTGAAATCCGTCTTTACCTTAAAAACGGCAATGAGGTCTGGGTTCACTACGATGTGAAGATCTCTTTCGACGGCAGTTACCAGGGCGACGCAAAAATCTTTTCTTTCTGAGAAGATTACGTCCATATTCTAGTTAACATGTCGGACAGCCGCAACAAGGGCAAAATGGCTAGCATGTAAGTGAGTCGGAGATGGAAATTGACCCGACGTAGTCAGCTCAATTCGATCCCCGTTCAACAATATATGATATAGTCCTAGTTAGTCTATCGTTCATATTTACCCAATGAATTTGGTTACCAATGCATCTACTTGATTCATGCTCGCTCTCTCCGTTGACATCTCCGAGCCAGTGGTATCCGCTTACAAGTCTACGGCTGTGATCACTGGTAATCCTATTTGTAAATCAGATAGCTAGACAACTCTCACTATATAGTCAGTAGTAATTAGCTCCAATGATTTTGTCAACAGCTCTGTGCCTGATGTTTCCCGTAAGGGAAGAGATGAAGCATCACGTCACACCTTCTCTATTCGATACATACCCTTCTTACATTGACGTGATACCGTCCGACTGGATATCTTCATAAAATAGAATAGATGCTAGTCCTGTAATAGCCCTATTGAGCTAATGAACCCCTTGAATACATTGAGTCAATCTGTGAGGATCGCCTTGGAACTATTTGCCGGCCCTCGACAAGAGATATGTGCAGACATAGGACTCGGGCAATTGCGTCATATTGCGCCAACATAAAACGGTGATGCGCTGGAATATGAGACAAATCCGGATGATAATTTTGGGCACTTGGTTGGTTGCGTTGAATTTGGTAATAACATTTGGATGTCATATGTCAATTCGGAAGCTATCTTAAACATGGTTTGATCATGTAGTGTTTCGGCTCATAATTACCAATATTGTCCTAGCGTAACTAGATGGCTAATTGGAAAGTGACAGGCTATTCCGCGAGACAGAATCCTCAGAGTAAATTGTGAATTGGTTTAAAAAGTCTTTTTAAGAGTCCGGTTAACTGGGTAGAGGTTGGCCGTATCAGGTGTATGAACTCATCATATCTTATATTGAAACCTAGATTCCATAAGATTGATCTCGCATCTGTGTACTGTGGCCCAAGGAACAGTCTATCAAGAATAGCACTTACTCACGCTACGATTTCTCGATCCCTCATAAGATTCAATGAGAATGAGATTTTCACTGGGAGGGCTTCTTACTCTGCTTTTTAGTGTCGTCGCGCAGGTCGAGCCGCCAGAGCTGAAGCTGCCATGGGGAGCCTGGCGGGCTGCTGTCAGCGAAGTTGATTCCAAGGTCCGAGATCTATTCTCGACTGGCAGCAGTCTAATTTTGAACATGGAAATTGACACATCGCAGATTTATGTCCTTAAAAATATTCGGTTTGGATCTAAACCGGTTCGCTTCGCGGCTCCTTCTTTTCCGGACTGGGAGGATGATTCTTTGCAGAACATCACTTCTGGAACGACTTGCATCCAAATTGACACCACGAAACTACGCAATCCTCCAGGCGGTAGAGATCGTCTTGGTGACCCAAATAAAGCGGCTAGAACACTGAAATTAACAGATCAAAGCGAAGATTGCCTATTTCTAGACATTTATGTACCAGTATCAGCGTTTCAGTCTGAAGCAGAGTCATTGCCGGTCATTGTATGGATCTACGGAGGCGCATATGCCTTTGGCTCCAAGGATCAAGACACAATACTTTATAGAGGTGACGCCGTCGTCAAATCTTCTGGCTACAAAGCAATTTTCGTTGTGGGCAACTACCGAGTCGGCGCATTCGGATGGCTTGCTGGCTCCTATATGGAAGAAGTAGCGCAACCTAATGCCGGCTTGTATGATCAAGCCCTTCTGTTCCAGTGGGTTCAAGAACATATTGGCAAAGTTAAAGGAGACAAAAGCCAAATCAGCGTCTGGGGTGAGTCAGCCGGCGCTGGATCGATCTTGCACCATCTGATTCGGGAGGACGGCCAGGTTGATCCCTTGTTCAACACATTCGCGGTACAGAGTCCGGCATTTGAGTGGGCCTGGGATAATTCGCAAGATGGTCGCCTCGATGGTATTTACAAAAAGTTTTCTAACCTTGCTGGCTGCAAAGCCGAGTATGACATCGACTGTCTGAGGGCGGCTGATTCGAGTACCCTTATCAGCGCTAACCAAGAACTCTTCGAACAAGTTAGAAAGACGGGCCTCTTTCCCGTCGGTCCTGCAGTAGATGGGAAATGGATCAAATCTATACCTGCGGTAACGCTTTCGAAGGGTAAACCATCTTTAGAACCCCAGCTGGATATGTGAGCTAACTTGCTCGCACAGGCAAGCATTGGAACGGTATCAAGTCTGCCATCATCTCCCATTGCGAGAACGAGTCTGCGCATTTTACCCCCAAACACGTAGACAGCGAAGAAAAGTTTGACACCTTTCTAAATGAGTTTCTACCCGGCCAGCGACTTGAGCCTCAGAGACGAGCTATCAAGAAGCAATACGACTGCAAACTTACCTTCGGAGGCGACTATCAGAAATGCCTCGCTGCCATCATCCAGCACGCGTCCTTTAATTGCAACGCCAGATATCTCTTCGATGCATACCCCGATGAGTCCTATATGATGAGTTATGGATACCCTATTACTCAATATGCGTATCATGCGAGCGATATTATCCCGCTCTTCGCCAGCAACGCTGAGCAAGTCGAGCATTTACTGAGAAAGACCGGCGTGCCAGGCTTTCTCGCCCAAGGCTATGCCGAGCCACTTATCGCCAAGGTTTCTCCGCATTTAAGGCAATACTTTGCTTCACTTGCTATTTATGGTGATCCGAATAAGCCGTTGCAACGGGGAATACCGGACTGGCCGATTGCAGATGGGAGTGACGATGAGCTGCGGAACGTGATGCGAGTGTGGTGGAGAGGACTGGAGAACTCATACTTTGAGCTTTCTAACGATACTCAAAATTTGCGAAGCGCGTGCTCGTTTTGGACGAAGCTTGCAAGGGAGATTGTTGGCGAAAAAGGGCAAAATACTCAAGAGAACTTAGGAGAGAGTCGGGATGAACTATAAGTTTCTGGAGGTATTCACTAGATCATGAACCATGGGGCTGTTGTTCAGGAAAATAAGTCGCCCGATTGCTTCCTTGTCGATTCGTCTGTCTTACACGAGGTCTCCTTGACATTATACGACTAGCCTTTGAACTAATTCACGACTTATTACAACTCTAGGTGGAATACTGCCCTCTGTTATGTACTTTGAAACATATGAACCTTAAATGCATCTCGATATAGCACCAATTACTCTCATTCGAAATCACTGACAGTCGCAGGAAGTGGACACTCTCAGCCGACATTCTAGAATGGGCCCTTAATTGTATAGCAATACGAGTAAAAATACGGATGTATTTCGTAACTCAGGGTAGATGATGAAAGTCAATGGTTACATACATACCTATATCTGTATACTATATACATGTATTTATGACAACAGCCCTTAAGTGTTGCAATTGATTATGTACAAGGGTAGGTAGCATTTTGAATCATTGTGCGCGCCGCTACTGTTGTGCATTGTCAGTGCGCCAATCGAATACAACCCCCCTATCTCCGTATGAATCTTACATATGATAGATTTGTAAATCTTATTGCTGATAGCGACTGATAGGCTGGCGCTGGGGGGCTTATATACATACATTCCGAGAAGCCTGTGTTGGCACCTAACGCAAGCAAATGTGGTTTGCCATGATTGGGTTCAATGGCTGCGGGGAAGTGAAATGATTCGCGGCTGGCGTGTTCAGAGTAAACACTAATAGATATATGGTGTGTTGCCATTCATTGATACCCGTGCTATGACCGCCATTAAATAACATTGTCGGGCATCCGCAACGGGACCTTTCTTCCTTTATTCTATTCTATATCGCGTGACCGGAGATGGAACCAGTTGATATTTTGCTTCTTGAAGGAGACCCTGAGTCAGGATTCCGCACCAAAAATGTACCAGGAGAAACTGCCCGCAGCGTTCTCATCGATCGTGGTGAAGCGCTCGTCTTACGAGCTGCTCTAGTCAACGTTACACATGGCAATTTTACACCGGCTGAAGATGCGGCATCGTTGCTCATCTTCCATTTCAGCTTTATAGCGGTCAACAGCTCGCATAGGTTCACCAGCGGTCAGATCAAGCTCGTCTTTAACGACGAAAGTGGCGATGATAGGAACCGCCCCGAGGTCTTTGCCATTGCGCCGCAAGGCAAATTCGCCATCAATAAGGCCGTATCCACGAAAGACGTCAAACAGTCACTCACAGCTAGTCTTAAAGGAGAGTTCACGGGAGTTGGCGGAGAGCTTGGGTACGTCTGATGGGAGACTACGCAAGTGCAGAGCACGGAACATGCGACTACGTTAACGGGCTCCAAGCGCCTCTTGGAAACTGGCTGGGGCAAGGGCAACAGCGCCATATGGACCCTGGCGGAAGATCCCAAACTGAAGCAAGGAATACCGAGCTTCCTCCGGACGGCAGTACTGCTCCGCCGAAGGGATGAAGTTCCGTTCAGCTTTAATATCACGGTTAATACCGATGTTGACATCGGTAGCAGGCTCCGGCAGCTAATAGGCCGCGAAAGGCCAGATCCGATAGATCCCGTCCAGCTGGCAGAGAGCACAGATCTCGACAAACTGGGGATAACAAGTCTCAATCCAGGAGTGGTTGATCTCACAAACATGAAGCAAATTGATCTCGAGAAGCATGCCAACATTGTGGTAGCGACGCTGCTCGATGTCCCAGCCTGATCTTGGCAACAAATGAAACCTTGAGATACTTTAAGATTAAATAACAGAAGAATCTACTATACAGAGCTTTACTAGTTCAACCGTATATATTTGTCCAAACCGTACTCCAGTCATAAGGCTAATAAAGCCAACTTGGCCTTCTTAGCCTCTGGAATATTTCGACAGCAGAGTGTCACGCCCAAGCCTTCATAGTATCGATACTGCGCCCGTAGGAGTAGGCAGATATCAGACTATCCTTAGATACTAGTTAGAAGGAAGTTATAATAAAATCGACACGACTTATAACAACCAAAGTCGTCTGAAGTTAACACAATTTCAGACAACTGGACGTGACGCTTGTGAATCGATCATGTGTATAATTCGCTTAGTATTTGAACCTTCAAAATTAGTATCATTTGGTGAAGTCAGCTCTCGCATCGTACTTCGAAATAAATCTCCCAACAAAGGATCATGATCTCTCCTTATCTCTTCATATCAAAGAATAATATTCATCAATGCAAGGTCATTCGCTGAGATTCTTGGAGTATGAACATGATGGGTAATTACGAAATCTGGGCAGAAATTATGCCTAATCTATCCAATGAGTTTGAATTCATTCTAGTCATATTGTTTCTACACCGTAGTAAGCGCCGGGGTGAGCTGCGCTTGTCCTGTCCAGATGAATCATGAAATGTAGGGATTGTGCAATTCTGGATCACCATCCGAATTTACTGTATTGGAAAAGTTAGACGGGATGCAGTCACTATCACGTTTTTGAGATTAAGTTGTATCATTGCCTGCTAATCGAAGAGTGTGATATAGTCGTATCCGTGCAATATGATATAAAGCTCGCCGAATCATTTCGGATTATAAGCCCTGTACCACACCTGATGAGAAGTTGCAAATAATAAATTACAAATAAAATTTGACTAAAGAGACCAATTAGATTACTATAATCCTTTTCTGGCTAAATGTTCATATTATCTAGTGTTTTGCTAGGTCGGTATCAATATTTGTAAGAATGGTTCAAGTGATGTAGCCACAACGCGATTTGAAAGCGGCATAGTACCGAATTACACAGGAAATGGATCATCCGTATTTAGAAGCATTATAAAATAATAAACGATTACTGGAGCCATGTCTCTCTCGGAGAAAGAGCGGAAATGTTGGCAGCAGGTCAGAATTGCCCCCGCAGACGTAGAATGCCCACATCAGATGCCCTAATCTACGGTATGGTCAAGACTCACCATACAGGATTTGGGATCTTAATACTTTTGAAGATAGTCCATGTCTCAAAATGGCGAAGCAAGCCGCCTCTTACCATATCTGGATCTATCTGGGGGCTGTGTCCATGAGTAAAAGGAGGTCCGAAGAAGAAAATTGTTCACAGACTCGATTCTTGAATAAGTCTTCAAATCGTATGATGGATGGAAGTCTTATTCTCATCAAGGATAAGACATTGGCTGAGTCTACAAATGTGCAGCTTGAGCAGGCATCCGGGAATACACCGTACAGGCATCCGAGCTTCGAGACAATTCAAGGCGACACCGGCGGGAAATGTGGATCTTGCAGTCAGCCGACCAGCGGTCCACGGGGGATTCGTGACCGATTTCAGATGTAAAGGAGAAGAAGGTCTCGAACTTCTGAGCGGCCGGGGACTTTGCTCGGGGGAAGACTGCTTTGATCCCGATGCAGGCAGGTATGATGGAATCCAGGTCCAGTGAGGAGGAGATGGTGCGGATACAGCGTGATATCACAAGAATGGAGCGCTTCCACCAGTGTAAATTACTGCATATGGAAAAGATGGACATTGAGGGCTCTTGATTGGTGAGATTCTGTCGGATAAAAAGAAGAGATTAAAAAGTGATGCTAGATTCAAAAGCAGATCTGAGATGAACTGATGGGTTCAGCATCAGTGTGATTTTTCCCCGTCTGGTACGATCAACGTCGATGTGTTCATCTGCCTGAACGAGCAATGGCGCCCGCCATCTAAGATTTAGATTCGTGCGCATTTGGGATAAGATCTGGGGATATCCTTTCTTGGAAATATTCGGCGGCGCTAGCCTCCTAGCTGACCCCAAATATGGAAATCTCGCCGCCGAAAGTTCCACCAGGGGCCCGGCTTTGTGTCTAGACATTGACCCCATCGTACAACCTACGAGCAGCACATGGCGATGATTTTTTTGAGGGGGTGGAGGATCTCGTTTAATGACGTAAAAAGGCAATTCGGTAAAATAGGAAAGTCAACCATGGGATGTCGAAAGATACTTAAGGCCTGCGATGTCCTGGCTAGCAGAGCTGGCTTTCTTCATCCAAGAGACGACTGTTGAGAAATATACAACCGAGCGTCCGGAATATCACAAGTATCCCAATACAATACGGGGCATATAACAATCGTTTTTTATATACTGCAATTTTTCCCATTTCATACGCGTACTTGACGACACTTTATTCGTATATTCACGATCTGTTCCTCTGCCCGTCAAGTACATCACTACACCACTCGACACCTACATATTTCCCTTCACCATGGCACCAACAGCTATCGTTGATCTCGGCGAGACCTTTTCCGTCGGCCAGAAGCTGGAAAACGTCTCCGACGCCATCGACGACGTTAACTGCATCAAGTACGATTCCGAGTCCAAGTTCGACGCCAACAAGGACAAGGCAAACTTCCGCCAGTACGAGGATGCCTGCGACAGGGTCAAAAACTTTTACAAGGAGCAGCACGAAAAGCAGACTGTTGCCTACAACCTTGCTGCTCGCAACCGGTTCAAGAGCGCTTCACGTGTGCGCCCGGAGATGACCGTCTGGGAGGCCATCGAGAAGCTCAACACTCTCGTTGACGAATCTGACCCAGACACGTCGCTGTCTCAGATCGAGCACTTGCTCCAGTCTGCTGAGGCGATTCGCCGTGATGGCAAGCCACGATGGATGCAGGTCACAGGTCTGATCCATGACCTAGGCAAGCTCATGCTTTTCTTCGACGAGCTCGAAACACAGGGTCAATGGGATGTCGTTGGCGATACGTTCCCCGTTGGCTGTGCTTTTGACAAGCGAATCATCCTGCCTGACACCTTTGTCAACAACCCTGACACGAAGGATCCCATTTACTCAACCAAGTATGGCATCTATTCGCCCGGCTGTGGTCTGGACAACGTGATGCTCAGCTGGGGCCATGACGAGTATCTCTACCATGTCGTCCGCGATCAGTCGCTTCTGCCGGATGAGGCGCTTGCCATGATCCGCTACCACTCGTTCTACCCCTGGCACCGCGAGGGAGCCTACAGGGAGTTTATGGTTGAGAAGGACTGGGAGATGATGAAGGCCGTTCAGGCCTTTAACCCGTACGACTTGTACAGCAAGAGTGATGATGTTCCTAGCGTGGAGGAGCTCAAGCCCTATTACATGGAGCTGATTGACGAGTTTTTCCCTCAGAAGGTGGTCAAATGGTAGAAAAAAAAAAAAAGAGAGAGAAAGAAAAAAAAAAAGAAATAAAGGGGAAATGGGGATCTATTGATATGAAGCGGGCGTTTTTCATGGTCTTTGTTTAGAGCGTTGTTTTTTTTTGTAAGATGTTAGATAAGAGAATAGGAGACTGGATAGAAGGCTGCTTGGCTCCCAAAGTACATGGCTGAATAAGCATACAACTGAGTTGATGATACATATGATTGCCCCTATGTGAAAGAAAGATGTACCGTGATTTTTATCGCATTTTATATTAGTTCGAAGCCCAGCTTTGTCGTGCCTTGATGTGTTTGCGTGTTTTCTTAGTGAGCCTGGGTGTTGCTGGTCTCCAAAGTGGGGGTTCCATGTAACTCGGTCTTGTAGAAGAGCAAATCAAGAGCAGGCTTCAAGTCCATGATAATGCGCACCAGAGTGAAGTGAGATGCCGAAAAATCAATGGGTTCTATGTGTATGTTTAAACAGGAGATGCAGTCCAAGGTCCATCGTCATTGTTGAAATTGGGATGTTTGGCCCAGTACAAGAAAGAGACTGAAATCACGTGGCTGTCTGCTCACCCTGGGTACGAGTCCCAAAGTACCGGCTAGCTCCTCTGGCAGCTCCAGTCTGCAATATCCATAGTAACCAAAGCTGTCGTCACTGGCAGCCAAGCCACTTTGCGCTGGCCTTTTGCCCTGTCTTCACTATCTCGAGGCTATTCCAACATCACCAACCCGGCGCAATCGCCTCGCCCTGTCCCGTCAATGCCTAACTGAGGGCTTGTTTTTGTTTCTGGCCTCATCGTCCCTGCAAGCTCAAGCTACCCCGCCGCCTGCCAACAAGCTGCGACAATGGCCACGCCCGCCCCCCCGGAGGATCAGGCTCGGCTGCTGGAGGATGCCCTGGTTGCAGTGCGCCAGCAGACGTCGCTCATGCGGAAATGCCTCGACACGCCGGGAAAGCTTATGGATGCCCTGAAATGCTGGTAGGTGCCGATATGTCTCAGAGAATGAAAGAGGCGGCAAACACAAAGACGCGAATACATAGAGAGAGGGGCTGACGCATGAATCTTGGCCTCCTGGCTTTATAGCTCGACGCTCGTCTCTGAGCTCCGCACAAGCAGCCTTGGTCCCAAGCAGTACTACGAGCTCTACATGGCCATTTTCGACGCCCTGCGCTTCCTAGCTGTCCACCTCCGAGAAAACCACCCTGTTAACCACCTTGCCGATCTCTACGAATTGGTTCAATATGCCGGGAACATCATCCCCAGGATGTATCTCATGGTCACCGTGGGAACTGCCTACATGTCCATACCTGATGCGCCGGTCAAGGAGCTGATGAAGGATATGATGGACATGAGCCGCGGTGTCCAGCACCCCATCAGGGGACTGTTTCTGCGTTACTACATGTCAGGCCAGGCCCGGGATTTCCTCCCTACTGGCAGCGGCGATGGTCCTGAAGGCAACCTCAGCGACTCGATCAATTTCATCCTGACCAACTTTGTGGAAATGAACAAACTGTGGGTTCGTCTGCAGCACCAAGGCCACTCCCGCGAGAGGGAGCAGAGGATCCGCGAGAGAAAAGAGCTCCAGCTGCTGGTGGGAAGCAACATTGTGCGACTGAGCCAGCTGGTGGATCTTGAAACGTACAAGACGGGCATTCTCGCACCTCTGCTGGAACAAGTTGTGCAATGCCGAGATGTTCTAGCCCAAGAATATCTCCTCGAAGTCATCACACAGGTGTTCCCTGACGAATTCCACCTACACACGCTAGGTCAATTCCTTGGCGCCGTATCAAGACTGAACCCGCACGTCAACGTCAAAGCCATAGTCAGTGGCCTCATGGACCGTCTCTCAGAGTATGCTGAACGTGAAGGCGGGCGTGAGAGGGGCCCTGATCAAGAAAAGGCCGAAGCCGAAGCCCTCGCCAATCTGCTGGAGAAGGTGAAGCTCCAGAAAGAGGCCGAGCCACAAGTTGCTCCTCCAGCCGCCACTGAACAGCCGCCTCCTGCAGAGGATGCCGCTGCAACCGACAGCAAGCCCAGCACCGAAGCTGACCAACAGCTACCAGAAGAGGGTGAAGCGTCAGCACCGCCTGCAGCTGATGAGGCGGATACCACTGCCGTGGCAGATGAATCGGCCGCTTCAGTTGCTGAAACAGAGACAACGGCTGTCAATGGAAAAGAAGGGGAGGAGGAAGGAGAAGCGGTTGACGATGCTAAAGATGTACCACTCTACGAAGTTTTCTTCACACAGGTCAAAAACCTCGTTGAAGCCCAGCACCTCCCTATCCAGGACACCATTGCGCTGCTGGTATCGCTCTGTAACCTGGCGCTTAACAACTACCCCGACCGACTGGACTATGTGGACCAGATCTTGGCTTATGCCACTACAAAAACCAAGGAGAACATCAACAATGCTGATCTTCATTCCGCTCAAGCTCAGCAGAGCCTCCTCGCGCTGCTGCAGGCACCTCTCAACCGCTACGTATCCATATTTACCGCTCTTTCCCTTCCAACATACGTGCCGCTTTTCCAAGCTCAGTCATATCCTACTCGCCGGGCCGTTGCTGGTGGCATCATCCGCGGCCTCTTGAAAGACCAAATCAAGATTTCCAAGACGGACCAGCTGGAGCATGTCCTCGATGTGCTGTCGGTGCTCATCAAGGAGGGAACGCAGGCGCCACAAGGATACGCCGGAGCCACGCAGCGGCGAGCCGTAGAGACAGACGAGACCCTGGAAGAGCAAGGATGGCTGGCAAGAATGGTGCATCTGCTGCAGGCCGACGACAACGACACGCAGTTCAAGCTCCTGCAGCTGACACGCAAAGCATTCTCAGAGGGCAATGACCGCATCCGAACAACCACACCACCGCTAATAACAGCTTGTCTCAAGCTGGCCAGGAAGTTTAAATCTAGAGAGCACTTTGAGGACAACTGGGAGTCTCAAATCAACGCTCTGTACAAGTTTATCCACTCTGCAATTAGTACGCTGTACACTCGCGTAAACGGCGCGGGGGTAGCTGAGCTGGCCTTGCGTCTGTTTTGCTCGGCAGGGCAGACGGCAGACCTGACCGGGTTTGAAGAGGTGGCATATGAATTTTATGCGCAGGCCTTTACCGCTTATGAAGAGTCCATCTCGGATTCTAAAGCCCAGTTCCAGGCCGTTTGCGTCATTGCCAGCTCACTTCACCAGACTCGCAGCTTTGGCAAGGAGAATTACGACACGCTCATCACCAAGTGTGCCCAGCACGGCAGCAAGCTTTTGCGGAAACCAGATCAATGCCGAGCCGTCTACCTGGCAAGTCATTTGTGGTGGGCGACGCCCGTCGCCGTCAATAATGAAACAGAAGAGACTGAGGTAAGATATCCAAATAGAAGGGGAAAGGAAGAAGGAGGCAATACAACATCCGCTAACAAGACCTGATTAACAGCTCTATCGTGACGGCAAACGAGTGCTCGAGTGCTTGCAGCGGGCCCTTCGCGTGGCCGATTCGTGCATGGAAACAGCGACTTCCATCGAATTGTTTGTCGAGATTTTGGATCGCTACGTCTACTACTTTGACCAACAGAATGAATCGGTAGGCATCTCCGTTGCCAGATGATATTTATTGAACAATTGACTGACATTTCCCCCTTTTTTTATCAGGTGACTACCAAATACCTGAACGGGCTCATTGAGCTGATTCACTCCAATTTGGCGGGTAACCAGCAAGACTCAGCTTCGATAGAGACCAGCAAGAAGCACTTCCACCAGACCCTGGAGAATATCAAGTCTAGGCAGTATGAAGGCGTCGTATTGTATCCAAGCTAGGAGAATGGACACTTGGTCTCTCGGCCAGGGGGGTTGAAGGTTGAATTCCGCGGTACAGCAAAAAAACTATATCAAGAATAGGCTCTTGGGAAGGGGGTAAGTATAGGCAAGATGGGGACGGGATGAGAGCATTTAGATGTATAATTTCACCACCAAGACGCAGCCGGAGCAAAGAAGGACAGGACATGACTATTGATGTATTTTTATTCTTATATATAGCTTTGGTCGCAAGAGGCACGTTGATTGTTGAGAAGCTGGGTATATAAAACGAGGGGTTATAGTACACCAGGCGTCTTGTGGTGACTGATGCGTGTTGGCAGTAATAATCGAGTTTGTGTGTATGTGTATTCCATGGCATCTTCAACGGTACTCATCTCGCAGCTATTCTCGTAGCGCCAATCACGCAGCACGAAATACGATGTGGAGCTGAACGAACGGGCTTTGCTGTCGCCTTATTTACCCCGACCATCTGTAGTGTAGCGTATTTTCCTTCCATTTTTAATTACAGCTGGGGTACGAGTTCGGGTGTGGCTAGTCTGACTGTGCTATTGACAGATCAACAGGCAGATTTGGCATCCCATCCCATGCGGATCAGCGCAAACGAACGCAAAGCTGGCGTCTTTTCCAAGGGTCCAGTCAGCTGCAAACATGGATTGCCTCGTGTTTCAGCAGAGTATCTGTAGCCGATATCTTCTCTATTTTATTTTATTCTATCTTTATTTTGATCATTTCTACTGTTCCGCATGAATTGATTGAATGAATGCAGAGTACTGGATTCACAGGTATTTATTCCTTCAAACGGGGAGTTACATACAAAAGTCCGTAGTATCTTGGTGGCGTTAATAAGACTTAGCCAAATGAGGTGCAGCTGCCAAGCGCGGATTTTAATGTAACCCGTCACGTTTCGAAGGGTCTAGGAGGCGATTTCAATTTTATAGGGGCGGAGTGCGGCGTCTTGTTTTATGGGGGGGGGGGAATGTAATTCATTCCAGGGAGGGAGAATGCTAATGAACGTAGTAATACCGTCTAATAGCAGATGAGCAATAAAGCTGAACTGGCTTGAGTAGGTTAATAACTGTCTTGCTCAACTATTACGGGAGGTCATTGGTGGTGTTATTTATTATTTATTCTTACCACTCATTAGGCTTTTGGCTGGCGATATCGATCCAAAGTGGGCGGTGCACAGAAGCCCAAGTCTAGGCGGCCCCCCCGGCTTTGTACCATTTAGCATAGCATCGTCATCCCTTATCTTTTCGACGGCCTCGTAAGCCTCTTTGTTCCTCCATCTCCAGCGGATTCGACCGGCTGGACGCTCATCAGCCCTTTTTCCTTGGATATGCGGCGCTCGTAATCGGCCTCGAATACTCACTCTTCTTGTTACTCTTCTTCGTACTACTGTACCTTTGCATTATCCTTTTCTTCTTTTCCTCGCCTTGCTTCTCGCTCTCTCTCTCTCTCTCTCTCTCTCTCATTTTCTCGACACTCGTTTGATTAGCCCGCTTTGGCTCGTTTTCTAAACGGAAAAATAACCCCCTTCGATCTGAATGGCCCCCTCGACATCGCGTGCTCTTCCATACCAGTTCGCCCATCGACGAGCATAGACGAACCCTCTGCGGATGATTGCGCAACATCGCCTGTACACTACGCCTTTTGTTTTTGCTTTTCTAAACCCACCAGCCCACCATGCCTTCGGAAAAGGTGCCGTTTTACGACCCGGTGCCGCCGACGTACGATGAGGCATTGGCCGGCAGCAGTCGTGGCTGGGCAACGCATACGAGAGATGCCATCGACGAGCGCAACGCGACCGAGACCGAATCGCGATCACTACTGCCTCGGGCCGCCGACAGCTCACAGGGCTCCAGGCGGCCCGATGGCTATCGAGCGCCGACGGTGGAAACGGATGACGAGGACAGCTTGTGGGATAGCGACAGCGATGCCGACGAGACGAACCAGGTGCGGCGGGAGATGGAGGAGCTGGAGATTGAGGAGCCCGGCCGCACAGGAGGATCAATATGGGGGAAGAGGATAGGCTTCAACCTGTCGCTGCCGGCGTGGAAGTTCAAGTGGCGCCTAAGATTACCGCGGATACGCATCCAGCTGCCATCGCGGCCGTCAGCAGCGCCGGCGAACAATTCAACCGCAGACGAGGCGGTTGAAACGGAGGATCTCGACAACGTGAGGTCGTGGCTTCGAGACTTTGCCTTCCCCAAGGTCAACAGCATGATGATTATTGTCACGGTTGCGCGACTACTAGCGCTCGGCATCGTCATTGGCTTCATGTATTTCCTCTTTGCGAGCGGCATGCTTAGCGGACTGACCAACGGCATGAACAATGGAGGCATGCGCTTCGATCCAGAGGATCTTCGAGTCCACCTGCAAAAGACTGTCGATCCTAGGAGGATGCGCGCCGCCGTCAAGATCTTTTCGAGCTACGCACACATTGCTGGTACCGAGGGCGACTATGCGACGGCACTAGACGTCGAGGCCATGTTCAACAAGGCAGGGCTGGACATTGTGGAGATGGACGACTACTACGTCTACCTCAACTACCCACGCGAAAACGGCCGGGCCGTGCAGATTCTAGATGAGACTGGCGACAATGCGGTTTGGACCGCCGCGCTCGAGGAGGTTGAGCGCGGAGGCGAGTCGGCCGGAAAGCAGACTTTGGCGTTCCATGGACACTCCAAGTCTGGCGACGTCCGGGGACCCCTGATTTACGCCAACTACGGAGCGAGGGAAGACTACCAAAAGATTAAGGACATGGGCGTCAACACTACCGGGGCAATTGCTCTCGTTAGATACTACGGCACTCAGACAGACCGCGCTCTCAAAGTCAAGGGAGCCGAGCTGGCGGGCTTTGCGGGATGCATCATCTACAGCGATCCTGCCGACGACGGCTTCCTCAAAGGCGACGTCGCCCCTGGTGGGCGATATATGCCGGAGGATGGCGTCCAGAGAGGCTCCGTCAGTCTCATGAGCTGGGTTGTCGGCGATGTCCTGACGCCGGGATGGGAGAGCAAGAAGGAAGTCCCTCGCATGAAGGTTGAAGAAAGCCAGGGGCTTGTCAAGATTCCCAGTCTCCCGCTTGCTTGGAGAGATGCGCAAGTCTTGCTGCAGAACCTCCAGGGCTTTGGCCAAAAGGTGCCGGATGCTTGGAAAGGAGGCGTGCCTGAGGTTAGTGAGTGGTGGACTGGAAACGAATCGTCGCCCGTTGTTCGTCTACAGAACGAGCAGGATGAGAACGAGAAGCAGCCCATCTGGAACGTATACGGCAAGATTATAGGCATGGAAACGTCGGCCAAATCAATTATCCTAGGCAATCACCGAGATGCATGGGCATTTGGCGCGACTGACCCGCACACAGGCACGGCCATCATGATTGAGTTGGCGCGCATCTTTGGAGACTTGGTTGATCGCGGCTGGAGGCCTCTCCGTTCCATTGAATTTATGTCGTGGGACGCCGAGGAGTACAACCTCATTGGATCTACCGAGTTTGTGGAGAAGAATGTCGATGCCCTGCGTGAGAATGCCTTTGCCTACATCAACCTGGACACCGTAGTATCTGGTCAGAACTTCCGCGCTGCCGGTTCGCCTCCCCTCCGAAAGAGCCTGTTCCACGCCATGGAGCGAGTCGTCGACCCAAACTTCAACACCACCCTCAAAGACCTCTGGGATCGCAGCGGCAGTAAGCTCGAGGGCTTGGGCGCGGGCAGCGATTACGTCGCTTTCCAGGACATTGCCGGTACAAGCTCGCTGGATCTCGAGTTTGCCGGCGAGCCGTTCCCTTACCACTCCAGCTACGACAACTTTGATTTGATGGAGCAGGTTATTGACCCCGGCTTTACGTATCACGGCATACTTGCCCAAGTCGTCGGTCTCATCATCCTCGACCTGGCAGACCGGCCTATTATGCCTTTTGACATGGTCAACTACGGCCGCAGCCTCGAGACATGGGTTAGCGATCTGGAGTCATGGGCGAACAAGGAGGCAGAGAAGAAGAAGCACAAGGGTGTTCTCAAATTCGTGGACCTCAAGGATGCGGCTGCGACGGTCTCGGCGAAGGCACAGCAGTTTTCGAAGTGGGAGATGGAATGGGACCGACTGGTCATTCGAAGCGGTGGCTGGGAGACGCAGGAGCTGGGCACGGCGCGAATTGCGTATAACAACAAGATGGCTATGTTTGAGACGGCTTTGTTGGATTTGGAGCTTGGCGGTGGTGTAAGTTGTTTCTCACACTCTTTCCTGACTCAGGGGAAGGGATTGTTAAACTGATGCTAATTCTTTTCTTGCTAGATTCCCAACCGCACACAGTTCAAGCACGTCGTTTTCGGCCCGCAACTATGGTCAGGCTACGACGAAGCCTTCTTCCCAGCCGTCCGCGATCTCGTCGACGCAGAGGCCTGGGACGATGCCAACAAGTACATTGCTAAGACAGCGGCTCTAATGAAGCAAGCGGCAGCAGTTTTGGAGATGTAACGAAAACCAGTTTTCTCCTTTTTCTCTTTTTCGAAACCTTGATTTCTTTAGATGCTATGGGAAATGTGCTGCCATCCGTGTCAGACATTGTTATCGAAACTTCTTACGTCGACACACCTCTCTCTATATTATATATATATATATATATATCCCGATATTTCCCGCCATACATAATCCAACTTTTTCCTTTTATTAACGAACGACAGAACTCAAGAGGAGTCAAATAGGGGGGGAGGCTAAGATGTGCTTTAGGAGATGATGGATGGCTCTTTTTGTTTTGGAGGATATGTCTGCTTTGGTTCTTCTCCGCGGCTACTCCACCAGCCTTTTTTGCTTTTCTTTGTCAATCTACGTTGCGTTTTTTTGCGTGGAAGGAGTGCGTTTTACTTGCTGCAAAAAGGGATGATGGGTATTTTGGGACCGGTGAAGTATCATGGGGTTGGATTCCCGGTCCAGTGTCTTGTCTTTGTTTTATATTGTGTGGAATCCTTTCTCGAATCTGAGAAACGGCATGGCATTGGCGTTTTTTAGGTCGCCGTTTTTATATCTTGTCATCTTACCCATATGTTTCTCCTCTGAATCAAAGCACCGAAAACAAAAAAAGCTTAGCTATTCTCCCCCCTTAAAAAGAATTCCATCTTTGGAATGAAAATCCCATTGCTTGCTCATATATATCCCGTGAATCCAAACCCGTAATTCTTCCTCAAAACTTCGCTCGTCCTAAAAATCACTCCTTCTTCTCAAGCTCCTCAAAATCCTTCATCGACACAAACTTTCCAATAATATCATACTTCTCCGTAAACCTCTCCTCCCACCCCCTCAGCGCATCCATCTCCTCCGCCCCCAAATCCGCCAACGTGTCCAGCGGCCCATCCAAATCCTTGGTCAACATATCCTCATCAAAACTCCCGCACGCAAGCCCCCGACTAGCATCCCTGCCAGCGAAATTCGCGTACGGACCGCCGGGACCGTAAAAGTTTCGGCCGCGGGAGACGTCGAATACTGCGCCGCGCACGGCGAGGAAGACGGGGGCGCCGTTTTCGCCGTTGAAGGGGAGGAGGGTGTGTGGGTTGTAGGTCTTGAATACGACGGGGGGAGGGGGTTTTGGGAGTTGAGGGTAGGAGGATTTGGCGAAGAAGGTGGAGTAGGCTGTGTAGAGGATGATGGAGAGGAGGACGATGTTGAGGGGCGAGACGAGGCCGGAGCTGGGATGAAAGATTGATGTTAGCTTGGGGGATATAGAGGAGGGAAGAGAGTGTGTGTTTGTTGATATACCTGGCGGCTTCTTTGACGGCTTCGTCGTTCATGCGATGCTCGACGTACTCCATCTTGTAGTACCACTACAGTAATTGCTCGCAGTGTGTATGTAGAAGAAGCTTAAGTGAAGTGCCGATCGAGAATCCGAGTTCGGGGAGATGCGAGTTTATAGAAGGGAGCTAAAGCATCGACAGCCGTGCTAGATCTAGCTCGGGAACGGTCGGGAGGTGGATATGGGATTTGAGAGAAATGCCCCGCCGTTGATGGCGATTCGAAGCAAGCCTGAGTTGTATTGCAGGTTGCGGCAAAAGCTCGGACCTTAGATACCTCGGGTTGTGGGAATTCCAGGCACTTCTATTTGCGACTCCGCGGATTATTTGTTGGGCTGACGGGGTTTTGCAGCGTCTAGTATTCGGATCCGTGGCATTGCGTAATATTCCGAGGTCATGGCTTTGTTTCATTCTATTCCTTGCATTGAGTTGTCATTCAAGCGAGCGTTGATGCTACAGTACCATCCTTGCACGTCACTTGCGGATATACACGCTTGTCCAATTACAGTGGATGGATGCCTTGGATATCTTACTCACTACTTGCTACATCATCACTGTCTTTGCTCGTCTCTGAATGAGGAATATAGGAGTCAGTCTTCCATATTAGTACAATAGCAAAAAGAATAAATATCCCAAACGAAACGAAACGCCAGTTTCCAGGGTATCTGCTTGCGCCTTATGCCGACCCCTGATGTCTAAATCTAGTACCTGCCTTTTAAACTACCTATATCAAATAAACTCCGTCGCTAATGGCCTGGGTATATCAAACGGATCCAGTTGTGTAAATAATGAAACATGTCGGCCTCTATAGCTTATAAGACCGATTTTTGGAGACACCAAGCAATGGAAGAAGGACAATGTAAGCCCTCTTATCATACTTTGGCATTCTTAAAAGAGGGAGTGACTGGTGTCGGCGGTGTCTTGCGTTTTTCGAATGACTGATCCTTGACAACGACGACGGAGGTGACAGTGTTGTCACCGCCTTCTCTATCGCACACATTGCTGAGATTGTTCACAAAGGCGCAAAAGAGTTGGTTGGAATTCTTAACATCGTCACCTAGCTCGCGAGACGGTGGTATGGTCATCTGGCGAACGGCATCGGTTAGAGCCCTGGTGGCGGGGATGGGCGACTGCTCTGCCTCATCCTCAACAATCGGCTCAAGGAGAAACCGGGCTTGAGGTTGAGGTTCAACCTGGATCGATCGAGACTGAACTTGAGTTTGAAGTTGAAGCTGAACCGAGTCCTCAGTTTGAGCCTGAGCCTGAGCCAGTAGCTTGGCTTGCTTCTTGGCGTGGCGTTTCTTTTCTCGCACTTCGCGAATTCTTCTTTTCCAGGCCGGCTCATATTCAGAATCCGATGATGTAGACGGAGAATCCAGATGCAGCAGTGCGTCACGGGCCTTTCTTCGAGATATTCGGATCTCATTCGCCAAGGCGCGCGGTGTCCGTGAGATGGGCCATTCGTTGGCAAACTCTTCGCCGTAGATATTCTCGCGTATTGACTGTCGCAAGGCAAGCCCACGCAGCCGCTCAAACAGGTGGTCATAAAACGAAGAAGGGTCGTGGCGGGACCCTACTGCATTCGGCGACGATGGCGCTGAGATGAGGTGTGCGCCTTGCGTTTCAACCGGGTTAGGGAGACACTCCTACAGAGTCTGTTAATTAAGAGGCGACAATGTTGAAGATGGCGGGAGGCTGTACATATTCATTGAGCTCCGTGAACTTGGCATACCAGTATGTCCAGGAATAGCTAATCTTGGGTTCCGTCAAGTCCACTTCACCGTCCATCGTCTGGTCTACTGTCGATGCCGCGGTTGCGGTTGCGCTTGGTGAGAATGTCTTATCATGGTCATAGCTATCATGCCCTCTAAACGAGGCCATTAGACCGACCAAGTACGGCGGCCGAGGCGCATTACAGACGTGGTGATGTGTCAAGTTGCACAAGCATGACATTGTTCGGTTGCAGTCAACCTTGATAGGATCACACACTGGATGACATCACGTGATGCTCCATCCCAACAACCAGCATAGGCAGCAGGTCTGGTGACCAAAGATTTATAAAGCAGGTATATGATGCATTTTATTGTTTAGACTTTTACATATATCTGCCTGATTTATTCTAGTTGGGAATCAACACTCAGCTCAGTATGGCGTCTCCCAGCAGTGTAGCCACTATATTGGACCCGCTGGGATTTAATAGTCCGGCTGGGCGTGCGCTGATGGTACTTCGTCCAGAAAACGAGGCTGCCAAATGGGCTTTTTCTCAGGTTGTTGACTTTATCAAAGAGCAAGATGCTCAATCCGACGATGACGATCTCGTGACTGACGTCCGGGGCCACTATGCCAAGTTCATGTGGTTTTCTGATGAACAAGTCTATGATTCTGCCGTCTCCCGGTTTGTCAATCACAGCACAATAGTTGACAGTCCCTCGTCACCGTCTTCGTTATCGTCATCTACATGTAGTCTTGAAGAGCCATGTCCCACAATGATCTGGACAGGCTTCTATTTTCTAGACTCAAATATCAAAACGCTTCATTCCGACTGCGGCTGGCTGGTTGGCCGTCTCAGCAAAAGGGGTGTTTCCTTTGCTCAGCCTACCGTCGACATATTACTCACGGATAGCCGAGCTGGTAACGTCGCTAGAAGACATGCTGTCATCAACTTCTCTCCAGAAACACGTCTAGCGACCGTTTCGTTGGAATTCGGCAACTCTGCTGTTGTTAATGCAACTTCTTTGACTTCCAAGGGCAACGTTGCGGGCTGCGCCCTGGGTCAAAATCGAATTCATTTTGGTGATTTAATGTACTCACTCGAGTATACTTCATATTGCCTCCGACCCCAAGGTCAAACAGATCTCAGTAGCCACATTACAGGTATTCATGGTGATAACCAGCCAACCAAAGAAGTCCTGCAAGCTACTCCGACTCCTCAAACAACGAATGTACAAACCATAGGGAAATATACAATCACAGGCGGTTTGACGGGTCGAGGTACCTTTGGCCGCGTACGTCCAGCTGTTGGTCCGGATGGGCAAAAGATTGTGGCGGTTAAGACGATGGAGGCTAGGCCAACCAGAATACAATATACTCGAGAAAAAATTGCATTGATGGATTTCATTGCGCAGCGAGCACAAGCCGAAAAGCAACAAAATGTTTTAACAATGATTGAGAGCATTCACATACAAGGACGGCAAGTGGATGAATTCCATATTGTTTTAGAGCCTTACGTCGGGTTTACATTGTCTGAAATACCCAAAGATACACAGTAAGTTGCAAACCTGTTCGTTTTCTTGCTACTCCAGTACTTATCCGGTTCTGATAGCTGTACAAAATATGAGCTCATCTTACACGACTGTCTTCGAGGACTTGCCTTCTTACACACGCATGGCATAGTACATACAGACATCAAACCAGAAAACATCGGGCTCTTAGACTTTCACAAAAACGAAATGCATAAGCCGGCCCAGCTATCATCTTATTCGCGCCCTCCACGTACCGTTATCCTTGATATTGACTCCATGGAGCAGATTCCCAGTGGCCAAACTGCGATTAAGGCAGCACCCGGATCGAATGGGACAGTTGGGTTTCATTCCCCAGAGCATGAAATGTCAGAGTACGACGGCAGAACAGATGTCTGGGCTTTGGGCGTCAGCCTCTTTAGAGCAATCTTTGGTACGTTTCCATGGTCTTACGGCACAGAAGGCAATCCATGGAGAAAAGATCGCGACGTCGTTGAAGTACGAGAGAAGTTCCATGCTCGATACGAGAAAGCAGTTGGCAAGGTTACCGATTACTATCCCAGTTTAGGCGGTAAGTCCATCCAGACAATGCCCATATTGACATTCACATGCTTATTCCTGATAAGAGCCACTCTGCGATTTCCTGATTGCCGCCTTTCGGTTTCCAGGTTCCGAGATGGCATCGCAGAGGAGAAGCCGGCCAACGAGTGCAGAGTGCGTTGACATGATAGTAGAAAAGTCTGAATTATTAAAGGAAAGATTGGCAAGAGAGGCAAAAATGACCGCTGAGGCTACAGAAACTGAAAAAGCGACTAGTGATACCATACAGAGTGAGTATACTTATAAACGGCCAGCACCGGATGCTTATGAACAACCAAGGAAGAGGGAGATGGAATACAGACATCAAGACAGACATCACATAGTAGACGCTATATCTAGAATAGATCATATAGATAAGCTTGGAGTAGAAAAGGCACAAATTGTAGCTGAATAGAAATAACAAAATACAGAGAGCACAAATAAAGTGAATATACGGTGATGACCAGCCTGCCAAGGAGGTGTGTTTCACGCAAACCGCTCGCTACCCCTCACACGACAAATGCACAATGTCGGGGGATATGAGTGACGGAAACTGAATGAAAAAAAAAGAGGAAAAAGAAAGCAGATGAAAAAGAAAAAATAGACAGCGCATACTCAACAGTACTAATTGGCATCGCTGTGAAAAATCGCAAAAAAAAAAAGAAGAAACACGTGGAGACAGAGGGATTTGAACCCCCGACCTTTTACAGGCTTGTATTGAATGAACAATGCAAAGCAAACGTGATACCCCTACACCATATCCCCCGTTGGAAATTAGTTGCACTCATTAGTCATTATAAGGCTGTGCATGGACTGGGGGCTAAACTCTAATCCACTCTGGGATTCGCAATGGTATTGGCCTACCCGGAAAGGAATGAAGATGAGGAAATAATTGAGAGACTTCACTGGAAGGTAATTATAATAGATGCGACGAGAATTTTTTTTAGAGCTTCTGTATACCAGATCAAAAAACTGCTATTCATTTCCATCGAGAGACAAGGTCTGGTGGATCACATCTGTACATGCTATTCTGGCCGTGTATAACGGTACTTCATGGTAATGCTCAATCCCCACTACATTTTGACCCTTTTATAAAACATCTGCGCCGCCTCTGCCATAACTGCCTTGACTTTTGCCGGATCCAGTTTTTCCCGCCGATCAAATGTATACAACCCATTCGTCTCTTGCTCAATATCCGTCCTACTGACATTAGCCAAAGTTCAAGAACTCAACATCATATGGTACTCAAACTTACAGCTGTGTGTATACAAACCCGCAGCAATACCCTCCACCCGCAACACCTTTAACCACCCTCTCGACCCTCTTCAAGAGATCTTCGGGATCTGCCGCAGTGGTATAGCCCCAATCCCGGGACTCCTCGCTGTCGTCTTTCTTGGCCAGTGCAATGTTGATGCCGCCGCACTCTGAGCATATGATGGGAGCTCCAGGGGTGTGGTGAGTGCCCTTGTCGACGTTGGGAATTTCGCCGACGAAGAGGTCTCGTCCAGCTTTGGGGCCGAGAATGGCATCTAAATCCGCGCAAGTCTTTTCTAGTTCTGGACCGTCGCTGTAATCATGAAAGGTGGAGAGGTCGGTACAAACGTGTTCCCAGCCGCAGTTGTCGTTGATGCTCCGAGTGGGATCCAACGTCCTTAGAATTTTGTCAGTATTCATGAGCCTCGCTGTATTATTAGTTAAAGGGGAGTAAGGTGAGAATACTAACTTGGTCAAGTAATAGAGAGAGCGTATGTGATTGCGCTGCTCGGCGTTATCCTTGAGTGATGTATATGCCCAGCTCTCATTAACTGGTGTCCACGTCACCACCGAGGGATGGTTAATCGCCAGTTTGACCGATTCAGTCCACTCCTGATTGAAACGGTCGACGTATTCTCGGCTGAACTGGTAGGCGTTGGCCATTTCAGCCCAGACCAAGTAACCCTTTTTATCTGCCCAATAGTAGAACCGGGGATCTTCAACCTTTTGATGCTTCCGACAGCCGTTGAAGCCCATCTTCTTTGCACAATCAATATCCACCTCCAAGCTGTAGGAAAACTCTGGAGTTAGGAACGAGTTTGGCCAGTAGCCTTGATCCAGGTTCAGCATCTGAAAGTAAGGAGCATCATTCAGTCTCCACAGACCGTCGCCGTTGGACCATTGGATCGAGCGCATTCCCGTTGTTGTTTTGATTTCGTCCACCTCCCTGCCGGAAAATGAATCAAACAATCTAATTGTTAGATCGTACAGCTGAGGATGCTCTGGCGACCAGAGTGCAACGCCGTCTCGCCAGCAAGAAACGTCGCTCAATGGTGCATCCTTCAGTGTTGACTCGGGAAGGGCAGAAACACTCTCCTTTGAGAGACGGGCGCTCAAGCTGAACCTACCCGATCCTTCTTTAACGTCAATTTTGGGGGATTTGGAGACGAGTTGGCCCCCGAAATTGACCTCTGCTTCGACGACATATCCACGGCCTGCCTGCAAACCTTGTGTTGCAATGTCGAAATGAATATCCCCAGCATGGATATCATTCGATCGGATTACAGTTCCATAGCTACTATCCGCGATTCGTGCTGCAGGCACAGCCTCTAGCCATACGGGTTGCCAAATTCCACCAGAAGGGGTATAGAAGATGCTCTCCGGCTGAGCACCCCAATATTGCTTCCCTCGCGGCTGAGTCAAATCATAAGCTGAATCAAAGACACGCACTGTCAGTCGATGATGGCCACTAGTATTTGCCTCGATGGCATCCGTGATGTCAAGTTGGAACGGGACGTGGCCTCCCTGGTGGCTACCGACAAAACTTCCATCGACCCAAACAGAGGCCTCATAGTCCACGGCGCCAAATCTAAGCAGAAGACGGCGGCCCTCTTGCCGTTCGGTTTTGTCCCGCAAGTCTGAGATTGTCCTCTCATACCAGAGCACCTCGTGGATGCCGCGCTCATTAATGCCCGACGCAGGACACTGGAAAACGAAAGGGACAGTAATTGGACGCTTGTGGTTGGTTTTCCCCGAAGAGTCCCGTGTAAAGAGGTTGTCTTTGAGTAGATTTTGTGTCCCGGCCGCAATGCGCTGAGTGATGGTGTCGCTCTCAGACTGGTTTCCAGCCTCGCTCTTCTTTAATGTCTTCTTGACGGCAATTTGAGTAGGCAAACCGGACTGTTGCCATCGCAGGCTTAAGCCGACGTCGTCATCATCAAAGAGAAAATCCCAAGGGCCGTTGAGTGACAGCCAGCGTGACCCGGTGCGCTGGAAATCCGGACGAGGATACTCTGGCGAGTCGTGATACTGAGGTTGACATTGCATTTCTGCTGCTAATCCAATAACCTGCCGTCAATGAAGTTGTTGCTAATTGCAACTTTGCGCTGCTATCTCAGAGTGTATAAGTAAGTTATAGACACATGTGTACACGTAGCTGGGCCCCCGCCATCATCTACCAATTCAGCTCCGCCAGTTCATGTAAGTGAGGGTTTATCACCAGTTTTTCGGGTCGCCGCGCGTCGTGTTAAGGGGAATTTGCAATTCTGCCCATTTTTGATCGTCAACACTGCGTTTTGTACGGCACATCATTGCCTCAAAGATGGCTGCCAGACCCAGTATTTACGTCTCATGCGTGCCAATCATGACGTCGCTGGCGGCTATAGAACATTAGAACGAATCTAAACGCCCACACCGACATAGTGCCTTTGCTATTTCTCATTGAAAGGACAATTGGTTCCTGGTTCCTGGCTGGCTATTTACGAGTACATGGGTGATTGATGTTTTTGCAATTTCACTGCCTGTTCTCTCACGACAAGATTTGGGCAACCTTTTCATTCGAACGCTCAATCGTAGAATCAGCATGTCCACACAGCTTCCTTCATCTGGGGATCGAGTGAGTCGAACGAAGAAGAGTTCCGAGGCTCAACGCTGGTGGCAAGGCCTCGCGATACACAATTACACAGCTTTTGGAGGCTGTGTTCTTTGCCCCAAGAATTGGCCGCTGTTGAATCTATTTGGAGAATTGCACAGTAAGAGCGGTGAGTAGACTGGTTGGATGTCGTACAACACCAGCCACGTTCGGCCTCTTATTTTGGAAGCACGACATGGAAAAAGGAAGGGCCCGACTCTCAGAAAAACCCAAGAGTTGAGATTGCGGCTATGATTCAAGGTTACCGTGGAACGGGGTCCTGGGTACAGACAGTTGGCCGGCAGATCGCACGATAGTAAGATCCGCATGTCCTACCGAGATGGTTGTAATGGACGACGGGGGCAAAGATGAATACTGTTGTTGTGCAAGGCTGCCTCAATTCGGTTTGTTATGTGAATATCGAAGAGGGGTATGAATTGTTCATTGGCTCTCGCGTTAACTATCACATGTTTGCAACAGTTTTCACAAGGCTTCGCCGTCTCAATGGAGTTTGCCATTGCTAGTCCCGATGCATGACGTATCCGAGGTCCGAAGACGCCGGTGAGATGGAGACTGGACGGTATTGATGACGCTTTTCAGGTAATGGCTACTGGATGTTTGTCGAATTGGAGAGATGCAAGATACGACAGTGTTACTCTGTGTGAGCTGATGTACGACGCTGGGTCAAAGTCGAACGAGGCCCGCGCCACTCCATTGACTAGACGAGAGCTCGCATGCTCGGTAGTTTTCTGGTTGTTGTCGGCCGGAACAAAATCATCCATTGGACTTTGTGCTCGTTACTCTGCAGAGTTTCCACCCTTGAACGTGGCGATGCAAGGGCACAGTGGGATCCGTCGTTGCTCCCTTCCAAAGCCCAACCAGAGCTGTGCTTGTAGCTTTTGTGTGATGCTACCACGACTAGTAGTAAGCATAAAGATTCGGTCCTCGGAATCTGGTATACTTGCATAGCCCATTGGCATTAGGGAGAGCTGGATGGGCCCGGACCAGGATCAGCTGCTGGAGCCCAACGTTCTATCACGACGTGGCATCTGTCCTTGGCAGGGATAACTGAGCAACAGCTTTGTGACTCTGAATAATATATTTTGCCACGCTGGCAAGGGCACTGAGGTTATTTTTAATCATCGTGTGGGTGTTGCGAGGTGCCGAGGGTGCTGTGATACAGGGAGGGAAGAAGAGAAGTTGAAGGATCTGAGTCAATGTAAATTGAGTTGTCTAGCAAAAATTCCCTTTGTTGATATAGCATGGGACCAGACCAGATTGGTACGATGTCAAAAAGGCGTAGGAAGGTACGAGTACATGTGGTACCTAGACATTCAGGTTGATTAATGGGCACGTTGCAAGTTCAATGCTTCACATGATCTCGATGTTGTTGTACATGGACTCTTTTACACAACTGCTGAGACGGAAGAATTAAAACCGCTCACCGCATCTACGAATACCAGCTAAGTAGCTGACAACCGGGGTCTGATGTTTCTTTCTCAGCTGATATAGCAAGAAAAAAAAAAGAAGAGGAGAAGAAGCATAAAAAAGGGCGATGCTACCTGCTCGATACCGTTCAAGTTACATTCATGCAAGCACAAAATACGAGGTTGTGGGCTGTCGATCACTGCAGCTAAGAGAGCCCACCTCGCTCTTTAGCGTCCGCCAGCCGCTAAATGGGCATGCGGCTACCGCTACAGGCCGCTAAGGCACAGTGCAGAGCCCCCAATTAGTACTAAGGGCCCTTCTGTCGACGACCCTTCACTGCCCCCTTACAGATGCAGCTGCCGGCAAGACTAAACATCTTGTGGTCCGGTGTTCTTGGTTTTCGCACTAGGTCATGTATAGAGTACCTCCTTCATAGACCAGAGCAACACTCTAAGTCTCGTACAGGATACCCGACGTCATGACCTGACACCGACTTGCCACGGCATCCAAACAAAGGTCTCGATCCGCCACGCCGATTCCTTTTTTTTTCTCCGCAAACGACGGGATACGAGATTCGTGCTACGTCATGAAGAATGGCTGGGCCCGTGTTCACTCTCCAGCCTCTTGTGCGTCACTCGTTGTACTTGAACCTGCCGGACGTGATCGGAGCTTACCGTTACTCTGACTACGAGGATATTGTATAAGAGGAAGCGATGATCCCCGATTTGAAGGGAAGGATATCAGACATCACAAGAGCATCAGCATCAGCCGACAATCTTGCAGCTCCTACAACTACAACACAAACTCGTCATTGTGCTGCCCCGATAGCAAATCTTCCATCAACCTCACCGCAAACCACTATCACACAATCCCGCCGTCACCATGCTGGGCCTCTTCTCTACATGTGCCCTTCTCCTCTCCAGCTCAGCTCTAGCTCTGCCCTCTGTCCCTCGAGCCAACGCCAACTATCCTTACCCAGTGCCTCCCACAGCACCAGGATGCACAGACAAGTCGACGAACCTCACAGCATGGACCGTTGGCGACTTTGACTTCCACAGTTCATACACCTTCACAACGCCTGCCCACCAAAACTCCTGGGGCTATGTCAACTTCACCTTGACCAACCCGGCCGTCGACTACGTGCCAGTCTGCAGTGCGGCATCCAACCAGCTGTCTGACTTTTTCTATGGCACATTCGTATACGAGTGCACTGTCCCCTCCGCAGCCGGCAAGGCAACCTTTACCTATTCCCGTCCCAGTGGTCAGCTGCAGATCAACCAGACATGGAGCTGTGCCGACGAAGGCAGCCGGTTCACGGCCATAGGAGGCGTCAACCTCAATCTCACCTGCGATGACACGACATGGCAGAACCCGAACTGGACGGCCGGCCAGATTTACTCCACTCGCACAGTCACCTGTGGCAAAGTGACGCTTCCTGCGCCTATCGAAGAGATGAGTGCTGTCCTGTAGTACAGAAACAGTACCATACTACTTCCTGTGCAGAAGAAGTTCAAGCCTGTTCGTCACGGCGTTCGTTACGTGTAATAAGAGGGACGTATTAACGCGAATAATTAGGGGTTGATGCCCTTGGACACTGGACTGCGCGAGTTGCTGCGAAGAGTGTTTGTTCTTATTGCGGTTATGACGGTCTTTTGATGATCAATGACATTCTTTATGATGATGAAAATGGATTTTAGAAGGGCTCTTGGGTACCTTGGTAATGATTAATCCTCGCCTGTACGGTAGTACACAGCATATATATAATATTATTTGCCCAAGTTTTGAATTGCAGCCCGCATCCTAGGTTGGCTATCTCGTGTTCCGTGTCTCCGATTTAATCGTGACTGATCATAGCAGATGCCACCTGCCTTGATTGAATGGTAGAGAAAATACTGCGTAGTAGTAGGTAGGTTTAAGTGATTTTGTGCCCACTCATGCCCGTCTGGCCTTATGATATAAGCATGTTGGCAGAAGTAAGACAAACCAACATCTGCAGAGGAGATGTCACGCAGTGGAGAAAGGGGAATGAATTATCGTAGCTCGAAAGGGAGAATTTGTAAAGTTACAGCTGCGCGGAACGGGTCTATTCAAGGTACAGAAAAGATAAGAAAGGGTTTCTTCTACACTTTATTGTGAGGCTGGACAGTCCCTCTTAGCATCATGGGAAGCTCCTGGAAATGCAGGTTCTCTGCAGAATTCTTTGATAAGCATATTGAAGAGGACGAAGTTCCTGCTATATCGAGAAGTGGGTACTAAGGTAGATAGATTAAGTGTTAGGTGTATGCATATGTAAGGTAGGATTGCCTGCAATATGCCACGTTATAAGAAGATCTACATGTAACATTTAAAGTTAACTTCTGGAGCAAATCCTTCCCATTATCCGAGAAGAGCTATTGGCCAACAGAGCGTAGGTAAGCTTTCCTGCCTAATTTGGATCGCGATGAAACAAAAACTCCATTTCATAACGCTCAACTTCCGGTGGCGGACCGATCATGGCATCCCAGGGGCCCATCGTCCGCCGCCAGAAGTCAGTGATAACATCTGATGTCGTCAAGATCAAGCCACGGACTGGGAATGTGATCATCTTGCCGTCTCGATACAACGTCCATGATTTTGTATACCCCTGCTTGCCCCGGCACCTTTGAACCCGAACAATGGCGAATACTCCCGAAATCGCCACTACATGCTGGGAAATGAAAAATTTTCCAACTCATATCGAGTTTGAACTCGCCAAACTGCTGGAGGTACATACATAGTGAGCCATGATTGTAAATCGGTTTAGCTATCTGGAAGAGTACATGACGCCTCATAACGCCATCAAAAACGATATGCAGGTACATGTTTTGCATCTCGTTGGCTAATCACTTCCCGAGCATCTTCAAACCTTGTTGCTGGCGAAAGCAGCCATCCATCCATGTGATGGACTAGGATGATATGGCCCTGACACATGCGGCGTAATCCATATGCCACATGGTCTCGAGTCAATCTCTCGATAACCTGCTCATTTCCTTTCAGCTATCGTTAGATCTAACAAAACGCAAGCAAGCCTCTCCATGAGGCAATGGGTCTAGAGCTTGGCAATCGGGCTTCATATCATCAAGCCTCTCCAAAAGTGAATCACTCAACTCCAGCCCAAACAGCTAGCTAGCTGGGCCAAGCTTTCTCGCCCGCTAGACCCTCGAGTCATGCCACCGTAGAACAAGAACGAGGCATTATCCTCCTCGCTTGCAAAGGGCGTCATGACTGAACCATCCCCATGATCCCCATGGGCGGTGCGCGGCCCCCCCGTGGTTCATTAGTTTGACAAGACAAGCACTTTTCGTACTCGTTATATTGACAGCGATATCCATCACGTAAAGGAAACCCATCACGGACTGCCAAACTAAGCCCTAAGCAAGAGGCTAGACGCATCCCATCCACCTTTCCACCTTTCAGTACCCATATTCCGCACCGCGGCCCTTCTTTTTCCATTTGGGACCAGCCTCGCCAATGAGGTGCTGAGGTTGGCGCGGCGTGTGCTTTTGCCGCAAGCTGCGGGTAGTTCAGCTCTGCCGGACTGGTCTCTCTCTTTCTCCTGAGCGAGAGCCAGGGGGGACCGGAAGAGGCGAGCTTCTCTTGTGCTTCTAGCCTTTCTTCTTTTTCACTATGATTTTCTCTTAAGCTTCTTCTTCAGCGCCACATAACGATATTCCTCCGTAGCGGCGGGTTTGTCCTCCCCCTTGTCCGCCAGAAGGGCGCGAACTATTACCTGTAAATAACCTGTTCAGAAGCCTAGAAGCCCATCCCCGGCACTGCTATGAAGCAATCAGGCGGCCAAATTTGCAGCGCCGGCAGACGTGATTGGAAGAAGCTCCGATCGCGTCATCGGCCCACGCCGGGTCCGGGCGCGACAGAATCGGGAAAGGCTCCGATGTCGTGCTCGGTGGCGGGTCTCTTCTTTTTTTTCTTCACCTTTTTTTTTTCTTTTGGCTGTTAGAGGCCGCCTTTTTTGTCTTTTTCGAGAAGGATTCCAGGGCTTATTTTTGGTTTTAGCTGTTGTTTCCTGTATTGGCATGTGAAGGGGTCATGGATAGCATCGGCTTCTGGTTTCGTTGGGTGATGTGTTGTTGGATGGCACCATTGTGTCTCATGTTGAGTTTCTTTCTTTCGACTTACACGATGCTGTCTTTTGATGTTAGCTAGCATACAGTATCTTGTTGCCTATTGATTTGTACCTGACTACTACACGTATCGTACTATAGAGGAGCAAACGAGTAAGTAAGTCTGCTCCATATTACTAGGTACTCAGGTTCACGACTCATGGCCCGCTCTTTGGGACATCAGCTTATTTGCACACAAAGAAAACTCCAAGAAATACCTGTAAACGGAATCCCTACAGAGACTGAAAATCCTTGTCCCCAAAAAGCCTCGAATTCAATATCCTCTCTCTTGGCGTGACACGGCCTGCGCCTCTTTACCAAGCCTAGGCAAAATCATCATCGCCAAGTCCATTCGCCGCCATCCCCAATATCACACACACTCTCGATGCTACCCAAAAAGGGGGGGCCCTTGAAGCTCCTTTGCGTACGTTTAGCACCCGATGGCACCATGCGGGCCTGCCCCGCCCAAGAACAAGCTTTTCTTCCTTCATGTTACTCGTGCTTCTCTAGTTAGCAGCTGTTTCGTTCTGGTGTCTTTCTAGCCTCTTGATCCAGTTTTTGCCTTTCCCGGGTTGTGTGTGTGACTCGATCCACCATTGTGTGTGTCTGGTTTGTCTCTTCGTATAAGTCTATAATAAGAACGGATCCCTTCGTCTTCTTCTCCTGCCCTTTTTTATGATTCATTACTGCTTTTGGCCTTTTGTTATATAGGGCTTTGTTTTATACATTTGCTTTAGTCTTTGGGTATACCTGAGAGACTGGGCTTTGTCTGTTTCGTTGTTTCTCTGACGGCATTTTGCTGTGTTGTGTGAACTAGCAGAAACCATGTCGGGAATCAAGGGCTTCTTCTCGCCCAAGAGCGACGATGTCACAAAGTTGACCGGACAGGCTGGCAGCGACGCTGCCTCAGTGCAAAATGGAACTGAGAGTATGTCCAATCCTTATCAAATACACAAAAATGAGCAATAACACGTACTGACGCTTCTTCTCCTTCTTCAGCTCAGTTCGAACAGGCTCGTGAGGCCAAACGTCAAATCGGCATCCCCTCAGCCTCCATGCTCATCTTCAACCGTATCATCGGTACCGGTATCTTCGCCACTCCCGGCTCCATCCTCGCCTTATCTGGCAGCACCGGTCTCTCCCTATTCTTGTGGGTCGCCGGCAGTATCATCGCATGGGCCGGCACGGCCGTTTACATGGAATTCGGCACCGGTCTCCCCAAGAACGGTGGTGAGAAGAACTATCTAGAATACGTCTACCGCAAGCCTCGCTTCCTCGTCACGGGCATGTACACCACCTATGTCATCCTCCTGGGTTGGGCAGCCGGTAACTCGGTCGTCTTTGGAGAATACATCCTCAACGCCGCCAGAGTCGAGGTTACGGATTGGAACCAGCGAGGAATTGCCGTGGCCTGTATCACGACGGCGTTTTTGATCCACGGCACGGCCCTGAAATGGGGTATTCGTCTCCAGAACGTCCTCGGTGTTATCAAGATTTGCATCGTCATCATCGTCATCATCGCTCCGCTGGCCAATATCAAGAAGGTCAAGGAGATCAACTGCCTCCACAACGCCTTCGAGGGTACAACTGGAAGTGCCTACGGCGTAGTCACCTCTCTGTACAACATCATTTGGAGTTTCATTGGCTACAGCAACGCAAACTACGCCCTCAGCGAGACCAAGAACCCGGCCCGCACCCTCAAGGTCGCTGCTCCCTTGGCTGTTGGCAGTGTCACTATTCTGTACATGCTGGCCAACGTTTCCTACTTTGCTGGTGTGTCTAAGGCTGAGATTCTTGAGGCTAAGAGACTCGTTGCTGCCTCCCTCTTCCGTAACATGTTTGGCGAGCGCGCCGAGAGAGCTCTCTCCGTCTTTGTGGCTCTGTCTGCCTTTGGCAACGTCTTGAGTGTCATCTTCTCTCAGGGCCGTCTCGTCCAGGAGCTTGGCAGAGAGGGTGTCTTGCCCTTTTCTCGCTTGTGGGCTAGCAACCGTCCTTTCAACGCTCCCCTGGCTGGTCTGTTTGAGCACTGGCTCATCACCATGATCACCATCCTCGCACCCCCTGCAGGTGATGCTTACAACTTTGTTCTCAAGTAAGTACAATACCACGTCTACACACTGAAAATAAAACAAACGTATACTAACCTTGTGTTTCAACAGCCTCATCTCCTATCCCCTCGCCATCATCAACGTCTTCGTCGCCGGAGCCCTCATCCACCTCTACCGCAACCGCGCCGAATGGAACTGGAACCCCCCGATCAAGGCTACCTACCCAGTCATCATCTTCTTCCTGCTCAGCAACATTTATCTCGTCGTTGCGCCATTTGTGCCCCCCGAAGACGGCCAGAATGTCTATGAACACCTCCCTTACTGGATCCACTGTGTCGTCGGCTTCGGCGTCCTTTTCCTCGGCGCCGTCTACTGGTTGCTTTGGACTAAGGTCATGCCCTGGATCGGCAACTATGAGCTGGTGGAAGAAATCACCGTGGATCCCATTGACGGATGGGAGAGATCTAGCTTCACTACCAAGAAGAAGTAAAGGGGAGGGTCATATCTATAAAAGGAGGACAGTGTTGGTAATGAGGTTGTATTGAAAGCGTTTGGATACCCCAATAGATCAAAATAATGTTAATGAATTTTATCTACTCTAGAATTCCTACAAGAAAGCCATCTAAATGAAATGTGCAAGTAAACTATGCATTTTGAGTAAAAGAAATCGCGTTGCCATTGATGAAGATGCAGATGTTACAAGTCTAGAAGGGTACGGCTTCTGTGAAGTGGCGCGCATGTCCCAACTTGTAGAGATCTATCCAAAGTTATGTATGTATTCCTGGTCCAACTCATCCTGTAACCATAAAAAACACACAGTCTGAGAGGTTATCCGGAAAAGAGCCCCCGAAATATTGCAGCCTGAAAACCAATCTGAAAATCGCAAACTGAAAAAAAAAAAAAATTGGATACCTCCGGCAGTCCAGAACAAAGGAAAAGAAATATGATAATGTAAATAAAAGGATAATATCTGACCGCATGTATAGGATGAAAGCAATACCATCCAGTAGTATTCGTCTATATGTCCATTGTGATTAGGTGAAAGGGGAAGAGTGAAAAAATGGAGAGAAAGAGGGAGTGAAAAAGAGGTTCCATGTCCAACAAGCCTCCTCTTTCCACCCCTGAGTAGAATGAAGGGAATGAATAACTCGATGACGTTATTTTACAGTCTGCTTTCATCGAGGGTCGGGGTCGATTATTTCTGTGGCTGTTTCTGTGCGGGTTTCTGGCGGGGGGCAGTTCGTGAGCCCTGGGTGATTTGGCGTAGTTTACGGTTCTTGTTCATATTTACTTTCATGTTGTTGCCCTTGTGCTATTCCCCCATTAATCCATTAGCCTTGTGATCTGACAGAAGAGAAGAATGGGGGAGGGGGGGGGGGAGGGGGGTAGAGTCAAGATACTTACGCCTAGTTCTCCCTGGGGGTTGTTGGCGATACGGAGCTTCCAGCCGTCGCCTGCGGAGAGGAGAGATTTGACGAGTTGTTTTGATTTCTATAAAAGTTGTCAGTTACTTTCTTCCAGATGGTTCTTTGCAAACGGGGTCTTGGGTACAAACGACTCACCCTCAGAGCATAACACATTGCCTCTACGCGCTGCGCAAACGAATCGTAAGCCTCCTAAGCTCCGTCGGCGCCGCACCAGTGCGGTATCTGGGTGATTCCCTGCTGGGACTGGACGGCAGCCTCCTGGAATTTGCAAACAAAGAGTCAGCGTGCTTCCCGTTCCTCACGGGACTGGGACGTTTGTGAATCGGTTCAAAAGCTACTTACAATGAGCTCCCAACAAAGCCATTCGATTGTCTGATCGCTGAGCAAGCGGCCCAAAATCTTCTTCTGCTGGTCTTGGAGGGGTGGAAGGATGGATTCGAGCTCCTCCTGGCTGGGCCGCATATCGTCGAGCGAAATATCTGTGCCTGCGTCATCACTTCCGGCCTGTTTACGACGCATACTGTCCATGATTCGGTTGCGCTCCTCCGTCTTGAGCGCCTGCGGCCACTCTCTGAAGTGCGACCAGTCGTTGATGGCGTCAAACAAGTTCCTGATGTAGATCATCTTGTCATCATCGTTGGTGGGAAACGTATTATCAGTGAAGGGAAAGCTACAGCTTTCTCTGGGCTTCCGATACAGCTCGAGAAGCCGCTGTAGTTTCTTCCTGGCTACATCAACGCTATGGAAATAGGCCTTGTAAATGCCCGTGGGTTTCGACTCGCTGTCCTTGTGAATTTCAAAGTCTTCACTGTTGTCAACCTTTGTCGTCAGCTGGGGCTTGATGACGCGTTTCTTGGGGGCAACGGGGCTCTTTTCGAGGTCAGCTACCGAGATGTTGCGTTTGCGGGCTGACGATGGAAGAGAGGATGGAGGCGAAATGACAGAGAGAGGAGATGGTGGGTTGAGAGACTGGTCGAGTGGTTGCGGAATCATGGATGTCGGCATTGGCTCTCCCGTTTCACGGACTGGCATCGTTATCGAAGCTGTTCGTCCTGAATCTAGTCTGCCAAACGGTCGAAAATAGACGCCGCCGGGCGGCACTTCAGACGCTGGTTGCTGAGTTGAACGATTCGACGCTGGGTTTCCGGCTGCGAGAGGATGAAGAGTCATGTTCGGATCGCAGATGGAGTCTGGAGCGCCATCTGCACCCCGAGGAGTATAATAGGTGACTCCAAACGGATCGCCATCGTCATCGAAGTTGGCCACATCTGCTCGAGGGGGAAAGGCTGCCGACTCTGGCCAGGGCAACTGGGCTTCGTATTCGCTGCTGATGTTGTCGGCGCCGTACCCCATCATGAATGGTGGCGCGCCTCCGTATTCGCTGTTGAGGAGCAGACTGGGAGACGATTCTGAAGCAGCACACCACGGAGGCGCCGAGGTGGAATTGGGAGACCAGGGATTGTAGTGGACGTCTCTAGCCAACTCACTCCACGAAGTTAGTACTCAGCCTCTCGGGCAGTCAAGTTTGGCTACTTACAAAGGAAATTGGTCCTCATAGCACTCTTTGATGAGCGGAGAACGCTGGGTATAGACAAGGGATGCGCTGTCGTGGAAATGTCCGGGGCGATGCTCATACGCAGAGGCGGGAAACACACCGGTGTCGTGTTGACTGAGAGGAGTGACACTGGTCCCGTTCGTGACATTGTACGCCTCCATCATTTTCCTGTCGCCATCAGTAGAGGCCAGTTTGTCGTTGGCCTCTCGGGTCTCCATCATGACTCAGGGGAAGATTTCAGGGAGAATGATGTCGCCGTCGTTGTCGTTGGGCCTATCTCAGCACGTTCGGCAGTCACAACAGAAATCAGGAGAGAGAGGTGTAGAAATCCAAAAATGGGAGGAGGTGCTCTAAATATGAAATTGAATTGAGAGTGGAGGTGGACAGTAAGAGCTGAGATGGAAGATGGAGATGCAGCTGGCGACGGGCGACGGGAGCAGCAGCTGCAGAAACGCGAGGTTAAGCTGTCAGCTGAGGCTCTCGATATGCCGCGTCTTCGTTTGTTATGGCAGGTGAATCAAGCAGCTGCAGACTGTTTATGAACTGGTTGATTGGCAGCGGGAAGTCAACCTGCATAACCAGTTGAAGCTTCAGTTGAAGACGCAAACACAAACCGTGCTCATGGGAGGCATCATCAGGATCAGCTGTCTCAGCACGGACAACAGCTGCCCACTCTGCTATCCGTTATCCATATCTTCTTTCTGCACCTCCCACTCTGTGAATTTTGCACGTCTCTGATGCAGCTGTCACTTGGGGGTGACGGCTGTCAGCATCCCGCCATGGGAGAAGAAGGCGGCTGGCTGCATAATAGGGCTTCCATGGGATGCTGCCGTTGAGACGCTGTAACTTGCACGGAATGGAAGGGTATCAGCCCGTAGCCGTTTGAAGGGAAGAAGATGTTACTGCTTGTCTGGTTTCTAGGCTACACTCTGCAGTTTCTTCCAATTTCCCTCCATGTCCTCGTTCCTTCTCCTTCCGTTTTCTCTCTCTCCGCCCCTTCCCCTCCTACTCCTTTTCTCTCCTCCTACTCTTTTTCTCTCTGCCTCCGAGTTCTTCCATAGAGTCGGCCACATTAAAGCCACCGATCAATCTCTCGTATTCATGGCGGTCCGTTTGCGAAATTCGAATCAGCGGAAGCTTTCCATGCTTTCCCCCCCACGACAAGCTCGGCAATGAAGCCGAAATCACCAACCATTTGAGTTTGACAATGGCATCAACACTCAGTAATTGGGCAACTTGGGAATATGACTATCAAGTATGACTATCGAATATCACCACTATCTCTCGCCATCACGGCTTGGGTCGGTACTCCAAAGTACTGAAAGCCGTGGCTACCCTCCCACTCTGGCTCTGATTGCAAAGGCTTAGACGGTCAGCTTTGGCGTTTCACCTGGACCAGCCTTAGCTTCGGCCGGGATCTAAACATGGCAACGGAGACGGAGACATTGATAGATTGCCTAATCGAACTATTTGTCTACCGTGTGTGTCATTGGAGAAGCAGCTGAAGCTAGGAATCGACCCACTGCTTGCTTCCCACGGCAAACAGCAGATGACCGAGGTGTCATTGAGCCGTGATCATCCAGCTCAACTCTGCAGATTGGCTGCTAACAAGCGCCACTCCCACGTGTCGAAAGGGCACGGCTGCAACCCTATGACCTGAGAGACGGTGTCTGGCTCTACGGCAGGCTGTACCTGCGTTCCATTCTTGGAAATCTTGGGAGCAATAGGCATGGTGGTATTCACAAGCTGTTTGACTCGTGGCAATCCGGGGTGGTGGAGATGCGGCGACACATTCTGGGGAAGCGAAGTTGCACGTCCACTAACGACTCTCACCCTCTTTGTGTTGTTTAAGTTTGAGCCAATCCTGATCCCACAAGGCGAATTGCAAGACGCATGAGTCGCCAGTCGACGTTTCCATATCACAGCAACAAAGAAGACGCCCCACCTCAACGCCCTCCAGGCAAACTGTTGGCGGATTTATTGATTTCTGATCGTGGCCAAAGACCACCAACTCCAGACTTGTGGAT